>NC_062562.1:53082708-53730597 GCF_022837055.1 Prionailurus viverrinus
ATTTTTCTAAAGGCAACCTAATAAAATGAAAAGAGACAAGGTTGTAGTCACCCAGCCACCTGTCCAGAGTTACTAGCCAATCATATAAACCCTCAGTCACCTCATGTGTAAAATGACTTGGTCGAATTACTTATCCAAGGCCTTACTCATCTCTAAGGTCTAAAATTCCAAAATGACTTTTTGAAATACTATTGGCAGGGAGATACTTTCATTTAAAACACTAATAAGTATTCATTATGTGATTGAAACCAAACTAAAATATCTGTGATGAATGAAATCATTAGGTATGGTCAGTTATTTAAGATTGCAGTGACTAGTGAAAACATGTCATTTTATTGTGTTAGATTTATACAATTTTGGAGTAAATTGTTGCCAAATTCTGAGAAACACCTGAAGAAACCATTCTGTTTGGTCATCTTGGTAATTAACATTGGTAAATAAAAACAGTGTGATTGGTTAAGTTTCCTCCATATATTACTGCTTTTTATAGGCTTAGAAAATGAGAACGTTTAAGCAAATAGTTCCATCATGTCAGTATTTGTGGGCAGTGGCCATTACTGATAACAGCTAAAAATTGAAAGACAGTAGTTGGTTACAGTAATAAAAACGAAGTTCTGAGGGCACAAAACTTACAAAGTAAAAGCAAGCAAAGAAGAAAAATAGCAAGAAGAAGAAGGAAAAAGTTCAAATGCCATCAAATTAGGAACAGAAAGGGTCCTAAGGCAGAGATGGAGAATGAACACTTAATAAAATCCAAAGAAGACCCTGGATTACAGACTTCTGAGTCTAAAATGCAAAGAAGGTTATGCTAACCTTGGAAGGCAAAATAGATATCTACTCATTTTATTCTATTTTAATTTTTTTAGTTTTTTTAACGTTTATTTATTTTTGAGACAGAGAGAGAGCATGAACAGGGGAGGGTCAGAGAAAGAGGGAGACACAGAATCTGAAACAGGCTCCAGGCTCTGAGCTGTCAGCACAGAGCCCGATGTGGGGCTCGAACTCAAGGACCACGAGATCATGACCTGAGCCAAAGTCGGACGCTTAACCGACTGAGCCACCCAGGTGCCCCAATATCTACTCATTTTAAAGATAAGAGTAAAAAGAAATGTTAGTGGAATAATATAATTTGGCTTCTCCACATATAAGTCAGTAGTTCTCAAAGTGTGTTATGGAAACCTGTGGATTCCCTAAGACCTTTTCAAGGCACCTGTGAGGTTGAAACTACTTTTATAACAATTCTCAGTTGTCATTTACCGTTTTCACTCTCACTTTCTCAGGAGTATAAGTGGAGTGTTCCAGAAACTACATGACATGGAATAGTAATATAGCTTTGGTGGCTAATGGAATGTTTGCCTGTTATGTTCTTGTACATAACAATTTTTCAGTTTTAATTGCTAGTCTGACAAGTATCAGTAGATATAACCACATAAACAAAAGCTCATGGGGTCCTCAATAATTTTTAAGAGAGTAAAGGGGTCCTAAGACCAGAAAGTTTGAGAACCACTGTTATAAGGCATTGAGGCTGAAGAAATACTCATTCTTTGCTGCTGTGGAATTAAACAAAATTGCTGCCGCAGTCTGAATGCAGCTAATTTAGATCAGTGGCTATCAGTAATCAAAGATATTTTCTTAGCTTATCAACAATACTCAACAAAAAGCCAGGAAAGTGAACAAACAAATGTGTTTGACTCACCTGTATTTTGTAAAGGGTACTTTGGCAGTTTAACATTTGCCATTTCAGCAGAATGTAGCATGTGCCCATGATTAGAATACAGTTAACCATAAACCTGCAGACTAGTTTATGAATTGAAAAGAATAGTCTGGGGTGCCTGGGTGGCTCAGTCAGTTAGGCCTCCGACTTCAGCTTAGGTCATAATCTTGCAGTTTGTGGGTTTGGGCCCCGCATCAGGCTCTGTGCTGACAGCTCGGAGCTTGGAGCCTGCTTCGAATTGTGTGTCTCCCTCTCTGTCTGCTCCTCCCCTGCTCGTGCTCTGTCTGTCTCTGTCTCAAAAATAAATAAACATTAAAAAAAAAAAAGAATAGTTCTAGTATTGCTTATGATAGATGTTAGTGGGTCATCTGAAACAGTTTTACATTGTCAATGGAACAGGTTTATATTAGTGATCCCTGCCAAAATTCAAACAGGAATAAACAGAATTGGGCTTGGATTAAAGTGGAATAGTGACAGATTCTTGGTTATTAATATTGCAGACTTAGATAAAAAAGAACCTTTGGCTATTGAATAATATATACACCAAAGCAACTCCTAAGCTGTGTGCTGAATTTGTGTATATTTTTAGTTTATGGTTTTATGTACATGTACAGTACATAAATAATATTCAGGATTATTTTCCTTTAACACTGAAAGACCCCAAATCATCACAAAAATAATATGATACACATTGAAAGATATCTTATGAGTCAAAACAAAACTTTGCATTGTAAGTAACATAATTCTCTCATCAAAAACACCTTCCTTTCCAGCCATGCCAGATAACTGAATACTCTGGAACCTGCCCATTTAAGCTAGCTAAGCAGTATGTTCAACCACGAGGATCAGTTTTTAAAAGTGAATATTTTAAAAAGCCCTCAAGGAATAGCATAAAACATATATGATCACAATGGCAAAAATCCAAACAAAATTTCCCACCAACATTTATTCATGAGAATAGTTCTGTACATTAGCCTTCTGTTAAAATGTGAAAAAAATGGGGTGCCTGGATGGCTCAGTTGGATAAGCATCTGACTTCGGCTCAGGTCATGATTTCATAGTTTGTGGGTTTAAGCTGCGTCTTGGGCTCTGTGTTGACAGCCCAGAGCCTGGATCTTGCTTCAGATTCTGTGTCTCCTCTTTCTGCCCCTCTCCCACTTGCACTCTGTCTCTCTCTCTCTCTCAAAAATAAATAAACATTTAAAAAAATTTAATGTGAAAAAAATACCTTTTTTAATATTCAGAGGTCCTTAGAACCTTAATTTGAGAATTAAGGAGGCTTCAAGTTCTAACAGATCTATATATAGGTCTATATATGTACCTGTTCTTTGAGATATTGCTGATCTCACAAGAGGTAGGGAAAACTTCTCCTAACCAACAAGGGCAAAACAAACAAAAAAAAACCCTAGGTCTTGAGCTGTGACCTGCAGGCACACTTACTGGGACAGGGTTTCTCTTGTGATAGATGCCCATAGGAGGTGCAGCATTGCACCAAAGACAGATGCCTATAGCAGTATCCAGAGCCATCAGTGAGAGGGAGCTGGGTCTGGGGCTTTTGAATTGAGCAGCTTTCTCAAGGGAATCTGAAATAGTCACAAGTCACTGGAGCTCCTGGCTTCTAACAGAAGCGTCTGCAAATTCTTTTTGGAGGAAAGACTTCTCAATTTAGACCCTGTAGGATTCCCACAATTTGAGGTCAATATACAAGTTCAAAATATCAGTAAGCATATTAAGAAGTCGATCACCTTGAATAACATTTATCAAAAATAAACAAAAACAGATTTAGACCCCTCCACCCCTATACAAGGAAAGCAGAGAATGATAATTGGGATGCCTGATAGAGAAAAAAGCTGTGTATGAATTGTTTCAAGAAAAAGGGCAGAATCACCCCAATGAACAAGCAAGAGTAGACTTGTCAGGAACAACTAGGCAGATTTGAAAATAAATCAGTATGTTTAGTGAAGTGAAACTTCTAAAGTGAAAAATATAATTATCGAAATAAAAATTAAGCGGAGGGGTTAATTAGCATATTGTACATAATAGAAGAAAGGATTAGTGAACTGGAAGATAAATGTAAAGAAATTACTGAGAATGAGAACCACAGTGCTTTAAAGAATATGTGCTATCCAGAACCTGCTAAAAATTGAAGCCTCTTAGTTTTTGAAAGATTCATAGAATCTTTGAATATTAAAAATATGCCTTCTTTACTAATCAATAGAAGAGTAATGTACAGAACTCTTATCACTGATGAACTTTGGTAAGAAATGTTTCCCTTTTTTTATTGTAATTATATACTTTTTGTTGTTTTATTTGATTGCTCTGATGTTTACTTTTATAATCAATATTAGTATGACAAAAAGATGGAAACTAGAAAGGAGAAGTTGAGAAATATGGAAGGCTAGAATAAGAAGGTCTAACACTTAGCTAATTAATGTCAGAACTGATAAACAAGTGAAATCATGATGCAGAAAACATGTCCAAGAAAATAAATGAAAAGAAACGCATGCTGAGACACACTGCAGTAAAACTGCAGAATACTAAAAACTAAGAGAATATATAAAAGCAACCAATGAGAAAAGAAAAAAACACTTTAGAGTCAGTTAACAGTAGACCCCTCCACAGCAGCAATCATGGAACTCCAAGTGAAGATAACTGAGTACTCTATAATCTTTTAACAATGAGAGTGAAATGAAAACGTTTACAGGTTAAAAACAAACAAACAAACAAACATGATACTGAGGGGGTTTAAGCCTCTGACTCTTGATTTCGGCTCAGATCTTGATCTCATGGTCTGTGAGTTCAAACCCCATGTCGGGCTCCATGCTGACAGCATGGAGCCTGCTTGGGATTCCCTCTGTCCCTCTTTTTCTGCCCCTTCCCTGCTCATGTGCACTCATGTGCGTGCTCTCTCTCTCAAAATAAATAAATAGTAAAAACAACAACAAGAGACTGAAATAGTAAATTTCAAAGATGGTACAGCATAGAAAGCAGAATATATTTGCAACATCTCTAACAGACAACAGATTAGTGTCTTAGAATATATAAAAAATTTCTAAAATTCAGTATTAAGGAAGAGACAATCCAATTAAAAACTAGGAAATAAAGAATCAGGAAAATACAAATTAAGATCACACTTAGATTCTGTTATACACTGTGAAATATTAAGAGGTCTGACAGGAGCGCCTGGGTGGCTCTGTCATGTCAGTTGGGTGTCCGACTTCAGCTCAGGTCATGATCTCATGCCTTGTGGGTTCCAACCCCACCTTGGGCTCTGTGCTGATGGCTCAGAGCCTGGAGCCTGCTTTGGTTTCTCTCTCTCTTTGTCCCTCAACACCTCATGCTCTGTCCTTCAAAAATAAATAAACATTAAAAAAATTTTTTTAAAGTCTGACAATACCAATTGGTAGAGGGAATGGAAGTTGATATTTTCACTCTGAAAAACAATTTGGTATGATCTTGTAAAATTTATCATTCACCTCTGTACAATCCAAAAACTTCACCCCTAGGTAACTCTTGTACATGTGCATCATAAAACATTTACAAGAATATTTATAGAAGCACTGTTTATAATAGCAAAATATTGGCAACAATTTAAACATCCATCAATGTGAGAAGATAGGAGCCTTCTTAAAGGAAAAGTGATAAAATATTTTTAAAAACACATGAAAAGATGTTAATAAATTGTGAAATAGTCATAGAATGGAATATTATGAAATTGTGAAAATGAATAAATCATAGCTTTTCACAAGAAAGTAGATACATTTTAGAAATCTAATACTAAATTTTTAAAAATGAAACTCCCAAAATACTGTATGAAGTATACCATTTAATAAAGCCCCCAAACAAGCATAACTAAGCAGTGTATTTTTCAGTTTTACATACAGTGTGGTAAAACTGTATTTTCTTAAAAGTCAAGAAAATAATAAATGCAAAATTGAGAATAATGATTACTTTGCCCAGGGGAAACAGAGTGCAGGAGTTGGATGGGGAAAAATACATAACTATTCCAATCGTGATTTTAAATCTTGGGCTATGGGCTCATGTCTAATAATTATCTTATTATGTTTTATAGTTACATATATTTGCTACATGTTAGTAATTAATATTACATTTAATAAGATAACAGAAAAGGAAAAGAGTATACCAATGGCCTTGTGATATCTCAGTCATGGTTTAGGATCAAAAAATATCAGAGATGGCCCAGAAAGGAAGTTAAGTGACGCACATATTCGATCAACAGATTTTATTAGAAGACTGTTGTTGTATTTAGGTCATATCCAGTGACTCCCCATGAAGCTCACAATTTTAATTAGGCAATGGGGGATGAGCGGAAAATAAACACTTAAAATATAATAAGTAAATTATATGGTATGTTAGAAAGTCCTAACTGTTACTAGAAAATAACAAAACAGAAACTAGAGCCCTGTGAAGAAAACCAGAGGTTCCAAAAGAGAGGTGGGGGCAGAGACTGGCCACGGTATTAAATAGGGCATATAAGCCTCATTGAGAAGTTGACATGTTAGCAAGCTTGAAGGCAGTGAGACGAGTAAGCAAGTGTATATTTAGAGGAAGGTCTTGCCATGTGAGAGAAAAAAGTCAGGAGTGATTTCAAGGAGTTTGGCATCAGAGACTGGGAGGGTGTTTGTACCAACCGAAATGGTGAAAGCCTCCAGAAGTGAGTTTGCAGGGTAAGACCCGAGTTTCAGGGTTGGACATGCTGGGTTTCAGGTAGCTGTTAGATTTCCAAGTGACATGCCTGGTAAGCAGTAGAAACTTGTCTGGAGTTCAAGATGCAAATTCAGAGAAAGTGAAAATGTGTGTCAGCAGCAGAATCCATACTAGTTCAGGGGTTTTTGCATGAAATGGGGCCAGATAAATTTGAAAGAGTTAAGAATTGAGTTTCATGGAGATGAGAACAATAGAAACTAATAAGAACACTCTGACAACAACAAAAAATGGAGTTATTAGCAAACATTTCCAATTAGAATTTCTTTTAGGTCTTTCAAAAAAATATAAATACAGCAGAATTCAGTTAGCCTCGAATTGACCTATTTGCTGTTTTGAGATGGCAGTCCGTTGTCTAAGGATTTATTACTTCTCTTGTTCTTTCCTATAATCTTTTTTTGTGTGTAGGCTACAACAGTTATGGAACACTCTTTCAATCGCATAAGTAAATGAAACCAATTCTGTAGGAAATTATGCAACATAGAGAATTCTAAAAAATTGTCCACATGTGGATTTTTATTGGCCCTGATCATGTTTTAGAATGAAATGATTATAACTTTGCCAAATGGCTTAGCACAATAATAAAGGCTGGGGCATGCTGTTGGAAGGATTTGCAGAGAAACTGAACTGATTACATGGTGTTTTATTTGCATTACATTAAATCCAGAGCACTTCTTAGAGTGTGCTGAAACTCAAATGTAGAGCCAAGATACATTGAATGACATCAGTTGGATATGGTCACTGTCTCAGAGCTAAAGAAGGACACTGGAGATCTTGTGGCAGTTACATGACTTGTCTGAAGTCACCAGTGACAGAACCTTCCTTTGCTGATACCTAGGCCAGTGCCTTTAGCCAAATGTTGCTGCTTCCATGTATCATAAAGACTTAAAATTTGCTTTCTTTTTTCCATATCCCTTTGCAGGGGTTCTTCCGGAGGACAATCAGATTGAAGCTCATTTACGATAGGTGTGACCTTAACTGTCGTATCCACAAAAAAAGTAGAAATAAATGTCAGTACTGTCGGTTTCAGAAATGCCTTGCTGTGGGGATGTCTCATAATGGTAAGTGAACACTTAGCACACATATTTAACTGTTCTCATTATGGCTGCCAGATAAGTAGCCTGTAGGGCCATTGCTGAAAATGTGGACAGTTTTCCACAAAATTCCAGATTTCAGAATATTATATGCTGATAAAGCATTTCTCATTTCAGGTGAGGTTTAGGCTCTTAGTGTGCAATCTTTCTTTCAGTGGTTTGGCATCTGCCATGATGGGAGAGAAGACTTGAAAATATGAGAAGTGATAAGAAATAACTGTAGTATTTCCAAATGAATGTAATGATTGTGATTCATTTTTTATGTTGCTTTAATAGCATTAAAAATGGCATTATTCTTGTGTATATCAGTAGTTTCTTTCTGCTTTGAGAAAACTGCAGGTTTCTGGCTGTGGAACTTTAAGTGGAATATCAGAATCTAGAGTATATCCTTTTTTTCCTCTTTGCTGTGCAAAGATGAGTATAGATATAGCAGTACCCTTGACTTCAAAGAGCATACAGGCTTGTGGATAAAGCAAAGATTTTAAGCTCCCACAAAACTTCAGTGTCCATAGAATCATAAGAAAATAAAAATTTCTGTTTTATAAACCTGTATCTAAAATCAAGCTTATGATTTTGAGTGTTGACTTAAGAGAAAGAATGTAGAAGATCTTTGTTTTCATGAGTTGTAGAACTAACTCAGTAAAATCATGGAAGATAGGCCTATTTGAAGAAGTAGTTCTTGATTTCCATTTAGCTCTGATTGGTGTTAACAAAATCACAAAACAAATTTGATAGTAACTTTATAGTATTATATTTGTCAAGTATTTGTTCTTTCAAAATTCATTATGGGCTCAAGAAATCTAAAATGCCAAAGTGTTCAAATAAAATCTGAAGTCTTGTTTCACTGGATATTCTATTTTTTTTCTTTCTTTTGCCTTCACCGGTCTCAAAACTGATCTGGTAAGAAGATAACATTTGAAGTCAATCTTCATATGTTAAGGCTCCAAAGCATCTGTGAAAATTAGTTTTATTCCATCACGCAGATGTTTGGTTTTCACAGCAGAAATCTTAAAAGTATTTGAGAATCGATAATTGGTTGATATCCTACTCTTAAAAATAGTTTACGAAATTATATTTTTATAATTAATATGGGCCATTTCCTCTGAAGGCAAGAATGTATTATGAAGAAATCTGTCAGCTATACTGGACAGAGTGGAAATTTGGTCCAAATTTCTTCACAGTTGATTACATCTGCTGTGTAGTAGTATACAACTGCAGTCATTGATTGCAAAAATAATTTACTGGTTTAATTCCATCAATTTTCTTTCATTTCAAGTCAAGCGTTATATTTTAGATGATGCATCAAGTTGCAATACATTTATTTTATCTTTATGGTGAAATCTTTGACTTTGAAATCATTATTACTAAGACTGCCTAGAAAAGCATGCCAGTTCTGCTTTTCATGCTGTTTATTTTTTGTCCTTTAAATTTGTCACTTCACATATTGATGTAACATGTATGTCCTGTTGCTTGCACACATTCACATAAAATATGCCTCCTTTTGCTTATTGTTAATAGGCAAACAACATTTAAAGCCCAACCTATATAGTATTGATGGTATAATTTTCTCTTCCCAGAAAATTCAAAGAAAACCATCATAAACCTAATAATAAAGTCATCATTTGACTTTATATGGTGATTAGAATATTCTGTTTAGAGAGAAGAGCAATCTTTTCTTTTTAATGTTTATTTTTGAGAGAGACAGAGCATGAGTGTAGGAGGGGCAGAGAGAGAGAGAGAGAGGGGCGGGGGGAGAATCCAAAGCAGGGTCCAGGCTCTGAACTGTCAGCACAGAACCTGACATGGGGCTCGAAATCATGAATTGTGAGTTCATGACCTGAGCTGAAGTCAGATGCTCAACCAACTGAGTCACCCCAAGAGAAGAGCAATCTTGATAGGGAGTATTCAGTTAATTCTTCTTGCAAAGACAAAAAAGAAAAAAAAGAATTAATGTTCTAGCATTAGACTTACGCAGTTCAATGTTTACAAGATTGCAGCAGTGACTGAGAAAATGCCTTCTAAGAAGTGTTCATAGGAATGTGTTTGCTGTATGGAAAACATTTGATCAAAGCACAAGAAGGGAAAGCCAACAACGAGGTTTTGAATAGTTTTGCCTGTTATCCTGAGAAAGGAAACATTTCCAAATACAAAGTTTTCTAGGAGGTTGTAGTAACTATCTAAAATTATTTTATTATATTAATGTTTTCTGTGAGTGGACCTCACTATAATAACCCACCCAATTTATCAAGAGGCTTATAGTGTTGTACCAAATCAGCACCTCGCTGCTTTCAGTACACACAAGAAGAGATGAACATCCCCCGAAGTAAATGTACTCCATTCTCTATTACTTGTGTTTCTGCTCTTTGGTGTCTGTTTAATCCATTCAGTGCAATTAGGTTGCCCACTAGCCACCACTCCCAGCTTTAAAGGAGGCTTCTATAAGTAACCTTCAAGGAACCCTCAGGGCCCTGGGCAACGTTGTTGGAAAATCACTGAAACAAGGGTTGCTAATCCTTTCAACTTTGAAAGTTCTATGATTCTGCATAAGTCAGACAACCTGCCTCACCGAAGTTTTCACTTTTCATTAAGCTAGTCCATATATTATAGACAGTGTCACCACCTTCTCAAATATGTAGGTATCTGACATGAATTTAAAAGTTTCCACCTATATGTTTTGTTGCCATAAAAATATAATTCATATGCTTGAATCAGGTCATCTAGATGTTCTGATCAATTGCTCAGCAATTTTAAGGCATTACATCTGATGATCACATAACAATGTAGCCCCAGAGTACAAATCTAGAGCAGTCCAGGCTAAAGAACATAGATGGTATATTTGGTTAAGGGTGTATGGTTCCATCTTCAGATGGAACTTCCATTTTGATTGTGACATGTAGCCTAAACATCGTAGAAGGACAGGAGGATTTCAGAATTCTTACACTTGGGAACCTAGTTGTTTCTCAGATAATCTGTTTTCAGCACTGGGTAGAAAAAATATCCAAGCGTTGGACTGAAGTGCTTTGGGAGCAAAGTTTTTACTTTTCTGCAGTGATCAGGATAAACACGTGTTGCAGTTGTTTTGGTCATTTAACATACCATCATTTCTAGACCATGGGCCAGTTCCACTGATGGCTCCCCAGTCTTTGTGAGTCATGCTTGGCACAATCAGTTCAATACCCTGTCCAGACACCTTTAGAGGAAAGCTCCAAATGAAAGTAAAGCAGAAATAAAGACCCAGCTTCCTAGGCTACCCAGAGGTGCATGTGACTTACCAAGTGATCATAGCATAACCTGCTTCTTGTTTTACATTTTGAATTAGTGAAGCTGGTGTCTACAGATTCTTGATAAAAATGCTCACATAGATTAATATTTCTTCAGTCAAATGGACACTTAAACTTTTATAGTTTTTCTTAGTATAATTTTTGTTTTAAAATTCTGTTGGCAAGATCCCTGACATGAATCATATTTTTAAAATGTGACTCCTTTTTTTTTTTTTTAATTTATTTATTTTGAGAGAGAGCATGTGAGCGGAGGAGGGACAGAGAGAGACACAGAATCCGAAGCAGGCTCTGGGCTCCGAGCTGTTAGCACAGATTCCGACGCGGGGCTCAAACCCACAAACCGTGAGATCATGACGTGAGCTGAAGTCAGACACCCAACCGACTGAGCCATCCAGGCACCCCTTGACTTCTTTATTTTTGATAAGATAATTTATTCATTAAGAATTTTGACTACTGGAGTTCCTGGGTGGCTTAGTCGGTTAAGTGTCTGACTCTGGATTTCGACTCAAGTCATGATCTCACATTTGTGAGATCACGCCCCGTGTCGGGCTCCTCGTTGAGCATGGAGCCTGCTTAGGATATCTGCCTTCCTCTCTGTCTTT
The DNA here is from genome assembly GCF_022837055.1 of Prionailurus viverrinus. Classification (NCBI taxonomy): domain Eukaryota; kingdom Metazoa; phylum Chordata; class Mammalia; order Carnivora; family Felidae; genus Prionailurus; species Prionailurus viverrinus. Next base: position 53,094,125 of record NC_062562.1, read on the forward strand.
TCCTCTCTCTCTCCCCACCCCTTCTTCCCCTCTCCCCTGCTTATCCTCTCTAAAATAAAATTAAGATAAGATAAGATAAAAATAAATTTTGAATAGTGAATATTTCGTATTTGGAGCTGCTTTTCATGTATGAACTAAATAATAAAATTATAAGTATAGCCTGTTACTTTTTAAAAAATAATGTGAAGTAGAGAAGAATTGACTTATGAGTCATTCAGTTAGGTTTTTTTCCCCTATGCCAGTGAGATTTGAATGAAAATTATGCTTTTCATAAATGTAAAAATTAGTGAAGCTTTAGCTTTACTGATTAGGACATCCTATTATATAATGTATGGGGGTTTTTTTCTGTTATTTAAAAAAAATGCTGACAACTTTAAAAATAATTTCTCAGCAGCTTCATAAAAATCCAGAAAAAGGGTTTCACAGATACTTGTGGCACTCAGCATTTTATAAGTCAGTTCTCTCCTTCCTTGTAAAAAAGAAAAGCCTGAATGGCAAATAAGTTTAAATTTTAATATTTGGGGTTTTTTTTTAAAGTCTTCTTTGTAATATAAAGGAAAAATTATCCAAATGTTAATTTTCAGAAAATATAACAATGGAAGAGGTCCTGATGCACATGGTAGCTTGTGCTGAGACCCACATGGCATTCGTGGCTACCTACAAGCTAGCCTCCACCTCCTTTTCCCTCTGTTTATTATGTCCTTTGGCTCCCTGTCACAATCCTACCAGGCATTCAAGGCCCCATTCAAATGCCTTCTCTTCTGTAAGACTTTCTAATTCCCCCTCTTCCCTCTGTGTTTTATACCTTTCTTGTGACACCCACACTCTGCTTTGTAAAGCAAGGGAGTGATCAGATCTATACTGCCCAAATCTAAACTACTGACAGCTATAAAAAGGATAAGTTAGAGAAACAGGGAAATTCATAAGAAGACAAATGCAATATTCTGAACCAAGACAGTGGGAAGGGTTAGTGAGAAGAAATTAAATTGTGAAAAATATCAGAGCAGTGACCAGTGAATGCAAGTGTCTGAGGGAAAGAGGGGTCATCAAAAATTGTTCGGGGTATCTAGTCAGGTGATAGAATGAATTAACTAAGAAAGGGAAACAGGGAAAGGAAACTGGAGGGGAAGAACAAAAATTCATTTTTAAAGTTGCATTTGAGGGTCTTACAGGATATCCAGCGTCCATATATAAAGGAATATAGAAACAAGAGAAAACTAAGAGTCCAGATCTCAGGAAAAGAGAGGGCAGGAGTTATGAGCACATTTTGTGAGCTAGAAGAATGAATTAGGAACAACAGAATATAAGGGAAGGAAGAGGGGCCATCATAAAGGTCTGGAACATAGGCAGAAAGATAGGAGAACCAGAAAAGCAGAAACCACGATGAGAACATTTTAAAGTCACAGGGTGAAGAAGGTCAACAGTAGCAAAACCTGGGAGAGTGAATGCTGGAGTGCTCAAGCAGAAACAAGAACTCCGAAGAGGCCCCTAGATCTGGCTGTGAGAAAAAGCAATGGGGACTTTTAAGAGCAAAGTTTTGGAAATTTAAATGAGGTGTAAGCAAGATTGCAGTAGGTTGGGAGGTAAGTAGTGACAAATGCAGGCAAGAAGAAAGACTACTCTTTCGGTAGTTTCAGTGGTGGAGGAAAGATGGACTGAAGAGATTATAACCAGGGTTAGAATCTTCAACATCCGCTTAGGTGGAAAGGAAGGAGCAAGTGAAGAGAGGTACATGAGAGAGAATAATCTGTGTATATATAGGCTCTCCCCTACTAGACATGTCCTGTCCTCCTGTTCCCCCAGTCTAGTCTGTCTAGCACAGTGTCTTGCATCAAACAGGTGTTCATCGAGTGAATTCAATGATCTCAGGTAAGACTTCAGGGAATCAGTGAGTCAGGTAAAGCCAGGGGTGTTTTGCCCATCTCTGCTTTGCGAAGAAACCTAGACAAATGTTTACATGTCCTCTGCAGATAGTTTGAAAATGTTACCCCTGAATAAAAATCACTTCATATTAGTGCTAAAGCTGCTCCGTGTTTTACTTAGAGGAGCAAGAAAATGATAAGTTATTAGATTGCTCTGGCAGTGCTTTCTGCGCAACCTCAGAATGCACAAGTTTTTTCTCAAGAAAGAGCGGTAGAGGGGCGCCTGGGTGGCTCAGTCGGTTGAGCATCCAACTTTGGCTCAGGTCATGATCTCACGGTTTGTGAGTTCAAGCCCTGCGTGGGGGTCTGTGCTGACATCTTGGAGCCTGGAGCCTGCTTCAGATTCTGTGTCTCCCTCTCTCCCTGACCCTCCCCCACTCATACTCTGTCTCTGTTTCAGAAATAAATAAACATTAAAAAAAAAGAGAAGGGTAGAAAAACATAACTTATTGGCAACAGACCTATTAAAAGCAATAGTATTATATGTCTTATTTACATAAGGCTTTTACAAAATAAATGTTAAAATTGACCATGAGACATAGGCTCACCAATTCTCAAAAGCCTAGTATGATTGCCAATCCACCCCTTAGATGTTGACAGACAAAAATACTTTTAGTACAACTCAATTCATTCTTCTGTTTTCTGATTTATTATTTTGAAAATCGCTTTAATGTTTAAAATTAAGTAACATTTGTCTTGCATGCTCCTACAATTAGATAGGTGTTTTAAAACCGTGTTATTAACTGTCATTAAGAAATATTGTTTCTTAGCACTATACCGAGATCCAAAGAGCAGGGCATCTAAATACTGCATGTGTTCAGTAAATCAGCACTAAATACACAGTACAGAATCTGTTATATGGTAGCAGTGAACTGCATTCAGTTCAGTAAAAGTGTATTATATAAAGGCAAGCTAATACACTTTCACCAGAAACTGAGTCTCTACAAACCTCTTCTTCCTGAAGGCTGCATACTGATGCTGATACTGACAGATTTTTTTAAAACCAAGCAATATGAATTCTCTGTAGGTGATTAATTATATGACACTGAATGCCAGTATTTTGGAAGTTGCTGTTTGTCAGGTGCTAGATCTTTAGAACAGACATAATATGTCTTTTTTTTTTTTTCTTCAGGGCTTCAGGGACTAGATAAAAATTGCTTAAAAGAAAGAAAGAGTGTAGTATGTTCTGCAACATTATATGTCGTCAGGATTTATAGAATTTTATAGCTAAACTTAGAGCTAAAAGAAGGAAATTTTAGAGGTCTTCTTTTCCAAGTCCCTCATTTTATAGATAAACCAGTTGAAAACTAAAGAAGTTAAGCCACTTGGATAGTTTTTCACTGAGCTGAAACTAGAAAGTTGACTTCCTGACTACTTGAAGTGTAGTGTTAATTTCATTGTCTTTCAGAGAGGCCAAGAGTACTCCCTCAGTGACTCATAGGAACACATGGAGCATTTTCCTCTGTCTTTGAAGCAATAGTGGAAGATGTGGAAAAATATACTTTTATATGGGCACACTCAGCCTTTATATTTCTGGTCCCCAACCCAGAACTTTCGTTTTCTATTTCTTAAGCTCTAATTTCAGTCTTATCGGAAACAGCAATCCAAAGGGAGAATTCCCCCTTCTTCTTGGTTTTCAGATGCTCTACCCAATGGGTAGAAACTAAGGTTTAAGAATTAGTACACCATTCCTTAAACAAGTTAAAGACAGAGAGATAGAGATATACATAGATATAATAGGTTTTCAGGATTTGTTCTGTATCTATGGGAAAGAATCTAGGTCTGTGTCCCTGACTACAAAATGATATCTGTAGTCTGGTTTATAGTCCACAGTAAACATGGTTAACTTAGACCACTTCATCCACAAGTAACAAGAGCTGGGTTTATTAAGCATTACTACGTGCCACGTGCTATGCTGAACACTTTCTGTGCCTTATCTCCCCACCTCACATGCGGTAGATAGATATTATTACATAGGACTCAAAAGCAACAAAATAATATTGAGTTTCTCCCTTAAAAAATGCATACAAATAGGGGCGCCTGGGTGGCTCAGTCAGTTAAGCCTCCAACTTCAGCTCAGGTCATGATCTCGTGGTCCGTGAGTTCGAGCCCCGCGTCGGGCTCCGTGCTGACCGCTCAGAGCCTGGAGCCTGTTTCAGATTCTGTGTCTCCCTCTCTCTCTGACCCTCCCCCATTCATGCTCTGTCTCTCTCTGTCTCAAAAATAAATAAACATTAAAAAAATAAATAAATAAAATGCATACAAATAAAAAATGGTATTTCCTCTACAACTTCAGATTTCCATGTTTTATGCAAATTTAGTTTCACCAAATAGAATGTGTTTTTTATCTGTTTTGTTGAACCTCTGGTGTATAAAAATGCTAAAATCACCTATCTGATTAGTTGCATTAATAGTTAATTGAATCTAATGTGCAGCATGAGCACATTTAATGAGCATTTAATGATACAGAAAACTTGTTCATAAGAGCTAGCCTTTTGGGAGAACTTTGACTTCTAAAAATTCACATATTATTTAGATCGTAGCAGAAGGCTTTTTGCCTTAATATGTCCTAATTCTAAATTAATTTTCAGAAGCTTTTTTTGGCTGTTTTTATTATGTTACAGAAAACCAAGATTAGCAAATATAATAGGTGGCTATGTTTGGCTGGGCTCTTCCTAACAGAAATTTTATTTTATTATTCTTATTATTTTTTAATTTTTTAATGTTTATTTTTGAGAGAGAGAGAGAGCACGAGCAGGGGAGGGGCAGAGAGAGAAAGGGAGACACAGAATCCAAAGCAGGCTCCAGGCTCCGAGCTGTCAGCACAGAGCCCGATGCAGGGCTCTAACTCATGAAGCACGAGATCATGACCTGAGCCGCACTCGGATGCTCAACCGACTGAGCCACCCAGAAGCCCCTATTTTATAATTTTTTTTTAATTGAAATATAGTAGGCACACCATGTTACATTAGTTTCAGGTATACAACATAGTGATTCAACGTCTCTATGTGTTATGCTGTGCTCCCCACAGTGTAGCTACCATCTGTCACCATACAATGCTATTACAGTACCGTTGACTATATTCCCCATGCTGTACCTTTCATCTCTGTGACTTACTCATCCCATAACTGGAAGTCTTTACCTCCCACTCCCTTTTGGCTGTTTATTTTAAATTAACTTTTTGGATTACCTTTTAGGAAAAAAAGTACTTTCCTAGATGTGTAAACTTCAGTGTATATTTATACTTGATTACCTGTAAAAAATTAACCAGAGCCTAGAACAATGTTGCACACACAGTAGATAGTCAGTAATTATTCATTGTGTAAAGAGATGGCACTGTGCACTCTGTTACATAAAGGGCCACAAATTGTTGGGGATTCCAGCCACTCTGTTTTGTTAGAGAATTTGGGTTGTCTCCACGCTTTACACCAAACCTCTTCTCCCTTCAATATGCCATAATTCTTAGCCCATCCCCCCTCCCACAACCCCTCCCGTAACCGTGTTTGTTCTCCATATTTATGAGTCTCTTCTGTTTTGTCCCCCTCCCTGTTTTTATATTATTTTTGTTTCTCTTCCCTTATGTTCATCTGTTTTGTCTCTTAAAGTCCTCATATGAGAGAAGTCATATGATTTTTGTCTTCCTCTGACTAATTTCACTTAGCATAATACCCTCCAGTTCCATCCACGTAGTTGCAAATGGCAATGTTTTATTCTTTTGATTGTTGAGTAATACTCCATTGTGTATATATATGTACCACATCTTCTTTATCCATTCATCCATCGATGGACATTTGGGCTCTTTCCATACTTTGGCTATTGTCGACAGTGCTGCTATAAACATGGGGGTGCATGTGCCCCTTCGAAACAGCACACCTGTATCCCTTGGATAAATGCCTAGTAGTGCAATTGCTGGGTCGTAGAATAGTTCTATTTTTAGTTTTTTGAGGAACCTCCATACTGTTTTCCAGAGTGGCTGCACCAGCTTGCATTCCCAACAAACTTCCTGTTTTTAAACTTGATACTTTAAAGTTTAATTCATCAAGCATTTTTTTGTATACCTACCATGTGTATTGCACCCAGGAGCAAAGATGAGAAAACTCAGTACCCATAGATTCTAGTAGAATAACCAACATAAACCAATATAGAAGTACAGTATTAGTTTGCTACCTGAGCTAATATATGAATGCAACAGCAGCCCATTATTTGAGAAGCTTTTCCTAAACTGTCTGAAACCCTAGGTTTTTTATACACTCCTCATTGGGAGGAGGGATGGCGTATCAACACCATTTTCCATGGAAGATACATAATTTTAGAAGTTATCGAGTGATTCTAATATGCCCTGCCTCCCCTTGGTTCGATACTTCTCAACTGAGAACTGCTGATAAAAAAAGTAATAAATATAGTACAGGGAAGCAAATGATGGGACTGGCTTCACAGAAAAGGATTTTGAAAGGAATCTGCTATCTGGTTCTCAGGGGTTTGTGGGTTTTTTTTCCTGTTTTATTTCAGTATATATTACACAAAGACTTAGCATGTGCTGGACATTATACTGAGTGCGGAGGATATGATACTGAGCAAGATTCCTGCCTTCATGGAGATTACATAAGGGAGACAAGAAAACATTGTAGATAATTACTGTGATCAGTGCTGAGAAAGAGAATACAATAAGTAATGAGATCATATCCTGGGGGACCTAAACAATCTGGGGCAGAAGGGTGGGGGACTGTGATAAGAATGTGAGCAACCATCCATGGCCCATCCCTGTGGAACTATAAAAAGAATGGGGAAGAGTGAGTAGATAGACAAGATTTTTGACCAAAAAGTGGTGATTGTTTTAAGATTTCTGTTTGAAGAGGTCATGGGCAGAGGATAGATTTACCAAATGGATATAGGCTAATTTAATTTAAAAGCATCCTAACTGAGAGGTAAGATTCTCTTCCCCTCTAAGTCAGAGACCACAAAGGAGCCACTCCACCCCCCCAAACACAATACCTGTATTAGTTAGTGATAGAGCTTATATAGGGTCAACTGAAGTGAATATGAATTTGAGACTCAGGGGTACACAGCAGTCTCTCCTCTAGCCAGTTGTAAATGAAATTCACCAAGTATTCAGATGGAAATGTGTTTATGGTAGAATGCTACCTTTAGCATAATAACATATAGCAGGGAATCATCCATTTATTCATTCTTGCATTCAGCAACCACCCACAGAGCACAACTAAGTGCTAGAGATATAAATGAATATGACAGTCTGGGCCCTCAAGGGGAAATGGTCACAAAAACACACAACTGTGCCACCACATGGGAAGTGTAAGAGTAGAGCTACACACAGGGTAATATTGGCTGTGATATCCAGATGTCCTTATTATGGGAAAATGTAGAGAGTCCAAAGTGGGGCCCAAAGGTAGCATTATTCAAAATATTTTGCAGATCGTATTGGTGGGGGAGGGGAGAACCATCTGAGTTGAAAGAAGTACAAACATGATTTTTCCCCCAACCTAGGCCTTACTAACCTCTGTTAAATGTTCCTCTTTGCCTTTCTTTCTTTAGTTTTCTTCTTCTTTACACTTCCTCACCCCACAGGAAGCCAAATGTTAAGTAAGGAAATGGTCTTTTTGACAAACATCATTAAGTGGTAATCCTAGAGAGTCAGGGGAATGATTATGGCTTCTCTCTACTAAATGTAAAAGGTCTAATAACATGAAAGAAAGCACCATCCGTATTTCTTTATAACATGGGCAAAATAAATCATACAGACTCTGTGAGAACAGAGCCTCTGTCTGTACAACTTTGAATTCTGCACAGTTCCTTCCTTCAATTTGTGAAAGAATTTGTGATCCTTTTAGGGCCTGACTGTATATTAAGGGCTGGGGATACAAAAATGATTAAGACACTGTCCGTGGCCTTCAGGATAGTGTTCTAGAGTGAGATAAATAGACCTATAAAATTAAAAAGCACAGTTTCGAAATCGTTGTCATTGAAGTATGTACCAAAGGCTATTGGAGTACAGGCAAATAAAAAATTCTGCTTGAAGAAGTCAAGAAAAGCCTCACAAAGAAGGTGACATTTGAATTGGATCTTGAGGGATCAGTAGGAGCTGGTCCTCAGTTATTTCATGTGTAAGTAAATATACTTTAATTTCTTTGCTACACTTTCAGATTCTTTCACCTTCCTAGCAAGATCATGGATTAATTTTATTTTAATTAAAGAACTGAACAATTTAATTCTTACCGACAGCCTATGCTATTGCCATGAAATAAAAAACGTGAACAAAGTTGGAGATAGAAAAACAAGACCTTGAGATTGGCAGAGAGAAGGAGGGGCTTTCTACGGTCTGGGCACTAGGACCAGGGGAGAGCAGCAGTAATTCAGTGATGTATCCTTGTCATTTCTCTCCCTCTATAGCCATCAGGTTTGGGCGGATGCCACAGGCGGAGAAAGAGAAGCTGTTGGCGGAGATCTCCAGTGATATCGACCAGCTGAATCCAGAGTCGGCAGATCTCCGGGCCCTGGCAAAACATTTGTATGACTCATACATAAAGTCCTTCCCGCTGACCAAAGCAAAGGCGAGGGCGATCTTGACAGGAAAGACAACAGACAAATCAGTTAGTTCTCTTCTGCTGTCTACATTGGGGTGGCTGGGTTCGTTGTTGTTGTTGTTGTTGTTTTGTCCTTGAGAAAATAATTCACCCTGTTACACACACATATACAGTCAATGTTCAGCTGTTGGCTGTTACATGTTGCTGGCTGTGTCTGAAACACAGGAAAAGAAATGTTTTCAGATAGGATAAGTAAAACTTATTTTGAAAAGGGAAAAAGTCCTTCAAATTCTCCTAACAAATTCTTTGAGAATAGTAAAAAGCCTGAATAACTGAATAACTGGCCACAACTATATCCGTCCCAGCAGCCCTGCTTTCTCTGGGAATGGCCTGCCCTAGGCTTGGAAAAGGTATTCAGTCCCATTATTTTACAATTCAGGAGAACTGCTAGAGTCACTTCTTACAAAGTTCCATGTGGGGGCATAAAAATACATCTAAGTATTTTTCCCTGTAGCTCTGTTGATTGTTCCTGGGCAGCTAGAGGCTGTATCCTCTTATTACGTATGTGAGTTTTATCTTCTGTGAGGCTCTGAGCTGCCTGGGCTACTCCTCCCGTAGATTCCAAACATCTGCAGGCTCTTTGATTACCACTGTTTGGAAAACCCAGAATAGGCTATAATTGTTACTAAGTCAGATGTTCCAAAGCAGAACTCTTCCTTGATAGGAAGCTGAGAAAGCAACATGGAACTGTATTAAAACAAAACACAGCTACACCGGAATTTCAGTTCTGCCATCAGCTTGCAATGTGGACCTGGGTCACATCTCCGTACCTGTTTTCACAGGCAGGGGTCTGCCTTTGATTGTAATATCTGCAGCAGGTTCCTAGGGTTGTAAGAAGCGCAGAACATATCCAGAAGACACCGTCCCAGCCCTTGAAAGCCCTTTTGTGCCATCATTTATTTTCAAATGAACACCTCCAGGAGAGGCATGCAGTTACTTTATAGATATGTGTAACTTAGTCCCCCACTCAGTTATATTTCGGGGAAAATATTCATTAGCCTTTAATGTATTTTGATGACTATCTCACGATGTGTTTTTTTTTTTTTTCCTTTTAGCTGTAAACCATTAGAGTAGTTATCAGCTAATAGAAAAAGAAAACTCCAGCGGGATATTGCTGTGTAAAGAGCCAAATGGTCTTTGGACACTGAAGGACAATGAGTTTCCTGACTGCAGGAGAGTCACTGATACCTTAACAGTGTGGTCCAGTTCTCCACAATTAAAAACAATTCTTACACATTCATTATGCTCAAGACACATAACCATCCTAGAGCTCCTATTATTATTCCCTCTTTAAAGATTAGGAGACTGGAGTGCAGAGAGGTTGGACATTTTATCCTGAGATCACGCAGTTAGCACACAACAGAACCAGGCCTATGATGCAGGCCTCCTTGCTTCTACCTCAGTGCATTCTGAGCATGATACCCCCTCTTGGAAGCTACTTCCCCATTGGCTAGAAATGAGCCAAATTGACAAATGCACTTGGAAAGCTTCACCTTGGGAAAATATGCTGGCTTATGATTTGTTTTTATCACTTTTTAGAATGACAATAATCTTTTACGTTGTCCTGCTATCCCAATATATTCATGGCCAGGAAATTTTTGTCTTTTACTCTTTTGTTCCTCCCAAATAATAGCAGCTAGGACAACTGTCTCACATACAGGCTGGACTACAGACTATAGGTCGTAGTAAAGCTGAGTCTGTGTATCCATTAATGAAAAAAATCGGGGCACAGCAAAACAAAAGCAAGTGAAGACCTCTTTGTAGCTGATGTGACTATGGAAAATCAGTTGTGTTCGTTTGAAGGGAGAGAAATAAAAGGAGAACTGGTGACATGGCTAGAAATAGTTAACCGTGTAAGGCACATTTTTAGCAGCTTGCTGAGAGCCAGTGTGGGATAGGGACCTGGAGGCTGGGAGGCCGGGAGCTGGGAAGCGAGCTGGACAGGGAAAGAACCCTAAAGCAAACTGTTTACTCCACACTTTTGCCTTGGGCCATTTTTTTTCCAGGAACTGCTTTCTCACCTTCTCTTTATCTCCCACTCCAGACCTGCTATCCATGCTGGAAATCCCATCAATTTAATAATAGTACCTGGAAGATAGGAGGAAGGCATTTAAAAAAAAAAAAAATTCCCCCAAGTAGGCAAGAATTTAAATGTACACTACCAGTGACTGGTATACTCTTCCCTGTCACTGAAAGGCAGAGAGCCCAGTCCACTGTAAATCACTTTAAAACCTCACGCCAATTGGCGATTTGGCTCTAAATCTTTGAGTTAAAAATAAGATAATTGTAGACTCTTTATGGGATAACCAAGTATTAAGGATTTTAAGAGAAAGGGCCGCAAAATGCTTGATTATGGGCTTCTCAAGTTCAGAGGCCAAATGTTTGTCATTTTTTCCCCTATAGTAACTAACACTGTGATTTGCCCATAACAGTTACTCAGAATGTATTTACTTAATTGAATTAAAAACTCTTGCCTATGCCCCTTTGAAATTCTGGACTTTGAACAGAGAGCCTCTCACTCGCCCAATATTTGCTAACCAACTTGGACATCATTAATGGTTTAGATAGAGGCAGAATTGCCTCTTGTTAGGGTCTGGAAAAGGAAAGAGAAACTGGGCCAAATTAAAATAATCCAGTCCCTGATTACACAAAACTGAAATAGAATTGTTTGGCTCTCTCTTTTCTCCTTATCTTGCAAAATCAAATTAAGCATTAGTGGAAAGAAATAGTTCAGAGAGGAATATGGGAGAGAAAAGAAAATCCAAAATATGATTTCCAATGAGACTAGATATTTGTTCTTTATCTTACGTGGTCATGTTATTTATTTGATAGCATCTCTCTCAAGGGTGTTATGTTATCTCTTGGCCAGGACTTATGAAAGTTAAGATTTGCATTGATAGAAAAAGTCATGCAGAAGTATGGACTCCTGAGAGGGTAGGGGATGTGGAAAAGTGGCCATGGCTGGTGCAGTAGAACAGCTTGGGTCTCATTATACACCCTGCTTGAGACTGATGTCATTAGCATTGGTTAGGCCAAGCCTGGGGGAGACTGTTCAGCATAAAGGACGGCCTGTTACCCAAAACCTTTGGAAAAGGAAATGACTTTATTGAAGAGGCCATTCTTTAAATTTGTCTTACTGCTCAATTTAACCATTGCCTATTCCATCTCATTTTGGAATACTGGCTAATCTCTCCTCTCAGGACCTGTACCAGCATATGCCTCTAGGCCAACCAGGGCTTTTCCCTTCTCAATTAAACTTCTGTCTCCTGTATCTTATTTCCTGGTGCTACTTGCACCTTTCAAAACAGATAAATGAGCAGATAAATTAAATGCTCTGCTTCCCTCCCATGTTTCTTAACTTTAACATCCTATCTTTGGGATATGATACTCCTACTTTTCATTGTCTTGCCTAAAAGAATAATGCTTGGGAATTTAGGCTCAGGGCCAGATGGGATATGGAATCACTGGATATGGATAACTGGAGAAGAAATTTCAATAGCAGTAAGCCTTTTAGCCACCCTCAAATGGGAATGGCATTGACTCTTCTCACAGTCTCTTTCCCTTTCTCTGGCTTGTGCCAGCCCAGCAGCGTCTTTTAAGAGATCCCACTGAACTCTGAAAAAACATGAATATATAACCAGGGTGCCTGTTCCATGACGACAATTTGAGAACTGAATGGACTTTGGAAGTTCCCAGTGTTTGAATATTACCCTGATGTGCCGAACACACTGGGTGTATCATTGTCACATGATCCCATGTTTGTTGATGAAAATAAACAGAGAATGGTTTTCAAAAACCATTTTCAGTGCCATGGTTTGTCATAAAACAATAAATAGAAAAACCCTTGGTGCGCCTGCCAACTTTTCATCCCATATCTGAGAGATGATGAGGCCCTGGCTGCACTCTATCTGCAAACAAGGAATAAAACTTATTTGTTCTATATTGGACTTTGGGTCGCAAAGCATCACATTGCTTATGATGGGTACATGTAGAGTCGCTGTTTTTATAATTATGAGAGCAAACTGTGCCATCATAAAAATGGTTTTTCTAAATAGTGTGTGAAATATGAAACTACCAAATAAAAACAATATGGAAACGTCACCTTTTGTGAAAACAATTCTGTACCCATTCAAATTTTCCTATTCTAAAATTTACAATGGCCGTCAAATTTAGTAACTCAAGCTGTTGGGAAGATATCTCTTCTTTTAAATCCTACACTTACAGTTAAACAAAGTGTGGTCTCTTTCTCCTTCATCTATGGAAAAGCCTGAGGGAGTTGGAATTTGCTCCCTTGAGAAGAAAGATACCAGACAAACCGTCAGAGAAAAGAGACTTAGGAGCCCCGGTATAAATAAAGAACAGGATAGTAGTGCTGATTTGTTTTGATGGCTGATGAAGAAACTGGGCTCCTGGGATCATTAGTCCATATATTAATGTTAATAAAATAAATTCCTTTACTGCCAGGACTGTCATGAATAGCTAAAGATAGATCTGAACCAATAGTGTTCTTTCAGACAATAAATAAATAGCATATAGTTAAGAGCATGTGGATTTTTTTTTTAATGACTAGATTCATTTGACCAACACCCTTGTTTGCCAGCTGAGTAACGCTTTGGCTGGCAATAGATGGCTTTTTAAGAGCTATGGTTATGTGCTAGTTCATTAGAGTGTGAATAATTCTTCACATTAAGTTTTTATTTGTCTTCAATCTCTAAACCACGCAGGAAAACAGAATTACATTTGCGAGATTTTTCAAACTTAACTTCAGTCACATCTAGCACTAAACTAGCACTTCTAGGAAATATAGTTCAAAAGTCCCTGCCTCCAAGACCCCACCATAGAAGAGCTTCTAAAAACCCCAAATTCCTCCAGAATAGTCATTTTATTTAAAAAAGAAAAAGTGGGGAAATCATGTAGAAAGCAACAGAAAGGGAAAAGAACTAATCATGAGTCAGGAGATCCAGTTCCATTTCAAAGTTTGTTGTAAATAGTTATTTGACTTTGGAAAGTCTCTTGGCTTCATTCAACTTACTCATACCTCATCAAAGAATGATGATGTAAGTGATTTTTGAAGACCCCTTTGGTTCTATAAATCCCATGGTTCTCAACAAGAGGAAACTAGAAACAGGCAAAACCAAAGACATTGAAGAAACCCAACCAGTGAGTTTTGATTCACATTGACCCACTATAGCTAATCCAGAAGAACCAGGTATCTCTAAATGGGTGAAAGCTAGTCAGAAGTATAAAAAAGGAAGAAGGAAACAAAATGAAGAACATAGGCCCCAACAATTCAATTTTTCTTCCTTGAGCCTTTGCTCTAAGCTATCATGAAAACTAAGGATATCAGGAGAGATTCATGAGATGAGGCACACATTTTTTCAGGCCAGTTTTAACTCTGACGTGTTCACCAAGTGATAGTTTGTGAGAGGGTAGAGTTGTCTCTTACACTAATTATAGTCTCCAAAATTGGAGCAATCACCAGAACAATCTTTGCTTTGGTTGACTCTCATTTATCTCCTTTAGCTTGCTATTTTAGTACTCAAAAAGAGCTGTAAACTTAGAGCATTCATTCATGCACAATCCCTTTCATAACTTGTATATTAAAATGCTGATGTTATGGACTGCTAAGGAACACTATTGTTCTACTTCTCCAGTCAAAAAAGTAAACTTTTATTACTCTACTTTGTTTTCATTATTAAGCCAGCTTCCTCCATGATCTTTGTGTTACACATTAGAGGCATGCAAGAGGTCTGTAACTAAATATAATTATATTTATCTATATAACACAGTACCTTTAATCCCATCCTGACTTTGATATGGAGAGCCATTTTTGAAAATCAGAATATATAAAAATCAATTACATTTGATGTATCTCTCTAAAGAAAACTAATTTCCTCTTACAGAAACTGTTTTTGCTTCCCCTAGAAAAACACTGTGTTGAAGTGCAGTTTTCTTCATGTCAGTCTCACCTTTTTCTGGTCTGCCCAATATTTGAGAATTACAAGCATCACTACGGCCAGAGGCAGATTCACTTTATATAAATTAATGAAGCTTAACCTTCAGGGCTTCTCTTTTGTACAGAGCCCCTTCCAATGTTCTGAGAAGGGCGCGAACAATTTTGCTCTTATAATTTGTATTATTGAACCTAACGGTTGTTATTAAATGTACCCAATGATTGAGTGCATTTCAGGCCCCACAAAACCTGGATCTGTCCCTGATAATGTCCTAGATGTAATTAAACATTCTTTCCTGTTAAGGAGAGGTGCTTATCTGGCCATTTGATACAATGTCTGAAGATAAATACATCCTTAGCTCCAAACTAGAGGCGTAAAATCATTAAGACCAAATTTGAGGATGATATGGTTCCTCTTATAACAGCAGATCATCAGATGATACCATACAAGCTAATAGAACTTAGATGGCTTCCCTTCGATGTGTAGAAAATACAGAAATATGGAAGTGAAGTCCTTTTTATGTAGAACATTTTACCAGAAGTGCAATATTAAATTAATAACCCAAGATAAGTTACACAAGCCAAATTCCACCTGGTTTTAAGGTCAGCTCTCTGTAAATCAGGTGAGTCACTATCTTTTCACTGTTTCAGGGTAAGGAGGTCCAGGGTGAAATGTGCAACTGTTTGCAGGCTAAGAACTGGTGAATTGGTAGCAAAGAAAGGCAGGTCTCCAGGCAGACCATGTCTGGTGATCCCTCTTGCAGTTTGACAGATTTACATGGAGGCCGAAAGTGCCTGTGCAGACTTAAAAAATGCGATGAAAACAGCATAATCTTGGAAAAACAAAAAAATCCACTGGTATTCATTTGCATGTCAATATCCAGAATTCTCTACCAGTTCATCACTTTTCAAATGCTGAAGGGATTTAAAAAAAAACAACAGAATGGTTTGGCATGATGGTGGGGGCTGCTGATTCCTTTCTCTGTCCTTGAGTGTTTACTGCCAGGAAATCCTGACCAACATCGATTGCCAAGGGGTTAAAGTCACATTGTTGTTAAATTGGGAGAGAAAATTAGCAGGATTTTGTGCCCTATGTTCAACTATCACAGAGTTTCAAAAACAGGAACCTGGGGCTTTATATGAGGGGACAGGGGAAGTCAAGGGGAAGAGTCACAGGGTGATTTATCAGGGCATAGTTCCAGATAAATTGCTTACATGGAGGTGGAAGAATTTCATGCATACATTCTGTGCCAAGAAGCCAAATGGTTGAGCAGAAGCTCATCCAGAAGTTGCAGTGGGCAGTTCTGGGTACAGTCTTTCCAATGTGAAGAGAGGATGATTTACATTCATGTTATTTTGTACTTCTATATATACAGGTAGACTTTTCAAGTATCCATACCATCAGATTCCCATGGCAGTAACGAAAACCAGTATTTCATTAACATAAGTTTATAATATGCTACAAAACTCCTAGAGGACAGAAACCACTAGGTTCTATAAAAACAAGTCTTTCTCATGATTAGAATCTGACATTCTGGGGGAACTCAGCACATTTTAACTGATGTGACTGATTATCTTCTCTTTTTTTTCCCCCTCTCTCATTAATATCAATCCTGAGATAGAAAAAAAGAAAAAAAAATACCAGCAGAGTGTCCAAAAACATAGTAAGCATTATTTGCTCCTAATTTAGTTGAAGAATTAGAGCCAACAAGCAAACCTATTCTTGAGTCCACACATCTGCCCTCCTTTGGGGTTGGCTAAACAATACAATTGAAGTGAAGTTTTTGGTTAGAAAAGTAAGAATTTCTGGAATAACTCCAGTGAATGGTGTTGAAATAATATGCAAGTTTGGAAATCTACTCAACATCTAAGAATCCTTAGTGTTATTTCCTTCAATGTAGAATAGACTTAATGGTGAAAATCAAAGACTTGTGTAGAGATTAACAATCTCCAAACCAGTGGGTCTTAAAGGTGGCTCCTTCTGCCACTCATTCTGTTGCTTCCTCTTGCCCATCAGGAGGGAATTCTGAGCATCTCTGCTTAAGAGAAATGTCATGTTCAGTGTGCATGCATATACATGCACACTCACACAAATCCACATACACACCACACACACAGCTTCTGAGAAATGCAACTAGAATATCTTCAAGAGAAGAAATGGAAATATCCAGCTTAATCCAACCCCCTCAGTTGGGAAATTTGAGCCTAAGAAAGATAAAGTACTTTCCTAAAGTCACATAGTTAACCACAGAATCCAAGCTATAAGCCAAATACCCTCAACTCTTCTTCCAGTGTTTTCGAGTATACGCTTATTTGAATGGGATTGAGGCTTAACTTCTATAGTTCAGTATTTCCAATGTATGTAAAATGCTGCCCCTTCTCAATCAGATTAGCCAGAGGATTTCACAATGACCATAACCCTTTGGTCAGTTCTATACAAGGAAATGAAAGAGAAAGATCACTTAATGACTAACAACTTGCGCTTGAAGGCAGCCTATTGCAAACTTGAATAGACTGATCCATGTGTTTTATTGATTATTTGACCTTTAAGGACAGATATTTTGAAAAATAAGTTCAAAACCCTTTTTTAATTTTGCCACTTTATGCAGCACTTACCCACAGGCTTTAAACATCTGGCTGTTTCTAAAACAGATTGCTTCCAGAGCATTAAGAAAAGAAATAGACATTTTCTTGGCTTGGTATTTCTCATCTGCTTTCAGACTGATTTCTTTTTAGTTATAAGTATATTTTACATGCACACTGCGTTTCATTTGAGATCTGAGTAGATTTAATCTAAAACTGCAAGATTACTTTATGTTCAAGTGGATGTATTCAACCCTGAGTTGCCGAAATGATTTGTTTTTTATTGAAAGAAGGTTAAAAACACATTCTATTGAAAGCCAAAATAAACAACGCATTTTGTATGATTTTAAAAGTCAGCAACAAAGACTCTCCAAACAACAAAATTTGAACTCTTAGCCAGTCATAGGTAAACTGTTGCAGTATAAGCTGAAAGAAAAGAAGACCAAGCTTGGTAAAATATGTTTGGATCCAGAAGACAATTAGGAGGAATAATCAAGAGTTAAGAGTATTTTCTCATAAAGTATTTTTGACCTTAAAGATTCTAATTAACAAAGCAAATGTGTATAAAGAAACTGGTAAGGTTGTTCACCCTAAATTAGAAATCTCCAACTCAACTACCTTTTCTCCCTTTTTTTGCAGCCATTTGTTATCTATGACATGAATTCCTTAATGATGGGAGAAGATAAAATCAAGTTCAAACACATCACCCCCTTGCAAGAGCAGAGCAAAGAAGTGGCCATTCGCATCTTTCAGGGGTGTCAGTTCCGCTCAGTGGAAGCTGTGCAGGAGATCACAGAGTATGCCAAAAGTATCCCTGGTTTTGTAAACCTTGACTTGAATGACCAAGTAACTCTCCTAAAATATGGTGTCCATGAGATCATTTACACGATGCTGGCCTCCTTGATGAATAAAGATGGGGTTCTCATATCAGAGGGCCAAGGATTCATGACAAGGGAGTTTCTAAAGAGCCTGAGAAAACCCTTTGGTGACTTTATGGAGCCCAAGTTTGAGTTTGCTGTGAAGTTCAATGCACTGGAATTAGATGACAGCGACTTGGCAATATTTATAGCCGTCATTATTCTCAGTGGAGGTAAGATTCATCTTCTTATCTTCTGTGAAAGGGGGTGGGATTGTGGTGGGATGGCTGAAAGAATTTTGACTCCCCTTAGCATTCGTCCTTTCCTCTGTACTTACTGCATTTTGCTACAGAAAATGCCAATGATCTAATGCCATGAGAGCATCACTACACAGGTAAAATAGCAGGAAAGAATATCACAACTTTGCAGTTTATAGGCTGTCAGCAACCCAGGCTTTTTTTTTTTTCCTTCATAATATTTTTTCAAGTCCAATCCAAACATGGAAAACAAATGCCCTTCCCTTCCCTTCTCTCCAGAAGTCCAATATATTCTTCATTTCATTTAAGTAATGACATGTACAACTTTGCTTCAGTCAGTGCTCACTTAGCATAGAGAAAGCACAACTAACTGGTTTGGGGCAGATTTTGTTTCTGCCCTACCATCAGGAAGATATTACTTTAAATTGCATTCCTAATATCAGGAATCAAGGAATATTTATCTACTGACTTCTGCCCACTCTCTCAGGAAATCTACCTGATTTCCAGAAATCTTCTCTGATGGCTTCCCTGAAAGTTCCTTTGTGAGATGGTTAGTTGTGATTAAGAATACAACCTGAACCAAAGAGCACACAGAGAAATAAATTGAGTTATTTAGCAGTTCATTGTAATTTTGTCCTTGTAAGTACATGATCTAACTAACCAACTCCAAAAGCCAGATTTTCTACTAAATGCTACTTTCATTGGCTTCTCCAAACGTTTCCAGCTTAAGTAGAAGAAAGTTTTACTGTCGTTTCTCTTTATAAAATTTGTTTACAAACAATTGCTTAAAAGCAATGAGTTTTCGTTACTGAAATGGACTTCAGGTGAGCTTTTTGTATGTACTCTACAAAATATCATCTGGCAAAAGCTGACGTGGTGGGAGGGAGAGGGGTTTGATTGTCCTATAGATGAAAGCTGCGTATAACTGTCCAAGGTATTGTTAAGAACACGGTGCCTTCTGTCATCCTTTGTTGTCCAATTACTTGGGAGCAGAGTGCTTCTAAAATTAGGTGCATCATGTGTTAATAATAAAAATAATAATAATAATAATAATAATAATAATAGCAAACACTTATTAAGTACCTACTGTGTCCAAGGCAGTATTCTATGTGCTTAATACACATTCACTTAATTCTCTCAACCCAGTGAGGTAAGTACCATTTTGCAAATGAGGAAACCGGAGCACTGAAAGGTTCAATCACTTGCCCAGAGTTACCCAGCTAACACAAGATGGAGCCAGAATTATGAACTCTGGCAGTCTGGCTCCAGAGTCTACAGTAATACTGCCCTTTACATGACTTGGGTGCAAATAGATAACACATACAGCGCAGGTTAACTCTGGAGCCTGCAGTACAGTGTCAAGTTGTAACACATTTAAAAGTGACATTTTGGGGATTATATTTAATGTAACAAAAACTACCATCCAGCATGTTTTAATATCTTCACTGAATCTATTTAAACAGATCAACCCTTGATCCTCCCAGGATCCATGACTAATTCAGCAAAGAAGAATGAGATTCTAATTTATTTGAGGTTCATTAGGAGAAAAAGCTTAAATTTTGAAAACCCAGTTGAGAAAAACAAGTTGATATTGCTTAGCTAATATTTTGAGGCACATTTTACTTTTAGTGAAAAACAGATTTATTAATATTTGATATATTTCTGAGATTTTTCCTAAGCATACCATATATACCATGTTTTATTCCTTTTATTCACTTAATCATTTCCCCAATCATGTTGTTACATACTCTTTGTTAATATATTTTATTAATTTTTGAAAATAAAAGTAATACATGGTCATTTCATAATTGAAAGAGTACAGAAAGGTCTGAGTGAAAAGTAAAAGTCTTTGTCCTCAGAATAAAATAAGATTAACAAAGCCCCGTTTCTCCTCCTGGAAAGTATCTATGCATGTGGTACCATATATATGTATATGTGTATGTGTATATGTATATGTATGTATACACACACACACACACACACACACACACACATATACTACCATTCTAGTGACTGGGAAATATTCCATTTTATAAAGGACCATTACATGCTAAATTATCTCTTTATTTATGGTTACTTATAATTTATTACAAAACCTATAAAGAAGAATATAGAAAATTATTGAATATGTGTTCTAAATTTGTGTTTTAGTGACCATTCTTATATGTAAATTTCTGTCCAAATTCCAAATTCCTTTCTTTTTTTTTTAAGTTTATTTCCTCAGAGAGAGAGAGAACATGCATGCTCCTTTATGAGCAGGGGAGGGACAGAGAGAGAGAGAGAGAGAGAATGCCAAGCAGGCTCCATGCCCAGCTCAGAGCCCAGTGCAGGGTTCCATCTCACAAACCATGAGATCATGACGTGAGCCAAAATCAAGAGTCAGATGTTTAACTGACTGAGCCACCTAGGCATCCCCCCAAATTATTTTCTCATTCTAAATTACCAGAAGTGGAATTGCAGGGTAGATGGCCATGAATATATATCTTTTAATGTTTTATTTACATTAAAGACAGAGAGAAGCAGAGCATGAATGGAGATGGGGCAGAGAGAGAGGGAGACACAGAATCTGAAGCAGACTCCAGGCTCTGAGCTGTCAGCCCAGAGCCTGATGTGGGGCTCAAACCCACAAACCATGAGATCATGACCTGAGCCAAAGTTGAACGCTTAACCAACTGAGCCACCCAGGCACCCTGGCCATAAATATTTTTAAGTCTTTTTGTCACATCACTGCCAGATTGTTCTCCACAACATTTATACCAGTTTGTATTCCCACCATAGACATAACACTAACAGAGGCATTTGAAATAAGCCATTCAACATGATTAATTTCTAGCTGGGGAAGGATAGACAAGAAACAGTCATGATAATTCTGAACTTTTGAACCTGAGCAGTATTGTTTTACAGGCATGTGAAAGAATAGGGTGTTTTCATCTAGAAAAAGATGCTATTACTGCCCATAACTCACAGATTATTTAAAAGCTAGATTATTAAAAAAAAAAAGTGATTCGTTAGGCTTTAGATTTTTCATTAATTGGTTAAAAAAAATAACTGAATACCTTGATTCAGTTTAATAGATACTGCAGGCTTTGGCTTTTAATTATGAAAATTTTAAATGGTACAATTTAAATATAGATGCTGTAAAAATGAATTACTTTTGGTCTTCTACAGACTACTTTAACAGTAGCCAATATCCAGATCTTATTGGATCCTGACAACAATGAAAGAAATCTGAAGGTAGCTGCCAGCCATAGATTAAAATCTAATACCTGTGGTTATAATGAGAAGAAAACCCTGTGAATAATTTTAGACTTCCTTTTAAAAATAGAATTAACCATTGACTGGTTTCCATATCACAAAAGGCAAATCCTTCCCTGACCAAAGTTTGCTTTTGTAGATGAAGTCTACCTACAGGCAGTAGATAAGAATGAATAAACTGGACCCCATGTTTGCTCAACACACAGGAATTTGATTCTCTTCTTTACTCAGAGAAGCCGATTGGGTATAGGTCAGAGAAGGAACTGCTCAAAGCCTTTCCAGTCCAGAGACTGGACTCCAGTAAGATCAGAATCCCAGTTATCTGTAGTATAGTGAGATCAGTATCTCAGATTGTGGTTTATTAGAGTACAACATGTAATTTCTCAGTTATTTTTTTTTCCCATCCTGGGTTTTCCAGAAAAGAAGAACATTCATATAGGCAAGAGGCTTTGATCCAGTAAACAAATTTCTGATCCTACATAATCTTAACAAGAGTGATCATTTTCTCCTCTTTAGTTTACATTGAAGTCTATGGATTGCTTCAGAATGAAGAGCTTCTTTGGCAGGGGTCCCATTGACCTCATTCTGAGCTAGCCTTAAAATCACCGAAGAGTTTCATTCTGGTGAAGGCATCATGACCCTAGACTGAAGGGAGTATGGGGAGATGGGCATCATGTAAGAATGAAGTGGTTGGGAATTAGGGAGATTAAGGGCAAAGGGTCCCCAGAAGAACAAAGAGGATTTTTTTGGGGGGGTTGAAAGTATCTGATTTGACCCAACTAAGTATTTGCTGAGGAAACTGGAGTTGCTATAGTAAGATCACTGTCATTCAACTTCAAGCATAGAAACTGCTGATACTGTTAGATTTGGTAGTTAGATTGGCCTGGTGCTTAGCATCTTTGGCTGTCTACTCAGCTGTCAAACCAAGCTAGCTGAGAAAGATGACCTAGTTCTTCTCAAGTTTTTCTCCTCTCTCTCTTTCTCCTCTGAGCTCAAGGCAAGAAAAAAATGGGACTAAAAAGAACAACACTGTAGAATCAGACAAAGGACAGCACTTCATACATTTTCAACAGCATTTCATATACGTTCTCTTATTAGATCCTGAGAATTTTTGTGTATTTTTATTCTCATTTCATAGAAGGAAAAGCGAGGCTCGTAGACTTAAGTAATTTGTCTGAGATTGAACAACTAGTGAGCCGTGGAACTAGGGCTGAAACCCAGGTGTCCTGTCACCTCAGAGTGCTCTCTCTGCCACACACCCTGTCCCCTTCCACCTGGCTAGTGGATCCTGGTCACCCTTCTTACACTTGTGTTGGTGGCCGCAACCTGTGCTGTCTACACAATACTCCGTAAGATATGGGCCCATAATTTAGAAGTCATGCTTCCTCAGTAGTCGTGATAAGTAACAGCTTCCCTTGCTCCCTCTAGGATGGCTGGTGTCAAGAGTAATAAAACTGCCTCCAGCAAGGGGCATGTTTGCAACTGGCGCCACAGCTTCATGCCAGCCACGCTAGCAAACTCCCAAAACTACCCAGCAACCACAGCCAAGTGTAAAGCTCAGTAAAGCTGACAAGCTCCAGGACACTCCATTGGACACTTTGCCCCCTTGAGCATTTGCTGTTCAGTGAAGAAAAGCATAGGAAGGTTCCAGCTGGAACTCTGCAACAGGAAAAAGCTCTTTTTGTTAATTCAGAACAGTTTGGAATCCATTACAGTTCTTCCCCAACTTCCAGGACAGGGGGGGAGGAAATTCAGTGGGTTTTACAATATATTTTTTGAGGCAAATTGCCACCGTCATCCTAATGACAGAGAGGCTGTAAATATTGATACAGTGGCCACAGATGGTAAATCATCAGCCTCCTCATTTACCCTCTTGAGTCTGGCTTAGTTACGCAAACCACCTCTATAGCAGCTCCTTCCTCTTCCAGCAATCCCAGCCATGTTCTTTCTCGGTGAGGCAACTTTGGACTCCAACTGTTCTTGGAGTGTTGCTATGTGTTTCTGCTGTTGAGAGGGTAGGGGGCAGGGAGAACAGGGTACAAGAAAGGGGAATTGTTCTCATGGCTGTACATCTGCAGATCAAGGAAGAGTAGATATTCTGAGACAATTGAGTGAGTCTTAGTTCTATCAGGTCAGTAACCTGAGGCTTCTGTTTCTTACCCTTAGTTATGACTATATATGTGTGTGTGTATATATATATATATTTTTTTTAATTTGTTGGAATTAGAATCAAAGGACAGCATCTAGTTCAGAATATATACTTACTAGGTGCATGTTGAATGCATAATAGTCAAATAATAATAATAATAATAATAGTAATAGTAATAGCAGCTACCATTTATTGAATACTTCACCATGTGCCAGTATATATTGAGCACTTTACGCACATGCAGTAATCCTTGTTTAACCTTTCCTGCAGCTCTGCAAAGTCTGTTATTATCTCCATTTTACAAATGGTGAAAACAAGTTTAGAGAGATTAAGCAACTTGCCCAAGGTCACAGAGCCACTAAGTGGTGAGGCCAAGGTTCAGACCTAGGTCTCTCTGACCTTAAAACTGATACCCTTCTGTGTATTGGGATGTGGAAGCATCCCAGTTAATTACCTTGATCTGGGAGTTTGGTGCAGTTATCAAAAACTGCCCATTTCATTTTGCCTCTGAATATTTCAATCAAGAGTTTTCTTGTTTTAGTCCAGATATTACTTAATAATATCCAAAGCCCTTGAGATACCCTTTTAACCTAACAAAATTACACCCTAAGTTTGAAAATTGCTGTGGGAAGGAACTGGGCCCGGTATAACACTGAAGACTGGTACTATGTTCTTAAACTTGTTCAGGTAGCATGGCCTTTGGAAACAATGGCACTGGATATAGCACTCACCACAAAAATTGGCAATAAGCTTTAAGTAACAGAGTGAATACATTTGTTCTTAATCAGGTACCATCCTACCAGCCAGGTTTTAACAGCTAAGTGTTGCAGAAAAAATTTATGAGAGAAATTTTGAATTGTTAAAATATCACCCAGTAACTTAATTTCATCTTGTCAGTCAGAAACAATCAAATGAACATTCATTCAGCTGTAGCTGCAAACACTTCATGCCAGTTCATAGACACAGGGTTTGAGGACTCTGAGTTTGAATGTTTCATTTCTCTTCCCCATCCCTAACTGCCCCTCAAAACCTTGAGGCTATTTCCAGCTCATTTGTAATCTTTCCATTTTCTGCAGAGCTATTTCTGTAAGTCAGAATGAACAGTATAGCACTTCTCTAAACAGAAGACAGAGTACAGGTGCCTGATTGGGCCTCCACTTTTCTTGAGGAAACCCTGAGACCTCTGATTCTGCAGGGCCCAGTGGCCCCCACATCTTCTTTGTCTGTTAGCATCATCCTTAGTTAACTGGGAGGAGACAACCCAAAATAGTTTAAGACTTACCCTCCTATGCCAATTAAATATCCAGCTATTTTATCCATACAGTTTTTTGTACAAGACTCAGGCTGCTGCCTAAGTGGTAAAACTTGTTTTTCTAACTTCTTTCTCATGATATTGAGAATAAACAAGGACATATGATTTCTCATGTTTCTAAGCCCTCAGTAGGACAGTTGAAGAATGTTATTATGTGGTTCAGATCTCTCATCTGGGCCATGATGGTGTCAGAAAGTAATAGCATTCATTTTTTTTTTGTTTTTTTTTAACGTTTATTTATTTTTGAGACAGAGACAGAGCATGAACGGGGGAGGGTCAGAGAGAGAGGGAGACACAGAATCTGAAACAGGCTCCAGGCTCTGAGCTGTCAGCACAGAGCCTGATGCGGGGCTCGAACTCACGGACCACGAGATCATGACCTGAGCCGAAGTCGGATGCTCAACCGACTGAGCCACCCAGGTGCCCCAATAGCATTCATTTTAACTGAAAAATGTTTAATGGGCACCTACACTGAGTCTACATAGTGTATGGCGTTCGTCTCTTCTGCTCTTCCCACAGTGCTGCCATGACCAGTGGGAGACCCTTGTGAGATGACCAGGATGGCTCTGAATAGTGACTCAATTAGGAAATGTCCCTTTAGACCACTCTTTTCATAACCTTTGTAGACTTGGTTTGGACAGAGATGAGGTATATCTATGAGTTCTCAACTGGCATGCAAATTCTAAAAAACAAAGAGCTGGCAGGGGGATGGGGAGACAGGGAGAAGATGAACCCTACTAGAATCATCTGAAAAACTTAAAAAAAAATACATGAGTACACATGAGCGCGCGCGCGCGCACACACACACACACACACACACACACACACACACACACGCTTCTGTTGATTGTAGGCCATAGAAGCATCTTTCTCTGTGATTGCTCAGAAATACCATCTCTTCCTCACCCTGGGCCTGGTAGGCTGGAATCATCTTAGTAAGTGAGCACACGATTGTGTTTGACCTCAGTGACAGACATGGGATTGAAAGCCAAACTGCTGAGTCATTCCTGTCACCGCACCAGCAGTCTTGGAAAAGGTTCAGTCAGTCAGTCAGTGGGCTGCTTTTTGGAGCACTTTATCATTTTGGGTTCTCACAATGTGTGTTTAAACTCTGGGTGACCCCAGGCAGCCTTCCAGACTGGCACAATTCACCAAGACATTCAGACTGATCATCTGCAAGTGAAGAAGAATGAAACTTGAGGGCTGGTTCAAGTCACTTATCACAGAGAGGCCAGCACAGGTTGTGAAGGAATCATGCACTCCCAGGGAAAGCACCTTTCAAGGGTCTTGCCAGCTTCACAAATAAGAAAGCCAGAAGACTCAGGATGGGGCATTGGAAAACATTGGACTCACGTAGACAGCCCTGAGTTCAAACCCCACCCCCTCCTCCACCACTTACTAGATGTATGATTTCACTCGATTATTTACCTCCCTGGGCCCTAATTTCCTTATCAGTACCCTAAGTAAATGAAATAACATTACGTGAAGGCTCTGGCACAATGCCTGGGACATGGTAAGCACACAGTAAATGCTCATTTTCCCTCCCCCCCCCCCACCATGATAGAATTTGAAGTAGCTCCACAGCAATCCTGCCAGTCATATTGCTTGCAGTTCCACCAACAGACATTCTTAAATCCCTTATCGAAATATAAATGCCCCCAGGGAGCTATCAGCTAATCCCTTGTATCAGCTATCACTTTAAGGGGATTAGTTGTGGATTGAGAACAAAACCCCAAGGGAAAGAGACACTGGAGGAAGGGGGAGTGGCCTGACAAGCTAAGGGGACAACTCTAAGCCCCCTTGCCCCTCAAAGAGACAGAGAATAGCAGCAGGAGAGTGATGAGTTTCCACACTCCCAAAGTTCTGATAAAGTTTTGGGCCATTAGATGTTGAGAGGTCATTTTTGAGGTTAGTTAGAGATCACAGCTATGTTTTGAGATCACAGGCTCTTCTCAAAAACATCGGAAAGGAAGACATGGAGTGTTGCAGAGAACTTTTATGTTTGGTTATTGGCATTTCTAGAGGTTAAGGAAGTAAGGAAGAGTGGTTGGATTTGGAACAGGAGTGTGTCCGACTTGATGAGAAAGAAGAAATCACTCTCCTTCATCTTTTCCTGTCCAGCCTTCTTCCTCTACCTCCCGCCCACCCCCCATTTCCAGTCCTGATCCAGTGTTGGACATAGAAGGAGCAGAAATTTATCTATATCCCTCGGCTCAAAGGAAGAACACACTGCTCTCCTGGCTCTGACACAGAGAAGGGGAGCAAACCGTGTGGCTGAGCTTCATTTGAGCAACCTTGAATGACTAGAACAGGGAACCCTAACTCCAGGGTGAAGGAAGACAGGAAAGCAAGGACTTCCCAAGGGCAGGATGGAAATCTCAAGTAAAATTTCCATTCTGAAAGACCTGGAAATAAAACTGAGCCCAAGCTCATTTCACTCCATGGAGGTACCATTGAGCAATGCAAAGAGCTTTGAGGACAGCAAAGAAGAAAGTGCTACCCACCTGTTATTAGGTACCTTTGTGTTTACTGCCATAGTTGGAGAGGTGGCTTTTGAGTAGGTGAGTGTTTAAGATGAGGGAAGTTGGTGTGGAATGGCTACTCAATGGCCAGATAAAAGAAAATACTCCTGGCTTGGTTTCATCATGGTGGTTATCCCCTTTCACCATCTTGGCCATATCATATGTGTTATTGTTGTGAGGAGTGGTTGTCATTTGGACATAGAGAAAGCATTAATCAGAAAAATGTTAGAGTGTTAACCCACTCCAGAATAAAGGACTCTGCTGGCTACATGTGCCTTCATGGCAGAATATGCTCGTTACAGAAGATCTTTATCTGTTTGATAACACGTTTACAATATCTGCTAGTTCTGTTGTCCCCTTGCCCAGACAGCCACCATCAACTGCCTTGCTGCTAAAGTCATCCATGGTGCAGCCTTCTGATTAATTTAGGCTTGCCCTGCTAGGATTCCTAATACCAAATCTCCAGCAAGGTGCAGCTCCAGGAGTGGAAAGGGGAATAACATCTGGAAGAGGGAATGGAGAGATGGCTGAGAAGAAGGGAGCAATTGAGGGGGAAAGAACAGGAAATATAGAGTACCCAGGAAAATCAGAGAAATGAGAGAAGAAAGGTAGGAAGGAAAAAGAGGAAAGTGACATTATACTATTAGAAATAGCTACCTTACGGGGTGCCTGGGTGGCGCAGTCAGTTAAGCGTCCGACCTCAGCCAGGTCATGATCTTGCGGTCTATGAGTTCGAGCCCCGCGTCAGGCTCTGGGCTGATGGCTCAGAGCCTGGAACCTGTTTCCGATTCTGTGTCTCCCTCTCTCTCTGCCCCTCCCCCGTTCATGCTCTGTCTCTCTCTGTCCCAAAAATAAATAAACGTTGAAAAAAAAAAAAGAAATAGCTACCTTACTATGTGTCAGGCACTGCGCTAAGAGCTTTCCATCTATGAGTTGGACTACTCTTATGTCTCCATTTTTTTTAATTTTATTTATTTTTGAGAGAGAGACAGAGCATGAGTGGGGGAGGGGCAGAGACAGAGGGAAACACAGAATCTGAAGCAGGCTCCAGGCTCTGAGCTGTCAGCACAGAGCCCGACGCAGGCCTCAAACTCATAGACCGTGAGATCATGACCTGCGCCCAAGTCAGACACTTAGCCAACTGAGCCACCCAGGTGCCCCTTTATGTCTCCATTTTTTAAGTGAGGAAACTGGGGTACAGAAAGGTTAAGAAATTTGCTCAACGTTACCCAGTAAGTAAGTTTTAAGGCTAGGATTTCAACTGCTTCTCATTAAGGCAGGAGTGCTTACTCTTGCCTGTGCATCAGAATCACCAGGGAGCTTTTAAAAGCTCAAGGTCATACCCCAGGCCAAGAAAATAAGAATCTCTAGAGATGGGGCCCAGGTGTTAGTTGGTGGGTTTTTAATCTTGCCACATGATTTCAGTGTGTAACCAAAGTTGAGGATCACTGCACTCCATCAAGCTCCAATTGAAAATTAAATATGAAAAGAAGCATACATGTGAAACTTTCTTACAATATTTTTCCCCCCAAGGGTAGGAATGTGGGAGGGAATTGCTACAGGCCATACCATAGTTTAGCAAAGGTGAAGTTGGCTGAATTCACAGTTTTGCCTAATGCTCACCATGATTCCGATAGATCAGAAAAGTATTGCAGAATCCCTAACACCATCACTTCAAGGAACAAGTAAATTGAGGCACCAATGGCTTCCTTGTTTTATTATTGCTCTTAGACTGTCTTGCTTATATGCATTCAACTACAAGAATGAGAATCTGCCCAAACCCCTCAAACATGGGTCTGCATCAGGAATTATCTTCTAGTGCCCCTGAATTTGTGCTCCTACCAGGAGCAGTTCAGAAATCTTCCATTTCCCAACTGTGTAAATGCCAGCCCAACCCTGCTTATACTCCTGACCCCATCCCTGTGGAAACTGCCTTTATTTGCACAAACCAAGAGAATAATAATATCTTACAAAGCCCCAGTACGTAGCTCATTCTCACCAGAACCTTATGAAAGAAACAGCACTGTTCTAAAAAAAAATTAAGCCAAAACCCAGAAATATTAGAGGACCTGTCCAGAATCATACAGAAACTAAGTGGAAGTGATACAGGACTCAAATCAAGTCTTCAGTTTCCAAATCCACTGCTCTTTTTAGCACATCTGTGAACTTTGGAAGAATGGAATAAAGGACATTGGACAGGAAGTGTAAAAGGAAGTCCTACCTCCCCTTTGGTTTTCACCGGGCACCTGAACTAAGGTGTTTCATTGTCCGTGGATCAGTTTACAACTACCCAGCTATCAGACTTCTTTTTTTTTCTGAATCCCCTGGATATAGTCCTTTTCAGATTACTCTATTTCAGAAAGCCAAAAGACCAAAGCTTTAACAGCAGCTCTTAGAATAGAGACAAAACCACCTACTTGGTTTTTCTCCCTCTCCTCCTGAAGACTCCATTGGAGCCCTCTGCTTCCCTAAGACACCTTCTGAGAAAATCTGTGTTCAGGAAATGCCTGGCCCAGGTGGGCAGATCCCAGGAGAGTCAAGAGAATTGAAATCTTTTTCAGATAGCTCTCCACATAACAGAGCCAGATCTGGGTATGATGGGAGTTTAATAGGTTTGCTCATAATCAGCAGCCCTCGCTAATCAGTTCCAGCATTGTGTGAGTGGGGACCAGAAAGGTTGCTTTCCCAATTCTTTGCAGCCTGGGAGTAAGGAACCACCAGTAATTGACTCCAGCTTCCTAGAGGGTTGTGTCCTGGAGTATGAGAATCAACACTCCCTTTCCCATAAGGGCCTTCTAGACAGCCTAGGCCAGTGAATGAGGTCCCTTGACCCTGATCCAATCCCAGACCTCAATTCTGACCCTCAGCAAGGTGTAGAGAGATCTCAGACGGGGCTTCTAAAAACAGGGTCTTAGCAGGCACTGAGCCACTGAGGAGTGGAGAGGAAAGGGTGGGGACCCAGGATGGCTCTGGATGCTTGGACAGATTGCCTAGCTTAGCTCAGCAAGGGTTTGAGTGTGTGTGGAAGGAAAGTGAAAGGAAGGAGAAAGAGGGAGAGGGAAGAGGGAAGGCCTTGTAGCTGATTACAGGTAGAAGGTGGGGAGCAAACCTGACAGATCCCTTTTGCCTTTGATTCTAGGGATTGCTTTAAGACCAAAGGATGCTTTTTAGGTTTTTTTTTTGTTTTTTTTTTGTTTTTTTTTTTTAAAGAAGCCAAGTGTTTTAAATTTAAGACGTAAGCCTGTAAATATACTTTTCTAATTAAATTTTGAGTGTACTTTCCCCAGGTTAATTATGTGAATTACGTATTTACAGAGGAGAAAATTGGGGCCCCCTGAACTTGAACAGCTTGCTCTGGGTCACAGAGTTGGTCAGAGTGTACTACTTTTTACACTTGACTGCAGTCTGTTTTGCCTTGACTGAGGCTCAGTAAAGGGGACAGTGGGACAGATCTGTAAGTGATCTAACTTGTCACTGGAGAAAATATAAATCAGTGGCCACAGAATTTCAGCCCTTCAGCCAAACTTCATCTGTCACATAATAAAAAAATAACTTGCCAAAGAAGGGTTTGAAAATCCAAACCAGACCCTTCTCCACTCCTCGAGGAGCCAGTTCCATTATACTGCACTGAAGCCAAGTGTTTCCAGCAAGCCTGATCAGCTGCGTTTTAGGGTTTGGTTGTTTGAGCTGTCATGATAAATGAAGCCTACTAGGTTAATGTAATCTGTTCTGCAGAAGTTTTGACTGATGCTGCCCAAGAGGAAGGAAGAAGGAGAAAGGGCTGTAAGGAGCCAGCTTCCCAGTGAGCCGAGGTTCTACACAAGGGTGTGGGGTCCCAGCTGGTGGAGGAGCCACATTCAACACCTGCCTTCACACAGAACGCTGCCATTTGAGATGCAAATTCATTTGCATAGCCCCTGGCAGTTGAAATCTGGAACATTTGTCAGGGAGAGAATCAGCAGTCATGAAACCAAAGGCACTGGTCCAGGACATGTCAGAGGCTGAGGCATCAGGGTTTTCATTACTGCATGGCAACTATGAGAAAAGGCACAGGCCCTCGAGGGGCGCGATTATCCAAGCCAGGACAACATCACTTATTTCAGCCTCAGAACCTGTGATTTTTGCTGATGGTTCCAAATTTAAATGCCAAGAGAGAAAAAGTATACTTATTCCAGTCAATGGGTTATGTTAGAGATGTTAGAAGAAAGAATCGATCCAAAGTTTCCATCTGTAATTAAAAATGGAAAAAAAAATGAAAAGAAACTTAATGTAAGAGAATGTTCAGAGTTCTGAAAACCTCACCATGAGGCCGTCTAACATTTCTCTCCCGTGCCTCACCTCAGTGGATAGAGGTTACTAGAGTTTATTAGACACAGAAAAACACAGTTTACAGGAGACTTCTTCATTGTGTAGCGATCCTGTCTTTAGGCTTGTTCACCAACCAGGAGAATTGTACTTTTCAATCCAGGACTCAGCCAGAACAACCTTCTCTCACTCATTAGCTCAGCCAACTGAGTGCTTCCTGTGTTTCCACCGGAGGCTCAGAGATGATCAAGGCATAGTGTCTGCCCTCTGAAACCTCATGACCTCAAAGGAGAGATAAAGAAGGAAATCAGTACTTACAATACAATTTATAAGTACAATATGCTTATAATACAGCATTTGAAATTAAGCAGACTTAGATTCAAATATCAGCTCTGCCATTTACTAGGAAGTGGCAGATTTGGGGCAAAATTTAACACCTCTCTCTCAATCTTCATTTTTCCCTTCATAAAACACTGACCTCATGGAGTTATTGTGAAGATCAAATGATATATTGAGTAGAAAGCCCTTAGCACATTCTTTGGAAAATGATAACCATTCAATAAATGTAATCTCCTCATAGGATAGAGATCGAAGTGTTTATAAGGTGCAACAGGTCTAGAGAAAGGGGGTTGGGAGAACAGGGGAGAGGAAGGGATAATGTCAAGGAGGGCTCCCAGGACATAGGAGACATGGGCTTATATTTTGAGGAATAGGTTGAAGTCAGTAAGATGGGTGAAGGGAAAGGAAGACCATTTCAAGAAGGAGGAACAGAATCTGCCTCAGCACAGTCATGACAGAAAATAGGATGTTTGAGGGACTTAGTATGGTAATACCTTAATATGGCCAGAACAGAAGGATGGTTCCAGAAAGTGATGTTAGAGGATGAAGGGTAGTAAAAGGTAAGTAAAAGCTCTTATACAGTGCCATAGTTTACAGGGAAGGGAAGACAAGCTAAGGTGAAAAGCCTTCAAGAACTAAAATTTGGAATCAATACAAGGTGTCAGGTGAGTGTCCTGAATGATGTACAAGAATCCTGCACCTCTCTGGTGAGCTTGACGGAGAAAACCTTACATGATAACCACAATGCAACAAACTTAGAAATTAGAAAATAAACTTAGAAGTTAGAAAACAAGACAAACACCAAAACTTTCCACTTGGAAATTTTAAAACACACTTCTGTATAACTCTTAGATTAAAAATGAAATCAAAATAGTAAGACATATTATTTGGGAGAGAGCTACATGAGTACTGTTTACCAAAGCCTATGGGGTAAAACCAAAGTGACACTCAGGAAACTTAAGAGTTTTAAATGCATCTATCAGAAAACAAGAAATACTAAAACTAAATGAATTAGCATTCAACTCAAGAAGCCAGGAAAAGAGAAAAAAATAAACCTAAAGAAAGTTAAAAGAATGAATTAGTTAAGTTGAAAACAAAATAGAATTTTTAAAAAGTTAATAAAACCAAAAGCTGTATTTCTCTAAAAAGAAAAAAAAAGATAAGCCTTTAGCAAATCAGATTTTTAAATGACAGAATATACAAAATAAAAAGCATTCAATTATAAATAAAAATGATAGGAGATTTCAGATTCTGAGAGAATGTCATTACAACTCTATTTCAATATGAATTGCAAAAATTTTACTTTTATAAAGAGCAAAAGGTCTTTACTAAATCTCGACTAAGCTCTTCACTAGGAAGATTAAATGCTATAGAAGAAAAATTAAAGGTAGCCAGAGATTTACCATCAGGCTCAGAGAGTTCTGCCAATGAATTCCAAGAAGCCATCAAGGAACAGATCATTACTACATAGAAACAGAAGGAAAATTTATCAACTCAGTCTATAAGGTTAGTTAACATTTATTACCAAACAGACAAAGGATGGCACAAAAAAGACATTTCTGTCACAAATTTTAAAACTCAAAATAGGAGCAAATACAAAAGTATAGGGAAATCTATGAATATAATGTACTATACTAGAGTAAGATAAAACCATATGGTCATCTCTTTAGAGAGAAAAAGTTTAAAGCATTTGATGAAATGCAACAACATTCCTGACTTAAAAAAATTAAAAACTGTGTAACTCTTAGAAAGCCAGGAGTAAAATGTATCCACCATAATCTACAGTAAACTTCATAGTTGTGGTAAGCCATTAAGAATCATTTTCTTCATGGTTAGGAATAAAACAAGAATACCTCCTACCACTACTGTTATTTAATACCATATTAGAGATATTAGCCAATACACTATGGCAAGAAAAAGAAATGAGAATTATAAACACTGGAAAAGAAGAAATAAATGAATTTGTGGATGTAATTGTCTATCCAAAATAGAAAAACAAATCCATGATAAAAACTATTTGAATTGATAAGAGTTTAGGAAATTGGAATATATTCAGTGTACTGAAATCAATAATTTTTTTCTAAGCACCAGCAGGGATATATTAGAAAAGATAATGAAACAGAAGCATAGAATACTATTAAGCAAAGAAGTAAGTTAAAGAAGTAAAGGATACTGTGTTTAAGGATTCATCTAACAAGATCCACATGAAGAAAAACATGAAAAGTTTACAAGTAATTTAAGTTCATTGTTTAAAAATTCAAATACGGAAAGTATAAAGAAGAAAGTGAGAATTACCTCACTACTCAGAAGAAAGCTCTATTAAAATCTGGAGCTCTATCCTTCCAAACTATACCAGTATTTAAAAACTATGTCTTGTCTCACTGAAAATGTATATGCTGGGGCGCCTGGCTGGCTCATTTGGTTGAGCATCCCGCTTGTGATTTCAGCTCAGGTCATGATCTCACAGTGTGTGATTTCAAGCCCTGCATCAGGCTCTTTGCTGACAGCACAGAGCCTGCTTGGGATTCTCTATCTCTCTCTCTCTCTCTGTCTCTCCACACACCTCTCCCACTCACACTTTCTCTTTCTCTTTCAAAAATAGACATTAAAAATATATATGCTATTTAAGGATATGTGTATATGTATACATACATACATACATACATGCTATATTAAGGGGAAAAGGCAAAGCTGTTTAAAAAAATTTTTTTAATGTTTATTTATTTTTGATAGAACACAAGGTGGGGAGGAGAAGAGAGAGAGGGAGACACAGAATCTGAAGCAGGCTCCAGGCTCTGAGGTGTCAGCACAGAGCCTGACACAGGGCTCGAACCCACAGACCATGAGGTCTTGACCTGAGCTGAAGTCAGTCACCCAACTGCCACCTGGGCGCCCCAAGGCAAAGCTGGTTTCAAAAGCATATCTAAAGCTGTGGTGAGAAAGCAAGTGGAGGTTAGAAAACAGACTCATCAGGAACGAGCAGAAGTTGAAAATGAGATTTCTGAGTGAGTAGAAACATACTGGCAGAAGAGTCCTCAGTCGGGGGGGAGGATTACGCCACCATCATGTTACGTCAACTGATCAGACAGATTTAGCCCCAGCCGGGAAGCGATGCCCCTGGAAAGAGCTCTAATAGTCTTGGTTTCAGTCCATCCTCCTGCTCCACTGTCTACTTAACCTCCCTCACCACCTTATTTTAGAACCAGAGCAAAACAAGCCAACAAAAAGACAGGGGAGTAGTTTCCCTGAATATGCCTCAGATGTGGGGCCAGAGAATGCTGTAACGGAACCTCTTGTTCTTCTGCTCCCCCAGACCGCCCAGGTTTGCTGAATGTGAAGCCCATTGAGGACATACAAGACAACCTGCTGCAAGCCTTGGAGCTCCAGCTCAAGCTAAACCACCCGGAGTCCTCCCAGCTCTTTGCCAAGCTGCTGCAGAAAATGACAGACCTCAGACAGATTGTAACAGAACATGTGCAGCTATTGCAAGTAATAAAGAAAACAGAGACAGATATGAGTCTCCACCCGCTCCTACAAGAAATTTACAAGGACTTGTATTAGCAGAGAAGTCCAAATTCACTGACCACGTTTTCCTTCTTCCAGTTGCACTATTATTTTGAGGGAAAATCTGACACCTAAAAAATTTACTGTGAAAAAGCATTTTAAAAAAGAAAAGGTTTTAGAATAATACATCTATTTTATGCATATTGTTTATAAAGATACATTTACAATTTACTTTTAATATTAAAAATTACCGCATTATGAAATTGCTGGTTGTATTTGAAGACTGGGTCTTATGCATTCCCTCCCCTCCCCCCACCACCAGGCTCATTTCCTTTTATTTCCTTCCCCTTCCTTCCTTCCCTCCTCCCTCCCTGCCCTCTTTCCATCCCTCTTCTTTCCTACACATTTGTCAAAATGGGGGTGGAACTGCGGACTGACTTTCATTCTCAGTAAATTAATTTTTTCTTCACTTCGCTCTTCTGAACCCTCCATCTGCCTTAACACCCACAACTAAGAAAGGCAGGGAAGCCTCAGGACAAAAACTTCTCAGAGCATGTGTTTCTTACCCTGCATGTGCGAGTCTGGGGCATATCCCTCAGGCCTACCGAGGATCAAGTCTTCTTCCACAACCCCAACAAAGACTTTCAGTCACCAAGAGCAGCCTACGGGCAGGGTTCCACGGCATACATGGTATACCCAGGGGCAAATGCTAACTGCTGGGAGATGTGGGTAACAGGTGTTTTAAAATTTGGCACCTGCCAAAAAAGAACTTAGAGTTGAACTAAGGAGAAAAGATTAATCTTTCTTAAAAACAGATTATAATGCTCGGTATAATCATGGACCAATAAATGGCTCAGACTCTATGTACTGTGAGAGTTCAAAGGAAGTAAGGATGGATGAAGATTGGAATAGTTAAATGTGACTCTAAATTTATTGAAGTGGGCTTCAGAGGATGTGTTGGATTTGGGATAGTTAGAGAGTAGGAGAAAAGATATTCCAGGAAAGCAAAACAGCAGGAACAACAAGAAGAGGAACCAAAACCAACCGTGAATGAGGGAGAAGAGCCACGTTCCAGTTCTGATGTACACAGACCAGTTTTGCTATAATTATTCCTACTGTCCTCCTTGGGACCACCATGCCCAGAGATCTCTTACTTTTCTAACCTGAAAGTCTAATTATCTGTATCATTTAGGTGATGCAGGCCTCCCCAGCATGCAGATTATATGTTCCCTAAAAGGAGGGACCTTCTTGGCACATTAATAGATTCGATGATTGAAGCCACCAAATTCAGTGACTTTGAATCAATACAGTGACTTTGAAGACTGCCTTCAAAGAGAGACCTCTCGAGGTCTTTCTCCTCCAGGATGGTTATATCTACTGACCTAAATACTTCCCTGCTGCTTCTCCCTTAGTTTATCTTTCCTTATGGCGCTAATACTTAGGAGGACGTAACTTTACATTTGAGGCTTTTAAGGCCAGAATATCAGGAAAGACATTTTCATCCTTTACCCAAAAGTAAACACCTCCAAAGAGTCAGGTTACAGAAGTGAGTCCTGTCTGCAGCCCTAGAAATGTAAGATCCCTAATTCTTTCGGAGCAATGATTTCTGAGCTCAAACCTTTAGATACAACCACCACATTTTGGGAGGAATGAAGAGACAAGTCATTGTCAAAGTGTTACCAAAACACTGGGAAGGAAAGTAACAAACTCAGTGCGTCACATGGCTATTGTTCCCTTGATGCCAAACATCAGGATATTCTCAAACATCTCCATGACTAACCAGAGGCTTCACTACTGTTCCATGTGGAGAGTTTATCATCCAGCAGATCTTAAAAAAAAAAAAAAAAAGTTGTGAGCAGTAGACAAGGTGAGGATTCCACCTCAGAGGAGATCCCTTCTTTACAAGTTTTCTTAAACAAAAAGTCTTTCAGCACGCTGCCTGCTCTCTGTTCCCACCAGCCTCGTGCAGCCGGTCCAAACCCTTTCCACAATCTCAGAGTTGTGGCTGCCAATGTGGGGAGTAAGGGGGACGCTCTCAGCTCTTTGGCACTGATGGTTAGCATTAAATAGCTTTTAAACCCTGGCAGCTTGTAAGTTCCCATCTCTCTTACTTCTTCCCTGTGGTTTGGACTATCATTTGCTAAATATTTTACGACACATCTTATACAGCCTCCAAAACTCCTGCTCCTTTCTTCAGTCTTCTGTTCCCCCCAGGATGATTCACAATTTAATCAACAAATGTATCATCAGTTATTCGTAGTACTTTCTCCGGACATAAACACACTTAGGGATTTGTGTTAATAAAAATAGGAAGAAAAGTAACTTTGGCCAAGAGTCCAAAAAAGGAGGGGGGAGATTTTCAAGGCTCCCTTGAGAGCCTACACCCAGCACCGCCCTTGAATTTGGCCTGGCTCCCCTCTAGCTCCCTGCTGCCTGTGGAGCACTGGAACAGCAGGGTACCCATGGGAGAGACCATATCTACCCAACCCATCTAACCACCATCGAAAACTGGGCTGATCTGAGTTTCTGACTTCTTTTTTTTAAAATTGGGGAGAGGAGCAAGAGAATGGGGGTCTTCAGTAGGAACTCAAAGAGTCGGGAGTCACTAGCTGATGCCACAGTGCAAATTCTGATTGATAACCTAGGGGACAGAAACCAGGGAGACAGCCACACCAGTGCCACTGAAGAAAAAAGGGATGGCAGGGAATTAGGCTTCTGTGGTACGCCTACTTACTTGCTACTGGATTCCAGTGACTTTTCCTCATGTCCCTAGAGGCTAACGAAGGCAAGCTCTTTTTATGGGCAAGCCCAACTTGCTAGATATCTATTACTAACTCTGTAGTGCTGATATAGTGGGCCAAGGGTGAGAGGGGTTGGAAATTGGCCCCCAGATACCTATTCCCTTAGAAATACCCACTGGGAAGCAGGGGTGGAGGCCTCTAAACAAAGCCAATCTCATTTCTAAATCCCAAAAGAACCAAAATTCATTGCCAGTAGGATCATCCCCGTTGCTTTCTTGTTCCTCTTTCCCACCCACTCATTGGAACAGTTTGGGGCTATGAGACAGAGACAGACCAAGACGCCTGTTCTTCACTAGGTAGCCACCTCCCTATTTTCCTCTCTCCTCACCACATCCTGGTTCTTGGCCCTGGCTCCTGTTGTCTCCGTTCACATTATTAGCACTGTTATTATCTGTGTATCCCCAACCCTCACCATGTGATTGTGCATGGTTGGCCCACCATTCTAATGATTGAAATGAAAAAAAAAAAAACAAAAAAACCAGCAGGATCTTAGTATTAAGACTGCCAGATGTCATCTGATCCCACTTCATTCAATAATATGTACTCAGTTCATATCCCACTCACCATGCCACCCTGTGAAGATGAGTGTGACCAGGCCCTGCCCTCAAGGGGGTCATAGTCTGTTGACAAAGTCAGACACACAATTACAACTCAGCCAAAGGGATGGATTGCCTAGAGGTGTGAAAAAGGGTTCACAGGGGATGTGGGTAGACTCAGAAGTGTGAAAGCATATCATGTGTTCAGAAAACAAGAAATTAGGTGTGGCTACCAGAGCTGAGGTAGTGAGAAGTGAATGTGGCCGAGTCAGCATCAGACTGTAACAAGCCTCACCCTCCGTGGTAAAGAGCTACCTTGGGCTGTTTTTGTAACCAACTGGGATCCAGTGGATGGTGCTAACCAGAAGAGGGACATGATCAGCTTTGCATGTTGAAAAGTCAGCTCTCTAAAGATCAAGTCTCCTCTAGCATGCTTCCAACAGCTGTCCAACCCTGAAGGGATGGGGACCTCTCTCCCTTCTAAGTCCCTTGGTGATTTCCATCCGGTAGGCCCAGCTCTGCCCCTGGGGTCACACATACCACATGCTTATTCCTGCACCCTAGGGGTTCTGACTCACTGCATCTTCTTCAATCAGGTTACAATCTTTTGGCCCAATTGTTTGAACCAAATCCTAGGAGCCGGAGCCTCACGTCCCCCCTAACCCACAATGTCCCTCTGCCTTGATGGCAAGGTCACTTCTACCTCCATGTAACAAAACTTACACACCCTACACACATTTCCAGGCAAGCCCTGCATTTGTCATAAAATTCTAGAAAATTAGAACTCAAAGGAGCTAACCCACTCAAATGACAGATGAGACGTTAAGTAATATGCCCAAGGCCCTAGGCGTCTACTACGATTAATTTATTCAAAGGTGTTATATTTCACACTTTCTCTTACCAACCCTGACATGCCCACTGGTGGAATCAACAGTTTAACAAGAGAATCTCAAATTGCATGACAAACTTGAAGCTGGTGCAAGTATCTGCACTAGAGAGCAAGGAGAAAGAATGCTATAAAGTTTTTGGATTATTGCGATGATCAAAAGATTATTATGTGAGTCACTTAGGACTGCGTCTGCCACAAAGTATGTGGACCTGTTACAGAAGACAGTATCTTAATTTGAACTTTAGAGATAGACAAGATTGGGTTAAAATTCTAACTTTACCACTACTTGTCCTATAACCATATGACTTTGGTCAATCTCTTACCTCTTTATGCTGTAATTACCCTCATATGGAAAATAGGACAATAATACCCATCTTACAGGTAATCGTGAGAATTAAATGTAATAGTGGCTGTAAAACACTTCACACAGTTCCTTGGCACATCTTAACCAGTCAGTCTGTGTTGGCTACAGATAACATTACGGTCATTATTATTATTAAAGGGCCCTTCATTCAGGGCGTCTTGAGTGGCTCAGTCGGTGGACCATCCAATTCTTGATTTCGGCTCAGGTCGTCATCCCAGACTCAGCCCTGTGTCGGGCTCAGCACAGAGCATGGAGCCTGCTTAAGATTCTCTCTCTCTCTCTTCCTCAGCCCCTCTTCCCTGATTGCTCGCGCGCTCTCTCTCTCTCTCTCTCTCTCTCTCTCTCTCTCTCTTAAAAAAATAAAAATAAAAATAAAGCTCCCTTCATTCAAGAAGGCATCCTGGACTCATAGAACATTCTCTTCCTGTTCAAGTATTCTAGGCCTTACCTGAATATCCTATAGACTGAAAGCCTGGTAAAGGGATTGGATTTCAGCATTTGGCAGTACAGTGAAAAATACATTCTCTCAAAAGTATTTTGCTTCCAGTCCATAGACACTAGGAGAAAATAGTTATTTGAAAGACAACTGTCGTGTTCTGATTTAGAAAAATTGCTGGGATGAGGCTAGGAAAACATTTTCTCCAAAGTAGTGGGACTTTTCTCTTGTGACTTATGCTCCTAATTTTAGACTAATATTACATAGTTTGTGTTTCCAGAGGGGTTATAAAGAATAAGAAAATTGCTAATTTGGGTCTGTAGGGAGTGGGTTGGGATATTTCCATCCCCTCTAGAGTTTTGTAAATATGTTCCAGGCCAAAAGTTCCCAGGAGAATAGCATTCCTAGGGTCTGTTTAGTGCCATGAGCTGAACTCAAGGAGGATCCAAGTGGCTTTCTGCAAGAATTGGAAAACTGTGATCCTGTGGCCACTTTTGCATAATACTGGAGG
Source organism: Prionailurus viverrinus (assembly GCF_022837055.1). NCBI lineage: Eukaryota > Metazoa > Chordata > Mammalia > Carnivora > Felidae > Prionailurus > Prionailurus viverrinus. The sequence goes on from NC_062562.1 coordinate 53,135,219, forward strand.
CCATGAAGTGTATATTAGAGTAAGTCTGAGGCTTAGCTCTGCCACTTTCTAGGTGTGTGGCCTTGAGCAAGTCACTTTCCTCTCTGGGGACAAAGAACCTGACCTACAGAAAGAAGTCCTTCCGCACATCACATCTAATCCATTCATTATGAACAAAGGAATGGGTCTTAATTTCCCTATCTGTAAAATGGGAATAAGAGCACCTACCCTGCATGTATTCTAGAATATCACATGAAGGAAGCAGGGCAGGCGTGATCACCATTATTCACAGGTAAGAAAGTGAGCCCCAGTGAGGTACAGGAGCTAGCCCAAGTTTACACTAGGAAAGGTAGAGGCAAAGCTAAGGCTAGACCTCTGGCTTCCTGAGGCCCAGCCTAGGGCTCTTTCCTACCACATGCTGCGATGTGCAAAGACAGTGTTGCCTGGTTGGCAAAGGACAAGCTTATGGCGTAAAAGACTCCAGTTTGAACTTTGGCTCTGCCACATACTAGCTGTGCAACCTCAGACAAGCTGCTTCCTGTCTCTGGGCCTCAGCAACTGGTTTGTGATAATCCCAATTCCTGCCTTTATAGGGCTGCTGTGAGCACTAGAGGTCACATGTAGTTGACATGCCTAGAGCCCCTAAATAACTAACATCTTCTAGAGACAATCTCACGCAATCTGCTGAGGCACTTGTTTTGACCTGGGGACGTCAGTGTGTCAATGTCCCCAACCATAGAAGAAACCATGAGATTCCAGCCTGGGAGGAATTGTCCAGCATTGGCCTGACAGTGATTTGCTGTGGCCCTCAGTTTCCCCATCTACACAGTCAGAGGCTCTGTTCACACCCCAGGTCCTTGGGAGCCTCTAGGGGAGGCTGGAAGGGAGACAGAGTTCTCTGGCTGACCAACAGATGCCTGTGTTCTTTGTTGCCCGAGCGTGTTCTCCCTCAGTGCGGCCGGGGCCTGGACAAGACAACAGCCAGCACTCATTAGAGGCCTGGAGCTGCTCCAGCCAGAGGGGGTGCTGCCTCCAAGGGGAGGGGAGGGGCCACCGGATGGCTGGTTGGTTCCCACCCAAGCCAAGCTGCTGAGAGAGGGGCGGTGTGCTGAGTCAGCAAGCTGGCGGCTCCACACTGAGGCTCCCTGGCCACCCGAGCCTGCCAGATGAGATGCAGCCAGGAGGGCCTCCCAGGAGCCCAGCGTGTTACCGATGATGCTGCTGCTGCTGCCACAGCAGCAGGAACTGTGCCCTGAGAAAGCCTGTCCCCAGCCAGGCCTCCCAGGGCTCCGGGGTAGGGAGCGGCTGTTGGTGAAGGAAGATGTTTTTAGGAGCTGCCTCCTTCTGGCAAGTTTCTACCCGGGTCCGCTTCTACTCTGCCCAGTCTCCCTGCTCTGTCGCCAATGACAGCCATTATTCCTCTCAAACATCAAGTACAAGCTTTACTTATAAACTGTTTTGCAGCCATTTAATCCTCGCAAAACCCAGTGAGGTGGTTTATGGGTCAGTGTCCCACAGGAAACAATGGCACACTCAGAAGGGGGACCCCTGGGGAGAGTTTAGTGGGGGTGGGGTGGAGGAGGAACTACTTGCAAACTGTGGGAAGGTTAAGGGAAACCACTACAGCGTGACAAGACACCCCCCCCCCCCCCGCCAACCCACCCCACCAAGGCTAGCCAGGGCACTAAGGCCAGTGGGGAGAAGGTTATTGGAACCCAAGAGAGCTAGAGCCATGTGAGAGGGCTACCTGGCTGGGGCCACCCGAGAGACTTCTGGCCCAAGGACGTGAGGAACATTCTCACTGCTGTCCCCTGGATGGCAGAGAGCAAAGTGGTAGATATATGCCCTTCTTCTCTCTCTTCACATCCTCCCTCCTGAGCCTTTCATTGGCCAAATCCTACTGGAAGCCAGGGAACAAAAGAAGCAATTGATACCATTAGGCTCCCAGGCACAGAGCAGGGTAGAGAAGGGAGGAGGGCAAATCCATAGGACAGGCAGAATATCCAGCATGGGTAGGTGGTATCATTAAGCCCATGATACTGAAAGGAAACGGAGAATTTTAAGTCTGAGGTCACAGAGTGGTAACTGTCCATTCTAGGATTCAAACAGGTCTGTGTAGCTCCAAAGACATAGTTCTTTCCATTGTATTAAACCAGCTGTGGGAGAAGACCTAAGGGACTAGAACAAGAAGAAGAGTGTATGGGGCGCCTGGGTGGCTCAGTCTGTTAAGTATCCGACTTCAGCTCAGGTCATGATCTGTTTCGTGGGGTTGAGCCCTGTGTTGGGCTCTTTGCTGACGGTGCAGAGCCTGCTTCAGATCCTCTGTTCCCCTTTCTCTCTCTCTGCTTTTCCCACACTCATGCTTGCTCTCTCTCTCAAAAATAAGTAAACATTAAAAAAAAAAAAGCGGATACACTCAGCATCTCCTTATGCCCCTAGCCAGGGTGGACCCTGGCAGCTGGGAAACTGGCACAATTTTATTGGACACTTCCCACATCTTTCCATAGCATTCCCTGGAGACCTAAGTCATGTAGCCCAAAGCAGCCCATGTAAGTTTTACCCTAAAAGTTAATGTAAGCTTTGTAGTTTATGTCGAAAAAAAATTTTTTTTAACTAATGTTTAGGGGCATGTGGATGGCCCAGTCGGTTAAGCGTCCCACTCTTGATTTCAGCTCAGGTCATGATCTCACGGTTCATGAGATCAAGTCCCCCATCGGGTTCTGTACTAACAGCCCCTCCTGAGCCTGCTTGGGATTCTTTCTCTCTCTCTCTCTCTCTCTCTCTCTCTCTCTCTCTCTTTCTCTCTCTCTCTCTCAAGTAAATAAACTTAAAAAAATGAATTAACGGGGGCACCTGGGTGGCTCAGTTGGTTGGGCATTTGACATTTCAGCTCAGGTCATAATCTCGAAGTATGTGAGTTTGAGCCCTGAGACAGGCTCTGAACTGACAGTGTGGAGCCTGCTTGGGATTCAACCTCCCTCTTTCTCTGTCCCTCCCCCACACAACTGTCTCAAAATAAATAATATATAAAATATAAATAAATAAACTTGGGATGCCTGAGTGGCTCAGTTGGTTAGATGTCCAACTTTGGCTCAGATCATGATCTCACATTTCTTGGGTTCGAGCCCTGAGTCGGGCTCTGTGCTGACAGCTCAGAGCCTGGAGCCTCTTTTGGATTCTGTGTGTGTCTCTCTCTGCCCCCTCCCCTGCTCATGCTCTATCTCTCTGTCTCTCAAAAATAAATAAACATTAAAAAATAAATTAAAAAAATTTTTTAAATAAACTTTAAAAAAAGTAAATTAGTGTTTAAAATAATGCTTAGAAGTTAAATGACTTAATTTATTTCTACTGAAAAATTAAAGGAGAAAAAGGCTCTCCATGAAGGGGTGCTATGTGTTTTCAATGGCTCTAAGCACCCCTAAGAAAGGGCCATGTACCCCACCCTGAGAAGCACAGGCCCTAGTTTCCTTTAGGGAAAGAATTTGCTTGCCCAATGCCTCATAGCTAATGATCATACTTGGAGTCCCATGACCCTGCTCCCTGCTTGGTTGAGAGAAAGGAAGCCTGGCCAAAATGGAGTCTCAAAAGGGAAAAAGGTGGTCAGGGGTGTGGAGGAAGGGGTGTGGAGGAAGGGGTATGAGCTCACTGTCAGCCAATATTCAGTGACATTATCTGTGCCCAGCTCTGGGGACACTCAGATGTGCCTGGCATGACTTGGGTCATCAAGGAGCTCACTCCCCTAGAGGAGAGAGGCATGTAAACTGCCAAGGCCAGCAGTACCTGACAAATGGAAGGAAGAAGAAGTTTCAGAGGCAGGCAGGTGGGTTCAAAGTCCCTCCTCTACCAGTTCTTGGGAGTATGACCTTGGGCTAGAAAGGTTTTCTAATTCCTCGTTTATAATTGGGCAAGGTCATACTTACATCATAAAGTTACCGTGAGGAAAAAAGAGATGAGGTTTGAAAGCATGCAGCACTTTGACTTAGCAAATGTGAATTAGTTGTCGTCTTTGTACTGTGATAAACACCGGGATGGAGGACTGCACACCAGGGCTAAGTGGGACAGCCATGCTCTTTCAACCAAAAATTGCACTGGAAGGGCGCCTAGGTGGCTCAGTCAGTTAAGTATCCAACTCAGGTCATGATCTCACGGTTCGTGAGTTCGAGCCCCGTGTTGGGCTTCGTGCAGACAGCTCAGAGCCTGAAGCCTGCTTCGGATTCCGTGTCTCCCTCTCTCTCTGCCCACCTCTGCTCGTGCTCTGTCTCTCTGTCTCTCTCAAAAATAAATAAACATTAAACAAAATTGCACTTGCGATCCAATGTCAAAATAGATTATCCTAAATTTCCCAGGATATCTGAGCTCTGTGGCTTCTGTTGCCATGGAAGTGCAGGAGAGGTTTAACTCTGGGTGGGGGTAAGGGAAGGCTTCATGGAGGAGGTGACATTTGAGATGGACTGGGAAGATTTGTAAGGGTTGACCAGGCAGACAGGGAAGAGCTGTCCAGGCAAGGGGCTCGTGTGCAAAGGCTCCAGTTCATGGCACATTAGTCAGGATGAGTATTTTGGTGTGGCTGGAACAGAAGGGTGGTGGCTGGCAGGGGGAGAAATGACTGGAGCAGAATGGAATCAAATTAAGCAGGGTCTATACTAATGGACAAATGAGTTTGAACCTTATCTTAGGGGAGCAGAGAGCCATGGAAGATTTTAAGCCAGGAAGTGTCAAATCAGATATATTCATCCTGTCAGCCAGCAAGGAGATAGGACTTGATGGGAAGGTGGAAAGACCTTTAGGAGGCTCTGGCTGTCACACAGATGAGAGATGAAGGTGGCATGAGTGAGGGGAGGGCATCAGCAATGATGAAGGAATGGGTGGACAGTTTTGCAGAACAGTCCAGGGCCTGCTTAATGTGAGGGTGGGGGGCACTCCAGGGTGGTTCTCAGGGTTTGACCTTGGTGACATGGCAGGAACAGGGACATGCTCCTTATTGATAGGCGTTTAGGGGTGCCTGGGTGGCTCAGTTGGTTAAGTATCTGACTCTTGATTTCGACTTAGGTCATTATCTCATGGTTTGTGAGTTCGAGCCCTGCATCAGGCTCTGCGCTGACAGCATGGAGCTTGCTCAGGATTCTCTCTCTCCCTCTGTGTTTGACGCTCCCTCGCTCATGCCCTCTCCTCTCTTAAAATAAATAAATAAACTCTGAAACAAGAAGAAGAAGAAGATGGAGGTTTATCTCAGGGAAGGATAACAGGTTCTGTTTTGGAAATACTAAGGGTGGGAACCTGGTGGACATCCAGGAGGGGGTCGAGTTAGCTGTTAGATAGACGGGTGTTTGCAGCTGAGAGGTGACATGGGCTGGAGAGGCACAGTTGGGGCAGTACAAGAGAGTGAGGACAGTCATAGGACAGTGACAGTCAAGGAGAAGACCAAAAAGTATTCCAAAAATTCACGTTGACTCTCTAAGCCCAGTTTTCCCACCGAAGTCAAAAAAGAGGTTTCACTTTCTCTGCTTTCTTTTTATCCATTGGTTCCCTAAGTATTGAGTGCCTTCTACTTGCTAGGAGCTGCTGGAGAAACAGAATTCCGATCAACTACCAGTTCTTAAGATCTTCCCACAGACAAGGACATATGTCATCTCATTGCTCCTACACAGTGACCCTCGGAGATGAATAGTATTCTCTCTATTTCACTCTCATCACCCCCACCCAGGAATTGGGGCTTAGAGATCTGCTTAAATGGGGCCCCTATGGGTGTTTCAGTCCCATCTTTACACACGCAGACACACACATACCATTGAAGACGTGTGCCTTGCTCTGACTCCTTCATTGGACTTTATTCTCTCCCGTAACTCAACAGAAAGCTCCCCTGAGATCCTGTCTCTGCTTTCAGAAAGAGTTTTATTATCAGGAAGCAGTGGCCCAGACAGATGGCAGGGCCCAGGGCCAGCGTCCTATATCACTCTTAGATTCCTTCTCCCTGCAGGTGCCTGCCTTCCAGACTAGGAAACACTCCCTCCTCTCCCCTCCCCTGCCTCCCAGACTAGGAAACACCTCCTCCCTTCCCTTCCTCCCACCCCCAACCCATGTCCCCTGGGCCTCAGCCACAGCCAAATGCTAGACTTGCCATCTTTGAAATTCAGCCTCCTAGTCTGACTCCCCGTATTTCAGGCCTGAAACCTTGGGACCTCAGTTTTCTCATCAATAAAATGGAGGTTATAACCGTTTTTACAGACCTAGCAAGGCTGTTTGGAGGACAGATGAGGCAGTGGGAGGAGAAAGTGCTTCTCAAACACTATAAACTAGAAATCTTGGGACCGTGGAGTTATTGTTCCCTCGTTAGAGCTGTCTTTTGCACCTGCCTGCCTGAGTCAGGCCTCAGGACAGGCACTGCCAAGGCTGAAGCCAGACTTCAGTCCCAGACTAGGAAGATAAGGCCAGGGCACTACAATTCCACCCCAGGGAATCAGCTTTCCCCGCCAAGAGCTATTGGAGGTTCCTGAGCCAGCTCTCTGCCCAGGTTTTATGAGCTCAGAGAGGGTTTACTCTATGACTAATATTCCACCCTCTCACCCCGCCCCCCCAGGTCGCCACTACCTGCTGGGCAGGAAGTCCATAGGACTCAACCCCCCTTTAATCACCGCCACCTCCCCATGACCCGGCTCAATCAGGTCTCTTTACAGTCGGGCAGAGCCGGCTGGGCCTCCTCAAACTTCCATATCTGCGCCAGGAGATCACTGATATGGCTAATGGCGTTTGCTTGCCTCCACGCCCTGGGCCCAGCATTCCGGGAGTCACGCAACCCCACAGGCCCAGGGCGGAAACTGATTCCCACAACAGCAAGGCCCGAGCCTGGGGAGCCTCCCACCCCATAAAAAATACAGACAATGAGCTTTTCTTCACGGCAACCGGGCCAGCCAGCCTCAAAGCTGCAGGGTGGTCTTCCCCTTCCCACTGACAGTCCACCTCCGTTCGTTCATTCATTCATTCATTCATTCCTGCACCCACCTGCGTTCTCTCTGGGCTCCCAGGGGCCTCCACACCTCTAGTGTCTCCTGCCAGGGAGGAAGAAAGTTGCTAACCTGATAGGCACTGTCTTCAATCACTATTCACTCGCTCACTCATTCATTCATTCATTCATTCCATAGTCACCAAGCATCTTCTCCGAGCCAGGCACTGTTGCTGAATGCTGGCCACATAAAGATGAATGGGTTAGTCACTGCCCTCAAGGAGTGTGTTGTCAGGATTGGAAGGGAGAGAGTGGAGGTTGCAGAATTCAAGGGTAGGAGTCCACCCATTCCCCTTGCCGGTAGGTGCTTGAGTGCACAAGGTCAGCTCCCACCGCCAGCCTCTGCACTGCTTTCCCTGACTGATTTGCCACCGTCTTACTCCTCTCTGAGAAGAGCCCCAGTCAAAGACTGATAGGAGTGGGGGAGAAACACCCAGCTCCTCTACTCCCCAGGTCAGATACAATCTGTACTGACTCCTGGAGATGCCCAGTGGGATTAGGATCCCGCTTATAGACACACTTCATTTAGTTGACTTCGATTCCAGGGCCTTGATGGTATTCTCATCACCTCTGCAATAAACTTACATTCAGATCTTTGCTAAGAGTCTGCTTGGGGGCAAGTCCAAACTGAGATACCCAGTTAGCAATGCCAGTAGCCTGTTAAGACAGTGGCATTTACCCATTCATACAGTCAGGGAAAACACCCTGAGCACCTACTGTATACTAGACCCTGCATCCTGGGGATGCTGGGAGTGACCCAGTCATGGACCCTGCCTCCTAGACAGTGTCTAACGAGGGAGTCAGACAATTAACCCAACAGTTACCAGTCAGAGTGATATGGGCAACTACAGAATCTTGTTCAGGATGCTAAGGGAACACAGCGGAGAGACCCAAACTCAGTGTGGGGGATGGAGAAGGCAACAGCTAGGCTGAATCTTAAAAGTCCAAAAGGAGTCAGTCAGGTAGAGAAGGTGTGGAAGTGTTCCAGGTAAAGGAAAGTATAGGTAAAGGTACGGAGATGTGATAGAACCTGGCCTGGTTCTGGAAAAACTAAGTCATCCACTGGGGATGTGGGACCTGACTCATCGGAAAGAAGAGTGGAAATGAGGCAAAATCCAGATCCTAAAAGGGCTTTTATTTTTCCAACATTTGCATTTTTTATGGGAAAATTTCAGGGAAATCTGAACAGAGCAGTGTATAACCCCAGGGAAGGAAGCTCGGATGAGGGTGTGTTTCAGACACCAGAGGATTAGTTGTGCTAAGCAAGGTCCTTCACCTCTCCTTGTCCTGCTTCCCTGATGTTCCAGGCCTGGCTATGACCAGATGGTTGTTTGCAAAGGGTGCTGCAGGCATGTCTGCAGCAAGGACTCACAAGGCTTTGGAGGACAGATTAGACCAGAAGGACAACAGCGGGGTGGCACAGAGCTCCCCCTCTCCAGCTAGGGAAAGCCAGCCATTAAAGCTGCTTCCTGGTGGGAAGCCTCCCAGGACCCAGCTCCCACTCTTCTCAGAGATCCCAGTATATTGAAAATATGGAAGAATTGGGTCTGGGTTATAATTTATGTGGTACAGGGGAGGGGTGATTCAGACATTCCTGGCCACGTCAGGTGAGCCAGTGGAAGGGAGCCACAGAAAGCCAGTCCCTGTGAGGGGTGCCTGAGTAGCTCAGTTGGTTAAGTGACCAACTCTTGGTTTCAGCTCAGGTTCATGAGATCGAGCCCCACCCACATCAGTCTCTGTGCTAACAGTGTGGAGCCTGCTTGGGATCCTCTCTCCCTCTCTCTCTGCCCCTCCCCTGCTCACACATGTGCACACACACTGTCTCTCAAATAACAAATATAGGAAGTAAAGGAGGGAGGGAGGGAGGGAGGGAGGGAAGGAAGGAACGAAGGAAGGAAGGAAGGAAGGAAGGAAGGAAGGAAGGAAGACAGTCCCTGTGAGCAACACGGAAGTCTGTGAATGAGGGTGGAGAAGCCTGATTGGATAGCAGAGTCTTCAGTGGGGGCAATTCTGAGCACAGCAGCAGGCTGTCACTTAAATCTCTCCAGCTCTGCTGACATATCCTAGGAAAGAAGAGGCCTCTGGGTAAAACCTAAAAGCTGCATTAATAAAATCTCTGTTCCAAATTCTTTTCATGAATTAATTCTCCGGCTTAGTCTTAAAAGAATCCAGCAAGGCACTTGTTAAATTCCTATGCCCCCTTTCAAGAGGTAACTGAAGTGCAGAATTGCGAAGTAATTTCCCCCAAAGCACACAGTTTTTAAGCTGGCAGAGAAGGGAGGGAGCCAATTTCCCACACTGCACCCCTGCCCAAGGTGAAGCTCTGACATCGCCAGAAGTCCAGCATAGCCAGGCAGCCCCCAGATGAGGAACTGCTGCTCTTTTCTGGTAGCACAGGCCAGCACTTCAGCTTGATTGGACCAGCCCAAGTCACACAATATACCACCTAACCAATCACTGTGTCCAGGGGAATGCAAAAAGCCAATGAGCTTATGCCTGTGTTCCACCTATCCCAGAAACATAGGGTGAAGCCCCACCTCTGATACCTTGGGAGGTGAGGACATTTCCAAACAAAAGTCAGGGAAGGAGCACACACCTTGCAACCACCACAGTTTTGTGAGGGAAACGTGATATATGCCATCCACAACAAGGCATGGTGCCCAACAGAATTGTGTCAGGATCCCACCAAGAAACAGCAGGCACACTCAGACTGGGTAATTTGCAAAGAATTTAATAAAGGGATTATTTACAAAGGAGTGGGCAGAGGGTTAAAAAAAACCACAGGGATAGTGCAGAATCTGGGGCTAGACACAATGACAAAGAGACAGCAGTCACCATAACCTGGAAAGAAAACAAGCTGTGGGAAGAAGACAACCTGACAGAAGCATTGACCTTGATCCAAAGTGGTAGCCAGCTTGTGGGGACCCCACAGGGAGAGAACCAGGAGAATAAGCCCCAAATCCCTCTCTGTTTACCCCTCTGGGCTCCTGCGTGTGTCCCATTGACTGAAGCCGGCCAGGAACCAGAGGGTGAGGATGTCTGTTGATGCCAACCATTCAGGTTGCAAAGTATCCAGGACAAGGGTGGGCATGGACCTTGACAGGCAGATGGAAGGTGTCCAGCACGTATGACAACCCAGCAGGTCTTAGAAGCAGAGCGCTTGGTCCCCACACTGGGAAACTCTCTTTCTAGCAGTGTTCTCAACATCAGGCGTGCTTGAGAATCACCCAGGGAACTCTCATAAATGCAGTGTCCTGGGACCCACTTCACAGACTCTGGTTCAGTATGTCTTATGATGGGTTCTCCTGCACATAAGACAGAGCCATGGGTGCAGGTGGTGTCTGAGGGAGATGACTACAGGAAGCAGTAGTAAGAGAATGAAGAGAACCAGACAGAGAAGGAGGAAAAGTCCATATAGGGGTGCACTGCTGAGGTCACTGCTCTCTCAGTAAATAAATACTCCCAAGAGTATGTGCTAGAAGGACAGTTCCCATCCACATTAGTCAAGGATCACACTCAGGGGCATCCTGACTATGTTTATGTGTGGGCTCCCCCAACCTTGGAGAAAGTCCCAGGACAGAGTGTGAAAAGATGTGCTGCCCACACCACGCATGGGACACTTGACAGCTCAAGGTGAGGCTGGGCATGCATAAAACTGTCACCACATCAGTGGATGACATCAGAAGAGGGCCTGTCATGTGACATGGGCACCAGAGGCACACACATCTGCTAAATAAGTCTTGTGTGGAGCCCAGAAACCTGCACTATAGGCAAACATCCCAGGTATTCCTGAAAGAGATGGTCAGTAAACCACAGTTGGGGAAACTTCCATGCAGGACAAGACACCATGTTTCAGGCCCTGGGGGCTGTGAGCAAGTCAGAGTCCCTCAAAAGAGAGAATGAGGGGTCAATTATACTGATATATCATTTTGTATTCTGAGTGTATCAGGTATCTATGGTTCCATAACAATTTATCCCAAAATCTAGTGGCCCAAAACAATGATAATCATTGATTATCTCATACTGTGTCTGCAGGTCAGAAATTTGAAGGCAGCTTAGCTGGAAAGTTTTGGCACAGAGTATCTCATGAGGTTGCATCAGATATCAACTGGGGCTGCATCATCTGAAGGCTTGACTGGGGCTGTGGGATCTGCTTCCAAGATGATCCACTCACATGATATTAGCAGGAAGCCTCAGTTACTTGCCACATAGTCTCCCCTGCTTAGGTGTCCCCACAACATGACAGCTGGTTTCTCCAGAGTGAGTGATCTAGAAGAGCAGTGTGGAATCCATACTGCCCTTTTATGACCTAGCCTTGGAAGTCAATTTTATCATTTCTATAAGACCCTATTGGCCATACAGCTCAGCTGTAGGCACTCTGAGAGGAGACTACACAAAGGTGTGGCTACTAGGAGGCTGGAATCATTGGAGGCCATCTTTGGAGGCTGGTTACCAGCCCAGTGTTAGCACAGAGCCTGCCATATACAGGTAACTCAGTTAGTGATTAGTGAGTGTTGACTGGGCCCTCACACTGTGCAAGGCCTGCCCCTTCCCCAAAGAGCTAATGTTATTTTTGGAAAGTAAAATAGAGATTTACTAAGAAGAGTCCAGCACAAGCTAGTACTCAAGAGAACCATACATTGAATAGGCTCAGATGGTTAAAAGTGGCCCAGGAAAGTGTCCAGGCACCTTAATGGCAGGCAGACAGACAGCCAAGCCCCTATTCTGATGACATAGAAGCAGAAGTTCCTTACTGCTTGGAAGTTTGGGGCAGGAAGCTCCCACTATCTGCATCTTGACCCAAGTCTCTAGCTTAGTGGCTGAGTGACATTGGGCTGATTCTGCCTTCTGTTTCTTGCCTGATGGCTGACACCACCCACGACTCTTGTTCTAGTTTGGGCCAGCCCTGAAGACGATTAGAGCTAGAAAGGCCCCAAGAGGCCATCAGGTCTCATGTCTGATGTGAAGAAACTGAAGTCCAGAGAGAAAAAGCAGATTATCTAAGAGAAAAGGGGGAAACATACTCAACACCCACTGGGGGCTGGGCCTTTTGCTGGGACCATGATATCCAACATGTCCTTTAATCTTTACGGCAACACTAAACGATAAGAATGATAAATCCTATTTTACAGATGGGATCAGGGAAGGCAAGTGCACTGTAGAGTCACGTAGCTAACAAGGGGTTGAGCCTAGTTTTGAACCCCAATCTCTCTGGCCTTTAAGGCCGTGGTCTTGCAGGGTAGAGTTGGGCAGATTGAAGAGATGGTGGAGTCGGACATCTGTGTCCCTCCCAATGGTGGACTCCGGACGCCCTGTTTATCTCCATCCCCCTCTAGCCCTGGCATGAGCTCCCTGAATGGTGCCAGGGACACGGGGCCATGTTTAGCAATCCCCAAGCAGAGCAGGCCCGCCCTGGGATGGAGCACACAGTGGTGACACCACCGGGCTTTTGGCTGCCTCCACGGTTCTCATTGCAGGAAGGGCAGCTGCCATGTGAGACGATTATTGCCACATGCACGGGACTCAGCATCTTAGGATAAGGCCATGGGGACTCAGGGGATCTGAGTTCTGGTGCAAAGGCTCATATGATCAGGACCAATGTTGTGCAATGGTTTGGGTCAAGGGTTTGCCAGTCAGAGGCCCCGATAAACAATGCTGGGCTCCTTAGATATAAACACAACAAGTTTTTCTTGGGTATCTATTGAGTGGCAGCCACAGGCCAGGGCACTGGATATGCATTAGTTCCTATTTTCACAGTACTCCTATGTTCTTATAGATGAGGAAACTGAGGCTCAGAGGGGGAAAATGGCACCCAAAGTCACAGGGTTTTTTTTAAGTTTTTATTTATTTTTTTGAGAGAGAGGGCACACACACATACACACATGCATCCACGTGCTAGTGCAAGTGGGTGAGGGGCAGAGAGAAAAGGAGAGGGATTGAATCCCCAGCTGGCTCCTCACTGTCCACTCATAGCTCGATGCAGGGCTCGAACTCACAAACCAGTGAGATCATGACCCGAGCTGAAACCAAGAGTCGGACATTTAACGGACTGAGCCACCCAGCCGCCCCTCAAAGTCATAGATATTAAGTGCCTGAGTCAGAATTTGAACCCAGGGCTATATGACTCTCTGACCCCCACCCCAGTCTGCCACCTCTGTTCTAAGGCCAGGCTCTCTGCACCGAGACTGCATGGCTGGGTGGGAGACCATTTCTTTGTGTCCCCCCTGGGAAGTATGCTCGCATGCAGCAAGCATCTGGGTTTGCAGTGTCGTCCAAGGCTAAACCTGGGCGTTTGGTTCCTGACTAGACCTGCGTCCGAGTCCTGATCCACTTCAAGTTCTGTGGCTTCAGCCAAGTGCCTTGGCCTGTGTGGTCTCCATTCCTGGAACCTAACACAGGGTGGGAATTTCTGTGTTGCAAGTTGCTCTGAGAGTTCAAGGAGCTGATGACTCTAGAGTGCCTTGAAAGCACTCAATAAATACTCGCCAACCCACTGGGTGTTTTTTAATCAATTTGGGTCACTGTCCTAAAAGGCAGATGTGGGATCAGGGACCCCATAGCCAGGATCTTGAGTTCCACGTGAGCCTGAGAACTCCATTCAGAGACAGGCACCTTCTTATTAACCGTTGCGTCTGCCAGACATGGAACCTGATGAGCTCCCAACAGAACTGTACAAATGACACCATCTCTGAGAAGCCACCCTGGATTTTGCTGGTTCCCATCACCATGTTCTCACTTCTGTATTTCTTTAATGCCCTGGACAGACCTCTGGGTTGGCATTTATCACATTAGAAAAGGATACAGTTTTGTGGTCAAGAGCAAGATAGATCTGGAGTCAAGTCTACCCCTGTCACTTTCTAACTCTGTGGCCTTGGACAAATTACTTAGCCCCTTGACCCTCAATATCCTTCTCTGTAAAATAGGAATGTCTTCTCAGGGTTCTTATGAGAATACCGTTCATGCTCTTAGCACAGGGATTGAGACAAAATATATGCTTAATAAATGGCAGCATCATCACCATTACTGTTGCCTTCATTTTACTCTTGCTGTGTAAATGCTCTTGTGTCCGTCTGCCTCTCCCCTCTAGCTCTCAGTAGGGAAGTTGCAGGACACCCAAGAGAAACAGAGGAGCAGGACTTCTGTTGAACATCTATGATGTGCCCATCTCCATGATGGGGGTTTTGCATAGTCTGTTATCCCTTTTAACCCTGGTGACAGCCCCCTTCAGGAGATGTGGCATTCTCCTCATTCTTTTTTAAACTTTTATTTCTTTTCGAGAGACAAAGCACAAGCAGGGGAGGAGCAGAGAGAGAGGGAGACACAGAATCCAAAGTAGGCTCCAGGCTCTGAGCTGTCAGCACAGAGCCCAATCCAGGGCTCCAACTCATGAACCACGAGATCATGACTTGAGCCGAAGTCGGACGCTTAACCGACTGAGCCACCCAGGTGCCCCTCTCCTCATTCTGACAGAGCAATGAGCTGAAGCCCAGAGCCAGTAAGTAACTTGCTGGAGGCTGCAATGCGCAAAGAGGTGGAATGAGTACTCTGAGCTCAAGCTCCTCCCACCAAACTTATCACATTCACCTATGCATCCCAGGACCTAGCAACAACTGGGACCTAATAAATGCCTACCCTCTGGGAGGGGGATATACTTAAGCTACATACTTTGCAGGGGTAGATAAGGGCACTTTTACCAAAGTTTGATGCAAATGCTAACAGGGAGATGGACAAGGGTTTGTTGGGCAGCCTTTGGAATCCAGTCCCTCCCTCCCTGCCCGGCACAACCCCATTGCTCAACACAGACTCCCATGGGGACTGTCCTCACCCCAGCCTTGGCTGCCTCCACATGATGTCCCCCACCCCAGTGTCCTTCTCATTTGTCCCAGAGGGGCTGTGGATGTGTGTGTGTGTGAGGGGGGACTCCCTACTTCCCCTTCTGAAAAGATTTCCTTTATTTTTCTTTACTATACAATTCATTTTATTGTAGAAAAAATAGACTCAATAGAGAATGAAGTGCTCTATTCATTTCAGAATGAAAAACGAGAAGTTAAGCATCAACTACACCCTGGTCACTGACAGACAAGGGTACTTACCATCTCCCAAACTTCTGGTCTAAGTGGATACATACCCACATTTACAAAAAAAAAATTTTTTTTAACCAAAATGCTGTTTGCAAATATGCTTCATTGTCATAAAAACAGCGTTATGACAACAGTAATTCCTGTTCATCATGGACAAAGTACAAACTGTGAGTGGCACAAGATCAAACACGAACATCACCATCACTGCCAATATTTGGTGGTGATTTCCCTCTGCATCGATTTTTCAGTGCCAATATAAAAGGTATCAAATTGTTCCACAGCGTTTAAATATAAAAGTAAATATATTTTCTTTCTAAATCAAATATGTTTTCAGGGTGGGGCCACCTGGAAAGTCAAGGAAGGGCCTCGTGGCTGCTTCTGCAAATCCTCCCCTGCCTCTCAGAGGAAGGTGGTTCCATCCCTGCAGGCCAAGCCACAGTCCCCAGGTCACAGCCCCAGCGTCTGCCCCCATGGCCTGCGTGCCAATACACCTATCATTGGCTCAACAACCTCCAGGCCACCTCCCAGCACCCCCCCACACCCAAGTCTCAGTCGACACAACCCTTTCCTCCCCACTTCTGTTCCCTCTGACCCTTGAACCCCCCTTCATCCAGAACCATCCAATACCATCGACTCTGGGAACACTGGCTTTGGCAGGGAAAAAGCTGGTAAATTCTTCTCAGTGAGAAAGCTGATGTGGAGAGATTGAGATGCTACCTCTCTGTCTTCCATGAGCCTCTTACATTAAGCAAGAACAAGTCAGAAATTGACATGGCAACAAGTTATCCTGCACAAAGCATGCACCTCAGTAAACAAAAATGCAAGTACGGGCTTTTGTGATCTTTTCCATTCCGTCTTCATCGCATTTACCCCCCTACTCGAGCTCTTCTCTTTCTCCTTCTCGGTTCCCTTTCCTAGTCATCCCAGCCCTCAGTGGCCTCGCCCTTTTTTGAACTCCTAAGGCTTCAGGATTATGGATCAGAGGGTCCCCAGATGGGATAGGCCACTGAGATGGAGCTGAGCATGGCTGGTCTTCAAGCACTGCAAGGTCAGGGTCTGCATCTGCCCTTGGTGGTACCTGGAGGGAGGTGGCCAGGAGCTAAGCAGGAGCAGCTCTTGACTGAGAGTCATGACAGTGGACAGAGGACATCTGTCCCCAAACCTTATCTCCACCAGTACAACAGAGAGGTTCCTCCTAGAATGGGTCAGCAAGTGTCGGCCCGAGCTTAAGGACAAACCTGGTATTTTATGGCTGCCATGGAACAATAGTGGAAACCCAGCAGAAGCCTCGGCATCATCTGGGGTGGGGGGAAGCCCAAGGCTGGTGGCCAGTTTCCTGGGTCGTGGCAACAACATCTGTGCAAAGTGGCCCAAGACCAGGCAATAAGGAGGAGGGGGTTCCTGGAGTGTCTGGAAATAAAAGCAGATGGTGGATGGATGATGGGCTAACCCAGTGACCCCAGTGGCAAAAGAGTGGCCTTCCTTGCCCCACCCCCACCTGTGGCCTCACCCAAATGGGTCTGGCTTCACTGCAGCACAATTCAGGCTGTCCTAGATAGCCAACGACGACCCAGAGCGGGGGAACTGTTTCTATCACCTTTTTTTTTTTTTTTTTTTTTTTTTTTGGTACGTGCTCATTGCTTATGTATTCATGATAGTGATAAAATGAGCAATTCCCTGCCTTGGCAAAAACGGTGTCCAGACCATCGGTGACTTCTTGTCATCATTATGAGCTGCCACAGAGCTATTTGCCCTGACTGGTGACCTCCGCTGTTTCCCTGACTGACCTGTGGTACATCTGTCCTCGCTGGGGGCTGGCACCTCTCATTAACGTCAGCTTTCAGCAGTGCTCCCCACTCACCAAATTATCACCTGCTCTCTGGTGGCAGAGTTACTACCTTGTTAAAGTGGTGCATATATTGAAGTCATTTCTAAATCCAACAGGTGCCTCACACATGGCAGGCAAGCAGCGTTCACACTATCATTTGGCCAGAGAGCCCAGAGAAGGGCCCTAAAAGGGGAGCCATTTTCTGACAACCATAGTGTAGCTGCCAGCAGATCAGGGCCCCTTGGTTGGGTCATGCCCTTGCTCAGACACATTCAATGGCTCCCTGTGACCTACACAATAAAGTTTAAAATCTCCATCATTCAAAACCCTCATGGTCTGACTTCAGTGGGCTTTTCCAGCCTCACCTGCCCCCTCCCCTTTCACACCCTGACTTCCAGCTACAAGAGGCCACAAAGCCTTCTCTATCTGTCAAAAGTCCATTCACCATTCAAGGCAGTCCATTCACCATTTAAGAGCTGTCCCTGGCTCCCTACTTGGTTTCTGCCACATCTCTTTTATTCTAACCTTCATCAGAATGGAACTTAGAGGGGCACCTGGGTGGCTCAGTCAGTTAAGAGTCCAACTTTGGCTCAGGTCATTTTCTCACAGTCTGTGAGTTTGAGCCCCACGTGGGGCTCTGTGCTGACAGCTCAGAGCCTGGAGCCTGCTTCCAACTGTGTCTCCCTCTCTCTCTGTCCTCCCCTCCTTCGTGCTCTCTCTCTCAAAAATAAATAAACATTAAACAAAATTTTTTTTTAATTAAAAAAAAAATGGAACTTAGGTTACCATAGGATTTTGTCTGCTGTCACATACACTGGAACTTCTTAGGGTTGGGGGTGTTGTTTTAGCTATGTGTCCTCCATACCCTGCACTCAGGAGCAGCTCAGTAAACCATGTAGGTGCTTTTCACAAGCAGGCTCTCTAATCACCATGGCAACCTTGCAAACTAGACAGTGTTTTTTCCCAAATGAAGTCTCAGGTTAAGCAACTTGCCCCAAGTCAGATATGCTTAGTTTCCAAGGCAGAACTCTTTCCACAGTGTCTAAAGTATGTCTGATGTTTGCATGCTCAAAACAAACACAAAACAAAACAAATCCCACTCTGCTTCATAGAAGCAGCATTACCTGGACCTAATCCCACCTCTCGTGGAACCGAATGGTTTTTTGGGAGCCCTCTACCTGGGCAAACACCCCCACCTTCTCTGAATTTCGGTTTCCTCCACTGTCATGGGGTTGATACTAATAGCTTCCTTCTTAGGCTGACAGAGATAACACACACAAGGCACGCAGCGCTGTGATAAGTCACCGTCCTTCCTGGGTGCCCTGCCCTGTCGCCTTGCCGCTCAGATGCCTCCTCCACACCAGGGGCTGAGAAGCGCTGGCTGGGGCGGGGCAGGGGGCGGAGCCTGGTCCCTCCTGACTGTCCTCCAGAATCACACATCTGGCCCCTCAGGGTGGGAGTGGGAAGGAAGCCAGGCTCCCTGGACGCTGATGAAACGTGTCTGTTGTGGGCCTGTTGGGCAACGCTGAAACTGGGGAGGAAGGAACAGCAACCGCTGAGTCTCCTGCTGGGTCCGAGGAGGCTTGAGCAACGCCCCCAGCAGTTGCCTCATCTCTGCCAAGCAGGGTGATGATGCCCCAGGGTGGGGTGTTGCACCATGTTCTTAGAAAGCTGCCTCCGTACATGCATTTCCATTTGGGGCCTGGACTGGTTTTGTTTAATCATTGTCTTTTTCACTTCCAAATTTCTGAGGGCAAATTGGGAGACCATGATGTGGTGAAATGATCATTAGCCAACTTTCCCTGAGTACTTACTCCACATCCTGTACTGTGCTAAGTCCCTTCATGTACGTGATATCGTGGAATGCACACACCAACCCTCTCAGGTAGGTACTGTTCTTCTGCACACGAGCCCGTGAAGAAACTAAGGCCCAGAGTGGTTAAGCAACTTGCCCATGGTCACACAGCATATAAATGGTGGAGCCAGGATTTGAGCTCAAACTAAGTGAGTCCAGGACCCTTAACCACTATTTGGGCACTGCCTCCCATGAGTGAAAAGAACCTGACTTGGAAGTCAGGCTGTTCTGGGGATGAAACCCAGCAATGATGCTGGCTCACTACATATCCCCAATAGGGCCCTTCCTCTTCTCTGGGCCTCAGTTTCCTCATTGGTATAGTAAGTGGGTTAGAATAGATTGCTGGTTCTCAAAATTTCCTTCTGCTTATTCAGAAAATAGAATGCTTCAAGCAGAGACTGGCTGCAAACAAGAGAACTTTAGAGAGTGATGGAAACATTCTAAACCTGGATTGTGGTGATGTTTGCACAACGTACATTTGCTAAAAAGCCTTGAATTGTACACTTCCAATGGGTGAATTTTACGGTGTGTAAATAATGCCTCAATAAAGCTGTAAACTACTAGAATATTTTATGAAACAGTGATACTCAATCCCCAGTACCCACACAGGATTGTTTGAAAACCAGTGGGCTGTGTGGATTCTGGATGGCCTCAGACTCTGACCTTCTGGAATCCTGAGTTCATCTTTAGCGCCTACTTTGTGCAGATCGCTATGGTTATGTGTGTGCGGGGATTCCATCTTCTGTACCGTCAGCCCAGCCCCAGCACAGCACCTGATGCCCATACACATCCAATGAGCGTCATTCGATGAATGGCTGACGGAGGAGTAATGCACATTTTCACAAGGGTGGTCCAGACTTCAGGCTGCTTGGAGACAGGCACCGTGAAAACCTAACTCCCAGCACAGACCTGGTACAAAGTAGGAATTTGGTTATGGTGTGTTGAATAAATAAATGACTGAATGGATACAATGACTCAGTCCCTCCTCGTGAGGGAAGACAGGATATCAGTGTATAGATACAGTTGTCCCCCTCCCCTTATCTGCAGTTTCATTTTCCATGATTTCAGTTACCCACGGTCAAGCTCCCAAAGCAGATGATCCTCCTTCCAAGGTATCGGCAGAAGATCAGAAGTGGCCTAACGCGACGTCACAGTGCCTACGTCATTCGCCTCATCACATCTCATCACGTGGGCCTTTTATCATCTCACATCATCACAGGAACAAGGGTGAGTATGGTACAGTAAGATTTGTTTTTAAGTTTATTTATTTATTTATTTATTTTGAGCAGGGAGGGACAGAGAGAGAGAGAGAGAGAGAGAGAGAGAGAGAGAGAATCTCAAGCAGGCTCCGCACCACCAGTCCAGAGCCCGATGTGGGGCTCAAACTCATGAACCACAAGATCATGAGTGGAGTCAAAATCAAGAGTCAGATGCTTAACCGACTGAGCCACCCAGGCACCCCACTACAGTAAGATATTTTGAGAGAGAGAGAGACAATCACATAATTTTAATTACAGTATATTGTTCTAATTGCCCTATTTTATTGTTGTTGTTGTTAATGTCTTCCTGTGCATCATTTATAAATTAAACTTTCTTGCTCAGGTCATGGTCTCATGGTTCGTGAGTTCAAGCCCCATGTTGGGCTCTGCACTGACAGTGCAGAGCCTGCTTGGGATTCTCTCTCCCTCTCTCTCTGCCCCTCCCCCGCTCATACTCTCTTTCTCTCCTTCTCTCTCTCTCTCTCTCTCAAAAATTGGGCAGGGGTCAGAGAAGCCAGTGGGCAGTGGGCTAAGATGTTCAGGAGAATTGGGACAACTTACAGTTTCTTCTTTCTTCTTCTTCTAAAACTCTTGGCTAAGCTCCTGACTACTACTGATAGCTATCTCTTAACACCAGGGCCATTTCCTCTCTGTTCGGGAAAGCTCAGGAGTCCAGTGGCTTTGACTAAGTGGTCTGGGGAGAACTGTGAGCGAGGTGCCCCGGTGTCCCCTTGACACCTTCCCCGGAGGCATCTGCAGTATAGCGCTTGCTACAGCAAACCAACTCCAAATTGAGTTTCAGAGGAAACAGGGAAAGAATAGAATAGTCTCCCAACCCCTGTAGCACCTGCTCCGTATCTGTTTTCTGACTTAATGCTTGAAGCTGGTCTGCAAGGTGAGTATGATTAACACCGTTTGTCAGTCAACACGACCAAAGTTTGATGAAGCGACCTACCCAGAGACAAGTGGCAGAATAGGATTTGAACCTAGGACCAGGGCGCTCCGAACACCCTGCTTTACTGCTGAACTGTGTGCCTCTCCACCGGTCGGTTTCAGCTTAGACACGTCATGTACCTTCTTTGGGTTTCCCCATCTGCAAACCAAGGAGCTAAAAGCTAAGTGAGAGGGTCGTCTCCTGACCTGATTCAGAAGTGTCCCAGACGGCCATGGGTGGGTGCAGCCAGTGTGGCCTGGTCCCACAATAAGTGCTAGCAAGAGATGACTGATTGAAGTGGCTTTCAGCAAGGAAGCCAGCGTATCACAGGCTGGAAGCGAGACCTAAGCATGTGAGTCACCCCCGGCTCTCCCTGCCACTAGAGGGGACGGGGACAGCCCATGTCTGGTCTCCTTGGGTCCCTACCCCCACCCTCAGGGGTGTCTTATAACCAGGGCACAGTCTCCACCGAGATTAGGAGTACGTGCTCAGACACACGCACAGACTTTGCAAACAATGCAGGGAAATAAAGTTCTCACAGGAAACATTATCATACTGACTCACGACAGACCCATCCATAAAACAAACTCCTGGTACCTGGGGCCGGCTCAGAGAGAGTGGCCTGGGAGATAGCAGGCCCAGTCTCTCCTGGGCCCTGGAGGAAGTGGGTGCCGCCGGGGGGAAGGGCAACTTCCCCTCCCTGCTCCGACGTTGGCCTGGGATCTGAATTATTTGTCAAAAAGAGGAAAAAAAATGATTATTTTTAAAAAGAAAAGCACAAGTCCCAGAGCATTATGGCCTCTTCACCCTGTCACAAGAGCTCTGTTGCAGAAACCTCTCTTAGCACCATGGTATTTTGCAAGTCATTTGCCATGCCAATGCAGAAAACATTACCGTCTCCAGGGGCCTGTGTCTCCATCAACCCTTGCTTAGCAAAGCAGGCTTGACTGCTGCCAGTGTAGAGGGAGAATTTGCTCCAAGTCTGTTTTCAGACTTGAGAAGGCAGCTTGACACATCTTTGAAACATCACATGGACAGGTGTCTTACCTGTTTGGAGCCTCAGTTTCCTCACCTGCAAAACGGGAATAGTCATGAGAATGAAAGTAAGAAGATGTACATTTACCACGTGGCACAGTGTTGGTTTTCCTGACCCTCTGTGCGAAGCAGCCTGGAAAAGGGACTTGGGAATCTCAAGACACCCCCCCCCCCAAGTCTTGACCCTCCCCTTTCTTAATCCTGGGATGATTAAACCTGGGCCCTGTCCTCACCTCCATCTCCAACTCTGGAAAAGCAGGGTATCTAATCCGCCCTGATCTGCCCGACTCCCAGGGTGCAACATAGCTGTGAGGGGAGCTGGGTTGTCAACCAGGCTTAGGACACTGGCTCATGAAGGGTTCAAGTACCAAGGCCATCGAAGGGCCCTAGAATATTTGGGTTGTTGCTGTCCTGGCTGAGCCCTGGCCATTTTCCCATCCTAGAATAGGAATGATCCATGGTGCCCGGGATCTCCCCTGAGGAAGAAGAGGGTCAACATCCCCCTCTGGTTCCCCCTCTGGGAATAAAATGGGTCACTACTGGGAAGGGTTTGTACCCTCCTTCAGGCCCTAGCAGACCCTAGCCTCCCCTGGGAGTACTGCCAGCCAACCTCCAATCCCAGGTACATCATCCATACTTGGGCCACACCTGGCACTAAGGCCCTGATAAAATCACTCCTAGCCTGCTCTCTCCATCCATTCCCCGTCATGGTGACCACGGTGCTCTCTCAAGAACATACTCTGACAAGGTCACACCTCTGCTTGAAACCCTGCAGTGCTTAAAGCCCAAGCTCATTATTTTGGCCCTCAAGGTTCTTCAGGGTATGGCCTCTGCTGAACTCACCAGCTTCCCTCCCCCCTCATTTCTCTTACCCACCCTATGCTCTGGACTCACTTAAGGACCCACAGTTTCCTAATCTTGCCACAGTTTCATATCTCACTGCCTTCTGCATGCTCTTGTCGCTGGTAGGTTGTTCCTTCTGTTATCTTCTAACAAACTTCTATTCATTCTTCAAAGCCCAACTTCAATATCCCCTTTTCTGTCAGATAGCCCTAAACCATGTTCCAAACAGTTCCTTTCTGTGCCCTCTCCATCTTTCTGGTGTCAGCTATCACACCATCTTATCATTTACTTCTTTATAGATATGTCTCCTGCTTGGGACCACAAGCTTAGTAGGTTAGGAATTGATTTCTGAGTACTTTGTCCCAAACTCTTAAATTTCCTCACCACATTTAGGGAATTTCCCTCCCCAGCATGGTGACTGCGCAGCCTGTCACTGTTTGAGGAATCTCGGAGGGTGCTCAGATTTACAACCAAACATCTTGCAGGTCAGCCAACTTTGCCTTGAACCTTTGGTAGCTTGTTTTTCTACCAAATAGATGCCAAACGGGTCTGCAGTGGCTGGTGCATGCCTGCATTTTTAAAAGGTTTTAATGTGTAACTGTTTAATTCTTCCCAGGGAGATATTTTCTAAGGCGATAGAGATATTTTGTAAATAACACACTTCTTTTGTGTTGGAGGTGAAGCAAGGAATGAAAAGTCAATGCACGGGAAGCACAAGTGTTTTGCCAGCCCCTAAGTCAGCTCAGAGGATGAAAAATTCAGCCCTAAGGAATGAATGCCTAGGGATGTATGTCTGTCAGGCAGAGTCGTCTGGAGCACTTCCTAGAAATCTTGACCTGTCCCTGTCAATGGGGAAGGCTAATTAAAGGAAATAAAAGACTAGTAGCCAGGAGATTCCAATGTGCTGGAAAAACAAAGGCAGCCAACCTACAGACTGCTAAGTCAGCTCTCTGCTTTGCCCCTGTCTGGCTCCCCCTCCCATCCAGCCAAACGCTCTTTCTTTTCTTTTCTTCACCGGATTTGCCACCAGCAACACCTACTTGTCTCTCTTCACCCCATGGGAGAACATGCAGGGCCAGGCAGCTGACCGCAGTGGTTCAGAGTGAGGACAGGGAGATGCAAATTTAAACTGCTAGACACCTCTATTCCTCCATCAGAATGACTAAAATGAAAAAGACTGACCTGAGGTGCCTGGGTGGCTCAGTCAGTTGATCATCCGACTCTTGATTTCAGCTCAGGCCGTGATCCCCGGGGGTCATGGGATCAAGCCCCGCGTCGGGTGAATGCGGAGCCTGCTTGGGATTCTCTCTCTTTCCATCCCTCTGCCCCTCCCCTGCTCGTGCTCTCTTTATGTGTAAAAAAAAATTTTTTTTTAATAAATAAATAAAAATAAAAAGACTGACCTTAGCAAACATTGGGGAGGATGTGGAGCAACTAGAACGCTCACATGCTTCTGATGGGAATGCAAAATGATGCAGTACGGCACTTATGAGGTTAAATACACGCCTGAGCAGAGGAGCCCACCATCCATGCCTAGGAAATTTCAAAAGTGAAATGAAAACATGTAGCTACACAAACAACCATACACGAATGTGCAGAACGCCATTATTCACATAAGCCAAAGTGTGGAAACCACCGAAAAGTCTATCAACAGATGAATGGATGCAACGAAATGTGGTCTGTCCCTACAGTGGAATATTACTTGGCTGTGAAAAAAGGAGCAAAGTCCTGATAGATGTTATAACATGGGTCAACCTTGAAAATATTATGCCAGGCAAAAGAAGGGAGTGACAAAAGACCACATATTGTAAGATTTCACGTACATGAAATGTCCCCCGAATAGGCAAATCTACAGAGACAGAAAGTAGATCAGTGGTTGCCAAGGGCTGGGTGGAAGAGAGAAAGAATGACTACTAATGGGTAGGGCATTTGTTTTTGTGGTGCTGAAGATGTTCTAAAATTGACGGTGGTGATGGTTGTACAACACTGTGAATATAGTAGAAAAACAACAACAACCGCACACTTTAAAAGGGCGAATTGCATGGTATTTGAATGACACCTCCCTAAAGCTGTCCCATGCATACATATATCCACATGGCGACAAAGACCATGACTCAAGCCCAAAGCAAGCATTCAGGTAGTGTGAGGAGTGCCATAATTAGACCTGCAGATCGGATCTGGCCATGGGATCTTGTGTGGCTGGCAGCATGGAAATCCTCATTGAATCTCTTTGCCTGTAGGCTGGGCATGTGCTCTCCAGGCCTCTGTTAGGCGCACAGGATTTACTAATTACATAATCTGCTTGGCTTGATGTGTCCATGCCTGCACCAGGTCAGGGGACCCTTGGATACCCGGGGCGGAAGGGACATGGTCCTGACCTAGACCGAGCTCCTCTTAGAAGCCACTGTACCTCACCCTTTCACTAGTGTTACATCATGATATGCCACAATGCTGGCAAGTAGGGCCGCTGCGTCTATGAACTGGCAGAGAGTGAATCCTGGGACAGGGCCCCACTGTCCGTGTGAGATGAGTCTGATGTGCTGTCGTTCCCTCTTTTGTATAATCACAACAGTAGAGAGCATTTATGAAGTGCTTTCTATGTGCTGGCACAAGTGTAAATCTTAGTATGTAACATCTCCTTTAATTCCGACCCTAGAGGGGGTGTCAAGTATTAGCCCCCTGTGTGCTCACTGGTGATTGTACACCTTGTTCAAGACCACCCAGCTGTAAGTGGTGGAGTGGGGAATGGAACGTAGTCAGTCAGGCTCTAGACCCACAGATGGCCTCCCTAAGGTCACAATGGAGAGCCAAAGGGCCTGAAGGCTATCTGCTCCTGCTGCACCTGTCATCAGGAGAAGGCAGAGGGTGGGGAGGACACAGGGCTCGGGCAGCCAGAACAGGTTATTCAGCCCCATGAAGCTGGGGCTAGCCACACTGGCTATAGATCAGGGGAACAAAGGAGCAGGATATTTACCCTGTGATGGGCAGGAAGGGCAGAGAAAAACACCAGAGGTGTTTCTGTCCTGAAGAGCTAAATCAGAGATATTACCAGGCATTTCTGGTACCAGGCTTCACACTGATGGAGAGGATGGAGGGAGGAAGGAAGGGAGGGAAGAAGTGAGGGTGAGGAGAGGGAAGAAGGGAGGGGGAGAGGAGGGAGGAAGTGAGGGTGAGGGGAGGGAGGAAGGAAGAAGGCAAAGTCTTCTCAGCTCAGCGAATATTAAGATGAATGGTTTTATTTCTTGGTTGTTTGGTTGGTAGGTTGGTTTTCAGGGTCATGGGTAATGGACAAAGCATAGGTTCACTTGCCTGATCAAAGCAGTCCCTGAACTTTCTTACTGAAAAAAAAAAACAAAAACAAAAACAAAAACAAAAAAAACCCCTGGCAGCCAGGCCTTTAGCTCCTGGAGATCTCCCCCTGCCCAATTCTTCCTTGACCTTTCCACCGCATCTTCCACTCTACACCCATTTAACAGAGACTCGAGATCAAAATCGTGATTGTGAAAGGTTTATTCAGGTAAGAGTTATTAGGCTAGGCTCACTCGTAGTGATGGATACAGGTCATCTTATGCACAACTCATTTTAAATGGTATGTAATAAGTCCAAAAAATAAGCTCACGCCATTTCCAAGTAGTGAGAGAAAGAGTAGCTGGTGTCATTGAGCGCGCACTACCTTCCAGGTGCTGAGCGAGGCCCCGTGCACGTCATCCTCCGACCTCTCCACGTGCTTACAAGGTTAGCTGTCCTTCCCCCATTTAACAGGTAAGCAACCGGCGGCTTCAGGGGGAGTCATGTCACACAAGGGCACATAAGTGCCAGCTCTTGAATTCTCCAGTCTTTGAGAGTGGAAGCTTTTTCTTTTTATCTCTTTTGGCCTTTGCTGATGCCTGGTGATAGGACTTTCTACAACTGGGCCAACTTCCCCTGTCGGGCTCTTTACCAAACATTCCAGGTAGACTTATCACCCTGTGATAACATGGGAAGTTCTCATTCATTCCATCTGTATCAAAGCCTAAAAACAAAACAAACAGGAAACTGTATTCATAAAAAAATATATATGAATTCAACTGTATCGATCAAAAAAAAGTCTGTAGAATTGTTAAAAATGTATTTACAAATTCCTTTTTCCTCTGTGCTTCATTAGTGCAAATGACATACCCCGTTCTGGTATCAGGGCTGGGACTCTTGCCGCCCAGCTGCTGTCTCTGCATCCTGGCCATCCCACTGCTCACTGATGCCTCTCTGGACAGGGTTGAGGCTGTGTGCTGGCCCAGTGGGCAGAAACGAGTAAGACCCAGGCTGCTGGGGGCAATCAGGCATGCTCATTAAGTAGCAATGAATGCAGGGCCTACTCTGAGAAGTGCTGTGAGGAAGGCTTAGATAAAAAGCGTGAGAGTGCAGAGAAGGAAAAAGGCCTTTCTGTCTCAGGGAATCAGCAAGGCTGAAAGATGGGTAGGAAACAGATGGGGGAACACCGTGAGGAGGGCTGAGGGCCCAACTTCTTTCTCACCATCATTGCTGCTACCACGGGTGGCCATGTGCCAAGCTCTGTGCCAGGCACCTTATCCACATTACATCACTTACTCCTCAGAGCAACCCACTGAGGCTGTTACTGCTACCGCCCCCTCCTTTCGGATGAGCAATCTGAAGCTCCTTGCCCAAGGTCACACAGGTAAGTTCCAGAAGCAGGCTTTGAATCCAGGTCTATCAGAAGCCAGAGCCCCTGCTCTTAGAGTGATTTACCATTTTCAGAGAACTTTCAAATTCGTTATCCCATCTGATCTTCCTGTACCCAGAGTTTCTCTATGTCTCACCAGCCTGTTGGCACAAATGAGTCACCCTACCGGTAACAGTGTGAATTTTACTTGCCCTCCCCCTCCCCCTCCCTTTGCTCACTTTGGTTCTCTGGCCACCTGCAAAGCCTCACCCACCTCTAGCGAGAGTCCCAGGGGGTATCTATGGTCACCTTTTCCTGCACTGCTCCCCCGTTAAAGCTCACTGCCCAAGAAGGTCATGGAAGGTCCCACCCAATCTGTCCAGGCGTGTCCCCTTTGAGAATCCTTCCCCAGCAAGCCGAGGCTCAGGACCCTGCACGAGGTGTGTGACCTCAGCTCAGCTACCCCTGGCCCACCCCCATGAGCCTCAGTTTTCTTACCCGGGAAAGCAGAGAGGTTAGTTCAGTTCCACATGTGTTCCCTGAGCAGCGGCTAAATATAACGGTGAACCATGGAACCAAAGGAAGGGGGTGAATCGAGCCAGGCCCTCGATAAGACACACACATAAGCAATTATACCCCCAAGACCCATGTGCAGGGCGTAAGGGCCACAAGGGAATCAAACTGTTGTGGGAAGGGCTGTTTCTGGCTGGTGAGAGGCCCATATGGCAGCCATTCATGGAGGCCCTAACATACACCAGATCCCAGCTCAGAGCTTTACCCGCATTAACCCATTTAATCCTCCCCCAAAGCCAGTTGAGACAAAGACAGAATTATCCCCATGTTAGAGAGGAAACTGAGGCTCAGGGAGGTGAAGTCATTTGCCCAAGGCCACACAGTTAAGTAAGTGGTGGCAGAATTAGGTCTGACAGCCCCTAGCTCTTAATTGCTATCTTCACAGAAGTGGGGTCAGTAAATCTTGGCTTTGTAAACCAGCTCAGTCCTGATACTGCTCAGATCAATCCTTCCCGTGGTATGATTGTAGAATCACACATTGTTTCCCCATCTGCACAGTCAGCTGGAACAAAAGTCCCTGGAGTTCAAGTCAAACTATGGGGACCAACTCTGAAATCATGGAAAAACCTCAAGTGGACGGTCAGGGCTGTTTCATTGGAAAGTTTTTCTCCCGTGCAGTTTTCAGAAAACTTGGGAGCCCTGTGTCCCTTGTTCGTGCTAGACCTCGGCCTGCGATGGTGTCTGGCTGATCAATGGTAGTCATACCCATGAGTATCATGGAGAGCACTTCACATGCACCGCCTCATTTCATCTTGATGACAGTACGCAGTGATATTCCATCTCCGTTTTACAGAGAAGAGAACCCGGTCTTGAAAAGAAGAAGCCTCTTTCTGGAGGTGACCCAGGCAGTAAGTGGCTGGTCCCTGAAACAGGCCTGGTGACCCTAAAACCTGCCCTCTTAATGATGACTTGAATGTGTTGCTCATTTTCCGTTCTCGGGGATTCTCAACCGAGGCTGCTCATTCACAATACCTGGGATACTATTTAGAATACTATGGTGAGGCCCATCCCAGACCAATTAAATCAGTCTCTGGGAATGGACTCAGGTTGAAAACCTTGCCTCTAGGACATGCCTGGCATTCTACCAAGAGCCTCAGCCAGACCTGGAACTTCAGAGAGAATTGGATAGTGGGAGGGGGAGAGAGGAAGGTTACCTGATTCTTCTTCTCCTCCCTTCCCCTTCCATCTCCTCCTTTTCCAGCCAACTGAGGGACTGGCCTCAGCCTTTCTCTTGATCTGAGATCATTTGGCCTTTGGGATAAGATTTCTATGTGACCCCTCCCCTACACTGTGCCTCATAAGCCTGGCACATAATAGGTGCTCAGTAAACATAATAGGTGGTGAACAGATCGTGAAGAGAACCCTCCAGCCATTCCTTCCAGGCAGGTGAAATTGCATGGATCTATTCTGCTGGAGTTCAAAGAACATGCACAACTGGAAGGAGACTTGCCCACCCCGGCAGGTAGCAAGATGCTCCCATCAGCCACGCATGAAGGTACCCTTTGCACCACCTCTTTCCCAGTAATAGGTATTAACTTAAAAAAAGAGATCCTTTCTAATTTAATGGGTAGAAAACAATCTCGGTTTTGGTTTGAATTTACATTTCTTTGAATACTGGTGAGGACGAACATTTTTTTCATGTGCTTATTAGTCATTTGTATTGCTTCTTCTGTGAATTGTCTGTTCCCAATTTACTAATTTACAACGAGAAATGTAACTGCCAAGGGGACCGGATACACGTGTCCTCCAGCCAACACACCAGCTCCCTGTAGGCACACTCCTCAGGATGCCAAACTCTAATCAGGAGATGCTTGGTGAACACAGCGTGAGCAAAAGGAGGGGTTGGTTATAGGATTCCAGGATTTACGGCATCAGGGCAAGCTAGACTTGCCACCGGGGTCCACAGAATCCCTGACTACGGATCCTCCCTCTTTCTCTTTCCTCTGCCTCCCTAGCTGCCCAGCCCTTCTTCAGATGGACATTTCTTTCTTTAGAAACATGACTACGTTCATTTTAGTGCTTCCTCTGGCCCACGATCCCTCCTTGATTGTATGCTTGAACTCTCAAAGCAATCTTCATCCCTAATTCCTGTGCCTCCTTGGACCACCTTCCCATTTCCTGGGGATTTACAAAGTCTAGCCTATAGCTTTGGGGGAGTCTGCCCCTCCCCTTGTTGTGCTGGAATTGCCTCCTTCTATAAAGTGTGAGCAGTTTCAGGGGGCCTGGACCTTCCACATTCAGAACGTTTACATACTTGTGCCTTTTCCAAGCCCTTCCGTAGACTATCCTGGGGGGCCTCTGACTTCCACAAAGTTAAGATCCATTGCTATAGAAGACTCTGAGAGTGGAGAGAAAGGAATGAATGGCAACCCCCCCCCCCCCAAAAAAAGAACTAGAGGAACTAGAAAGAGGAGATCCAGCTGGGTGTGTGGTCTGAAGGGTGCCTGGAGCAGGAAGCACAGGACAGATTTTGTTTAAGGGCAGGAGGAGAAAGAGGATTTTCAGTGGGCAAGGGCTGGGTTTCTCTGACCTCGAATGTGCTGCGGTCTCCTTCCTGCTGGCCTTCAGTGCCCTTTACCTCTACCCCAGACCTCCAAAATGATCCTCCTAAACCAAATCTGACAGACTCACTCCCCTCCTTCAACCCTTCCTGTGTGCCTGCTACCCATGGGATAAACTCCCAAATCCCTGAGGACAGCATGCAAAGTCCTTCACAGCCTGGCCTCAACTTTCCCTTCCAGGCTTGCCGCTTTTCCCCAGCAGATTGCTGGATGGTTCCTGAATATGCCATGCATGCTCACACCTCCGGGCCTTGGCTTGGGCAAGGCCTTTAGCTTGGGACACCTTCCCCAACTTGGCCCACTCCTTCTTGTTTTTTTAAGACCCAGCTCAAATGTCCACTCCTCCCTGGAGTCTTTCCTGAGCCCCTTCCTTCCTCGAAACCCTTAATTATGGCATTTACCACATATATGAGAGTGTAACTTTTCCAAGCATCCTCCTCTCCTAGACCATGAGGATCCTGACATCAAATATCGTGTCTGGTTTATCTGGGTGTCCTAACCTCCAGCATGGTGCCACACGTAGTAAGGCTGAATGAATGAGAAGTTCTCTGATGCTCGTGGGGAAGCACCATGAGGAGAGAATCAGGAGGTCAGGCTCAGGTTCCTACCCCCTTGGGGGCTTGGACAAATTCCTTATTCTCTCTAGTCCTCAGTTCCTTTTCTGCAGGAAAGCACTGGGACTTCACTATCTACAAGGTTATTTATTAAGACTATCTCTGTACAAGAAACTGTTCTAGAAATAAACATATTGTAATAATTATATATAATGCATATAATATATGCATTGTATAATACTCATTGTATGTATTTATTATACAATAATGTATATAAATATTTCTGGTAGAATGAAAAGACAAAAGCAAAGTCCTAGAAGTCACATGCAGTCTACCTAGAACCAAGGAAAGCAGGACTAAGACCTCTCAAGGGGAGAGAGTTTTTAACTTTGGGGCAACAGTGTGTGTCATTACAAGAAACACCATGCTGCCTTGGGCCCAAAGAACTAATGTGGTGAAGTGAAATAAACATGGATATGAGAGTCTGGCAGAACACTGCTCAAATCTCAGCTCTGCTACCCTCCACATGACCCATAACAAGTCACTTTACCTCTCTAGCTCTGAAAGCTGGACATTGTCCGGCTACCCCAGAGAGTTGCTATTAGGACTCAATTGGACATAGGACTCCATGAATGCTAGAATTCCTTTCCCTTTACTCCCAAGGGTTGTAAGCTATAAGGAAAGGGAGCTTGGACAAGAGACTCAATCCTTAGCCTCAGTTTCCTCATCTGTCAAGAGGGCTATTTTGAGATGAAGTGAGATCTTGGGTGCAGACAGCTGTGCTATCGATGTTAAAATGAGTGTTAGCTTCCCTCCCAGCCTGGCAGTGGAGTGTAAACTCCAGCTCCATCTTCTTGGGCAGAAAGCTTGAAACAAGGGATTCAGAGCTCTGGAGACAGCTGAGAAGGAAGCACAGTCAAGAAAAAGAGTCAGAGGAAGGGCTGTGGAACACGTGACGATTTGCCTTCTCCCATCAGAAAACGCTCTTAAACAAACAGCAAGTTTCCTCCATTAATAAGGCCTGTGGAATGCAGATGAGATTTTTTTTTCCTCCTCCTTTTTTGCTGATTAAGTTCCCCTGAAACCCCCTTAAGAATTTTAATAAGAAATGCAAAAATCAACAAAAGTCCTGCAAATCCTTTCCTGTTATTAAATAAAGGGAAAGTAAATATTGCAAATTGGACATATTTCATAAGAGGATGTTTTGTTTGGGCAAAAAAAAAAATGAGAAAGAAAAGAAAAAGCCATTTGCTTTCTGGCAGCAAATACAAGTCTTTGCTGAATTTTGGTTTCAAATGTGATGACTGGGGCATTATTGCTGGTTTGCCTGGAATTCAGGCCTTTTGATATCTGAGGCAGCCATACCCAAGAGAGCAGGAAAGCCAGGTTTGGGCCATGTTGGACCTCTTCTCCCCTGTCTCCTGTGAACAGAATAGAGAGTTTTCCAACCACCAAGGAAGTTATGATCCTGAGCTCAGAGGTGGGCACCTCTAAGGGGTCACACACAAGACAAAAGCAACTTGGAACAAAGAAGAATTTTATGGGAAAGTAAAAACCACAAAATGTTCTCTGTGGTAAGAGACCTTTTATGAGACTATAAAACATATTGTATCAATGCAGCACAGTAGTCCTGCAGTCAGGCGGACCTGGATTTAAATCCTACCTTTGTCACTTCTTAGCTGGGCTACCTTGGATGAATTACTTAACCTCTCTGATACACTTTCCTCACCTTCCAAAATGGGGAGAATAAAGGGGCACCTGGGTGGCTCAGTCAGTTAAGCATCTGACACCTGATTTCTGCTCAGGTCATGATCTCACAGTTCATGGGATCGAGCCCCGAGTGGGGCTCTGCACTGACAGCTGGAGCCTGCTTGGGATTCTCTCTCTCCTCTCTCTCTCTGCCCCTCCCCTGCTTGCACTCTAAATAAATAAACATTTTTTAAAGGGGAGAATAGAAGTATTTACTAATAGGCCTGCTATGAGGAATAAATGAGTAGGGAAATGAGCCAATGCAAGGAAAGTGCTAGGCTCTATATGTATCTCATATTATTTTGTGTAATATGAAAATGTAAAGGAAGAGGAAAAAGATTTCTCTTTATTTCTTTGTAGTGATTGGCAGTTTGCAAAGAACAGTAGCACTCATGACTTTACATGCCTGCCAGCTCAGCCCCAGGAGACGGGCAAAGTGAGCCTTACCCTTCATTTGTGGTTGGAGCACCTGTTGCTGGAAAGTGGGTGTGACCCCTCAAGGACCCGCATGAAGAAATGGTCTGTGACCATGAGGTCAGAAAAAATGACCAAAGGAAAGGAGGGAGAGAAGCCAGAGGATGTGGCCATTTCCAGCCACAGAGAAGCCACATCTGCCCCAGGGCCCCTACACCCCCTCCTATTCCTCTCTGTCCTCCTTGTGGGGTTCCTGTGACCTCACCTGGCACTGGCTTCTCCCTGGCAGGGACAGCAGTCACAACGTGTTGGGGCTGCTTGTAGAATGCCAGGATGGGATCTTACGCTGAAATGCTGGTGCATTGGACCCCACCAGCCACATTCCCATAGCAGAGGCTCGGCCTGTGCACCCTATAGGGCTAGAACCTGTTTGCCACTTCCCCTGATCACTTTCCTCCAGGCTCCTCTCAGACCCAGAGTACTGGCAACCGCCCTCATCAAACCGTTGATGCTAAATAGGAAAATTGTTTTGGTTTTGTGGTTTTTCTATCTTTGTATTTATTTGTTTACCTGAAGCATCTTTTTGTGCAAAAATTAAAATCAATGAAGAAATACAACAAATAATTTAACAATCACCTATATTCCCACAGCCACATTTGCTTCTAGGTTTGTTTGTTTGTTTGTTTGTTTGTTTGTTTGTTTGTTTTTGCCCAAAGCAGAGCTTGAACTCACAACCCTGAGATCAAGACCTGAGCTGAGATCAAGAGTCAGACGCTTAACTGACTGAGCCCCCCAGGTGCCCCCGACCCTCCCACCCCCACTTTTTTAAATTGCAAACCATTATGCCTTGATTTTTAAAATTCTCTGTATGTATCTCTTTGAACATCTGTGCCCAAGATACTCTAAGGAATTTATCCCTAAGTAAAATGTGCTTGATTGTGAAGAACAGGACAGGAGTACGCATACCTGGGATTCATCCCCCCTCTTGTGCTTATTCCCTGTGTGACCTTGGACAAGTCACTTCACCTCTGTCAATCTGTTTTCTTACCTACAAAATGGGTATATGATAATTCCTAACTCAGTGGGCTGATGTGAGAGTTAAAATTAAGTGAGACTGTCTCTAAAAAGCAGCTGGAATAGCGCAAATGGTAAGAGCCCAGTCTCATCATTCATGTTACAGATTTTTCTAGCAACAAAAGAAGGATGGAAAGGCACATCCTTTGTGCTTTGCACAAGGGACCTGGGCCCAGCAAAGCAAAGCCTCAGAGGCTTGCCCAACCCACCTTACTATATGCTGTCAACTCTATCCCTGAGCCTGGCCTGGTGTTAGCTCCCCAAATAACTGAGCAAATGTACCTCTCAGCGTCTTGGTTTCCTTGCCTGTACAATGCGATAACACCTACCTCAAAGGGCTGTTGTGAGGCTTAAATGCTAGATAATAAATGCAGGGCACTTGTTAAAACTGTATCCTTTCTCGCTCACCTTGACCCTTTCTCCTTCAAAGCAGTGAAATTACCTGAAGTTTCATCTTGCTGGCAGGGTGAAGCTGGACTGTCCCTAGTTTGATTTTTGTTTCCCAAGCCTTGCACTTTACTTTGCAGATGCTGCAAGTCAACACGTGGAGGTTTTGTGGGGTCCCCGTGTTTGTTTTTCTCCCTGGAAATTGTGTCCAGGAAAAGCTGGGTGCTTTAAATTTGCTAAAATATCTCCATCTAGTGGGCTCGCTGAAATACTGCATAGTTAGGCGCTGTCTGGGAAAAACAATGGGGCGACAGCTGGGGCCGCCCTGCCCAGCTCAGAAACGCCGGTGGCTCCCCATTGTCTACGGGGTAAAGTCCAAATGCCAAGCCTGGAATTCAAGTGCCTGCACAATCAGCCCCCGCCCTGCCTATCGAACTTTATCGTCAGCAGCGACCTCCTGCCCCGCCAGCCAGGCCCAGCTCCTCCCCTCCAGTACCTCAAAACCCACACCTGCCTGGCACACGGGCCTGCCGGGCCTGCCCATGTGCCCCAGCCCACTGTCTCCCTCCTCCTTGCCACTCTCCTGAAGCTAACCCTCCTTCCAGGCTCAGCTCAAAGGCCACTTCTTCTCGGAAGACCCCCCGCCCATCAACCCATCCTGGTCTTCCCTGACCTCCCACCAACACTTGTTGTTGGCTATTTTTGTATTTCAGAGTTAAAGCTGTGTTTTGTCAATGCACTGCCCTCTCGTGTCCAACACAGTGGATTTAAATGATCTCAGGCCCTGGAGTCCCCGTGGATCTGGATCCTTATCTGGCCTTTACCACTTCCCAGCTCTGGGAACTAGGAAGAGAGAGGGAACCTCACCTATGAAATAAGTAGTGAGAACACCTGCCTCACAGGGCTGTGGTGAGAATCAAAACAGGATGCCAAGTGGCCAGTGCATATAAACACCCAACAAATCATCATTAGAGTGGTCAGATACATATATATAGGATATATATACAAGATATATACAGGATACCCAGTTGAACTTGAATTTCAGACAAACGATCTTTTGAAAATTTTATTCTAGAGAGTGAAAGAGAGCATGAGCAGGGGAAAAGGGCAGAGGGAGAGAGAGAAAGAGGGAGAGAGAGAGAGAGAGAGAGAGAGAGAGAGAGAGAGAGTGAGTCTTAAGCAGGCTCCACACTCAGCATGGAGCCCAACTCACAACTCGATCCCATAACCCTGGGATCACGACCTGTGTCGAAACAAAGAGTACGACACTCAACCGACTGAGCCACCCAAGCACCCCCAACGATTTTTTTTAGTATAAGTATATCCCAAATATTACATGGAGGTTCCATGTAACATTTCACAGATAAATGATGCTAAGGATTATTGTTCATTTTGTTACGTTTGCTAATGATGTTGGGGAGATGTACACACATACATACATACATACATACATACGCACGCATGCACACAAACTGGCAGATTCTGTGTTTGCAAATTCACCTACTGGCTAACATTTATTTGTGATGCCAAAATCAATATTCATAGCACTTAGTCATTCGCAGACATGCACATGCAGAACACAGAAAAATTTGAGTCTCCCCATATGCATGCTCCCAGCTGAAGTCAACACTTGATACTCTTCTTGTTCCAGCTCTCATACTGTAAATAAGTTTGCTTTTGGCAGTTTCTTTAGTACCACCTTTTTTCTCATTTTTGTGCTTTCTGTTAGTGATTTCACTGTTTAAAATGGACACCAAGCAGAGTGCTGAAGTGCTTTCATGTGTTCCTAAGCCACGAAAGGCTGTGATGTGCCTTACAGAGGAAATACCTGTGTTAGATAAGGTTCATACAGGCATGAGTTACAGTGCTGTTGGCCATGAGTTCAATGGTAATGAATCAACAGTAGATATTAAATAAAGTATCTTTAAACAGAAAGCAAGGTTATGTACTGATCAGTTGATAAAAATATTGTGGCCAGAGTCTGTCAGGAACCTAACCCTGTATTTCCCCATGAGCAATGGTTTGGTGTTCATGGTGACTCTATAGAACTGTGAATAATGAGAATCAACTATATATCATATCTATGTATATGTAAACATATCAACTATGCATATGAAATATATATGTGATAAAAATTAAATATTTATCTATTAGGGATACATGCAGAAATATTATGAGTGAAATCAATGTCTAGGATTGCTTTCAAATATTCCAGCAGTGGGATAAAGGCATATATAGGGAGAGTATAAAAGAAACAAGATAGCAAAGGTTGAAGATTGTGGAAGTGATGATTTATTAGAATATTCTCTCTACTTTTGTGTTTGAAAATGACCATAACAAAAGTTTTTTTTTTTTCAAAAGGTTTTAAAAAAACACACTGAAGTGAAAATCTCAGGGGAAGAATATCTTATTCAGTAGCTTTCACTCTGGACCTCTGTGGGGACAGGGCTCTCCAGGACGCCACCTGAGATCTCATTATGGGCAAATCCCAAACCCTTGAATGCAGAGTTCTGTGCTGAGAGGTTCAGGAGATGTGGCTGCAGTGTCGGTGCCACCTAAGACATGCTCTGCCACCTTTGGCAACTCTGAACCTTTTTTCTTATCAGTTAAATAAGGAAATTGAACTGGACAACCTCCAGGTTCCCTTTCCTCTCTCATTCTAGGGGCACCTGGGTGGCTCAGGCCGTTAAGTGTCCGACTCTTGATTTTGGCTCAGGTCATGATCTCATGGTTCATGAGTGTGAGACCTTCATCGGGCTCTGTGCTGACAGCGTGCAGCCTCCTTGGGATTCTCTCTCTCCCTCTCCCTCTGCCCCTCCCACACTTCCACTCTCTCTCAAAAAATAAATAAATAAACTTAAAAAAAAAAGCCTATCTCATTCTAAAACCAATATTTCCTAAACTGGCAAGTTCTGGTAGTACAATATTAGAGCTTTCTGCCAGCTGTCTCTTCCCTGCCAATTCATCCTGTGATACCACTGTTTGATGAACCTTGCTGAAGTTCTCCCTTTTTGCAACACTCTAACCAGGAAGCTATTCTGATTTTGATTTATCTTAAGTCTGAACTCTTAGCAGAGCAATTAAGGCCTGTGCAGGTAGACCATCCCCTGAAAGCCTCTGCTTAAGGAGGAACAGGAAACAGGGACAACACCGTGTCCATCAGAATATTGCAGGAACATAGAAGAAAGTCATCCAATTCAGCTCGGGGAGTCAAAAGGAAGTCTCCTGGAGGAAGAGATATTTGAGGTGAGGCCTAATTACTAAGGAATCACTGCTGCAAACAGAGGGGAGAAGGATGTTCTAGGCCAAGGCAAGGTGTGTGTGTGTGTGTGTGTGTGTGTGTGTGTGTGTGTGTGTGTGAGAGAGAGAGAGAGAGAGAGAGAGAGAGAGAGAGAGAGAGAGAGAAGGCCTGGAGACAAGAGAAAGTTGGGGGAAAGTCCCAGATTTCAAAGCCCATTACACCCTAGCCCCATGAATCTCTGTCATTATTTGCCACCCTTCCCTGTCACCCACCTTCCCCACCTGCCCAGCATGTGTGGTATGTGTGCTGGAGACCCTGGGATTCATATTTGGGAAGGCATATATTGGACTCCTTACTAGAAGTCCTTTAAAATAACCAGGTCAGGAGAAATTTTTACACCTCCCAACACATTTTGCTTTGCTCATCCAGCATAATTCTGATGGCCCACTTTTCAATAGAGGTACCGGAGTCTTAGAAAAGTAAAGTCACTCAAGACCAGGGAGGAGGTGGGCATTCAAAGGCAGGTCTGACTCCTGGCTGTCGTCCTTCACACTGCACAGGGCAACCAGTGCACACAGAGACTTTGAGTCAGGTGTCTGTGAGAGGCCGCTTCCTTACAAGTTCCGGGCATGCTGCAGCTTATACATACACACTGAGAAAGCGGAGGTCAGCGTCAGGGCCAGGTCAAACAGTAAAGTCTTGTCGCCTCAAGTGCCTATCCCTACCCCCTCACCACCCTCCCCACCCCGCCCGCCGACAGATTCTAAGTCTTCATGCCTGGGTTAAAGCTTGGGCTCCACTACCTCCTGGCTATGTGACATCGGACAAATAACTTCGGACCTCATTTGTAAAATGAATCTTGCGAGACTGTCGTGAGCATTAAACGAAAACACCATCTGTGTAGGATGGCGTACACATCCTGGGAAGGTACAATCCTGGGAAGGGTAATACAGACAACTCGCTCACACGCACCAAAGAGCGAGCAGCAAGCACAGAAAACCCTCCTTCACGCTGTGCGCAGGCGCTCGAGGCAAAGACCCCCGCGGGCGCTCCCGCGGACTCTGCGGCTGCGCATTCGCACGGTTTTGCGACCGTACTGCTTGACGGCGGCGGTGTCAGCCCTCCGGCTGGTGTTGCCGAGGTAACAAGGGGCGCGTGGGGCTCTGGAAGGTAAGGCTCCGGGGCCCGTGGCGAGCTACGGTTCGTGACGCTAAGCGTCGCGGCGGCTGCTCCCTGTGGGGGGGTCTGCTGTGAGAGGAGACTTTGGCTTCTTCGAAAGTCCTCAGGAGCTGGAGCGGGGAGTGTAGAGACTTTCCCCGGGGTCCCACAGCCAGACTAGAATGGACCGAAATGGGGAGCCAGGCTTCCCGGTTCCGCCGGAATTAGCCCCTCTCCCCTTGTCCGAGCACCTGTAGCCATTCATGCTTCTCTTCTTCGTTCTTTCCGAAGAACACGCCACGCTCGGTGCTGGGGACGTCGAGGTGCATCGGACACCGTCTCTGCCCGAGGGGAGCCTCAGCAGCTAATGCGGTTCTTGGGGCGCCGGGGGCACTCAAGGAAATACGCAAAGGGATAAGTTAAGACAGGGAGTTATGAATTTGGTGGGCCCTGAACACTTTCTGGCTTGTGTGCCATCATTTACTGCAGTTGCAACCTCCGTCTGACTAGCATTTTGCACACGACAGGCCCAGTATGAGGCGCCTTGGCCTTTTTCACGCAATTACCCACCTTATCCTCACAACTGCCTTCAAAGGGTTATCTTTTGTTTATGTGGCTTAGTCTCAGGTCCTAACTTGAAAGCTCCCCAGGGACTGGATTGTTTGCCTTGTCCCTTTCATCCTTGCCTCCCCTAAGCCCAGGAGGTACACCGTTGGAGCTTCAAACATTTTTTAATTGGGAGGTGAGCTTTACTGGGTGGGAGGTTTTAACCAGGCTTGTTTGGCAGTGTTCCAAGGGGGTTGGAAAGTTAAATGGAGCTACCTCCCCCGTTTTTGTTTTGCTGTGTTTTGTTTTATTTGGAATAAACATTTACTGAACATCTAAACAGTGTGTGTCTGCTCAAGGGAAGAATAAGGAACAAGCCCTGCTTTTAATAGTAAATATACTTAACACTACTTGTGTCTGGAGTCAAGTGTGCCCAGGTTTGGTAAAGGAAAAGCAACAAATCCCTTACAGGTGGGTAGCACTCAGCCCCTGAGTCCCTTTCCTCTTCTGAACAACGGGAATAGTAATAGTACTTATGTTAAAGAGATGTTGGGATTGAGTTTGAATAGGCTATCCTATCACCAGTGGTTGGCAGCTTTGGCTACATGTTGAACTTACCTGGGTCCCACCCCAGAATTTCTGATAGAGTTGCAGGTAAGTTCTGAGCATTAGGAGTTTTAAGATTTCCCCAGGTGATTCTAAGGGCAGCCAAACTTGAGAGCCACTGTTGTATACAAGGTTAATTAATCTCTCTTCAGCTATCATTCCCTGCTTAAGAGTCTGCATTGACTCCCAAGTCTGAACCAGCCTTCGCATTCCAAACCCCTTGACAACTGGCCCAGTCATTCCTCTGTATCTGTGTGTGCTTTAGACATGGGTCCTCCTTTAGGCTAGTCTTCTTGCAATGCTATGTCTGCATACGATAGGGCTTGGGTAACTGGCCCTCTTTAAGCCTCAATTTCCCTGTCTGTGAAATAAGAATAGTAGTACCCATGTGTATAGCAATGGCATAGACTGCCTGGTGTGTTGTACCTACTGATGATGATCACCTCTTCTAGTTTTATGCACATGCCACATCTTACGTTATGTTGTGCTTCTATAATGGCACTACAGAAACATTTCTTAAATGCCTGTTGCAGATATGGAGAATAGTGAATTCCTTTCTCCCCTGCTTTGTCTTTCAAATTCAGCACAAGACAACTCTTTCACAAAACTATGAAACTGGAGATCATTTCTCCTATTTAATTTTATTGAGAGATCATTCACATCATAAAACTCACCCTTGTAAAATGTACAGTTCAGTGATTTTAGTACATTCACAGAGTTGGGAAGCCATCACCATCACTGCAATTTAGTTTTAAAACCTTTTCAACACCCTCAAAATAAACCTGTACCTATAACCCCATTTCTCCCTTCCCTCAGCACCAGGCAACCACTAGTCCATTTGGGGTCTCTGGATTTGCTATTATGGACATTTCATATTAGTGGTCTTATACAATATGTGGTCTTTTGTGACTGCTTTCACTTAGCATAATGCTTTCAAGCTTCATATACACTGTAGCATGTATTAGCACCTTATTCCTTTATTGCTGGTAATCCATTACATATGGACACACCCCATTTTGTTGATCCATTCATCTGTAGATGGACATTTGGGTTGTTTCCACTTTTTGGCTATTATGAATCACACTGCTGTAAACATTTGGGTACAGATTTTTGCATGAAAATGTTTTCAGTTTTCTTATATCTGTACAAGGAGTGGAATTGCTGGATCACATGGTTATTCTTTGCGGGGGGTTTTTTTGTTTCTTTGTTTATTTTGAGAGAGAGCAAGTGCAGACAGAGAGGAAGACAGAGAATCCTAAGCAGGCTCCACTCTGTCAGTGCAAAGCCCGATTCAGGGCTTGATCTTACAAACCAAGAGATCATGACCTGAGCCAAAGTCAAGAGTCGGATGCTTAACCAACTGAACCATCCAGGTGCCCCGATCATATGGTTATTCTGTGTTTAACATTTGAGTGATTTCCAGACTGTTTTCCAGTCCTGTTCAATTTGAAGATGAAGAAACAGGTCTCAGAGAGCTTAAGTGGGTTATGCAAGTTCACATGATAATAATGGCAGGTTTGCATATATAGGAGGCCTACTATGAGCCAGCTTCTTAATGTGCATGCTGCCACATGGGCAGAAGTGACACCAGATCACAGACTGAGGTTTTGTGAAAAACGGCATGTTTTGTGGCAGGAAACTTTCTGTTACATACACTTGGGTTGGAGTACAGGGTTTTTGCCACCAAGTGTCCTAGCTCCTTCTTGCTTTTTAAGAGTATAGCAGCGGGGCGCCTGGGTGGCTCAGTTGGTTGAGCGTCCGACTTCAGCTCAGGTCACCATCTCACGGTTCGTGAGTTCGAGCCCCGCGTCAGGCTCTGGGCTGATGGCTGGGAGCCTGGAGCCTGCTTCCGATTCTGTGTCTCCCTCTCTCTCTGCCCCGCCCCCCCATTCATGCTCTGCCTCTCTCTGTCTCAAAAATAAATAAACATTAAAAAAATTAAAAAAAAAAAGTATAGCAGCAATCGGAGGGAAGATTCCAACCCAGGCAAATTCAAATATAACTTCATTTTCATTTGTTCAAGGGAATTTAATTGGAAGTTCTTGCAGTTAGCCATTTAACATTTCCTCTTTTTCAAAAATTCTAAATGTAGCCTATACAAGTTAAATACTACCTAGAAGTTATAAAAGTGAAAAAT
Source organism: Prionailurus viverrinus (assembly GCF_022837055.1). NCBI lineage: Eukaryota > Metazoa > Chordata > Mammalia > Carnivora > Felidae > Prionailurus > Prionailurus viverrinus. Next base: position 53,177,690 of record NC_062562.1, read on the forward strand.
CTCATAAAAGTCCAAATTGTTCCTGGATATCTCTTGAAAGTTTCTCACTAGATTCCAACATCCTGCCTCAAAAAAGCATTAAGTTTTAGAATGAATTGCTGCTGCTTCTGTTGAATACTCAATACTATAGTTGGCTTGGATTGAGGGATAAGTCAGCAAGTGAAAATTTAGATAAAATGCTCTTGGAAGAAAATCTCTAAATTGTGCATCAACATGCGATACACATTGTTTTGTTATGAATGTTTTACAATAATGTGTGCATATGCTCTGGTTTCTCTTCAGATAGTATAAATCTTTTGCCTTTTACAATAATGTGTGTGTGTATAGATAAAATGTATATATGTATCATGTTCAGTATGTAATTCCATTGAGGGATCTATTTAAAAATTAAATTATTCTAGCATTTTGCTGCTTAGAATATTTGGTCAATTCTATGAAGCTTCCAACTTGCTGATTCTTATTTTTCATAGTTATCTTTGTAATTTATCAATCTCTATAACTCTTCCTTGGTCTGTGTTTTCCTTTGTCCCCATCTAATTCCTCAGTTTCTTTGAGAGGATGGATGTATAAAGGTATCACACATTGGACAAGGCATGCAATTTCTTTTTAATGGTCATGAACCCATGAAACCACTTACCTTCCTCAGATTTGGCCACCATCATTGGCTATTTCAGGCTTGATCGCATGTATTGCCCAGTGGGATGCTGGTGTTAACTGCAGGAGGCACTTAACGAAGTTTTACTTCGTTCTTTGGATCCATGTAGATGAAACGTGTGATCTGGCTCCAGTGTATCTTTAAGCACCAGATACGCTCTCAGCTTAAGTTGAGCCCAGGCCCGGGATGGAGGGAGCAGCAGATTCAAGTCTCCCCTCATGTTCCGGGGCGTCTGTTGGGAGAGTGGAGTGCCCAAACTCTTGCACTGTTTACATTTTCCCTCCTTACATGGGGTTGGGTTTTCCTAAGTCAAATGTATCTGCTGTGGCTCTGTTGCTTTATCACCCAAAGCACTCAACTCCATTTCCTTCCTTTAGCCATTATTGAATTGCAGCTTGTTGTGTTACCTTCGATTTGCTTTTGTGTGTGTTTTGTCTCTTCAAATTGAGTATAAGGCCTGGAAGGGAGAGGTACTCACTTTGGCTTCCTTTACTTCCTCAGAGTATTCAGTGCACAGCAAGCAATTCCATCATTCTCCGGAACCCTTTAGCTCCTAACCTTGAGAAATAGCCTTCAGACAAAGGGAGACAGATGCAGCCTGTGCTCACAGCAGAACCCAGAGAGAAGAGCATAGGCTTTAGAATTCCACAGGCCTGGGATCATCTGAAGGGGCCTTTTACAAAATCTTTGTAACCTGAACCTGTTTTCCTCATCTGTAGAATGGAGTTGGTAGTACTCACCCCATAATAATAATTAAAGCAAATATACCCACAGTGCTCATTGTGTATCAGGTACTCTTCTAGGACCTTTATGGGTCTTAACTCCAAGATAGAGTCTGTTTTTAGCCTTATTTTGCAAGCAAGGAAGCCAAAGCATGGAGAGATTAAGTAACTTTTGCCCCAAATCACACAGCTGCTACTCTGGCTTTGAGGTTCCTGCTCTTGGTGCATGATAGACCCTTAAATGATAATTGTTTCTGTCATTGTTATTATTTATTAATTTACCTTAAAAATTGGGAGATGATTGACCTAATGTTTAGAATGGATTTTAAGGTCCTTTTTTGAAAAACAAAATGCTGACTTAGATTTAATCCTTTGAGGACAGTGTCTCTTTTGGTTTTATCTTTATACCCCTAGCACCTCTGATTATTGGGAGCCGCTGGTAGGTACTCAGTAAATTGTCTGTTGCCTGAGTGAAAGAATGGGAGCAATCCTAAAAGGCAGGAATCCTATCATGCTTGCTATCAGACTTTTGCATGGCATTGTAACTTTGGGCATGTCACTAGGCCTCAGTCTTGTCCACTATAATTAGAAATATTGCCACTGGCTTCTTGGGCATGGTTGTGGGAATTGAGATACTCTACGTGATTGGGATTTGTTCTCATTACTCTTTCTTTTAGTTCCCTGCGTTGTATATATTTATTTTTCCAACAGACTACAACATTTTCTGAGCCTAGAGATGCACTCCCATTTTTGATCAATATAGTTATTGATTGGTTGTTTCTTTCTCCCTGTTATACTCTTTAAAAAACAGCTACCCTTGAGAAATGGCGGAAGCAGTTTTCCACGCCCCAAAGAGGAAAAGAAGAGTGTATGAGAGTTATGAATCTCCTTTGCCGATCCCTTTTGGTCAGGATGGTGGGCCTAAGAAAGACTTCAAAATATTCACTGCTGAAATGATAAACAACAATGTAATTGTGAGAAACGCAGAAGATATCGAGCAGCTGTATGGGAAAGTAAGTGCCAGCTGCTTTGGTGTGGCTCCTTCCTCACAGCCCTGAGCCAGCTGTCCCTGTTGCTTCTCCCCATCCATTCCCAAAGCAAACTATAATTGAGCCATATTCTTTCCTTGCCGTTTGGTGCATTGTAGTATGGGAACAGCACAATTTGAATCAGGTGCCCCAAAGCCATATGTTAATGAGGATAACTCCCCGACCCATGAACCCATATTTCAACGCATTGACCTTTCTTGTCTTTCCATTATAAAAGGCTTGTGTGTTCATAAAAATGTCCAGCAGTTTACAGAAATGTAATGAGTAAAAAGTAAGAATCCCCACTCGCTCCCATTCCATCCCCGGAGGCAACCTAAGTGGCATATTGTTCTGTGTCATGGACAGATGAGGCTTCAGCATGTCCTTGGCTCCTTATCTGTTCTCTCTTCTGGTTGAGGACCTCTTCTTAGATGAAGGCAAGTTCTAGTTTTTGCTATTTTCCATAAATGATAGGTGTGGGTTGAGATTGGTAGCTTGCTTGCTTTTTTTCCCCTCCATAGCCAATTCATTAATGGGGGCATTTTTTTTTTTTAAGTAACTAGAGGGAAGATATAAAGCTATGAAAAGTAGAATGAATCTCTTGTTAACTCAAATAGTTGTTTTCCATAATTTGGCTATTGTTGAATGGATAAAGAAATTGTGGTTTATATACACAATGGAGTACTACGTGGCAATGAGAAAGAATGAAATATGGCCCTTTGTAGCAACGTGGATGGAACTGGAGAGTGTTATGCTAAGTGAAATAAGCCATACAGAGAAAGACAGATACCATATGTTTTCACTCTTATGTGGATCCTGAGAAACTTAACAGGAACCCATGGGGGAGGGGAAGGAAAAAAAAAAAAAAAAGAGAGAGGTTAGAGTGGGAGAGAGCCAAAGCATAAGAGACTCTTAAAAACTGAGAACAAACTGAGGGCTGATGGGGGGGTGGGAGGGAGGGGAGGGTGGGTGATGGGTATTGAAGAGGGCATCTTTTGGGATGAGCACTGGGTGTTGTATGGAAACCAATTTGACAGTAAATTTCTTATATTTAAAAAAAAAACAAATAGTTGTTTTCCTTCTGCTAAAAAATTAGTAATTAAACGTGTACTAACTTGTTTTCTCTTTTCCCGGAAGGGTTATTTTGGAAAAGGTATCCTGTCTAGAAGCCGTCCAAACTTCACAATTTCAGATCCTAAGCTTGTTGCTAAGTGGAAAGGTAAACTTAAATCTTTCAATTCTTTTGACAAGTTATTTTCTTTTATTTTTGATCTTATGCTTCAGATTACACAGGAAATTCTTGAAAATTATATAGGAAGATTCTCTAGAGAAGAGGTAACATGCACAGTGGCAATTTTACTGCTAAAACTAGCAACTAGACTAATTCTAATCAAGGTGGGAGGGTCCTTATGGTTGGTGAAAATGTGTTTTATCGAATTTCTGGAATTGTCAGAAATGTTATTTACGCTTTTCTGTTGTTGAACATTGACTAACAGGGTACTGTGCATGTGGAAAGTACTAGTAATTAAGTACCTCATCACCTGCATGCAAAATGAGTTTTATATTTTTTATTTTTAGAATTAGAATTTACAACAATAACCATAACGTTAATGAATTTGTTAAAACATTAACCAATGTGTATAGTTCTTACTTGCTTACCTTGACTTCTTTAACATATAAATCTTTTACCCTAGTGTATTTGTTTAAGGAAGTCTCCTGGTGATTACATAACCAATGCTGTCATATTAGAACATAATTAGCGTTTGTAGGGGCGCCTGGGTGGCGCAGTCGGTTAAGCGTCCGACTTCAGCCAGGTCACGATCTCGCGGTCTGTGAGTTTGAGCCCCGCGTCGGGCTCTGGGCTGATGGCTCAGAGCCTGGAGCCTGTTTCCGATTCTGTGTCTCCCTCTCTCTCTGCCCCTCCCCCGTTCATGCTCTGTCTCTCTCTGTCCCAAAAATAAATAAACATTGAAAAAAAAATTTAAAAAAAAAAAAAAAAAAGAACATAATTAGCGTTTTTAAAAACATTTCATTGTAAGAAAAAAACACAAATTAAAACTGTGGTAAGGTACCATTTCAGCAGTCAGATTGGCAAAAATCCGAAAGTTTGACAATATTCTCCTTGGTAAGGCCCTGAGAAATATTCTCACGCATTGCTGATGGGAACGCAGGTGGTCCAGCTATTACAAGGGGAATTTGGCAATGCCTAACAAAATTATATATACATTTGCTTTTTTTTTTTTTTTTTTTAAGTTTATTTATTTTGAGAGAGAGAGAACAAGTGGTGGAGGGCCGGAGAGAGAAGGAGAAAGAATTCCAAGCAGGCTCTGCACTGTCACCGCAAAGCCCAAGAACGGCTGGAACTCACCAACCGCGAGGTCATGACCTGAGCCGAGATCAAAAGTCAGATGCTCGACTAACTCAGTCACCCAGGCGCCTCTATATACATTTGCTTTTTCCCCCAGTCCTCCTCTCCCCTTAACCACTGGTAACCTTAATATGTTTTCTGTGTCTGTGAGGTTGCCCGTTCTAGATATTTATGTAAGTGGAATCACACATTTTGAAGCCTTTTGTGTCTTTTACTTAAGATATTTTCAAGATTCATCCCTGTGTAGTATGCATCAGAACTTCATCCTGAATAATATTCCATTTTATGGATATATCATGTTTTGTTTATCCATACATCCAGAGATGGACATTTGGGTTGTTCCCACTTTAGGGCTGTTGTGAGTAGTGCCACTGTGAACATTCATATACAAGTGTTTGTGTGGACATGTATTTTCATTTCTCCTAGGTACATACCTAGGAGTGAACTTGCTGGGTCATATGATAATTGTATTTTAGTTTTTTTCGGTAATGTCAAACTGTTTTCCTTAACACCTACCCCATGTCACATTCCCACCAGCAATGCACAAAATTTCTAATGTCTCTACTTCCTGTTTTTTGGCTTTTGTTTTTTCGGTGTTTTATTTTGTTTATGATAGCCATCTCAGTGTGAAGTGGTAAAAGTTTTTAATATTCATGAAGTCCAGTTTATCTTTTTTTTTTTTTCTTTCATTGCCTCTGGTTTTGGTAGCATATTTAGGAAACCATTGCCAAATCCAAGCTTATGCAGATTTCCCCCCGTATTTTCTTCTAATAGTTTTACAATTTCAGCTCTTAAATTTAGGTCTCTGATCCATTTTGAGTTAATTTTTGTGTCTGATATAAGGTAGAGTTCCAGCTTCAATGTTGTGCCCATGGATATCCAGTTGTCCCAGTATATGCATTTACTTTTAACCCAGCAATTCCATTTCTAGGAATTTATTTAAAAGATACACTGGCAAATATATGAAAAGAAATAACACAAGGCTATTCACTGCAGTGCTTTTTCTTACATTAAAAGACTGGAAACAATCCAGATACCCATTAGGAGGGGACCAGTCATTAAACTGTACTACATTCGTATAATAAAGTGCTGTGGAGCTGAGCTGAGAATGAGGGATCACAGAGATGTATTCCTAAGTGAAGACAGCAGAGTAAAGGGGAGTCTGCATAGTATGTTATGGTTTATCTGGAGGTGGGTGGATATAAATATATTTTTTTTAATTTAAGGAAGGATATACCACAGATTCTTTTTCTTTTTTAGTTTTTTTTATTTTACATGCAAATTAGTTAGCATATAGTGCAACAATGATTTCAGGAGTATATTCCTTAATGCCGCTTACCCATTTAACCCATCCCCCCTCCCACAACCCCTCCTGTAACCCTCTGTTTGTTCTCCATATTTAAGAGTCTCTTGTTTTGTCCCCCTCCCTGTTTTTATATTACTTTTGCTTCCCTTCCCTTGTGTTCATCTGTTCTGTGTCTTAAAGTCCTCATATGAGTGAAGTCATATGATATTTGTCTTTCTCTGACTGACTAATTTCGCTTAGCATAGTACCCTCTAGTTCCACCACGTGATTGCAAATAGCAAGACTGCATTCTTTCTGATTGCTGAGTAATACTCCATTGTGTATATATATATACCACATCTTCTTTATCCATTCATCCATCGATGGACATTTGGGCTCTTTCCATACTTTGGCTATTGTTGATAGTGCTGCTATAAACATTGGGGTGCATGTGCCCCTTCGAAACAGCACACCTGTATCCCTTGGATAAATACGTAGTAGTGCATTTGCTGGGTCGTAGGGTAGTTCTATTTTTAATTTTTTGAGGAACCCCCATACTGTTTTCCGGAGTGGCTGCACCAGTTTGCATTCCCACCAGCAGTGCAAAAGAGATCTCTTTCTCTGTATGCTTGCCAACATCTGTTGTTGCCTGAGTTGTTAATGTTAGCCATTCTGACAGGTGTGAGGTGGTATCTCATTGTGGCTTTGGTCTGTATTTCCCTGATGAGGAGTGATGTTGAGCATTTTTCATGTGTCAGTTGGCCATTTGGATGTCTTCTTTGGAGAAGTGTCTATTCATGTCTCTTGCCCATTTTTCACTGGATCATTTTTTTTTGGGGGTGTTGAGTTTGATAAGTCCTTTATAGATTTTGGACTAACCCTTTATCTGACATGTCATTTGCAAATATCTTCTCCCATTCTATCGGTTGCCTTTTAGTTTTGCTGATTGTTTCCTTTGCTGTGCAGAAGCTTTTTATTTTGATGAGGTCCCTATAGTTCATTTTTGCTTTTGTTTCCCTTGCCTCCAGAGACGTGTTGAGTAAGAAGTTGCTGCGGCCAAGATGAAAGAGGTTTTTGCCTCCTTTCTTCTCGAGGATTTTGATGGCTTCCTGTCTTACATTGAGGTCTTTCATCCATTTTGAGTCTATTTTTGTGTATGGTGTAAGAAAGTGGTCCAGGTTCATTCTTCTGCATGTCACTGTCCAGTTTTCCCAGCACCACTTGCTGAAGAGACTGCTTTTATTCCATTGGATAGTCTTTCCTGCTTTGTCAAAGATTAGTTGGCCATATTTTATGGGTCCATTTCTGGGTTCTCTATTCTGGTCCATTGATCTGAGTGTTCTTGTGCCAGTACCTTACTGTCTTGATGATTACAGCTTTGTAGTATAGCTTGAAGTCTGGGATTGTGATGCCTCTGGCTTTGGTTTTCTTTTTCAAGATTGCTTTGGCTATTCGGGGTCTTTTCTGGTTCCATACAAATTTTAGGATTATTTGTTCTAGCTCTGTGAAGAATACTGGTGTTACTTTGATAGGGATTGCATTGAATATGTAGATTGCTTTGGGTAGTATCGACATTTTAACAATATTTGTTTTTCCTACTGAGGAGTATGGACTGTTCTTATATTTTTTTGTGCCTTCTTCAATTTCTTTTGTAAGCTTTCTATAGTTTTCAGCATATAGATTTTTCACCTCTTTGGTTAGATTTATTCCTAGGTATTTTATGGTTTTTGGTGCTCCACAAAGCATCTTCACTGAAAGTGCCCCATGCATACCTACAGAAAGGGTTGGTGAAGTAACTTTCGTGGCAGTGTTGGTTCTGGGTGTGGACCTGTGAGTTCTGGGCTCTAGTTCTAGCTCTGGGAATCTGGCTGGCTGAACCTTTCCGCCTACAATATTACATACTGGTCACCTGATGGTGTGGGTTTTAGTCCTCATCTTCCTTCACCCTGACTTTGGGCAAGTCATTTCTCCTTACCCAAACTCAAGCCTTCACCCCAGCGTGTTAGAGGCTTGGAATAGAGGATAATCAATCGGCTGTTAAAAGCCTAGGAAAGTGAGTTCACAGACTCCTACCTCCTTAGGAATTTCAGTTTGCTGTGTCATGACCTCCCTCTTCTGGTAATTTAACATGTAACTATTTAGCAAGTTTTACTGACAGCCTTCCATGTGCCAAGCGCTAGAGATAAACAGGTAAAAAAGCAAATCCCCTCTCCTTGAGATACAGTCTAATTGAGGGCGCAGACCAGAAATGATGGATTCTAACCCTAGCTGACATATGACCAAGTGAAGGATTATAAAAGGACTGATTAACTTTGCCTGAGAAGATTAGGAAGAAACACCAAGGAGGAGGAGCTGGGCTCTGAAGAATGAGTAAGAGTTCACCAAACAGACGGGGGGAAACAGGCAGGGGAAGCCATGCAGAGGCTGAGAGGGAGCAAATGCACGGCAGGTCCATGGAATGGCAGGCAGCCTGAGGTGGCGACAGGGCCAACAAGTAGAAGAGAGTGGACAGAGAGGGTAGAAGATGAGGCTGAAGCCAGAATCTGAAGAATCTCCTAAAATGAATATTTGAGATTTACTCCTTCAGGGTGGCCCACAAACTTAATTTTTGCTTCCCTGGCATAAATTCATTTCCTTCAAATTTCTATTACTGTCTGAAACTTAGTTCCTACATAGATTAGGAACAGGTTCTCAATTATTAAGATCATTACACTATTTGAAAACTTTCTAGGTTTCTGGCCAAATGTTAGTAACTGCTGAAGCTGGATGGCGGGTATAGGCAGGGTCATCATGCTGTTTTTTCCACTTTTCCTTCCTCTCTTTTCGAAACACTAATTACGAAAAAAAAAAATTCTCAGACATACAAAAGTAAAGAGAATAGTAGAATAAATTCGCATGTTCTCACCCATCAGCTTTAATAATTAACTCATGGCCAGTCTCGCTTCATCTGTTCTCACTCTCCCAGTCCCCAGGTTATTTTGAAAAAGATCCCTCACATCCTATCACAGCATCTCTAAGTGGTTCATTATGTATTTCTATAATGATTCTTTTTGAAAAATCTAACGGCTTAAAAAAAAAACAAAGTGGGGCACCTGGGTGGCTCAGTCGGTTAAGCATCCGACTTTGGCTCAGGTCATGATCTCACAGTCCATGAGTTCAAGCCCCAAGTTGGGCTCTGTGCTGACAGCTCAGAGCCTGGAGCCTGCTTCAGAGTCTGTGTCTCCCTCTCTCTCTGCTCCTCCCCTGCTCATGCTCTGTCTCTGTCTCAAAAAGAAATAAAAACATTAAAAAATTTTTTTAAAAAAAGGATTTTTAAAAAAGGGATGCCTGGCTGGCTCAGTAGGTGGAGCATGCAAGTCTTCATCTTGGGGTCATGAGTTCAAGCCCCATGTTGGGCATAAAGCTTACTTAAAAAAAAATTATAATATTAAAAAAACCCAAAACATAATTGTAGTACCATTATCACTTTTAAAAATTAATATTAATTCCTTAGCCTCATCCAAAATCTATCCATCGTCTCAATTTTTTTCTTTTTTGGAGACCAACTCAAAATCCATCTAGGGCCCATACACTGCAACTGACTGAGATACCCGAAGTTGATTTTAACATATGTTTCCCTGCCATGATTTTTTTCCCGGTGGTTCATTTGTTGAAGCAATGGATCTTCTGTCCTACACAACTTCCCCCTGGTCAGTTCTCAGATGATTACATCCTTATTGTGCTGTTAACATGGTGCTCAACAAAGGAGGTCACAGGCCCAGTGCGGTCCTTCATCTGCTTGTGGACAGTCCAAGAAGGGCTTGCACCAACCTTTAAGCAACCGACTCACTCAGCACATTGCTTAGTTCAGCTCACCTTGTTTCCACAGTCAGATTTTCATAGAGCAGGAAGCCGTAGGTAAATAACTAAATACCATGTCATCTATACCCATTCTGGTGCAAAGGACTTACCTTGTGACACTTGAGTACTCTGAGCAACACTGGCTTAATAAATATACTCTTTGACACTGTTTCCTATGAATTGGAGTTAGAGGCTTGATTGGATTCAGGCTCAAGTTTGGGGGCAGCCTATCTCATGGGTGGTCCTGTGTGTTTCCTTACAAGACAAAAATGTCTTGTCTCCTTGTATGTCATCAGCACTGTTGGCGATCATGCTTTAATAGAGGATGCAAAATGGTGATATTCAAATCCTATTATTCCTTTGTTTAGTGGTGAGAATGTTCTATAAAGAGAAACCCCTCACTACTTGGTTACCCTGAGAGCCAGATCATGTTTACCAATTTCCAAAATGATGAATCCTCCACAGGTAAACAGTGAATTTCTTCTGGCATGTGTTAGTATGTACCAGTATAAATTAAAAGATTCAAGCATTTTGGGGGGATACTATTACCAATGACTGGATTTTAAAACAAATTGTAGTATTATTCTTATTGATGCTCGAATGTTTCCATGTTTGGCCAGCAGAGTCTCTTTTGAAATAAGCCTAGCAGTTTTTGATAAGCCTCCTTGCTTCCTGGTGTAAGTTGTTTCATGTAAAAAATCCTGGCTCTCAATCATATCAACACAATTAATCATTTACTTTTTTACACAATATCCTACCACCTATGAAATAACTGCTAAGGGGTGCCTGTGTGGCTCAGTTGATTAAGTGTCCGACTTGGGCTCAGGTCACGATCTCACAGTTCATGAGTTTAAGCCCCGCGTTGGGCTCTGTGCTGATAGCTCAGAGCCTGGAGCCTGCTTCAGATTCTGTGTCTCCCTTCTCTCTGCCCCACCTCTGCCCCTGCTCACACTCTGTCTCTCTCTCTCTCTGAAAAATAAACATTTAAAAAATTTTTAAAAAACTGCTGAAAGCGATGTGAAGGTTATTTTGCCACTCTTCCTTTCTTTAGAGTATAGGGCAGGTTGATTGCACTGACGGCACCGACTTTAAGCTGTATTACAAAAAAATTTAAAAATTAAATTAAAAAAATAAAAAAAAAAAATGATGCTTTGTGGAGCACTGGACAATAGCGATAAAGTGCGCAGCTTTAGGGCCTTGATGTTCTCATCCAAAAGTAGAGAGCCGGGGCACCTGGGTGGCGCAGTCGGTTAGGCGTCCGACTTCAGCCAGGTCACGATCTCATGGTCCGTGAGTTCGAGCCCCGCGTCAGGCTCTGGGCTGATGGCTCAGAGCCTGGAGCCTGCTTCCGATTCTGTGTCTCCCTCTCTCTCTGCCCCTCCCCCGTTCATGCTCTGTCTCTCTCTGTCCCAAAGATAAATAAACGTTGAAAAAAAAAAAAAATTTTTAAAAAAAGTAGAGAGCATGTACATTGAGAGGTGGCATAGAGGAGGCAGATTATCAAGCCTCTAATCCTAAGCACATGCCACTGCTGCTGAGCTGCAGGGTTGAGTTGAGCAGGATTTCAGGGTCACATCTGAGCACAGCAAGAGCACCGTGATCTGTCAGCATCCCCTTCCAGGGGTTGGGTTCACAGAGGGATGGCTAATGAGGCACGTGTTTGCCATTGCTGGTTGGGCAGGATTAGTGAACCTGTTAGATGTGCGATTTGGGGCTTCTTAAAATTGTCTTTGTCTTTGTTGCATTTTCAGTGTTTTTTTTTCCTTAAGGAAAAAAATTTGTCTGAACTAACAGAACGTCTTTGTTGTTACAGATATGAAGACAGACATGCCTATAATCACGTCAGAAAAGTAAGTCATGATGGCCTTGGCCAGAGCTACAACTTAAATCAGATCTGTTTGTAGATAACCTTTTCCACTGTGGTAGTCCATGGCTTTTTTTTTTTCTTTTTGGTAGTGTATGTGTCCTTGAAAATTATGTCTGAACTTATTGTGGATCAAATTGAATTTGAAATGTATTGTTTACTTTTTTAAATAATCCTAAACCAAATATTTTGCCCTTCTAATTCCTTCCAAATTATGAACAATTACCCTGTAATGTATATGTCTTTAAGTGCTAAGATGCATACACTTACACACTTAGGTCTAAAATTGGCCTCCTGCCCTGTCCTCTTTCCTTGCTCTGCACTTGCAGGGTGACAGAAACGCTTTCACAGAGACTCTTCCTCAGCCACAATTCCTTCCTCTAGCTTTTCTTTACACTCTTCCCATTTCCCCCAAACTTTTCTCCCTGACCCCCCCAAACACATGCACTGCCTAGCTATCACTGTACATCCCACGATCCAGCCTACATACCACTCTCCTAGAGGTTCTTTCCTCTGGTTGAGGTCATTCCTCTGGCTCCCATGCAGTCTGCCTTGGCGTCCCTCCCTGTGCCGTCCATCACATACCTGGATTGAGACTATCAGTTCCTGGAGAGCAGAGACCATGCCGGATTCCTCCCTTCAGCCCCAACACTTAGTGGTCCCTTGGTAGGATTTTGTTGACTCAATGTTCATGCATTTAAATCTTCATTGAGGGGCATCTGGGTAGCTCAGTCAGTTAGGCATCCAACTCTTGATTTCAGCTCAGGTCATAATCTCATGATTCATGAGTGTGTGCCCTGTGCTGGGCTCTGTGCTGACAGCTCAGAGCTTGGAGTCTGCTTGGGATCATTTGTTTCCCCCCAACCCCCACCCCTGCCCTGCTCACACACGTGAGTATTTTCTTTCTCTCTCTCAAAAACAAACAAACTTGATAGATAGATAGACAGATAGATAGATAGATGGATAAAGGCACCTGGGTAACTCAGTTGGCTGAGTGTCCAACTTCAGCTCAGGTGATGATCTCAGTTCATGAGTTTGAGCCCCACATCAGGCTGTCTGTTGTCATCACAGAGCCCACTTCAGATCTTCTGTCCCCCTTTCCCTCTCTACCTCTCTCCTGTTTACACTCTGTCTCTCAAAAATAAACATTAAAAAAAATTTAGGGGTGCCTGTGTGGCTCAGTCATTTAAGCATCTGACTCTTGATTTCAGCTTGGGTCATGATCTCATGGTTCGTGAGTTCAAGCCCCACATCAGGCCCCATGCTGACTCTGGCTCAAGCTTGCACTCTGTCTCAAAATAAATAAATTTTAAAATATATATATAAGAATTATAGGGGCGCCTGGGTGGCGCAGTCAGTTAAGCGTCCGACTTCAGCCAGGTCACGATCTCGCGGTCCGTGAGTTCGAGCCCCGCGTCGGGCTCTGGGCTGATGGCTCGGAGCCTGGAGCCTGTTTCCGATTCTGTGTCTCCCTCTCTCTCTCTGCCCCTTCCCCGTTCATGCTCTGTCTCTCTCTGTCCCAAAAATAAATAAACGTTGAAAAAAAAAATAAAAAAAAAAAAAGAATTATACTAATAAATAAATACTTAAAAAACATATAAATAAATAAACCCTCAGCACCCTTGAAGGGCAACTCAAAGTGCACCTCTTCTGTAAGCCTCCTAAAAATATCCATGCCCACAATGATGTTTCATCTTGCTTCTAGCACATACTGGCAGAATCTGACAGCTCCTTTTCTGTTTCGTGCTCGGTAACCCCATGGCCAGAGGAGTGGCCAGGAGGCAGTGATACCAGGGAGATCTCAGTGGCTGCTCTGGCTATAACTGCAGGCAGGGGCTGGATGTCAGGTTCTAGTCCATGGGAGGGGCCTGCTAAGGACCCAGCAGAGCCCCCATCCCAGGAGTAGAGCCCCCATCCCAGTAGTAGCTGCAGAAAAGCCGCAGTCAACACTAAGACTCAGAAACAGAGCAGAAGCCTGACCCTCAGAACTGCATCCGGATCATGCTGGCAGGGAACATGGCATGGCATCAAGCCATTTTGAGTATGTGAGGTTCTGGATGGGGGGAGATTGCCACCTGCCTGGGGTTATCCCTTCATAAGCGCTATAGTAATAACGTTCCAAGGATTTTATTGATCCTTGTAGTAGTTTCCTAGAGCTGCCATAACAAAGTACCACAAACTTGGCTTGTGGCTTAAAAGAGCAGAAATGTATTCTCATACTTCTGGAGACCAGAAGTCCAAAATCAAGGTGTCACCTGGGGTGTGCTCTCTCGGAAGACTCTAAAGGATGATCCTTCCATCTTCCGTGTCTGGCCTTAGCTTCTGGTGGTAGCCAGCAATCTTTGGCCTTCCTTAACTTGAAGATGCATCCCTCCCGGTTCTTTATTTTCACGTGGAGGTCCCCTTGTGTCTGTCTCTGTGTCTGTGTCCAAATTTCCTTCTTCCTTCAAGGATACCACTCAGTACCACTTCATCATAACTTGGTTACATCTGCGAAGGCCCTGTTTCCAGAGAAGGTCACATTCACAGGTGCCAGGGGCTAGGATTTAACCATATCTGACAACTGTGTCAGAAAATTATGCCCCCTTATCAATACTTGATTCATTATTTGGCCGTAATAATTACAGTCACAATCTAAATATTAAAAAAATACTAAATATTAGAAAAAATGGGCTTATTTTTATATTTTAGGTTAATTTTCCAGTTTAATACTTGTTATAATTGTTTCTTTACTATTCCCTCTGAAACTCTGATCCATTTCTCTTTTTTTTTTAATTTTTTTTTTTAACGTTTATTTATTTTTGAGACAGAGAGAGACAGAGCATGAACAGGGGAGGAGCAGAGAGAGAGGGAGACACAGAATCTGAAACAGGCTCCAGGCTCTGAGCTGTCAGCACAGAGCCCGACGCAGGGCTCGAACTCACGGACCGTGAGATCATGACCTGAGCCAAAGTCAGACGCTTAACCGACCAAGCCACCCAGGCGCCCCTCTGATCCATTTCTCAAGTGCATTCACTCTGATTGGCCTTTACCTTCCATGAAATCCTTTCTGGAGATGGGGATCAGGGCCTTCAGATAATGCCCAAGGAGACTGAAGTATGTTGGTTGTGTCCTTGAAGGACTATCCCTGACAGGGGTGCTGGTCTCCCCTCCTCTTTTGTGGTCCTTTATTCAGCTAGCATTTACTGCAGGTGCCTGTGTGTGTCAGGCACTGGCTAGGTGCTGCAGATAGAAGAGGAGGAAAAGATTCCGTCCCTGTTCTCAAGGGATTCAGTCTAGTGGGAGAGGAAGGCAGGTAAGCAATTACACTCTTCTGTGATAAATATGGTGATATATTACCATCACCATTGTCCTGGTCAGTGGGTACTGGTTGCTCCAGTAGTGCTGGTTCCCAGTCTGTATGCTTTACCTGATATCTCAGTTCATCTTCTCAAGAAACCTTTGAGGTAGATGTACTTACTTCCGTCTCATACATGGGGAACCTAGAAACAGCTTGTCTGAGATTATGTCAGCTCAGACCAAGCAGTTGAGCTCCAGAGCCTCTGAGGAATTGACACATAGAACAGTACCATAGTTGTACATGCTGGTGTTTCTTGGGTATACTCCACATACGAGGTACTCTACTATCTCTGAAGTCCTAACATCACCCCTGGAGGTAGGTCCTGTTGTTATCTGACAGATGAGGAAGTAGAACCCGAGGAGGTTACGTAACTTGCTCAAGGGTAGTACTTAGACCTAAGCACACTGACTCAAAACCATTTTGCTGTGATCTTCCAGTAATAAATAGGCATTAATCAATAGGCGGTGGAGAAGGGTGTTCCATGCTAAAGAAAGAGGTGTGTTCAAAGAAATAGAAACAGAAAAAGCAGAGGTGTATTCACATGGTACACCATTTTCTGTAGTCTGGTGTCCCTAAACTGAGTCTGCTTTTCCCTAGCCTCATTGTTGCTTCTAATCATAGCTACCACCTTTTCCTCCTGCCGGTCTGCGCCTTATGTTTCCTGACTTCTACTTTTCACTTTTTTCTTCCTGCGGCCTCTCCAGCAGTGTTTGGGGGTAATCTCAGCAGGATTTGGCTTTTTAAGGTATTGCCAGCCAATGAGCCGACACCTGCTCTGTGACTCATAGGCCATATGTCTTAGTCATTTGTGTATCTGGCTGTTTTCATCACCAGTCTTACTCAGAGGCTTTCTTCCACATGCTTTTGCAGCCACTGTCTCACTTGAGCTTTCATAAATGAACATCTGAGGTCATTATGAGGCAGGAATGCAGGTGTGATTCTGGCCTCTTGCAGAAGAGCAAAGAGACAGAGAGGCTAAGTGGCTTAGCTCGGAATCACACAAAAGAACCAACTGCAGAACCCAGATCTAGTACAGGGCTTGTCCCCACATGGCTGTCCCTGCTCTCAAAGAGCAGTTAATTAAGATGTACATTTCCATTCATTAAAAATGTTATTTGTGGGGTGCGTGGGTGGCTCAGTCGGTTAAGCACCCAACTTCAGCTCAGGTCATGATCTCATGGTTCATGGGTTCAAGCCCCACATCAGGCTCTGTGCTGACAGGTCAGAGCCTGGAGCCTGCTTCAGGTTCTGTGTCTCCCTCTCTCTCTGTCCCTCCACCACTCGTGCTCTGTCTCTCTCAAAAAATAAACATTAAATGAAATTTTTTTAATGTTATTTGTATTTCTTAATGTAATATATGTGAGTCAAAATGATTTTATTTTTTTCATATTAATTTTTGAGAGAGAGCATGAGCAGGGGAGGGGCAGGGAGAGAGGGAGACACAGAACCCGAAGCAGTCTCCAGTCTCTGACCTGTCAGCACAGAGCCCGACACAGGGCTTGAACTCACGAACTACGAGATCATGACCTGAGCTGAAGTCAGACATTTAACCGACTGAGCTACCCAGGCACCCCAAAATGATTTTATTTTTTAAAATAAATGCGCCTCCATGAGGTAAGTGCAGTTAGTCCTGGTTTAAAGATGAGGAACTGGGCCTTACCACGGTTGTGTAGCTGGTACAAGAACATAATGGAATGAGAGTTTGAACCCATATTTGCCTTGACCACCGTACTGCAGAGAGCAGAGCAGTGGCCTGTGTGTGCTCTCTCTCTCTCTCAGAGATCTTTTGTTCAGAGGGGCAATTGCTGAACCTTTCTTTCAGTGATTCTTCCACATATTTTGAGTCAAGGAATTTGATGAAAGTTGTGGATCCCTTCCCAGAAAAGTGCACATTGACACAAAAATTTGTGTTCAGATAAAGGAAATTCATAGACCACGAAGCTGATAAAGCCATTGCTGTAGGTGGTATGAAAAGCAAAGATTCTTTTTAGGTCTCTCGAATGAAAGTTCTTTTAACTGCTTGTAACCGTGGCCATGCTCTCCGTGCAGGTGAGAAGACACCCTGCTGTTGTATGAGCAGCTACATTTTTTTTATTCTGATCATTAAAAGTAATACATAACACCCTTTATGTGGTTACCCCATTTTCTGGGTGGGGGAACAAGCATAGAGAAGTTAAGTAATTGACTTTGTCAAACAATTACAAGTGACAAAGTCAGGCTGAATGTGAAATGTGCAATACAGAGCTCATGCATGTAATCGCGATGTCACCCTGCTTCTCAGGTGTGAAAATAGCTTTGCTAGGTTTTAACCTTTAAATCTAAGATACAATTCCCAATATGTAGGAAGACATGTTCATCCCCATGTAGGATAAACAGGGTGTGGACAGCTGGGAGAGTCTTCTGATGGGTCAGGGTTAAGCAGCCACAAATCTCTTAAATATAACAGCCCGCTTCCTTGTTCAATTGCGTGTGAGATGTAGCAGTTTATGACATATTCAGCTATCCTTACACAAAGCAAAATACTCAAGGTGAAGAGTAAAATTACCTGTCTTTCAACAAACCATGCCTTCTTAAGTGCTATCAGGCTAACAGCTGTAGAGGCAGAAAGTTGCCTTTAGCCCTTCTGATGATGAGATTTTCCAGTATGTCAGTCTGAGCCCACACGGACGTGTTCCAGTGGCGTTGTCATGTGGTGACATCTCACTGGGACAGAACCCTGTTGTCTTACCTATGACTTTATGTAACTTGGGAAATGTTTGGGGGTTGCCTTTACATTTAAGGAACTAAGCAGGTATTTCCTCACCAAAATATGCTTCAGAAATTATTCTGAGAAAAAAGGCCCTTCCTGCTAGGATGCTTGGCTATATGTATAGCACCATAATCATTTCTTTTCCTATGTAGTGGAAACCTTAGTAGGTACTATGAAAAATATTTATTAAATTCTCATTTTGGAGCTCTCGGGTGGCTCAGTCGGTTAAGCATCTGACTCCTAATTTGGGCTCAGGCCATGATCACGTAGTTCGTGAGTTTGAGCCCCATGTCAGGCTCTGCACTGACAGTACGAAGCCTGCTTGGGATTCTTTCTCTACTTCTGTCTCTGTGCACTCTCTCTCTCAAAATAAATAAATAAACTTAAAATCCTCATTTTTCACTCCGATACTGAACAAAAGCTCTTTACGTTGTGAGTGGGATATTTTTCAGAAAATATTGTGATATCCAAAATTGAGAATAATGTAAAAGAAATCCTGACAAATGACTCCATATTCTCTTTATATTTACCTAAATCATTTGGCCTACCAGTTTTAAATTACATAAATTTTCATACTTCATTAAACTGGGGTCAATTTTTTTTTTCAAATTGAGAAAAATAGGGGCACCTGGGTGGTTCAGTCTTTTGAGCATCCAACTCTTGATTTTGGCTCACATGATGATCACAGGGTCATGGGATCGAGCCCCATGTTGGGCTCCATGCTGAGCAAGGAGCCTGCTTGAGATCTCTCCCTCCCTCCCTCCCTCCCTCCCTCTCTCTCTCTCTCTCTCTCTCTCTCCCTCCCTCCCTCCCTCTCCCCCTCCCCCTACCCCTACCCCTCCCTCTCTCTTCTTCTCCCTCTCTCCCTTCTCCTTCTCCCCCTGTGCCCCTCTCCCCCACTCACACACTCACTCACTCTCTTTCTCAAATAACAAAAATTATTCAAAAACCAAAAAAATTAAATGAAGCTCTAATAATAAAAACAAAAATAACACGTGCTTATTAGAAATAATTAGAATAATTAGAAAGCACAAAAAAATTATAAAGAAAACACTTACCTATGGCCTGCCACTGAGAAAAACTGCTATAAACATTTCAGCATACTGCCTACCTATCTTTTTTTCATACTGTGTTGTCTTTTGAATATTGAAATTCAAGTATTACTTCATATGTGGCACTTGAGACACTTAAGAGAGTACCATGAAGGAAAGGAAGGGGAAAAAAATTGTTTGAAAGAGAGAGGGAAGGAGGCAAACCATAAAAGACTCTTAAATACAGAGGACAAACTGAGGGTTGATGAGTGGGGTGGGTGCAGGGGAGAGGGGAAAATGGGAGATGGGCATTGAGGAGGGCATTTGTTGGGATGAGCACTGGGTGTTGTATTTAAACAATGAATCATGAGAATCTACCCCCAAAACCAAGTGCACATTGTATATACTGTATATTAGCCAACTTGACAATAAATTAAAAAAAAAAAAATTCAAGTGTTACTGACGTTATTTCCCTTTTGCAGGTATCAGCGTAGTATAGAATGGGCCACAAAGCTCATGCAAAGACAGGGGCAGGATGAGAGTACAGTGCACAGAATCCTCAAGGATTACACAAAACCACTCGAGCATCCTGGTATAAAAAGGAATGAAGAATTTCAATGGCATGATGAGCTGAATTCTGAAACCATTCCCAAAATGGAAGGTATTGCAGATAGAGAGGAACTTTCTGTGATGAATGGGGGCTCGGAAAAGTCACTAGACCTGGAGGGTCCTAACGAGCAATCAGACCACCTACAAGAGAGCTCAGGGCCTGACCCACTGACTCCAGATGGCTTGGATGAACACTTGGTAGAGGTTGCCACACTGCAGCACTGCCCCCCACCCCACGTTCATTGCAGCAAAGATATTCTCCCCCGGCGTGACACTCAGCCTGGGGACAGGAGTCCCCAAGTGGATCTCATCTGTGCCAGAGAGAGAGGGCCCAGTGATGAGTATGTGCTGGTAGAGGAAGATGTGTATCATGTGAGCGAGAAAGAATGTGCCCCACGTGAGGAAGTGAGTATAACTGGCCTTTGACAACATGGGTTCAAACTGTATGGATCCACTTATACATGGATTTTTTTTTTTATATACAGTACAATAAATGTATTTTGTATATGATTTTCTTAATAACATTTTATTTTCTCTAGCTTACTTTGTTGTACGGATACAGCATATAATACTTAAATATGCCTTAATGAGCTGTGGATGTTATTGGTAAGGTTTCCATTCAACAGTAGGTTATTAGTAGTTAGGTTTTGGGGGAGTCAAAAGTGATACACAGCTTTTCTATTACAGGACGTCAGCACCCTCAGCCCTGCACTGTTCAAGAAGAAAATCATTCACTTCCTCCAGAACCATCTATGTCTGGCCCATAGCAGATGTGGGATGACCAGGGTGTCCCTTACTTGGAACTGGTAGCAGGCCCATATTAAGTACTCAGGGCATGTGAGAGGTGGTGAGCCACTCAGAATCCGCAGGCACTGCGTCCCAGCCCTGGTGGCTCAGTAATTACGAGGGCTGTTTCTACTAAAACTTCAAGTCTGTGAATAATTTATTTTTTTTTTAATGTGTAAATTAAAGCAGCTGCAATAATATTCTTTCCCTTGGGTGGGATAAAAAGAAGTGTTGTGGTAAGTACATGTAGTCTTGAGTCTGGCTGTAGCAGAGGGTCTCGGGTATGGAAGTCAGCCAGCATAGGAGAAGCACTGGGAAGCAGACCCAGAGCCACTTCAATGATGGATGCACAGTCAGAGACAGGTGCCCTGAAATGGTCTATAATAGCTAAAAATGAGAAAATCTAATGGCTAAATAGTACGTGAAACACCATTTGAAGAAGTGCTATCTACGCTTCAGAATGAGATTGTGAAGTCTAATTAAGAACATAGGCACACACTTGTGAGGTACAGGTCGGTGAAAAGAAGGACATAAAACAGACCAACAAAAGGATCACAATTGTGGGAAAAATTCTTGGGGAAAAAAGAAATAAGTGAAAATGTTAGTCGTAGAAAACCTAAAACTTATTTTTCTACATAATAATAATAAAAATCTATATTTTTAACAGTATTAAGCCAATAAATGTGAATTCAGAAATTTATAAGAAGCATGTTTGTTTTAAAATGCAATCTGCTCTGTGTAACATGTAGTCCTTCCATTTGTTCTCTATGTATTTTCTTTCTTCTGTCTTCAGTTGGCACCAAAAAAGAGATTAATATGCAGAAGAAATCCATATCGGATCTTGGAGTATTTGCAACTTAGCCTAGAAGAGGTATGTTTCCTGCATGTTATTTTTTCAGCTCTTGGTCTCAGGGCCTGGGCAACCTGTAAATGCAGCCCACCTATAAATGCAATTCTGTCTGTAATTCAGCAAGTGAGTATTCAGTAACTGAATGTTATAAATCGGTCTTGAAATGACCATAGTCAGCTTCCAAAGTAGGCCTGCCTAAGTTTCACTCCTTAGCCTTCCTTTCATCAAGTCTAAGATTTTGGGGGTGGGGGACTTCCCTATGTCATGAGATACTGTTTATATACCATACCATTTGCCCATTTAAAATGTACAGTTCAGGGGTGCCTGGGTAGCTCAGTTGGCTAAGCCCCTGACTCTTGATCTTGATTCAGGTCATGGTCTTGCAGTTTGTGGGATCAAGCCCCCACATCGGGCTCTGCGCTCACATCACTAACAAGCCTGCTTGGGATTCTCTCTCCCTTCCTCCATGTTTTAGATAGATAGATAGATAGATAGATAGATAGATAGATAGAGTGTACAGTTCAGTGGTTTTCAGTATATTTGTGGAGTTTCGCCAGCTTTTAATAAGCTATGATTCATGTTCTAAGTCATGTAATGACTGCTAATTACATAAATGGATTCTAGATATCTCCTTCTGTAGGATTACTAATACATGTTCTCTTAATGCAATAGCTGCATTCCCAAAAGTTGGCTTAAAAGTGACTCACTAAAACTTGCATCTGGGGCACCTGGGTGGCTCAGTCAGTCAAGCGTCCAACTTCAGGTCATGATCTAGCAGTCTGTGAGTTCAAGCCCTGTGTCAGGCTCTGTGATGACAGCTCAGAGCCTGGAGCCTGCTTCGGATTCTGGGTCTCCCTCACTCTCTCTCTCTGCCCTCCCCTGCTCACACTCTGTTTTGCTCTCTCTCAAAAATAAACATTAAAAAAAATTTTTTCAAGTGCATCATAAATTTTTCCTCTGATTTAAAGTTCCTCTATGCTGTGTTCACCTGTTGTTCAGTCCCTCTTTGTTTGCTTATGTTTATACTGTTCACAGAAGCGTCCTTTCTGCCCTGGAAGATAGCACCCGTTCCTCGCACCCATGTGCCTCTTCCCCAAGAGCGCTCCTGCCTGTCTTGGGTAGCCTCAGCAGTGTCTAGCACCATTCTCAGGAAATGTGTGTTGAATGCATCCACATTGGTAACTTCATAGACATGTCCACAGAGAAATTATTGTGTCTCCATATTCTCTTGATTTCCTTGTCTGTACTCCCTTCCACACAGTGAAGCCAAAGGTACAGCCTTATGGACCAGGAAAGGATGTTTGGAATTATTTACTTCATCTCATTTTACATGAGATAGCTTAGTCTGTTGTCAAAGACAATAGCCACTAGGCACATGTGACTATTCTATTAAACTAATTAAAATGGAGCAAAATGCAGAATTCTGTTTCTCAGTTGTGCCAGCTACATTTCAAACACTCAGCAGCTGCTTGTGGATGTAGCAACTGTATTGGATAGCACAGGTGTAGAACATCGTCATCACAGAAAGTTCTGGACAGCACTGTGGATACCTATTCTCTAAGGGCTTGAGCTCTCTGGTCCTTGATTTCTTCTCTGTAAAATGAGGGCTATATAGCATCTCATTCATAAGATGTTCTGGGAATTAACTACTGCTTGTGATGGGTTCAGCACAGTGCCTGATACGTAGTAAAATGCTCAGTAAGTGTTATCGCATGCTATTCTTGTCATTATCATTATTAAGTTATTAAATTACTTGTAAATTATAATTAAATTACTTATAAAAGCTAGTTGGAATCTTTTCTTTTGCAGTCAATTTTGCAAAAATTTTCACTGGGCACTTCCTGTGTGCCAGGCACTGAGCTTAGTAGTAACAATACAGAAATAAACAGACTATGACTCTGGTTCTAAAGGTAGCCCAGAAATAATTACATTCAGTGCAGTCTGTGGATGGTGCCAGTGTTGCTCCTCTAGTATCCTTTACCCAGAATGCTTAATAATTATGATTACTAATTATAGCTGGGAAGACTTTACAAGGTCGGTGGTATCCGTGGAGGTTAAAGGATAAATGGGGGATTGCCATTTGGACACTGGACAGCATGGGCTCTTTCTTGCAGCTCAGTCCTGGATGGCAATACAGGATGGCTAGACTGTGGAGGGCACAACTATGAGTATCTACCAGGAGTCTGTCTCTCTACCGGGTGGCACCAGGGCACTGCAGACAGCTGTGTCAGGGAAGGGTGAGGACCATAACAAGCATCAATAGGAGGGTGGGCCAGATAGTTGAGGCCAGGAGGAGCCAGGCAGTGTCTCTGCCCTGGGAGGCAGCAGCAGTAGGCAGAGAGCGTTAGGTGTCAGCTCACTGTCCCAGTAGGTGACTACGTGTATTCTGTTCGGTGCTTTTTACAAGAAAAGGGGCTGCTGTCCGCTGCTGTCCCCCAAACACTCCCTGAAGAAAAGCAAGAGTGTTGGGAGGTAGGTGAGGTTGCTCTGTATTCTTGGAAGCTGCTTGGTTCCAGAGGACATTCCAGAGAGGTGTTACAGTTTTCAGGGAGTGTGCAGTGAGACCTAGCTCTGCTTCTCAGTTCTGTTTTGGCAGATTTCCTATGAATGAATCACCCATGTTTGGTGCACCACTCTGCAGTTTAATGTGTTTCCATAAATGTCCTCAGGAACACGGGCGGCCCTTCTGTGGTGATTCAGAGTTCTTTTTAGGGATTGAGAATGGTAATACCACAGCTGACTTAAAGATCTGTCTCTTAGAAATCTGTTACTGAGAACTGTTTTTCTGTTATAATGCTTTGGGCTCTAACTAGATTTAGTGATGTGACATTAAATCCTCATTAAACTCTTCCCTCCATTTTGCTCTGATAGTAAAAACTTACTAATGAGATCTCAAGGGACATACTCGCTCCCTCCCCTGACTTCCCCAGTCTGCTGATGATTTAATTCCAAGTTAAGCCAACTCAACTGAATTAAGATCCACTCCATCTGTAATAAGTACCTAAGAGCAGTTTGTGTACATTCATAAAAGCCGTTTATTTTAGGCCAGTAAATATTAATGAGGCATTGGTTTCATCAGTTCTTAGAGAAACACTTGTTGACTGATAATGGAAAGTTTCTAAGGAACTTAAATTCTAACACATACCAGGAAGGAGTCTCTTGCTTAGCAAACAGAGGATTGAAATTTTCCAGGCTGTAATATCTAAATCGTTCCTTAAAAAGGAGGGGAAACTAAAATGAATTGAGCAGGTAGGTGCTTTGTGTAGCCTTTAAAATTTTTATAAGATTTAATCTCATTAAATCTTTTTTTGAGTCCAATAATAATCATTGTATTTATTTTTTTTAATATGAAATTTATTCTCAAATTGATTTCCAGATAACACCCAGTGCTCATCCCAACAGGTGCCCTCCTCAATACCCATCATCCACCCTCCCCTCCCTCCCACCCCCCATCAGCCCTCAGTTTGTTCCCAGTTTTTAAGAGTCTCTTTTGTTTTGGCTCCCTCCCTCTCTAACCTCTTTTTTTTTTCCTTCCCCTCCCCCATGGGCTTCTGTTAAGTTTCTCAGGACCCACATAAGAGTGAAAACATACAGTATCTGTCTTTCTCTGTATGACTTACTTCATTTAGCATCACACTCTCCAGTTCCATCCACGTTCCTACAAAAGGCCATATTTCATTCTTTCTCATTGCCAAGTAGTATTCCATTGTGTATATAAACCATAATTTCTTTATCCATTCATCAGTTGATGGACATTTAGGCTCTTTCCATAATTTGGCTATTGTTGAAAGTGCTGCTGTAAACATCGGGGTACAAGTGCCCCTTTGCATCAGCACTCCTGTATCCCTTGGGTCAATTCCTAGCAGTACTATTGCTGGGTCATAGGGTAGATCTATTTTTAATTTTTTGAGGAACCTCCACACTGTTTTCCAGAGCAGCTGCACCCGTTTGCATTCCCACCAACAGTGCAAGAGGGTTCCCGTTTCTCCACATCCTCACCAGCATCTATAGTCTCCTGATTTGTTCATTTTAGTCACTCTGACTGGCATGAGGTGGTATCTGAGTGTGGTTTTGATTTGTATTTCCCTGATGAGGAGTGACGTTGAGCATCTTTTCATGTGTCAGTTGGCCATCTGGATGTCTTCTTTGGAAAAGTATCTGCTTGTGTCTTTTGCCCATTTCTTCACTGGATCATTTGTTTTTTGGGTGTTGAGTTGGATAAGTCCTTTATAGATTTTGGATACTAACCCTTTATCTGATATGTCATTTGCAAGTATCTTCTCCCATTCCATCAATTGCCTTTTAGTTTTGTTGATTGTTTCCTTTGCTATGCAGAAGCTTTTTATCTTGATAAGGTCCTGATAGTTCACTTTTGCTTTTGTTTCCCTTGCCTTGGGAGACATGTCAAGTAAGAAGTTGCTGTGGCCGAGGTCAAAGAGGTTGCTGCCTGTGTTCCCTGGGATTTAGATGGTTTCCTTTGTTATATTTAGGTCTTTCATCCATTTTGAGTTATTTTATTTTATTTTTAATGTTTATTCATTTAAAAAAATTTTTTTAATGTTTATTTACTTTTGAGAGAGAGAGACACAGCGTGCGAGTGGAGGAGGAGCAGAGAGAAGGAGATGCAGAATCTGAAGCAGGCTCCAGGCTCTGAGCTGTCAGCACAGAGCCCAACGCGGGACTTGAACCCACGAACCACCAGACCATGACCTGAGCCAAAGTCGGACACTTAACTGACTGAGCCACCCAGGCACTCCCATATTTACTCATTTTTTGAGAGAGAGACAGAGTGTGAGCAGGGGAGGGAAGAGACAGAGAGAGACACAGAATCCGAAGCAGGCTCCAGACTCTGAGCTGTCAGCAGAGAGCCCAGCATGGGGCACAGACTCACCAAACCATCAGCTCATGACCTGAGCTGAAGTTGGACACTTAACCAGCCAAGCCACTCAGGCGCCCCCATTTTGAGTTTATTTTTGTGTATGGTGTAAGAAAGTGGTCCAGGTTCATATTTCTGCATGTCGCTGTCCAGTTTTCCCAGCACCATTTGCTGAAGAGACTGTCTTTATTCCATTGGATACTCTTTTCCTGCTTTGTCGAAGAGTAGTTGGCCATACATTTGTGAGTCCATTTCTGAGTTCTCTATTTTGTTGCATTGATCTATGTGTCTGTTTTTGTGCCAGTACCACACTGTCTTGATAATTACAGCCTTGTAATACAGCTTGAAGTCTGGAATTGTGATGCTTCCAGCTTTGATTTTCTTTTTCAACATTACTTTGGCTATTCCAGGGCTTTTCTGGTTCCATACAAGTTTTAGAATTGTTTGTTCTAGCTCTGTAAAGAATGCTGGTATTATTTTGATAGGGATTGCATTGAATGTGTAGATTCCTTTGGGTAGTATCAACATTTTAACAATATTTGTTCTTCCAGTCCATGATCATGGAATGTTTTTCCATGTCTTTGTGTCTTCAGTTTCTTTCATAAGATTCCTGTAGTTTTCAGCATGCAGATCTTTTACCTCTTTGGTTAGGTTTATTCCCAGGTATTTTTTGGTTTTCAGTGCCATTGTAAATGGGATCAGTTCCTTGATTTCTGTTTCTACTGCTTCATTATTGGCGTCTATAAATGCAACTGATTTCTGTACATTGATTTTATATGCTGCAACTTTGCTGAATACATGTATCAGTTTTAGCAGTTTTTTGGTGGAGTCTTTCGGTTTTTCAAAAGAGCATCATGTCATCTGTGAAGTGTGAAAGTTTAACGTCTTCCTTGCTGATTTGCTTGCTTTTTGTTTTTGTTGTCTGATTGCTGAGGCTAGGACTTCAAACACTATGTTGAACAACAATGGAGAAAGTGAACATCCCTGGCATGTTCCTGACCTTAGGGGGAAAGCTCTCAGTTTCCCATTTGAAGATGATATTAGCTGTGGGTCTTTCGTAGGTGGCCTTTATGATTTTGAGGTATGTTCCTTCTATCCCTCCTTTCTTGAGTTTTTTTTTTATCAAGAAAGGATGCTGTATTTTGTCAAATGCTTTCTCTGCATCTATTGAGAGGATCATGTGGTTCTTATCTTTTTTTTTTTTTTAACTAATGTGATGTATCACATTGAATTGTGGATATTGAATCAACCATACAGCCCATCAATCCCAATGGTCATGGTGAATAATTATTTTAATGCATTGTTGGCTTCACTTTGCTAGTATCTTGTTGAGAATTTTTGCATCCATATTCATCAGAGAAATTGGTCTGTAGTTCTTTTCAGTGGGGTCTTTGTCTGATTTTGGAATCAAGATAATGCTGGCCTCATAGAATAAGTTTGGAAATTTTCCTTCTGTTTTTGTTTTTTGGAACAGCTTCAAAAAAATAGGTATTAACTCTTCTTTAATTGTTTGGTAGAATTTCCCTGGAAAGCCATCTGGCCCTGGACTCTTGTTTGTTGGAAGATTTTTGATTACTGATTCAATTTCCTTACTGGTTATGGGTCTCTTCAAATTTTCTATTTCTTCCTGTGTCAGTTTTGGTAGTTTATATCTTTCTAGGAATTTGTCTGTTTCTTCCAGATTGCCCAATTTGTTGGGATATAATTGCTCATAATATTCTCCTATTGTTTGTATTTCTGCAGTGTTGGTTATGATCTCTTCTCTTTCACTCATTATTTTATTTATTTGGGTCCTTTTCTTTTTGATAAATCTGGCTAGATGCTTATCAATTTTGTTAATTCTTTTGAAGAACCAGATCCTGGTTTCATTGCTCTGTTCTGTTTTTTTTTATTTCAATATCACTGACTTCTGCTCTAATCTTTATGATTTCCCTTTTTCTGCTTGTTTTGGGCTTTATTTGCTGTCTTTTTCCAGCTCCTTTAGGAGTAAGGTTAGGTTGTATATCTAAGACATTTCTTCCTTCTTTAGGAAGGCCTGGATTACTATAAATTTCCCTCTTATGACTGCCTTTGCTGCATCCCAGAGGTTTTGGACTGTCATGTTTTCATTTTAATTGGCTTCCATGTACTTTTTAATTTCTTTAATTTCTTAGTTAACCCATTCATTCTTTAGTAGGATGTTCTTTAGTCTCCCAAGTATTCGTGGTCTTTCCAAATTTTTTCTTGTGGTTGATTTCAACTTTTATAGCGTTGTGGTCTAAAAATATGCATGATAGGATATTGATCTTTTTTACTTGTTGAGGGCTGATTTGTGACCCAGTATGTGATCCATTCTGGAGAATGTACCATGTGTACTTAAGAAGAATGTGTATTCTGCTGCTTCAGGGTGAAATGTTCTGAATATGTCTGTTACATCCATTCGGTCCAGTGTGCCATTCAAAGCCATTGTCTCCTTTTGATTTTCTGCTTAGATCATCTGTCCATTGTTGTACATAGGGTGTTAAAGTCCCCTACTATTATGGTATTATTTATCAATGAGTTCTTTATGTTTGTGATTAATTGATTTATATATTTGGGTGCTTTCAAGTTGGGAGCATAAATATTTGGAATTGTTAGGTCTTCTTGGTGGATAGACCCCTTCATTATGATACAGTGTCCTTCTTCATCTCTTGTTACAGCCTTTGTTTTAAAATCTAGTTGGTCTGATATAAATATGGCTATTCTGGCTTTCTTTTGCCATCCAGTAGCATGATACATGGTTCTCCATCCCCTTATTCTCAATCTGCAGGTGTCTTTAGGTCTAAAATGAGTCTGTGGTAGCCAGCATATAGATGAGTCTTGTGTTTTTTGATCCATTCTGATACCCTGTGTTTTGATTGGAGCATTTAGTCCATTTACATTTCAAGTGATTTTTGAATTGTGTTGCCTGTAGAATTGGTGTTTCTGGTGATGTTCTCTGGTCCTTTCTAGTCTTTGTTGCTTTTGGTCTTTTTGTTTTGTTTTTTCTCCGCTCAAAGAGTCCCCCTTAAAATTTCTTGCAGGGCTGGTTTAGTGGTCACAAACTCCTTTAGTTTTTGTTTGGGAATTTCTTTATCTTTCCTTCTATTTAAAAAAAATTTTTGTAAACATTTTATTTATTTTTGAGACAGAGAGAGAGAAAGCTTGAACAGGGGAGGGTCAGAGAAAGAGGGAGACACAGAATCTGAAACAGGCTCCAGGCTCTGAGCTGTCAGTACAGAGCCCGACGCGGGGCTTGAACCCACAGACTGCAAGATCATGACCTGAGCCAAAGTCGGACGCTTAACTGACTGAGCCATCCAGGTGCCCCTTTCCTTCTATTTTAAATGACAGCCTTGCTATAAAGAATTCTTGGCTGCATATTTTTCTGATTCAGCACGTGATCCTCACAATAGATGCAGAGAAAGCATTTGACAAAATACAGCATCCTTTCTTGATAAAAACTTGCCACTCCTTTCTGGCTGGGGACTGCATCTCGGTTGCCACACTCCATAAGAGGGCCCTCCTCATCTGTGCCAGGTGGCAGCAGCAGCATAATGTTTGTCGTTTGGTTGTAAATGAATCTCCCATCCTCATATTTATACAGAAAGTAACCCAGTTTTACTAATAGCCACCATTTAGCCACTAGTACACAGCAATTTTGCGTAAGTCTGTTCAGGTGTAAACATGAATTCTTTTCTCCTCTACAAGTAGAGTGAAAAACATGGTCTATTTGGTGGTATCCATGTTTGGCATTGTCTTAACTTTTATCACTTTTGCAGCACCTGGCTGGCTCAGTCAGTAGTCAGGGTTGGGAGTTTAAACCCCATGTTCAGTGTAAGGTTACTCAAAAAGATAAACTTTTTTAAAAAACTTGTATTTCCAAGTATGATTTTACTCAACTAGAGCTGACTTTCCTTGCTTTTCCTCCTGCCTCCTCATACAAGTAAAACATGTTACTGTATAATGGGAGTGCCTGGGTGGCTTAGTCAGTTAAGCATCCGACCAGCTCAGGTCCTGATCTCGCGGTTCATGAGTTCGAGCTTCCCATCAGGTTCTGCTGCCAGCAAAAGAGCCTGCTTCAGATCCTCTGTCCTCTCTCTCTCTGCCCTTCCCCCACTCATGCTTCCCCCCCCCCTTTCTCAAAAATAAACATTTGGGGGGAAAAAAAAGTTACCATATAATGAAGTTTATGGAAAGATAGGGATTACTTAATAGGAAATCACTTTACTGCGTGGGTGACTAAAAAACTCATGTTTTGTTATGCAAGCCAAATCTGCACTGCCTACTTTTCACAAATTTCCATATATTTCTTTCTGTAAATTTTTTTCTCAGTTTAATATGGTTATTTAATTTTACAGAGGAAAATCTAATGAGCAAAAGTTGCTGTTGTTACAGCTATTTACATCATTTTCCAGTTCAGCTATGTGATTTTTAAGGGGAAAAATACATGGAAATATCATACAAATGCCTTTTTAATTGATTTTTAACCAATTTGTGACTTTTATATTTTCTTAGATGTTTTTTAAATCCTTTAAATTTGCATGAATCATTTATGTTAAAAAATGTCACCATTTTGAAGGTGATTTAAGGATGTTAGTTTGTACTTGAGGCAAAGAGAAATCAGTCTGTAAAATAACTTCTCAAGAATGTGGGACAGTTTCTAATGAGCATTTTCTGCTTGCTCTGTTTTTAGGCCTTTTTCCTGGTCTATGCTCTAGGATGTCTAAGCATCTACTATGAGAAGGTAAGATGTCTTATTTAGATACAGTCCACTTAAAATTTTCCTGGTGCCTCAGTGGCTCAACTGGTTGGGCATCCAACTTTGGCTCAGTTCATGATCTCACGGTTCATGGGTTTGAGCCCTGTGTGGGCTCTGTGCTGACAGGTCAGAGCCTGGAGCCTGCTTCAGATTCTGTGTCTTCCTCTCTCTCTGCCCCTCTCCTGCTTGCTCGCTCTTTCTCTCTCTCTCAAAAATAAACATTAAAAAATTTAAAAAAATATTTTTTCCTGGTGTTGAAAGCAGCTTGTAGTAATTTTCACATTGCTGTAATACAAACGTGCCTACTTTCACCCAGTAAAATTGGATCAGATTTTTTTTCTACATTTGGGCTTTGGGTCCTGAATTGGGACTATTAAGGCAAAAGCCAGCTTTGACTCTTTTAGATTCGATTTCATTCCCAGAGACTAGGAGAAGATCAATATCTTAAATAATGATCAGGAAATCTGTGTCAGAAAAGTACTAAAAATTAGCAACAAAAGTTGAAACTGTCTGTGTTTAGCACTTACTTCGGTAAAAGCTGTGTGTTGAGTACCTTACCTGCAGTACCTAATCCTTGCCTCTGCCTGGTAAGAATTCTACAGATAAGGTAACTGAAGCTCAAAGGAAGTAAGTAACTCACCCAAGGTCACACAGCTAGTCTGGTTAGAACTAATAATTGAAGCTATGTCAAGGTATTCCCAAAGCCGTGATTGTATACTGTAGCCTGCTGCCCTTAGAAAGTCCCACAAGAAGCTGGTACCACGGCTTACCTTCTGGTGGAGGCATTGGAGGCTGGGCGCACAGATAGAAGGGGAGACTTCACTGGACACTTCTATGCATGTGAATATAATACTTATTCAAAATAATTCAAATGAAATTAAAATTAAAAAGAGAAAGGTAAGCAGAATAATAGACAGAGACAGTATATTTTGTTCTGTACCTGGGAGTGCATAATTTTATCATTCTTCAAATTCTGATTATATAAATTATTTTCATGACTATTCCAGTGGTTTGGAAACAGATGTCTGCTGATGGGTGATTCATTTTCTCAGGTGGTGACCATTCTTAGCCCACCTTTGCCTCCTCTCCTGGGCCTTAGCCAAAATCTGTCAGAACATTCCACTGCTACATAGAATCCTCAGCCTCTGAAACTTGATGGGCTATCCATATCGAAAGTTCAACCTTCCCTGAAAGACTGTTTCTTGTTAGAGGAGGGCCGACTGTTTCCTTGCATTAGGACTGAAAGGCCACGCATAGGGGTGCCTGGGTGGTTCAGTTGTCAAGCATCTGACTTTGGCTCAGGTCATGATCTCATGGTTCATGAGTTTGAGTCCCACATTGGGTGACCTCATGCCCCGCTTCTGGTGAACATCAGCCCTGCTTTGGGTAAAACATGAGCACTGCTTCAGGTGAGCCCTGCTTCTCTTTCTCTCTCTCTCCCTCTCTTTCTCCCTCCCCCTCCCCCTCCCTCTTCCCCTCCTAGGATTCTCTCTCTCTGCCCTTTGCTCATTTGCGTTCTCTCTCTCTCTCAAAAGTAAATACATAAAATAAAAAATAAAGGCCACATATGTATGGATTTTCTATCTTAGGAACAACTGCAAAAAAAAAAAAAAAAAAGAATAAGGAAAGGAAAAAAACCTGTAGCTCATATTTATGGATTTTAAATCTTAGGCTGAGACAAACTGAGCAAGTCTCATTGACTGAGCCCTAAACCATCCAAAAAATTGAATATTCTCTGAACCAAGCCATTCTCGGTCTCTTCACATCCTCCATTAGGAACAAAATGCCCTTTGAAGCTGTTGGATTGCTCATTTGTGCCATGAGATAACACACCCTCCAGTTTCAAGGACTAAATGAAGCGTCTTTTTTTTTTTAAGCTTTTACAAAATTACATTTTGGCTTTTCTGAATGTGGCCTGACATACAGTAGCTACTCTCTTGGGTCTGTGAAATGTTTGGAACCTGCTGCCTTGTGGCTTTGGTGGACTTGTCACACTCGAGCTCACGGCACGCACTCGTCCTTCTGCCCAGAGTGTTCTTCCACAGCCACCCCACCTCCCCCAATTTTCCCACCATCCCCTTCCATTCGGCTACTTCCTCCTCATCTCAGATGTTGCTGTCTCAGGGCAGCCTTTCCCAGGTCCTCCAAACCAGTGCTCTCTGACAGAAGTAAACACAAGCCTCAGATGGGAGCCATGTGGGTCCTTTTTAAAATTTTCTAGTAGCCGCTAGAAAAAAAGGGGCGCCTGGGTGGATAAGTCGGTTGAGCATCCAACTCTTGGTTTCTGCTCAGGTCATGATCTCTGGGTCATGGGATCAAGCATGGAACCACTCTGAGCATAGAGCCTGCTCGAGATTTTCTGTCTCTCCCTTTCTCCCCCCTCCCTTTCTCTCTCTCTCTCTCTCTCCTTCCCCCTCCTCCTCCCCCTTCCCCTTTCCCTGCCTCTGCCCCTCTGCCAGCTCACATGTGCACTTGTTTTCTCTGTCTCATAAAAATAAGGGTGGGTGGGGGAGGTAAGAGAAAAAAGGTGAAACTAATTTATATTATTTGCAAGATTTGTTTAACTCAACATTTCCAAACTTACTGAGATAGTTTACTTTCTTGTTTTCCTACCAAGTCTTTGAAATTCAATGTGTATTTTCCCCTTGAGGCACATCTCCCTTCGGGCCTATATCTGATGCTGCCATACTGGACAGCATGGGCCTAGATCTTCTGTTAAGTCCCTCCGTTGTGGGCACCATGTCCACTGCTTCCGCTCCGCACTTAGTGTAGATGTCCGTTCACTGGCTGAATGATGAGTGAACACATACATAATCATGCCCCTCTTTTTTTTTTTTTTTTTTTTTTTTTTTAACATTAGGAGCCTTTAACAATCCTGAAGCTCTGGAAAGCTTTCCCTATAGTTCAGCCCACATTCAGGACTACATACATGGCATACCATTACTTCCGAAGCAAGGGCTGGGTTCCCAAAGTGGGACTGAAGTATGGGACAGATTTACGTAAGTAATTCTTGACTCGGTAGGTGCGAGAACCAAGGTTCGCAGCAGATCCCGGGGTGAAAACTGAATTGGTTATATGTACTGTTGCTCATTTTTTTCTAAGATGATGCTTTCCTTCTGGCTTAGGTAAGAATATTTGGATTGAAGTGGAGGGTTTGTCCAGGAAGAGTGGAAAGGAAGTCTAAGGGGCAAGCCCAGGATAGAAGCCTGGAGGCCGAAGTGTTCAGGTTTTTTTCTCTCACCACTCTGTAATCTGAGAAGAGAGTTTTACAGCTCTGCCCCCTCCTCTCATTAGCCACTCACTCCTATGATTTGGGGAGTCCCTCATCCTCTAGGCCTCCATTGTCACATCTAGCAAATGAGAATAATCACAGAATTAGAAGAATAATCACAGCTACCATTTGTTGAGCATCTACTATGTGTCAAACATTTTAAAATTCATTATCTCATTTAATCCCTAAAGCAGCAAAGGATACTCTTATTATTCTAATTTTTCCGATAGAGAGACTGCAGTTGTGAGAGAATGGGTCATTTGCCCCTAATAGTTTCCAGGACCAGTTACTTACGGAGCTGGGCTTTTTCTGGAGCCCAGGCCCTTAGAAACTGCATCTTCTTATCTTAAAGTAAGGCTTTTGGACCACATGAGCACTTTATTCAACAGATCATTACGGAGACTCTTCTGTGGGTCAGGTCTTGTTAGGTACCAGGAAGACAGAGGTGAATGAGACAAACACAGAGCTGCCTTGATGGAGCTGCGTACATTCTGGCTGGGGAGATCAATAAGCAAACAAGTAAATATATAATCTAATTTCAGGGACTATTAAATACTAAGAAAAATAAAACATAGTAGAGGGATAGAAAGTCAGGAAAGTTAGGAAAAGGCTCTGAAAAGATGTGATCAAAACAAACAAAATGTGACCACGGTAGGGAACAGGCTACTTGAGAATCTGGGGAAATACATGGTAGGCCCAATGTGAACAGCAAGTGCAAAGGCCTTGCGGCAGGAATGAGCTCAGTCAGTTTCAGGAACAACATAAAAACAGGGTGTCTAGAACTTAGAGATCCCAGGGGAAGAGCAAAGAACATGGTAGGCACAGAGTGAACAGCAAGCACAAAGGCCCTGAGACAGGGAAGTCTCAGGAACAGCATAAAGGTAGTGTGTCTAGTACTTAGAGATCCCAGGGGAGAGTTACATGAGGTGATGTCTGCAAATTAAGCTTGGGCCGATTATGTAGGGGCCCGGTTGTTATTCTGGTGATTAGAAGTCTTGGGAGAGTTTGAGCAAAGGAGTGACTTAAATGAATAGAACTCTCTGTCTCCTCTGTTACTGGTAG
This sequence comes from Prionailurus viverrinus, assembly GCF_022837055.1. Lineage (NCBI taxonomy): Eukaryota > Metazoa > Chordata > Mammalia > Carnivora > Felidae > Prionailurus > Prionailurus viverrinus. Next base: position 53,212,785 of record NC_062562.1, read on the forward strand.
ACTGTGGGATGGGGGGCAGGGGGCAAAAATGGAAGCAGATAGACTTTGTTAGGTAAGCTGAGCCCAACCAACCCTACAGACAGAATGGATGTAGGAGTTTCATTTAAGAGGAATCAAGGATAATGCTTACATACATGGATTCGTATTTTAGATATATTAAGTAAGTCCAGTGGAGATACTGTAAAATAGATGATTCTAGAGCATAGGACAGCCTTCAGATAAAAATTTAGAGTTGTTGTTGTGTAAGTGGCTCCCAAAGCCACAGGCCCGGGTCAGTGGGCATAAATCCTAGGGTCCGTGCCCAGCACTAGTGTCACTGCCAAGTCCCTCAAACTCATTTTCCTCACCTCCCAAGTGAGGGTGCTTCCTGGATGCTTTTCAGAATTACTTGTGAGGTTCAGACAAAAAATGTCAATATATTTGAAAGGTCTTCTAAGAAGTCACGGCCCCTGAGGTCTTTTGACCTGTGTCATATGGTCCTTCCAAATGCTTTGAGCCTTTTTAAATACCCAAAGAAAGCCAATTCATTCTTTTAAATCTTTAAATGCTCTAAACTGTGCTTAACCTGGAATCATAGGATAGTCTTCAGGAAACCCCAGCACAATATAAAATACTGTGTTTTAGATTGGTGTGTTTTTATGGGTCAAGAGTCTGAACCTTTCACTAAATTCTCAAGCGGGGAGGGAACGTGTCTGCAGTCCAAAATAAAGGTTAAGAATTTCCTATTCCTCTAAGATAAATGATTCCTTTTGTTTGTTCCACGGCTGGATTTCAGGTACAGATATCCTAACTCAGGGTTACCACACGAATGATCAGGATTAGCTTGAGATTAGTTTGCTAGGTTTCCACGTAATTGTGTTGGCCACAGTTCACGATGTTTAAATAAGTTATGTGCCCATTTTCCTTCCTTGGCTTCCTGCCCTGTTCTCCTTTTCATACTCCTGTAAGAGTAGCCACTCAGTGTAAACACTTGGCAGGTCTTCTTCAGCTTTTTCATTGTAGGAGTGAAACTTGAATTAGAACTTTCCAGTCAAGAAGTCTGCAGGGACACATTGAGAAGTGGCAGGGGGCTAGTAAAGAGAGCTCTTTGGGTTCATAGCCAGCTCTGCCTCTTTACTGTGTGACCTCAAGCAAATTACTTCTCTCTGAGTTTCCATTTGCTCATCATATAACGTGGATAACACCATAACGTACGTACACACACACACACATTTAAAACATCTTCATAAAAACTAAAATAAAAAGTTGCAGGGGACAGGAGCCTATGTTGAGTGCCTTCTAAGCATACCTTATCTCATGTATTTTCAATACTAAGCCATATTTTTGAATGAAGAGTAATTTTAAAACCAAAACTGCCTTATGGGGATGGTTGAAAGGACAGATGTTTTTTTAAAAGAAGTGAAACAACTGCTATTTTCCAACTCCCCAGAGGCCTTTGCCACAGCTGGGTCATATCGTGTAACTTCAGGCTGCTTGTATAATTTGAGACCAGGTCTCTGGCCCAGCAGCAACATGAAGGGTGTCTTCACATTTCCTGCTTTAGCAGAGGTTCACAAGCAGTGCTAGCCTGGGATAAGAGGAACAGCTTGCTGGGGTGCCTGGCTGGCTCAGTTGGGAGAGCATGTGACTCTTGATCTTGGGGATGTGAGTTCAAGCCCCGCATTGGGTATAGAGATTACTTAAAATCTTTAAAAAAAAAAAAAAAAAGAAGAAGAAGAAAAGAAAAAGGAAAAGTAGGGTTGCCTGAGTGGCTCTGTTGTTGAAGCATCTGACTCTTGATTTCAGCCTAGGTCATGATCTCACAATTGTGATATCTAGCCTTCTCTCTCTGTCTCTCTGCCCCTCACCCCCTCACTCATGCACACATGCTCACTCGCTCTCTCTGTGTCCCTCTCTCTCAAAAAAAAAAAAACAAAACACACACAATTTAAAAAGAGGCACGGTTTCCTAAACTTTACCTCTTCTCTGGGCACAGTTCCTCGGTGGCTGCTGTTTTTTAGCAATATTATTTTGAGGGTTGATGACCTAATCACACATACCCTAGAACTGCCAAGACAGGTTAAACCCAGGACATCCTCTCTTGACCATTGTTTCTGTTTACAGAGGTAATGACTCATGACAAAGGGCCCTTATGAAATTCACATCTTATCAGGGAAACTCTTCCCTTGAATAAATCTTGTCAATCACATTTCATTCTAGGAGTGGTACTCAAGCTAGTGATATGGATCTCAAATCAAGTGCAGCTGCTGAGCTACTTGACCTTGATCACCCACTGATGAAAACTAGACTAGAAACCAAGTGGGAGCCTTTCCTTATATTCCCCACCCAGAAGCTCCCATAGCTGCTGGCACTTATGGCAACCGGGCACCTTGCCTTGGTGCTTTTCTTCCCTCGTCTTATTTACTCTTCATACTCCTGTGAGGCGTGTGGCATTCACCTCCTTTTATAATGCGCCGAGGAAATTACTGTTTAAAAGGGTCAAGGGAGTTGCCAAGGGTCCCACAGCAAGTAGGTGCAGAGATTAGCTTTGTCTGGGTCCAAGCTCTGTGTACCACGGAGTGGTACTTCTCTGCCAGCCAGAAAGCGAAAATCCAACTCAAGGTGTAGATTTTTTGTTTTTTTCTGACGCAGGCAGCTACTGGTTGATGTAACTTAAGATCTGGTTACTCCCAAGCCTCCTTCCCATACACTCCAGTTTTGGATTTGCATTGACTAAGTTCGGTCATGTGATTTCGCAGATGCCTGCAAATTAGAAGTCAGAGGACAAGTGGAATGACGGGAGCTGTTAGAAGCCAACAGAGTTTACAGGATTCCCAGAGCCCAGAGGAACCGTCCTGGGCATGGCGCCCCACCTAGAGACTGAGCCAAGGAGAGGCTTTAGAGCAGCTCCTCTGTACTCCTCACGAAACAAGGAGGTGCACCTTCTTCTGTCTCCCTTTTTGGTTCTTTCCTGAACCACTCTCTTGGCTTCTTTTCTAGTCAAATTTTTTAAATACTTTAACATTTTCCACATCTGCGCATATAAGCCTTAGTATTTCTGCATGCAGCTCGTAAGAATAGGGACGTTCTCCTACATAACGGTAATACCATACTATACCCAACAGAAATTAGAAATTTTCTTCTTTCTTTTTTAATTTTTCTTAACATTTATTTTATTTTTGAGAGAGAAGGAGACACCGAATTCGAAGCAGGCTCCAGGCTCTGAGCTGTCAGCATGATCTTGAACCCACAAACCATGAGATCATGACCTGAGCCGAAGTTGGACGCTTAACCAACTGAGCCACCCAGGCGCCCCTAGAATTTTTCAATATCACCAAAGTATCAGAAAATTTAAATTTTCTTCTGCTGTCCCCAAAATGTGTCTTGTGGCTGTGCGGGGGGAGGCTGTTTTTGTTTTCAATACCAGCTCTAGTCACAGTTCACTTATCACATTTGGTATTATAGGTTTCTCTTTTATTTTGCTATGGCTGCCATAATAAATTACCACATACTGGGGTGGGGGGCTTAAAGCAACAGAAACTGGGGCACCTGGGTGGCTCGTTGGTTAAGTGTCCAACTTTGGCTCAGGTCATGATCTCGCAGTTCATGGGTTTGAGCCCCACGTCAGGCTCTGTGCTGATGGCTCAAAGCCTGGAACCTGCTTCAGATTCTGTGTCTGTGTCTCTCTCTCTCTCTGCCCCTCCCCTGCTCACGCTCTGTCTGTCTCTCTCAAAAATAAATAAACATTAAAAAAAAATTTTTTTTAGAAAAACAGCATAAACTTATTCTCTCACAGTTCTGGAGACCAGACATTCACAGGACCATTCTCTCTCCAGAGGCAGTAGGGGAACTCAGTCCCTTGTCTATAGTGTTTCTAGTGGCACCGGGCATCCCTTGGCTTATCACTCCAGTCTCTGCAAAGAACCTTCTTCAAACAAGGCCACATTCACAGATTCAGGGATTAAGATGTAGACGTACCTTTTGGGGCCACGATTCACCCCACTACGGCCTCTTTAGCTTTTTTAAATCTAAAACGGTTTCTCTACCTTGTTGGTTTTTCATGATACTGAGTTTTCTTGAAAACTCCTAGAGGATATCCCACATTCTAGATATGTTCGATTGTTTCCTCATCATTAGACTCCATCTCACCATTCTTCAGCATGCATGGGTGTTCTGTGTATTTATTGTGCCCCATCAGGAGGTACTTAACATCAGGCTGTCCCACTGTATGATCACGTGGCCGAAGTGACCATTGTCAGATGTCTGTTGTAAAATTACATTTTTCCTTTTGTAATTAACAAGTAATATGTAGGGTGAGACTGTGCATATCTGGTTCCCTGATAATTATAACAGTTGCCCGAATTAATTTCTTACACTAATCATCATTTTGTAATTCTGTCGTTCCTTCCACACGCCATCTCTGACGTTCACTTAAAAGAAGGAGCTTTCCCTTCATTTCCCCGTTCTTTCAGACTTTATTTTTGAATCCCCAGGATTTCTTAGAGTTCAAAGTTTTCATCTTTCTGCTTGAGAGGCATTTTTGTAAAAACAATTTTACTTTTCCCTCTGAATATGCTGTCATCATTATGATTACTATCCTAGGTAACATTTTGAACCCTTACTTTATGCCAGCCACCATGTCAATGCCTCTACATTCAGTCACTACACCAGGTTTTTTATAATAAGGAAATTGAAACACAGGGTGTCATCATGTCGTCTTGATACTGCTAAGACTTGAACTTGAGTCTGTCTGATGTCAGTGTTCATGCTTTTAACTTCTAAACTCTACCATCATCATGTCATCTGAAGTGACCCAACCTGTAGGTAAGAGCTGCTTTCGAGCTGTGAATGTTCCAGTGTTCCAGATGCACATGAGATTCAAGATGTGTGCCTGATCATAAATAATGGTATTTGAGGGCTAGAAAAGGTCTCAATTTCCCCTTGTTCTTCATTTTGTAATTCTGGACACTGAGGCTCAGAGATATTAGTAACTTGTTTCGAGTCACACCTCCAAGAATGGCAGAGACTGGACAGGAAACAAAACTCCTGAATTCAAGTTTTTTCCAGTACGTGGTTTCTTTCCACTGCATCTCAAAACATTGAGGATTGTATGTTGGGGTATTTACTTAAATTTGTGCCCTTACACAGTGAATTTGAGCTGCTTGCCAAATCCTTTAAATATACTTTAAATAGGAAATAAAATAATAAAAAGGAAATGTGACCCTAGAAAATGTACTCTAGGTGAAGGGTTGCTGTATTGTCTCTAGGATCCTACAGGGTTACTAACTGAGGCTGTAAAGTTGGCTCTGAGCTTGCTGAGCCTTAGGGAAATGGGATTAGCTACAGTACTGTTACAGCCAAAAAGGAAAATTCTATCAATTCTTCAATGGATAAAAAGTTTTTCTGCTTTGATTTGCACTGGCCACAAGCTTACAGATGTAATTGTGTATTAGTAAAGGTAATTTTTATAGCTATAGTTACATATAAACCCCAAATCTCAGAGGCCTAACAATTTCATTGCACGTGAAATTCAAAACCAGTAACTCTGAGTGGTGGGCCAATCGACTCCCAAAGGTGCTTCAGGAGCCCAGGTTGCTTCCTTGTGGCTCCATGGCCTTCACCACATGGCTTTCAAGGTCACCTTCAAAAAGGAATAAGCACACAATTGGTGCATGGAAGGGTTTTATGGGCCAGGCTTTCTGCTTGGGAAACTGAGAGACAGGGTCTAGCCATGTGCCTGGAAAGAGAGGAGAAATAGGTTTGATGAACAGATAGCTACTCCCTACCGCAGACTGTGTGCCTCTGCAGGATTCCATGCACAGTTCCAGAGTCCACGTGGCAGAGTCCCTGCTCCAGGCTCTTTTGGGCACTGGCTTTTGAGCTCCATAGGTTAAATCAGTAGGGCAGACCAATCTCCACAAGTGGCACGTATGGTTACTCATCTCTAGTACCAACACTCAAGTCAACTTGTACCTAGCCAGAGTAGCTCAGGCACTTTGAATTGCACTGATGTGAAATTAATAACAAAATGTTATATGAGCTTCACATGTTGTGACATTATTTCACATTCTCACTCTGGAGATTGTAAGACAAGAGGCAAGACAAAAATCACTTGTATTTCAGTTTGGATTTCATTTGTGGGGTGAGGGTGGGATGAGAATGTTCGGGTCTTGGCCACAGATTTGCTTTATTAATTGCATTTTGTTCCAAGGGGGAAAAAAAAAACAGTTTGGGTTTTAAAAATAGACCACTGGACATTTTGCACATTACCCATGTACAGATAATTGGGTATTTATAGCTCTTTGAAGAAGAGAAAACATCAATAATACAGTAAGATTTTGATTTTAAGGGGTTATATATTTTCTTTCTTTTTCTTTGCAGTGTTGTATCGAAAAGGCCCTCCATTTTACCATGCAAGGTTTGAAGTGATTTTTTTTTAATGTTTTATTTATTTTTTGAGTGAGAGTGTAAAGTGGGGGAGGGGCAGAGAGAAGGGGACAGAAGATCCAAAGTGGGCTCTGTGCTGACAGGCTGACAGCAGCACGCCCAACATGGGGCTCGAACTCATGAACCGTGAGATCATGACCTGAGCCGAAGTCGGATGCTCAACCAACTGAGCCACCCAGGTGCCCCTGCGGTGATTTTTTAAGTAAGGTAATGGCTTCAAAGGACAGGGGGAAATTTCTGACCTCCAGTGACCTCCTGTGCCACAGAAACAATTACAATCATGTTTCTCTTGGCTTGTTAGGAATAGATGCTCTGCAACTGTGCTTTATACACTAATGTTGTACTATGTACATAGTAATAAATAGGTTATAACATGTTTTAGTATTACACATTCAGTTAATCTATGCAGTAATTGTTCATCTTTATATCAGTGAGTATCTAAACAGTTGAATGAATTCACAGCTTTCTTGTTGGGTAAAGTATTTCTGTTCTCTCCTTGTCACTGTTGAGATCAGCCTGAAAGTTTGTAATGTAAAGTAGGAGTTTTTCATTAACATTTTTCCCAATAACGTTGTAGGAGAATTTAGGAGGAGACGATGTACGTTTTTTTTTTCTGTATCTTTGTTCTTGGTAGAACAAGCATTATTCTTTTTAAAGAGGTTGATTTCATGCTTTTTAATGCCCTCTGTGTGTCTTCCAGTTATTCTGTCATTATTGAATTAGTCGACGACCATTTTGAGGGCTCTCTTCGCAGACCTTTCAGCTGGAGGTCACTGGCTGCCTTGAGCAGAGTTTCAGTTAATGTCTCCAAGGTAACGACATCAGCTTTGGCATTCACAAGTCATTTAAATGCTTGGATTTTTTTCTTAAATGTAGTAGAATCATAAAAGTCATCTGTAGGAACTTCACAGTGTTCCTGCCAGTGAAGTTCTAAAAAGGTGGGGGGCTAGAAGCTGACCTCTTCTCGTGTTCGCTGCCCCTACCCTCTGGTACTGAGCACCACGAATTGAGCTTCAAAGATCCCTAGTGACTGATGTTGGTGGGCATTGCCTCCCTTCCCGGGCCTGCCGTCAACACACGCTCAAAAGTTACTCACACACATTCACAAAGGAGTCAAAACATTGATTTCTTTTCAAAGCTAGCAGATCTCTTGAAGCGAGAGGAAGGATATTAGTATTTATAGCTAAACACTGTACATGTTTGTCACCACCCTGTTGGTATCCTTATCCCTAAGAGTGAGGAATCAGAGTCAGAAATGTTAAGGGACAAACCCAAGATCATGCAGCTTATATGCAGAATGGGGATTCAGACCCAGAGTCATCTGACTGCCAGACTTGTCTTCTGCCATATCCTGCTCCCGTCAAGATAGGAGGGAAATTTCATCTTACCCCAGGACTACTAAGGATGAAAGCTTTGTGTGTTCTCTGTTACTCAATAACTTGCTAACCAAACACAGACTGTGAGCCCCTCTGAGTCTGTCCCACTGCTGCTGGAGGCGCTGTGGGAGGTGACACCAGAAGGCCCAGCAGAGGCCAGGGGGCAACTGCCTTGTCTGCAGGTGAAGCTGCTTAGGTTTAGCCTGTAAAAAATAGCTTTATCTTTTAGAAGTAGGAAATCTGTACTGCTTCTAGTATTTTTACACCCATTGTATGGGCCTGGTCCTTAGTTAGATCCCAGGCCCATTCGTGTTCCTGGAGGAAACCGGTGTGCTTTGTGAGTTTCCAGGAGCACTCAGTGGGAGGGAATGGAGACTGCCTGCACTTCCTGATCACGCACCCAAATTTATATTATTATTGTGTGGGATGTGGAGATTGTTCTTTGTTTCTCAATAGGAACTTATGCTGTGCTATTTGATTAAACCCTCTACCATGACTGACAAAGAGATGGAGTCACCAGAGTGTATGAAACGAATCAAAGTTCAGGTAGGTAAACTCAGAGACAAGTTCATGGCATCCTAAAGACCGTAGCCACTGTATTGTGTCCTCTGGAACACGTGGTCCCAAGAAAAGAAAGGAAAACCTCTTGCCTTGGTGACAGGAAGCCCCCGCAGGCCCTCTCCCCACTGAGCCTGTTCTCAGTCCCCCTTAACTCCTGCTGCTGCTTTACCTGCAATGTCATCTGGCTTCCATCCCCACCATTCAGCTGAAACTGCTCTCACAGGCGGCCTGGGACCGCCCAGCCAAGCCTCTCCCACGTCCCAGTCTTCCTGGAGAGTTTTTCTCTGGCAAGACTGCCACATTCATCATGCTGTCCTCCAGGGTTACTCGCTATTTCTGCAAGTAACTGCCTGTCTGCCTGTGACTCCTCCCCCACATGCAGCCGTCCTCATCCTCTTTCATCTCTAACATTGCACCCCATCTCCTTGTTCACACCACTTGGTCCCTCTACAGCCCCACCAGTCGCCATTCGGCTTCACCGGCCTCAGCGCCTCATCCATCCAATTTGTCTTGCCTGTGCCCACTAGGTTAGCTGTTCCTGAAATGCCAGCCCAGATCCACTTCTCCCTTCTCAGTGCCAGCCCGGATACACCAGATGCATACCCGGATACATCTCAGATTTGGTTCTCGTGCTAGCTTTCAGATTCCTTTTCCTGAAATGTCCCAGTGGGATACCAAGGCCAAGGCACATTTAGCTTTTAAAATCTTTGTGTGATTATGGTAGGTAGTATTTGCGTATAAGGTGTGTACTGCCAGCCTTCACATTTTCTCCAGATGTTTCAGTAACAAGGAATAGGAACAGGTGTCATCATTATACAGACAACTCTTTGTGAAATGTTACTGTGATGTCACACACCTAGCATGTTCTTTCATTTCTGATGTTGAAACTTTCAGTCACCTTTTTATTTTGATTGGTTGCAGGAGGTGATTCTAAGCCGTTGGGTTTCTTCACGAGAGAGAAGTGACCAAGACGAACTTTAACAATTCAATCTCAGAATTCTGATTTACCAACAAATACTGTTGAGTGTCCTACAGTAAGCCAAGTTCTGTGTGAGGTAAAAAGTCCTCTTACTATAATCGCCCAGTAATTGAAAAGTTCTAAAGGGCATGGCCCCCCCATCACCAAAAAGCAATTAGTATTTTAAAAGATAAAATGACACAGGGGAGAACAAAGAGCCCTCTGCTGGCCTTCAGATTCTGTTCTTGAGTAAGTCACTGACCCTGACTGATCCTGAATTTCTCATCTGTGGGCCCGCATCCTCACCCATTCAGTAAGCACATTGGACTAGATGAGTTCCAAGAGGACTCTTCCAGCTACAGGGAAATTCTGTTACTCTCTGATTTTACCTGACAATGACAGTAGTTTACATTTATGTGACACGGTACAGTTTCCCAAACTCTTTTCTACGCATGCATCTCATTACTCACATCCAGTGTGTTCCTGAGAGTGTGCCGGAAAGGAGACTTGGGGATTATAAGACTCTGTGTGCCAGTATGTTAAATGGAAAAAATGATGTGTCTCATCTTTTCTAAGAACTTCAACCAATTACTCAACCCTGGAAAATCCACTTATTATCTGTCCAGGATTTCTGTATCATAAAGCCTTTCAAAAACATCATCACCTAATCATTAACTCTCAGCTCACTGATGGGCACATTTGTGTCCAGTACATCACAATATTATACAGTATTAGATAAAAATTGCATCTTGCTTCAGTGAACTTGTTTGTAAAATAAAAATAGGTAGTGAAATAATGTATGAGGATACATAATGAATGCAGTTAGCATTTAGTAAAACTCAGTAAACGAAGCCTTTTTCAAATTGGTTACATACCAGTGAAGGTTTTGCAGGGCAGCAGGGGTGGAGGGGAAGATGAGCAGGAGGGAAACCAGTGACAGGCTGAGGGAAACAGGTGTGTGAGATTCGTCCAGTGTCCAAATTCAAGACAATGGCAGTCTTCTCTTTGACACTGCATACCCCGGAAGTGGACGGTGAGAGCTGGAATGTTTGCATTCCTGTGACGTGTGGTCTCGGAGCTTCCGGCGACCTGAGATTCCACCTGACGTCATTTTTGAACATGGTGCTTCTGTTCACATCATGATCCTGCTCTCGCAACAGAAGCATTAGATCTGCATGATCTACATTTTAAAGATTTGGCATTCAAATAAGGGAGCTCCTCTTTTTCCCTTGGATGCAGACCAATATGATTACCAATTTGAAAGAGCCTCTCAGTAATACGCCTTTTTGCTGTACCTTAGCGATACTAGTAGCTCAACATTTTTACTACCCGCTTTGCTCTCACCAGGCTCCTTAGCAAAGTCAGAGACTTGGCTTTCAAACATCATCACTTTTTTAAAACCCTGAAAGTCAGCAAAAATTTCAGGCGCTATTTTTTTCCCCATTTCATCTGTCATTTGTGGTGACACTTCTCTCCATACCCAGTCAGTGCATCATATGCCTTGATGGTAAAAACTCTTCTGTGAATCCTTCATCACAGTTCTGTCATCCTGTGAGCACCCACATCACCTGCTTATCATCTGCTAATGTGCCTTCATGTAAACTCTTAAACTGTAAAGGCTTCATGTAAAGGCTACAGTAAAGATGTAGAAAAGCCACAAGACTACACAGATACTACTTATAAACGAAAGCTCTAGAAGGATGTCCAAAAGCACCATCTTTAAACAAGCCTTGTATGAAAGATTTTCCTCCTTCATGTACACCGTCTGAACATGCTGCAGTGGGCCATGCACTCTTCAGCATTTCCCAAGGGCCCTGGGGTTCTGGAATGATGTACCAGCAAAGGTTTTGGGTTACATGAGCCTCACAGTTACCAGCTAAAAGCAGTATTAGCTTGTCTTTAGATGTATTATGTCCTGGCACTTTTTTCTTACCTTCTGAAATAAATGTAACAGATGGCATGTGTTTTTTTTTTAAAAAAAGCTCAGGTTCAGCAAGATTGGAAATTTGCTCTGTGATAAAACCACCTTCACAAATGGCTGTGGTTCAGTGGGGAGATGCTGCCGCCTTAGAGAGAAGTTGCTTCACCCACTCTCTTCCAAGCATGTTTTATGTGGTTCTTAAATCTCAAACCTCCAAGATTTGCTTTAAAACTGGAATTCTTCACCAAATCCTCTCTCTCAGCTCTCCCAAGGTGTCGAAGCTGCCCAGTGTACCAGCATGTGCTCAGTAGCATCACGCTGACTGGCCATGCACCCTCCATACAAGAATTTCACTGGCTTTATAACAGCACACCACACTCAAGAACGCCACAAAACTTTGTGGAACGAGCACTTTTTACAAGTTGTTTTGTTACCCAGTGCAAAAAATATATACACAAAAAAGAAGGAATACATACTTGGCCAAGACTGTATCTTTTATGTGACCACCTTTCTCAACTATCACTTCTAATTTTTTTTTTCGAATAAAGGGGATTTCTTGGGCCTTTAAAACTCCCATACTTTAATAGCACCTGGTTGGCTCAGTCAGTTCAGTGTCCAACTCTTGATCTTAGCTCAGGTCGTGATCTCACGGTTTGTGGGATCGAGCTCCTCACTGAGCTCTGTGCTGACAGCATGGAGCCTGCTTGTGATTGTCTCTTTCCCTCTCTCTCTCTACCTGTCCTGCTCACGTGCTCTCTCTCTTTCTCAAATAAGTAAAGTTTAAAAAAAAAATCACCTACTTTCTTCTTGGGCTTTTCCAGTCCCACAAGAGACGTTTTTACTTAATACAGCGGGGGAAATGATGCGACAATACAGCACACGTCTAAACAGCACAAGCATGGAGCAGTCAGCTAAGACCAGCACATGCCGTGTGGTCTGGACACTCACAACTTGAGTGATTTTGCTGATGACTCCTATACTCATTGTTTTGTATTTGGATAGCCAATATACCATTTTTTTTTGTAAATAGTTACAGCAGATTTTCAGATAGTAGAGTCTAAGATGGGGCAGACCCCTGTGTTCTTGCTTATCACACAATAGGCTTTTTTTCCAATACAGAAAATCAATTTGATTTCAACAACTACAAATACATGGAAAATGGGAATTGAAATTTAAAAATAAAAATAGTATCATTTAAAATAACATAAATCATGAAATACTAAGGTATAAATCTTAGAATCACACAACAGACTTTTGACTTCAAATGGTGGGAGCCTCCACAAGACGAAGGTTTGAGGCTCAGAGACGTGACCACCCCACACCACCGCCACGGAGTGCGAGCGGAGGACTTGACCCCAGAGCTCTCAGTCCTATTTAGTGCCTTTATAAGATCTCCACAGCTAAAGTGAAACCAACCTAGAAAAGCATGTGAAGTCAGACATACATCACCATTAAGACCTGAGTGGAGGTTAGAAAGGAAGGCTGCCCAACACTCCAGGCAGGCCTGGTATGTGCTGGTACATCTGGGTGGTGGTCCCCTGCCTCAGTGTTGGGGTGCAGCCTGGGGCCCCCACCAGGAACATGCTCGTGCATCTGGTTTTGGCATAATCTTCAGGAGGTTCACAGATTCCATGAGGACCATCTGTGGACCCCACTTACAAACCTGGAAACGTTGTGTGGTTCTTAACTTGTAATTAGTCTCCACAGAGATAATTTTATTGAAGGCTGGGTAATGGGGTGAGCCTTCTACAAAGGAACCAGTCGTAGCTCAGCTCTCCTGTGCACAGCAAGTCGAGAGCTGAGGGCTGTTCTGTGGCCAGAAGGGCTGTTCTGTCGGCTCAGTGAACTGCATTACCTTCATGCTGCCTCCTGAAGAACCCATGGCTAGAACAGGTCGGTCACCCTTGGGAGGTGGGGCCAGCTGGGGCAGCAACAGGACACCGAAAAATGGTTCTGTATTGCAAACCTGCCCTGCCTTTAAGGCACCACCTCCTCAGGTTAGACTGAGTAGCTTACAGTTATTAGGATTTTTTTTTAAGTTTATTTTATATTTATTTATTTTGAAAGAGCACAGGCAGGCGAGGGGCAGAGAGAGAGAGGGAGACAGGGAATCCCAGGCAGGCTCTGCAATGTCAGCACACAGCCCAACGCTAGGCTCAAACCCACAAACCTTGATGACCTGAGCTGAAATCAAGAGTTGGATGCTTAACCTCCTGACCAACCCAGTTGCCCCAGTCTTCAGGATTTTTAAAATGTTGAGACTCTGGTTGTCAGCACTTGCTTGGTTTCTTTAATTGGCCTTGGCTGGATGACAAGATGGCTGTGGTTACATGCTTTGGAGTCAGGCACAGGTTTGCATCCCAACTCATCCCCTTACTCACCATGTGATCTTAACCTGTTTCCTCATCTATAAAATAGAATTAATGTTCTCAGCCTTCACATACAAGGGAATCCTGTTCAGCCACAAAAAGGAGTGAAGAGCTGGTACGTGCAACATGGATGGATCTCAAACACGTATCAAGTGAAAGAAATGCCACATAGTGTTTGATTCCAGGTATATATCCAAAATAGGTAAATTCATAGAGAACACAGATCAGTGGTTCCCAGGGTCAGTGGGGAAGGACTAAGGAGCAACTGTTTGGTGGGTCCAGAGTCTCCTTTAGAGGTAATAGAATGTTTTGGAAGTGGAGGTGATGGTTGCACAACACTGAATCTACTAAGTGCAGAATCTTTCCCTTGAAAATAGGTTTATGGAATAAGAATCTCACCTCCATGAGAAAAAAAAAATAAATAAAAATAATAATGATGTCCAGAGGCTTGCTGGAAGATTAAGTGTCTTGGCCCTTACAAGGTGCTTATTAGTACCATGCCTGGCTCGTGATGGACTTCCAGTAATTTCCAGCTATGCTGATTCATTTGGTGAGACAAGAGGAAGTTCTGTCTTAAGAACCACCATTACCCATCATCTGAAGGCAGTGATTTGTGCAGTCGCTTATCGTATGTTGATTCTCTTAGCTTCAGTTTTAGAGACTGACATTTTTCTGACCTCATTCCCAGACTGTGCGGGGAAATCCCGATGTCTGTGCCTCTACTGACCTAAGTTCTCCTGTAAGGAGACTCAGTTCTATTAAGTGATTCATACAGGGATTGGCAGGGATTAAACCAACATGAATGGGACGTGGTTTTAGGCAGTTTAACTGGGATTGAGCTGCTCAGGTTTCCCTACATTTTTGAGCATAGTCTGTACACAAGTCTGAAAAGTCATTGTTACTTGTGGAATAAAATTTTGATTCTTTTTTTTTTTTTTTTGCCCTTATTGTTAAAGCATTGTCATTTTCTTTCTTCTTTTTTTTTAAGTTGCTGTTTACTTGAATTGGTTTTTAACTTAGTTTTCCCCTTGTGGAGGAGTACTTAGGTTGAAAAGAAATGAGTTATCTTCTCCCCACCACCTACCTCCCATTTGTGATTTTACCAACTAAATTGATTTCTTAAAAATCTGATTACAGACTCAAATAATTATACCATGAATGTTAACTTCCATGAAACTAACTGAGGTCCATTTCTAAAATTGAGAGTTATCTAATGCTTGATTTATCTTCAATCTTTACTTTTTTTATATATAAGCTGAAAAAGTTTAGTCTTTCTACCACTTCGTGTAATACAGGGAGACATCCTGTAGGAGTACATGATATGAAAAAGCACATTTGTGAAACTGTTAAACTAAGAGGTAGTGTTTTTTTTAAATTTCAAAGTAATTCACTCTTTTTTAAAAAATGAAAGATTGCAAGCATTTAAGATGTTTAGAATCTTTTTATTTTCAGAAACAATGTTACACAGGTAGATATTCTTCCTTTTATTTTAAGTTTATTTATTTATTTTTGAGAGAGAGCTGGGGAGGGGCGCAGAGAGAGGAAGACAAAGAATCCCAAGCAGACTCCACACTGATATTGCAGAGCCCCTTGTGGGGCTCGAACTCACCAACCATGAGATCATGACCTGAGGTGAAATCAAGAGTCGGATGCTTAACCAATTGAGCCACCCGGGTGCACCTCTTCCTAACTTTTAAGTAGCACGTTCTGATAAAGTAGGAAGAATGGCATTAGAAAAACCTAGGTCCAAATTCCAAGTCTACACTAGGCAAACAGTGGTGACCTTGGGAGCCTTCCCATATCACTCTGAACCTTAGCTTCCTCACCTGTGAAATGGAAATGATCACAGCATGCTGAGTGTGTTTTGTGGACTAAATGAAAGTGTCTGGCATGAAGCGTGTGTACTTTTTCCTCTTTCAGATAAACCAAAAGTATAAGCACTGCCATAGTTGTTTTCTCTAGGAAATGTAAAGCCTATTCTATGCCCTGGTAGGTGACAGTGGAGGAGAAGGAGGTGACAGAAAAATAGTTGGAGGTAAAGTAGTGAAGACAGCTCTGGGGATGGGGAGAAGTTTCTCCTCCTGTGCAAGGGGAGCCAGAAATGGCCATTGTGTGTTTTTTCTAAAATAATGTTTATTAGGTTTTCCTGGTTATAGGAGTAATTCATGCATGCCCTGAAAGCTTTGGGGAAATGCTTTGGGCGGATCATTTTAGACTTTCAAATCAGTTAACCCTGAGGCTAACTTTATGACCTTGCAGTGAAAAGGAGCCCAGCAGTCAGTCATTACTTGAGGGTTGACGAGGACTAGATGTGTGCCCAGGGCAGCACTAGACCATGAGATGAAGAGATGCATTGTGGGGGTGCCAGTTCTGGAGAACTCTTCTGGGAAGCAGAGTTGGTGCCAATGCTGACTCTCCTCATCCTTCAGTTAGCATTTAGCTGGTATGATGAAAGAAACTTAATGGAAGGATTCTCAGTTCATAATTCTGCAAAACTGAGCAACATTGCCATCTATTGGTGTTATGTCAGTGCTTAATTTCCTTCATTAGGGGTAAAGTTTGTAAGGTGGTACTGTGATTTTTATGAGAGGGAATTTGTAGCCTCCTGAAGTGAAAGAAGAAATAGGCTGACTGCTACCGTTCTCACCCCCAGGTTGGAGAGCAGTCCCTAAAACAGGGACTGGAGGCCGTGAAAGCTTTGTTTGAAAATCAAGGAATGCTGCACTAAGAGAAAGCGTGAAATTGCCATTTTTAACATTTACCCTTCTTATTTTATCCGAATTTTTATGACATGTATTTTCATTCCCTGTTTGAATGTCGATGGAAGCACAATCTTTATTTTCTCCTTTATCTTCTCTAATGGTGGCAAATGGTGGCCCAGTGGTTATGTGCACGGCCTTCACAGTCAAACCTAGATTTGATCTCTGGTTTTCCCACTGTGTGACTTTGGGCAAGTCATTTCCTCAGTTTCCCTTTTCATGTGCAAATTGGGCATATTGTTAGTACCTACTTCTCAAGGTGGTCTTAAGGATTAAAAGGGAAGAAAGATTAAGAAATTTACTCAGGTATGGAGTCCTTAATGAATACTCATTAATTACAGCTGCTCTGATTATCAATAATTGGGTAAAGAACTGGACCAGAGAAGTAGAGTCCAAAAATAGTGTGTTAAGAGAATAGGGACAAACTGGAATATATCCCAAACTCAACACTCGATTTTTCATCTTTATCCAGTCAAGTCTTTGTAACTTCTTGAACACCACAGAATAGTAGTCATGATTCTGTTTAAAGCGGTATCATGTTCTGGGTGGGAAGTTTTGTTTCTCTTAAAAGGACCCAAACTTATAAATGCAAATGTTGGTGTGCCATGCATTTTCCCCCTACTGAATTTGCCAAGTTCTGAAACATTACCCAAATGCCTCCTTGGTAACAGGCTTTACGGATCTGTAGCAAGTTTTCTGAATATCTTTATTATGGGTAAATTACCGGTTCCTTAAAGATGGATTTGGTTTTTTGGAAATTAGACATCATTTATTTGGTGCCATAGCTGGGGCATAAGATTAGATGTGGCAGTATATCACATTTGGTCAAAAACAAAGTGAACTCTGGAAGCAGTTTCCAGAGAGGAATGCTGAAACATTTCGCTCCTTGGCTAAAGTTCAGTGATTATTTGCGCATATGAATTCTGATGTGGTTGTTAAGTCACCTCATTTCTTCATAATTACTCCTCCCACCTGTTCCCCCTTCCTTCCCCTGAAGGTGTTAGAGAAGGAAGTCCACCTTTCCTTGTATCCTTCCTGAATTATGCATTTAAAGTAGACAGAGGAGGGGCTCCTGGCTGGCTCAGTCAGTGGAGCCTGCGACTCTTGATCTCAGGGTCGTGAGTTCTAGCCCTACACTGGGTGTAGAGATGACTTAAATAAATAAATAAAGTTTAAAAAATAATAAAGTAGGCAGGGGATGTGCTTTGCCTTGGTAAACTCAATACCCTGATCTCCTCATGTGAGGTCAGGCAAAATGAATGAAACAGAATGACTTGAGGAATTGCCATCCACTTTGCATATATGCTCATAAAGGCTAATTGAGAAGTGGAACCTGTTTCCTGACTTAGATTCCAAGACCCTGGCTTACTTGCTTTCCTTACGTCTTTCCTTCTTTCTTCTCTTTGTTTCACTATTGCTGTCAAAAAGCTACCATGTGCTTTTTAAATAAAAACAATCCAGTGAATTTACTTCATTAATTGTGTCTTGCTCACCTTTCTACAAATTCCTACTTTCTGGGTTCACATGGAAAGGTGAATTTGTTCAGCTTTAATTATAGAAATAGTTTTCATTGTTCTGTAAATAAAAATGCTGCCACTCTGCTGTATCATGGAATCTCAGTTTAAAAATCAAACCATTATGAGAATAATTTAGTTGTAATCCAATACAATTTTTAAAACCCAGGGTGTGGTGCCTGGGTGTCTCAGTCAATTGAGCATCTGACTCTTGATTTTGGCTCAGGTCATGATCCCAGGATCGTGGGATCAGGCTCCATGGAGCCTGCTTAAGATTCTCTCCATCCCTCCCTCCCCCTCTCTCTGTCCCCTCCCACCAGCTCATGCTCTCTTTAAAAAAAAAACAAAAAACAAACAAACAAACAAAAAACCCTTATAGGTGCGCCTGGGTGGATCAGTTGGTTAAGCAACCAACTCTTGATTTTGACTCAAATCATGATTTTGACTCAGTTTGTGAGATCAAGCCCTGTGTCAGGCTCCATGCTGACAGCACAGAGCCTGCTTGGTATTCTCTCTCCCTCTCTCTGCCCTTCCCCTTGCTTACACTCACATGCTCGTGCCCTCTCTCTCTCTCTCTCTCTCTCTTGCAATAAATAAATAAAACATTTTTTAAAAACAGGACAATCTTTATTAATTTTATAAATTCTTATACTGAAGTAAGTGGAAATATGCTAAACATAAAGTCATAACACATTGGTATTAAGCACAGTTTAACCCACCTAAAAATCTCTAGTATCTACTAATGGTAGGAAGTTCTGAGCTACCCCTCTGCTGGCATACGGCACACTCAGCACACACCGCTCCCCTCAGGAGGGTTTGTCTCTTCCTCAGGGCAGTCAGTCACGTAGAAGCCATGCTCCTCTATCCCTCGGTAGAGTGTGATGTACTTGGAAACCTTCCTTGTCCTCGGAACCACGTACTTTTCCGTGAACTCACTCTTGTCCAGTTGCCCCTTGCCTTCTGTGGTCAGAATGCAGTTAATGAACGTGAGGGTGTAACTGTAGCAGTTGTGATGGTCTTCTTCATACCTTACAAAAGAAGGATGGTGAGAAGGGAAGGCTTAGGTTTAAAAGCTGCTCAGGGGGCACCTGTGTGGCTCAGTCAGTTAAGCATCTACCTTCGGCTCAGGTCATGATCTCACAGTTTGTGAGTTCAAGCCCCATGTCGGGCTCTGTGCTGATAGCTCACAGCTTGGAGCCTGCAGCCTGCTTCGAATTCTGTGTCTCCCTCCCTCTCTGCCCTGCTCCCCACCTCCCCCGCCCACTCACACTCTGTCTCTCTCTCAAAAATAAACATTAAAAATTTTAAAGAAAAAGGCTGCTCAGGAACAAGCCATGAAGCTGTTGAAGGACTTGCAGAGTTGAAATTGGGCTGTCAGCGGACTGGGCCCCTATGTGTGCTGACCCCCTTGGTGACAGAGCTCCCAGAGGTGCAATTTCGAGGGACACTTGGCAGTTTGGGCCATGTCCACTTGCAAGTTACATAAGACAGGAGTGGGCGTGTCTACATGTGCTGACTCATTGTATGGAAACTGCCAACTTACGGAGCTGACATTCTAGAAATGGAGTTCTCCTTCCAGGTTTTAGGGTATCCCAGTGTCTAACTTATTTTAAGGTAAGCCTCAAGACAATTTAGGTTCACAAGTATGCTATATATCTAAAGTGTTGAGGGAGCAATAAATTGAGAAATTTCAAATTTGCCAAATCACAAAAACATTATTTTTACATGTTAAACATTTAAAAAATGTTTAAGGAAATATAATAGGGGTCTTGATGTACATATTAAATGTTAAGGATGTAAAAATATCTAGTCAAATAACTGGAGTACTAAGCTGTGGTCCTTTTGGTTCTTAAGATGCTGTGATTCTGGGGCTCCTGGGTGGCTTAGTCGATTGAGCATCCGACTTCGGCTCAGGTCATGATCTCATGGTTTGTGAGTTCAAGCCCCACATCAGGCTGGCTGTTGTCAGTACAGAGCCTGCTTTGAATCCTCTGTCCCCCTCTCTGTCTGCCCCTCCTCCACTTATGTTCTCCATCTCTCTCTCTCTCTCTCTCTCTCAGAAATGAATAAACATTCATTAAAAAAAAAAAAAATGCCGTGATTCTATTGTGTAAAGGTACATTGGCTCACCTCTGCAGAAAACCCAAATTCAACCCCTGTTTAAACTTTGTTACAGGTACTACTCTCTTGGTACAGGCTCACCATGAACTAAACAGCTTAAGAGTCCTCTGAGCTGGGGTCCCACCTGCATGGTGAATGAGCGGGTGGCCCCTGCAGCCCTGTACCTCTGAGGCAGCCAGGCTCCCGAGGTGGAGAAGTCTTCCAGGTACTTGTCCCACTGATCCATCAGTCCATACATGCCAGGCTGCAGTAAAGGGATGCTTACACTCTGCTCCCACCCTGCTTCATCTCGCTGGACCCCGTGCATGGTGTAATTATACACAACTCCTGCAACCAAAACTGGAGTCATGCGGAAGCCCAAGGGAAAATGCACCTCTGTTTAGAGGCCATCAGAAAATGACAACTGCCCCTGGGAAATGCCACATAACAGAAACCCAGTTGTACTTTGTGATTACTGTAGAAGAGCAGTAGACCGTGAGAGACCCTAGAATCTCCTGCAGGATCAAGCTGGGGAGGCAGCCACCCACCTAACAGATTTAGAGAGGGCCTTGCCTAGAGTCAGGATTGGGGGTTACGAGCCTCTGCCTCCCGGGCCCTCAGCAAAGCATTTCTTTCAGGGAAACCCAGTTCTTGCTCTACCTGTTCTCCAGCACCGTGAAGTTGCCCCCAGGAAATGGAGACTAGAATAGATATTCATCTCCAAATATTTTTTGCTCAAGTTTTCTATTTGCGAATGGGTCTATCTTCTTTCCTTAAATCAGCAATAAATTTCCACTGATGAAATGGGTGGCAAATTTGCTCATGTGGGTAAATCTGAGTTCAAAAATCCAGTCCTGGGTTTCTGTTCGCTGGTCAGTTTCTCCCGCCTTGAGCAGGTGCAGAAAGGTTGCCTTCAGACTTGACTTATGAGGCCTGTGATCACAGCCTCACCTGCCTGGCTTTGCTCACCATCCCTAGGCCCGCGACCCCCTGTGACTGGGGTACCAGGCCCTCTTCCTGTACACTGGATGCTCTGTCTTCAGGGCCTCCAGGCTGTGCCCTCAGAGCTAAGTCTGGGCAAAGGAACTGCTTTGTTTAAACATGACTTTTTTTTTTTTTTTTAAGTGAACCCACCACATGCCCAAGTCCTCTGTCCCTTGGTTTATTTCTGAGGCCCGTGCCTGGCCACCAGAGACCCTGGTGTGTGAGGACCCAGTGGCAGTGTGCTGGGTCCAGATTCTGGTTCCAACACAAGAAGAAATCATGTTCCTCTCTCAAAAAACCAACAAAACAGGCTTGGTGATACTCTTGGCTGAGAAAACATTAACAAGCTTTCAAATATTTAGAATTGTCATTAGTACTAAGTTACTGTAAAGTCAAGTATTTCTCTTTTAAGGGGAGTAAGCATCGCCCACCTAATGGTACGGTATGAGAACCCAGGGAAAAGAGGAATTCCCTAATTAAATGTTGTCATGAGCACTTTTTCTCTAGAAATACCACTCTCTCCTACCTAGTAGTGTGAGAACATTTTAAGTTTTTAAAAAGACAAAACAAAACAAAAAACCAGTGGCAGTGCACTCACCATTTGTGTTGGTTATTCCCACGTGAAGATCAGACCTTCCATCGTACTCCCTGAAAGAAACAAGTTTTGTGTTTTTTCTCATTTGCACATGACTGGCATGAAGAGTCCATATTTAAAAGCAGGAGAGTGATCTTGGCCGGTGCCAAGTTTCTTGCCATCAGTGGCCATGTGAATGGAAGCACTGTTTCAAAACTGGTTGAGCCAAGAGTACATCTGAGGTAGAAAATACTCCCCCGGCCCCCCCAGCTGGATTTTTTTGGCCCCCCATCACTAAAGGCAGTGTAAGGCCTTGGAAGGCCATCCCTCCTAGAGCATAAAGTCAGCTTAACTCTTAGCTGCCCAGCTGAAGGGCACAGCTGGAGGTCAGTTGTTGAAAGAGATCCTCATACTTCCCGCCTTGTAGGCGAGGTTACAGGCTGACCGGGGAGAGGATCCTGAGTGCATCTCAGTGGACCTCTACCTTCAAAACTAAAGTAGTGTCTTTTGGTCTTTATAGCCTGCAGCCACACCCACTTTTCCTGGATGGCCTTGTTTTCTGAAATTACTCTTTACCTGAGACTGTTCATTAAATCTATGATTCCGTATGATTTAACCTTCATTTCCAATCCCAGGCCATCATTTACTAGCACGGGGACATTAGCAAGTCACTTTCTCTCTCTGATCTCAGTTTCCTCATCTGGAAAATGGGAATATCATAAACCTCCTAGCAAGCTGGTTGTAAGAATAAAATACCAGTTGAGTGCCTGCAAGTGTCAAATAAATCAGAGGTTATTGTTGGCTCAGTTGGTAAGCGTCCAACTTTGGCTCATGATCTCACAGTTTATGAGTTCCAGCCCCTCATCGGGCTCTGTGCTTACAGCTCAGAGCCTGGAGCCTGCTTCAGATTCTGTGTCTCCCTCTCTCTCTGCCCCTTCCTTGCTCATGCTATCTCCCCCCCTCCTCTCTCTCTCTCTCTCTCTCTCAAAAATAAACATTAAAATAACTTTTAGTAAATAAATCAGAAGTTGTTGTTAAATGATAAAGCTCCTTCATGAGACCGCAGGTTCCTCATTAAAGTGAGCAGTCCGAGGCTTTAAAATGACTGAAAACACAAATGGCTGCCCCACCTTCACAGTGATCCCCCAGGTCATCTTGTTGCAGCCACCACTTTGAGGGTTTTGAGACTGTGGGTTCAGAGGCTGAGAATGAAGCTGGGCAACAAGGTACCAGTCTGATTGTAGCGCTGCACTTACTTACCCCAAGATTGCTGCATAAGCATGTCACTGCACTTTGTTTCCTGCCTCAATCCTAGGTGTTCCTTCCCTCCCCCTGTCCTTCAGTTATTTCTCAGTCATGCAACAGATATTTATCAGGTGTGAACGAACTATGGGCCTGTCATTTGAAGTGAAAGGCTAGTAGCACAACAGGAAATAAGCCTGACAAGGTCTCTGCCCTCTTGGAATTTGCTTGCTTCCCGAGAAGACTTTTTAGTTTAACGAGTTTTTAACAGATAAGTGCTCTGAAGGGGAAAAAAATGTAGACTATTACAGAAGCATGTCATAGGGGCAGTGGCAGAGCCACCTCTCTCTCATACAACTCCTTTGTACAAATTAAGAAAAGTTCCCTTTTTTCCTGCAGATGCAGCTCTGCCCAGCATGTTTGGCTTGCTAGGTGTAGTGCCTCCTGAGTTTCAGGACCCAAAACCACCTTGACAAAGCATCTTTGGGCAGTGTACAACCTGTACAACCATATGTGGCAGCCCTGAGAGATCTTAACCTAGTTTGATGAGAACCTCAGTGATTTCCGAGGGTCATTGAAGGTTCTCTTTTACAAAGTAGATGAAATTTTCTCAAGGTGAATAGTGGGAGTCATTCTTGAGAGTTTGGAAATTGGATGAGAGGGAAAGGAACAGTTTAGAAGTTGGCCTTAGAAGGTCTGGTGGGCAGGGGACTACTTGAAGTTCTGCAGATCCTGGCGTGAGGGGATGGGAGGATGCTAAAGCATATAACCTGTTTCAACACCACCACCTCCCTTCTGCTGATGCCAAGGAAGGCCAGGCCCATCAGTATTGCTACCACATCACAGAGTACATAAATGCTTATTAGGGGCCAACCCAAAAGCCTATCATGTTCTGGATAGCAGGGCTCTGGCTCATTCACTGTGACATCCCTGGCATTTCCCACACAGAGATGCTTGGTAAGGATTTGTTGAATGAATCAATGTTATAGTGGATGAATTCTGAATTTTAATCACTTTATTCAAAAGCTTTCAGAATCTAGCCAAGTAATTCTCCAAGTTAGCATGAATGAGGGATCGGATCTTGTGAAACATTTTGGGCTTCATGATTTAGATAATGGAAATGAAGTTTCTGCCAGTTACATTCTGAACTGAATATGAAAAGAATAGCATGGAAAAGAGCATGTTGGCTCCACTTCGTGTCTGGTGCCCGGGTCATGTTTCTGCCTTATCACTGCCCCTCACCACCCTGAAAGGTCGGCAGGACCCTCATTTTGCAGATGAGGAACAGAGACTCCAGAGGGTCTGATGCTGTCTGAAAACAGGATAGGAATTGGGGGCTTTGTGGTACTACGGCCTACACTGTTCTCTCTATATCCTGTGACCTCCGGGAAGAGTCAGGGGTGCAAAACTGCACACTTTCGTTCATTTTATCCACATAAGGACAGGAAGGAAATCAATTAAGGAAGTTAGTAAGCAGGGAAATAAATAGACAACTCCAACCGTCTTACCCCAAACCAGAGCTCTTGAGGGCACATGAGCGTTGGGAGGAGGGATTTCAAGAAGGCTAGGATGTCTCGGCATTAGGTCACAGTGATGCTTACGAACACGCTTGCTAAAGCACGTGCCATCGTTCTGTAGCATCCATGCTCTCAACACCTGGCTTGTGCTGGGCCACTTCTAGTTCCATTTGTAAACTCCATAGGGACACTAAGGAGGTAAGGTCCTTTCTTTTGATTTCTGAAATCTTTCTTAAAGTCAGGTGGCATCCACAATTGAGGCACACCAGGTCTGGTCTTCAATTTAATTCACCACCATGTAGAATAGTCTGTATGTGGCCGTTTTTCAGGCTTTTGTACATGGTACCTGTTTGCCACAGATATTTCAGGCTAACTCACGGTAAAGGAATTATTTTGACTGGAGTAGCTGCTGGGTCGTTTTCCCAGTTAGCCTCTTAGTGCAAAATCTATGGGTAAAAAAAAAGTTCCAAGCTTTCAGTTTTCCTCTCCTAAGATTGTATAAGCAGGTTTGACCTTCACATGTTCTTCATATATTCTTGCACTTATCCCTCTAGGAAAGTATATACACCATCTATCTTTATGAAATGAGTAGATCTACATTTTAGGATTTAATGCCAAAACAACTGGCAAGACTATCCACCAAGCCTCACCCTGTATCGTACATGTTAGAAAGTTTTAGTGACCACAACACAAAAGGAAAAGTTTACAGAATTAAATGTAACACTTAAAAAACACCGTACCTAAGAAACGTCCCTTGAGTTGGTCTGAGGAGGAACGAACATTTTTCTTGATGCCCATTGGTAAAGGGATCGGAGATGCTAACAGGTGCTTCCTCCAGCTTCCTCGAGCTCATGACTTGCTGGCAGAGGGGGCAGCACTGGGGCACACTGAAGCTGTAGATGTATTTCTTACAGTGGTTGAATTTAATTAAGGGCTTTGCAGCCTCTGCAGGGTGCATGGTTTTCCCCTCCTGGGCAACCAGGGTTAGTTTCCGGAGACTTCCTTTTCCTCATTACCTGGCTGGCAAATAAATGTACGCCTCCCGAGTAACCTGATCAACAATGACGTCATTCTGATTGACAGCTTCGGAAGCCAAACCAAATAGGATTAACCCGTTACCAGACCGTCCCATAAACTGGTATCTTAAAGAGCTAGTTTTTATTTGTGCTCACTTACAAAGGTTCTTTCTAGCCTTGTACGTTCTGCAGCCGCCGTCAGTCAGCTCCTACTCATCCTTTAAAGCCCTACTTTTCTGTGAAACTTTGCTCCACTTCTTCCAGTGGTCCCTTGCGCTGGTGGGACTAGATTCATGCTTCTCATGGGCTCTGATATTTGATTAGTCATTAGCCTGTGAGCTGCTTGGAGTTAAGGACCCACATTTATTTTTGTGTTTCTAGAAGTTATGTTGTTTTGTTGTTGGATAAATACATGAAAGAAATCCTTGGAGGCTGTTGTCTTTTGATGTTTTATATTGTAGAAGTAATCTTGCTCATAAAAAATTAACTGTACAGTTAGAAATAAGGATAGTGGTTACCCTCGGTAGGAGGTACTGACTGGGAGAAGGCATGAGGGAGTTTTGGGGGGTCTGGAGCTGTTCCGATTCATGATCAAAGGGTTGGTTGTATGAG
This sequence comes from Prionailurus viverrinus, assembly GCF_022837055.1. Taxonomy (NCBI): domain Eukaryota; kingdom Metazoa; phylum Chordata; class Mammalia; order Carnivora; family Felidae; genus Prionailurus; species Prionailurus viverrinus. The sequence goes on from NC_062562.1 coordinate 53,238,714, forward strand.
AGTTTGTGAACATTTTGTGAAAATTCCTCAAGCTGGACATTTTACTACAAGCACTTTATGATTCTTCAATTTTAAAATAATTTTGAGAAACTACACAAAAATATAAGAAAAAAAAGGTAATGTCTTCTGTTCCTCCGTAATATTTTTCCACTCACCAAATCCAGCTCCCTGAGAAAACTAATGGTATGTTAAATGAAAATTTCCACATAATTTTTAAAAATTCCAACATTGTGTACGTTTGGAATGTGTGTATTTTTCTCATCTTGGAAATGTATCTACAATATCAGGAATACAGGTCCACCTAGTCCTTTCAGATGACTGCAGAGGAATCCATAGTTTGGTTGCACCACACTTTTTTTTTTCTTTTAAGTAATCTATAGACACCACGTGGGGCTTGAATTCACAACCCTGAGGTCAAGAGTCATGTGCTCTATTGACTGAGGCAGCCAGGCACCCCCTGCACCACACTTTATTTAGCCAAACCCTTATCAATGCCTAAAGTTCCAGAGAAAAGCAATGACAAAGAGAAGACCCACAGAGAAGGTATCATGGCGGGTAAGGTCGCTTCGGAAAAGCATTTCATAGCATACATTTAAGTAAATTACAGTAGGCTGAAATGCAGAAAAATGCATATTAAGTGTTAATAATATGAAAATGATCATCAGACTCACAGAACTGTAAAACACCTTAGAAATCATTTCAACCATCTTCTCTTGTTACAGTGAAGGCAGACAGGCTATGGCTAGATGCCTAGCTCGGGTGACCAAGGTCTGAGATTGTTCATTATTAATATAAACCACACAGCTCTTGTTCGAATGTTTGAATGACCCAAGTTACTTTCAACTGAGAATATATTCATCTTCATGACAGCAATACCAAGAGGTATTTTTAATCTTATGAAAAGGAATTGAGGCATCATGCCTTGATAAACATTTTTAATACAACAGCATTCTCTTTTTAAAAACAAAAACACTGGCATCTTAAATCCTTTTTTACCTTATTTTCTCTGTTTCCCACAAAATGTTCTTATGGTAAAAATAAAACATAGATACAGATGATTACCCAAAACAAATGTATGGTTTAATGAAGTACTTTACTGTGAACCCCTTGTAAGTATCACTCCAGTCAAGAACTGGAACTTTTCTAGCCATCTCAGAAGCCCCTCCCATGTCCATCCTCCTCTCTTCCCCCAAAACTGACCCCTACCCGCACTTTTATAGTAATCACTCCTTGCGTTTCATTTTGGTTTCCTCACCTAGGTGTGCATCCATAGATATTGTGGCTTAGTCTTGTCCATGTAAACATTTTTGGTATGTGTTTTAAGTTTTGGTTCCCTTTCCTTCCGTTGATTTTTCTTATCATATATCTGTGAAGCATCCAAATCATGGGACCTGTAATATCTCCTACAGTCTGATGTTGCTGACTGCTTCCTCAGGGTTCAGTTCAACACACTGCTCTGCCCTCTGTACATCCTTCACATTCGCAGCTGGTTCCAGAGACTGGATCAGAGTGAGATCCGATCCTCTTGGCAAGACTGTGCGTGGTGGTTATTTTCTCTCACCAAAGGCACATCAGATCTGGTCTTCACTCTTATTTGATGTTAGTTCCCATTAATCTCAGTGCCTAGAGCTCCATTCATTCATTGGCAGTGGTACAATGATGATATTCTATCATGTTGTTTTCATACACTAGCTGGAATAATTGTATGAGGAGACACTTCCCCTCACCTATTATTTATTTATGCAGTGGTACAAGTATACTGGAAAGATTGGATATGTGCCTGATTCCTTATTCACATTTCAAGATAATGAGGACATCTCTGACATACTCAGAAAGTGCCCAGTTGGTTTCATATAGTTTTATTCTAGTGTCACTTAATGAACTCCTAGATATAAACGTATTAGCTGGATTTCAACCCAATGCAGTTTTTATTCTTATTGAAGCTCAGATTGTCCCATTTGGGCCTCTTGAATTGGCTCCTGAGTCCTTTTCACTTGAACCTAATAGTCTCTGATGATTTCCTTGCTATCTAGTCCATCAAGATGTTGCAGGTTCATCTCAGACCTTTCTCTGAACCCAGACCTGGAATCAGCCATTTCTCCAAGAAGCCCTGATTTCTTTCTTTCAGTGGGAAATGGTAATTCAAGAGTATAGTCTGCACACTAAGGACGTACTGGTTGATCGTTTCTCTACCTTTTCAGTGGGCAAAGTGGGGTAAAAAAAAAAAAAGTGCACCCTCACATGCACACACACAAAGATAAAATACTTCATGAGTTCATACATACTTTTTTTTAAATTTTATTTATTTTGAGAGAGAGTGCATAAGTGAGGGAGGAGCAGAGAAAGAGAATCCCAGGCAGGCTCTGCACTATGAGTGCAGAGCCTGATGTGGAGCTCAAACCCACGAACCATGAGATCATGACCTGAGCTGAAGTCAAGAGTGGGACACTTAACCTACTGAGCCACCCAGGCCCCCCCATACTGCTATTTCTAACTCAAATTCAGGACTACAGGGTTTTTACTTACCTTGTTCTATATTACATTCCCATCTCTTTTCTTCCCCACTGAAAATTTTGGTTCAGGATACAGAGGATTACCGAATTAGAATGTTCCATGATCACTCATTTGCTAATTCCATTTTACACATACAAGAGTCATGGGGTGAAAATAGTAATATACCACTTCTGATTATGATTACTAAGTAGAGTTAAGTGTTGTTTTTGTATATACTCTGCTCATCTTCATTGTTTAAATGGTGTTTCTAGAGGCACCTGGGTGGCTTGGTGGGTTAAGCATCTGACTCTTGGTTTCTGCTCACAGTCATGAGCTCAAGCCCCATGTCGGGCTCCGTGCTGAGGGTGGAGTCTGCCTAAGATTCTCTTTCTCCCTTTGCCCCTTCCCCACTCACACACATGCTCTCTTTTATTTATTTATTTATCTTATGCAAAGGAACTGAGGCGTCATGCCTTGATATATATATGGTGGTTCTATATCTTCATGGTCAGAGCATCTGCCATTGTAAACAGCAATCCCCTTTAATCCTCACTAAGGCTTAATTCTAGACACAAACTTTTATTTACTGGTTTCGTCACTCTTCAGTAATTATGGTTGTCTGAAGTGCATGGTCTAAAAGATAACTTACGGCTTATAGGAAGAATGTTCCCCAAGTTTTTGCATGTTGATAACAATTTATCTCTGTTCTTTCTACTTGGAAGATCAGTTTTGCTGGATATAGAGTCCTTGGCTAACGTTTTATTTACTGCATCATTCCATTTTCTTCCGGCATAATGCACTGCCATCCAAAAGCCTGATGACAAACTAATCTTCTTTCTCTCATAAGTCATTGTATTGTTGCTTTTTTTGTCAATATGGCCAGATGATTTTTCTTTCTTTTTATTTCTTTAAATTTTTTTTAATGTTTATTTATTTTTGACACAGAGAGAGACAGAGCATGAGTGGGGGAGAAGCAGAGAGAGAGAAGGAGACACAGAATCTGAAGCAGGCTCCAGGCTCTGAGCTGTCAGCACAGATCCCGACGCAGGGCTCGAACCCACAGACTGTGAGATCATGACCTGAGCCAAAGTCGGACACTCAACCGACTGAGCCCCCCAGGCACCGCTATTTTTCTTTCTTTTTAAGATCAATACTTTTATTACAATATGTCTTTTTAAAAAAATTTTTTAACATTTATTCATTTTTGAGAGACAAAGAGAGACAGAGCACAAGGGGGCAGGGGCAGAGAGAGAGGGAGACACAGAATCCCAAGCAGACTTCAGGCCCTGAGTTGTCAGCACAGAGCCCGATGCAGGGTTCAAACTCAAGAGCCATGAGATCATGACCTGAGCCGAAGTCAGCTGTTCAACCGACTGAGCCACCCAAGTGCCCCTACAATATGTCTTGATGTTGGTTATTTGGCATCGATTTACTCAGGTTTGTGATGTGTTTTTTGAATATGTTGTTTCACATTTTTTAATTTCAGGAAATTTTTCATAAATTATAATTTTGACTATTTTTTTCTGTTTCATTTATTTTGACTTTCTTTAAGAAACTCTGTTATCTATGTGTTGGATCCCTTTGCCTAGCTTCAGTATTTTTCACTTTTTCTAAAAAATTGAGATAAAATATACACATCATAAAATTAACCTATTTAAAGTGTGCAGTTCAAGGGCACGTGGGTATCTCAGTCAGTTAAGTGACCAACTCTTGACTGCAACTCAGGTCATGATCTCACTGTGAGACTGAGCCCCATGTAGGGCTCTGCACTGACAGCACGGAGCCTGCTTGGGATTCTCTCTCTCCTATCTCTCTGTCCCTTCCCCCATGCACATGTGCATGTGTTCTCTCTCTCTCAAAATAAATAAACATTAAAAAAATAATAAAGTGGGGTGCCTGGGTGGCTCAGTTGGTTGAATGTCTGACTTCGGCTCAGGTCAGGATCTCGCAGTTCATGAGTTTGAGCCCCGTGTTGGGCCCTGTGCTGACAGCTCAGAGCCTGGAGCCAGTTTCAGATTCTGTGTCTCCCTCTCTCTGCCCCTTCCCTGCTCATGCTCTGTCTCTCTCTGTCTCTCAAAAATGAACAAACATTAAAAAAATAATAATGAATAAAAAATAAAAAAATAAAGTGCATGGGGGTGCTTGGGTGGCTTAGTCGGTTAAGCATCCAACTTCAGCTCAGCTCACCTCACGGCTTGTGAGTTTGAGCCCCACGTTGGGCTCTGTGCTGACAGCTCAGAGACTGGAGACTGCTTTCGATTCTGTCTCTCTCTCTCTCTTTCTCTCTCTCTCCCTCTCTCTCAAAAATAAATATATAGAAACATCTCAAGTGTCAATCAACAGATAAATGGATACAGAAGTTGTGGTGTGTGGATATACAATGGAATATTATTCAACCATGAGAAAGAAAGACATCTTGCCATTTGTAACAATATAGATGTACCTAGAAGGCATTATGTTAAGTGAAATGAGCCAGACATAAAAAGACAAATACTGCATGTTATCACTTGTATGTGGAATCCCGAAAAAAAAGATGTCAAACTCATAGAAACAGAGTAGAAAAAATTGGTTGTGGTTGCAGAGAATAAGATGGATTGGGGAAGTAGGCAGAGGTTGGTAAAAGGGTACAAACTTTTAGCTATAAGATGAACAAGGTCTAGGGGTGCCTGGGTGGCTTAGATGGTTAAGCATCCTACTCTTGATTTTGGCTCATGTCATGATCTCACAGTTCATGAGTTCGAGCCCCAGGTCGAGCTCCATGTTGACAGTATGGAGCCTGCTTTGGGATTCTTTCTCTCCCTCTCTGTCTTCCCCTTAGCCACTCACTCTCTCTGTGTGTCTCTGTCTCTGTCTCTCTCTCTCTTTCTCAAAATAAATAAACTTAAAAAAAAAAAGACAAACAAGGTCTAAGAACATAATGTAAAATACGGTGATTATAGTTGATAACAATGTTTTATATAACTGACGTTTCCTAACAGAATAAAACTAAAATGTTCTCACATACACACAAAAGGTAAACATGTGAGGTGATAGATGTGTTAATTAAACAGATGATGGAAATCCTTTCACAATGCATACATATATCAAATCACCATGATGTACATTTTAAATACTTTACAGTTTTGTCAACTCTCCGTCAATAAAATGGGAAAAAACACAAAAATTAATAGACCATAAATGTGATGGTTTATTTCTGGACTCTCAAATCTATTTCATTGATTTGTATGTCTATCTGTATGCCAGTACCATACCATCTTGAATGATACAGCTTTCTAGTAAGTTTTGAAATTGGAACATGTGAGTCCTCCAAATTTATTCTTCTTTTTCAAGAATGTTTATGAAAGAAAGCTCTTTTTCAAGAGCTTGTTTGGGTCCCTTGCATTTCAATATAAATGTTATGATCAACTTCTCAATTCATGCAAAAAAGCTAGTGGGAAATTTGGTGGGATTGCAACCATCAGTTGGTGAGTACTACCATCTTAACAATTATAAATCTTCAAATCAGTTTATTTGTTCAGGTCTTCTTTAATTTCTTTTGATGATGTCCAAATCTCACACTTCTTTGGTTAAGTTTATTCCTAAATATTATTATTTTCAATGCTAGTGTAAACTGAAACTGTTTTCTTAATTTCTTCTTCAGAGTATTCGTTATTCGTGTATAGAAATACAATTGATTTTTGTGTATTGATCTTGTGTCCTACAACCTGACTGAACTCATTTATTTCTTTAATGGTTTTTTTGTGTGGATTCCTGAGGATTTCCTATACACAAGATCATGTCAGCTGCATATAAGAATACTTTGACTTCTTCCTTTCCAATCTGAGAAACTTTTATTTCTTTTTCTTGCCTACTTGCTGTGGCTAGAAACTCCAGTACAATATTGACTAGAAGTGACAAGAGTGAACATCCTTATCTTGTTTCAGATATTAGAAGGAGAACTTCCAGTCTTTAACCATTAAGTACAGTGTTAACTGTGAGTTTCTGGTAGATGACCTTATCACATTGAGGAAGGTCCCTTCTTTTCCTAGTCTTTGGAGTATTTTTGTCATGAAAGGGTATTGGATTTTTTCAAGTGCTTTTTCCGCATCTATTAAAATGACCATATGATTTTTTTCTTATTCTATTTATATGATGAATTACATTGATAGATTTTTGTATGTTGAACCAACCTTGCATTCCTGGAATAAGTCCCACATGGTCATGGTGTATAATCCATTTTATATGCTGCTGGATTTGGTTTGCTAGTATTCTGTTGAGGATTTTTATGTTGTTTTTTTTTTTAAATTTTTTTTCAATGTTTATTTATTTTTGGGACAGAGAGAGACAGAGCATGAACAGGGGAGGGGCAGAGAGAGAGGGAGACACAGAATCGGAAACAGGCTCCAGGCTCTGAGCCATCAGCCCAGAGCCTGACGCGGGGCTCGAACTCACGGACCGCGAGATCGTGACCTGGCTGAAGTCGGACGCTTAACCGACTGCGCCACCCAGGCGCCCCAATGTTTTTATTATCAAAGTATATTGATCTATAGTTTTCTTTGTCTGGTTTGGTACTAAGGTAGTACTGACCTCAGAGAATGAGTTGGGAAGTATTTCTTCTTCTGTTTTGTTTTGTTTGTTTGTTTGTTTGTTTTTGCAAGAATTTGTAAAAGATCAGTGTTAATTCATCTTTAGATGTTTAGTAAAATTCACCAGTGAAGCTATTGGTTCTGGGCTTTTCTTTGTGGGAAGTCTTTTGATTACTAATTCAATCTCTTTGCTTGTTAGAGGTCTATTCATATTTTCTGTTTCTTCTTGATTTAATGTCACTAGTTTGTGTCTTTCTAAAAGTTTGTCCATTTCATCTAAGTTATCTAATTTGTTGGCATACAATTGCTCATAATATTACCTTGTAACCTCTTTTAGTTTTTGTAGGATTGGTAGTAATATCCCCCTTTTCATGCCTGACTTAATAATTGTAAAAAATTTAATGTTTATTTATTTTTGAGAGAGAGAAAGAGCACGTGATCAGGGGAGGGGCAAAAAGAGAGAGGGAGACACACAGAATCCAAAGCAGGGTCCGGGCTCTGAGCTTTCAGCACAGAGCCTGATGTGAGGCTCGAATCCATGAACCATGAGATCATGACCTGAGCCAAAGTTGGATGTAACCAACTGAGCCATAAAAGCACCCCATGGTTTAATAATTTGAGTCTTTACTTTTTTGTCATTCTAGCTAGTTTGTCAATTTTGTTGATTTTTTTCCCCCAAAGAACCAACTTTTTGTTTTACTGACTTTTCTCTATTGTGTCTTTATACTCTACTTCACTTATTTATACACAGATATTTACTATTTTCTTACTTCTGCTTGTTTTATATTAGTTTCCTCTTCTAGTGTCTTATTTTTAAGTTTTTATTTAAATTCCAATTAATTAACATACAATGTAATTTTAGTTTCAGGTATACAATACAGTGATTCAGCACTTCCATAAAACACCTGGAGCTCATCACAATAAGTGCACTCCTTAATCCCTATCACTTATTTTTTTTTAAACATTTTTTTTTTTCGTTTATTTATTTTTGGGACAGAGAGAGACAGAGCATGAACGGGGGAGGGGCAGAGAGAGAGGGAGACACAGAATCGGAAACAGGCTCCAGGCTCCGAGCCATCAGCCCAGAGCCCGACGCGGGGCTCGAACTCCTGGACCGGGAGATCGTAACCTGGCTGAAGTCGGACGCTCAACCGACTGCGCCACCCAGGTGCCCCTCCCTATCACTTATTTAACTCATTCCCTCACCCCCTCCCCTCCCTTCTGGTAACCATCAGTTTGTTTTTCTATTCCACATATGAATGAAATCATATGGTATTTATCTTTCTCTGACTGACTTATTTCTCTCAACATAATACTCTGTAGCTCCATCCACATCATTGCAAATGGCAAGATTTTGTTCTTTTTGATGGCTGAATAGTGTGTGTATGTGTGTGTGTGTGTGTGTGTATTTGTATTCTTTTGGTAAATATCTAGTAGTGTGAGTGCTGTATTATAGGATAGTTCTATTTTTAACTTTCTGAGGAACTTCCATACTGTTTTCCAGAGTGACTGTACCAGTTTGCACCAGTGCAAAGAGGAACCCTCTTGCATTGGGTTCTCCTTTCTCCATATCTTGCCAACACTTGTTTCTTGTGCTGTTGATTTTGCCATTCTGACAGGTGTGAGGTGATAGCTCATTGCAGTTTTGATTTGCACTTTCCTGATAAGTGATTTTGAGCATCTTTTCATGTTTTCTTTTTTCTTTTTAACATAGGCATTTGCAGCTATAAATTTCCCTCTAGGCACTGCTCTCAGTGCACACTCTACATTTTGGTATGTTGTGTTTTTATTTTTTCATTTATCTCAACATATTGTTTTCTCTTTTCTTTTCTTTTTTAGAGAGATAATGTGTGTGCACATGAGCAGGGGTGGGAGAGTTAGGGGGAGAGAGAGATTGAGAGAGAGAATCTCAAGCAGGCTCCACACTAGGTGTGGAGCACAGGGCACAGGGCTCAATTCCACAACCATGAGAACATGACCTGAGCTAAAGTCAAGAGTTGGATGCTCAACCAACTGAGTCACCCAGGCACCCCTCAAAGTATTTTCTAACTTCCCATGTGACTTCTTACTTGAACCATTGGTTGTTTAGGAGTGTGTTGTTCAATTTCTACATATCTGTGAATTTTCAAATTTTTCTTCGATAATTGAGTTTTAATTTCTTTTTTTACTTTTTACAAATCACAGCATCTTTAACACAAGAAAATTAACATGCATTATTCTTCATTCTGTGTATGGTGATGAAGGTAAGCAATGACCCATTACTACAAACATAATGGCCTCTGTCTTAAGTGCTTTCTTTCCTTTCAATATATAATTGAGTTTTAATTTTATTTCATGTCCATCTGAGAACATACTTTGTTGATTTCAATTCTTTAACATTTATTGAGACTTGTTTTGTAGTCTAATATATGACCTATCCTAGAGAGTGTTCCCTGGGCACTTCAAAGAATGTACATTCTATTTTTGTTGGGTTGGATATTCTATAGATATTCATTAGGTCTGGATGGTTTATAGTGTTGTTCCTATCTTCAACTTATTTTTTGTCTAGTTTCTATATCCGTATTGAAGTCTCCAACAATTGTTGGTCTATTTTTCCTCCCATTCTGTGAGTTTTTGCTGCTTCTGTTTTGGGTGTATATATATTTATGATTGTTTTATTGATTGACTTTTTAGAAATTTTTTAACAGTTATTAATTTTGAGAGAGATAGAGACAGAGTACGAGAGGGGGGAGGAACAGAGAGAGAGGGAGACACAGAATCCAAAGTAAGCTCCAGGCTCTGAGCCGTCCACACAGAGCCCAATGTGGGACTCGAACTCATAAACCACAAGATCATGACCTGAGCTGAAGATGGATGCTTAACTGACTCAGCCACCCAGACACCCCACACTTTTATTTTTCTAAAAGCTTTTTTGTTTCTAGTAAAAATGTTGTCATACATCTATTTTATCTGATATTGGTCTAACCACTACATTTCTCTCTTGCTTACTGTTTGTATTATATTTCTTTTCAATGTATTTGTATTCTTGAATATAAAGTAGTTTTCTTGTAAACAGCATGTAGTCAGATTATAGTTGCTCCGTTTCATTCTGCCAACTTCTGCCTTTTAATTGAAGGCTTTAATCCATTTACATTTAATATAGTTACTGATGAGGTAAGATTTACATGTGCTGTTTGTGTTCAATATATCTTCTTTCTTTTTTTGTTCCTCTGTTCCTCCATTATTGCTACCTTTTGTATAGAATATATATTTTCTAGTGTACCATTTTATTTCCCTTGTTATTTCTTTCACTGTATATTTTGAAATTTATTATCTTAGTGGTTTCATCTTAGTAGTTTCCCTGGAAATTACAGTTAAAAAATTATAACAATATAGGTCAGGTTAATACCAGTTTAATTTCAGTAGCATACAAAAATGTTGTTTCTATGTTATGCCTTTCCCTTCCCCATCCTTTGTTGTCATACAAATTATACCTTTATACATGTGTGCCCATCAACACAGACTTATAATTTTGTATGCTGTTGTCTTTCAAACAAGGTAGATAAAAAAAAGTTTTTACAAAGCTACAGCAGAGCCTACTTCAGATCCTCTGCCTCTTTCTCTGCTCCCCCCCCCACTCACACTCTCTCTCTCTCAACAATAAAAAAAAAGTTTAAAAAGTTACAAACAAAAAATGCATTTATGCTTCCTTTTATATTTACCTATGTAGTTACCTTTACTTGTTCACTTTATTTCTTCATGTGAATTCAAGTTACTGTCTAGTCCCTTTTCACTTCAGCCTGTAGGACATGTTTTCAGGTGAGGATTTCTTGTAGTTTTGTTTATCTAGGAAGTTCTTATGTTCTTTCATTTTTGAAAGATAGTTTTCCTGGATATAGAATTCTTTTTGATGATCTTTCTCTTTTAGCTCTTTGAATATGTCTTTCCATGCCATATGGTCTCTATGCTTTCTGATGAGTAATCAGCTGTTAATTTTATTGAGAATCCCTTGTGCATGATAAGTTACTTCTCTTTTTCTACTTTCAAAATTCTTTGTCTTTCATCAGTTTTAGTATGATGTGTCTACATATGGGTCTCTGAGTTTATCCTAGTTGGAGCTTGTTGAGCTTCTTGGATGTGTAGATTAATATTTTTCATCAAATGGGGAAAGTTTCCTTGCCATTATTTCTTTAAATATTCTCCATGCCTCTTTCTCTCTCTTCTCTCTCTGGGGTTCCCATATGTTAGTATGCTTGAATGTCCCAAAGCTCTCTGAAGCTCTGTTCGTTTTTTTTTTCTTAACAGCTTTATTGAGGTATGGTTGAAATACAAAACAATGCACACATTTAATGTATACAATTCGATGAGTTTGGCATATGTATATACCCGTGAAACCATCACCACAATGAAGGTAATAGATATAGCCATCACTGCCAAAAGTTTCCTTGTGCCTTTTTGGTTTTTTGGTTGTTGTGTTGTTTGTAGTAAGAATACTTACCATGAGATCTACTGTCTTAAAAAAAAATTTAAGGGGCGCCTGGGTGGCTCAGTCAGTTAAGCGTCTGACTTTGGCTCAGGTCACAATCTCGCGGTCCGTGAGTTTGAGTCCCGCGTCAGGCTCTGTGCTGACTGCTCAGAGCCTGGAGCCTGTTTCAGATTCTGTGTCTTCCTCTCTCTCTGACTCTCCCCCGTTCATGCTCTGTCTCTGTCTCAAAAATAAAATAAAAACGTTAAAAAAAATTAAAAAAAATTTAAGTGCACAATACATTATTGTTAACTATAGGCACTATGTCGTACAGCAGATATCTAACATATTCATCCTATGTAACTGAAACTTTATACCCATTGAATCTATTCATTTTTATTTACTCTTTTTTCATTATGTTCCTCAGACTAGACAATCTCATTTGACTCATATTCCAGGTTCACTGGTTCTTTTTCTGTCTGCTCAAATTTGTTATTAAGCTCCTCTAAGTAAAATTTCCATTTCGGTTATTATGCTTTTCAGCTGCAGAATTTCTATTTTGTTCTTTTTTATATGTTCTATCTTTTTTTTTTATATTTTCTATTTGATGAGAAATCATTCTCATACTTTCCCCTAGTTCTTTAGACATGGTTCCTTTTTAGTTCCTTGAATACATTTAACATAGCTGACTTTGGGGCACCTTGGTGGTTTATTTGGTTAAGTGTCCAACTCTTGGTTTCGGTTCAGGTCATCATCTCAAGGTTCATGAGCTGAAGTCCCACTTTGGGCTCTGTACTGACAGAGCATGTTTGGGATCCTCTCTCTCCTCTGTCTGTCTCTCCCCTGCTTATGCTTGCTCTCTCTCTCTCTCTCTCTCTCTCTCAAAATAAATAAACTTAAAAATAAATAAAATAAAATAGCTGACTTTTAGGGGTCCCTGGGTGGTTCAGTCGGTTAAGTGTTCAACTCTTGATTTCAGCTCAGGTCATGATCTCACAGTTCATGAGACTGAGCCCTGCATCAGGCTCCATGCTAACAACACAGGGCCTGCTTGGGATTCTATCTCTCTCCCTCTCTTTCTCTGCCCCTGCCACACTCATGTGCTCTCTCTCTCTCTCTCTCTCAAAATAAATAAATAAACTTTAAAAAATCACTATAAAACAGCTGACTTTTTAATCTTTGTCAGGTAAATTCAAGATCTGGGCTTCTTCAGGGATAGTTTCTGTTGATTGCCATAATTTCTTGTTTCTTTTAATGTTTTGTAATTTTTGTTGACAACTGGACGTTTTAAATAATGTGACTACTCTGGAAGTCAAATTCTCTCCATTACTGTTTTGTTGCTATTTGTTGTTCTAAAACTTCTTAAAATTTCTGAAAAGCATCCAGAGGAAAGGAAGACCTTACCTTCAGGGATATAAAAATAAGATTGATGAATGACTTATGACAGAAGACAGAAGGGTGTGCCTGTGTGCCTCACTTGGTTAAGTGTCCGACTTTGGCTCAGGTGATGATTTCACAGCTCATGAGTTCCAATCCCTGAGTTGGCCTCTGTTGACAGCTCAGAGCCTGGAGCCTGCTTCTGTCTCTCCCGCTCTCTCTGCCCCTCCTCTGTGTATGCTCTCTCTCTCTCTCTCTCTCACACACACACACACACACACACACACACAAGAAACATTTTTTTAAAAGCCAGAAGACAAGAAATTGACATTTAAAAGTGTTTAGGAGAGAAAGTATCACCCTAGATCTATACCCAAGAAAAATACCCTTCAAAAATGAAACGGATACATGAATTCGTACACACACATATATATTTGTTTGCTTTGTCAGTTGAGATGGCTGAGAAGCAATGACACCTTGGTAGCCATGAATATACCTAAGACATAGATCTTGGTTTCTTTTTTTTTTTTAATGTTTTATTTATTTTTGAGACAGAGAGAGACAGAGCATGAGCAGGAGAGGGGCAGAGAGAGAGCGAAACACAGAATCCAAAGCAGACTCCAGGCTCTGAGCTGTCAGCACAGAGCCCAACACAGAGCTCAAACTCACAAACTGCGAGATCATGACCTGAGCCGAAGTCAGATGCTTAACCGACTGAGCCACCCAGGCGCCCCTAGATCTTGGTTTCTAATAACATTCTCCAGAAGAAGTAACTTGGCCTCCTTGAAAAAAAATGGCTGATTCTAGGATTGAAGCAGGTAATATACAAGATGAGCCTGGAGCGTCTTGAAGTCCCAGATAGTGATGAAGCCCTCAAAAAAGAAGAAAACACACAATTATGGGAGTATTTTCAGGAGCCAACTGAAAAAGCTCTCAGTATTCAGAGACAGAACAATTTGAACAATACAGTAAAGAAATTAGCATTAGGTTATAAGCCAAAGTATCAAATAAATATCCATGAGTCCATATTGATATATATAAATTAATAAATAGGGAGCAATAGACAAATATCCCATGTAGAAAAACCCATATAACATATGTAGATACTCCACCATCAAGGAGATGGAGCATAACTCCCCACTCCTTAAAAGTGGGCTGTGCATAGTAATTTCCTCCAAAAGAGACTAGTATGGAAATGGGGAAATTTTTCAGTGCAAAACCCTGACAAACACTACTTCATCCAGGTGACCAAGGTTAACATCAATAGTGATAAGTCATTGTTATAGTATGTACCCTTTATATGATGTGTTGAGAATGGAGGGATATTATACAAAATATCTTACCAGAATTCTTCAAAACTGTCATGGTCAGGGCTGAGGCCAAGATGACAGAGCAGCATGGAAGTTCTCTGCTTCTCTCATCCTTAAAATGCAGCTAGATCAGCACCAAACCATTTTGAACACCTAGAAACTTGATCTGAGGATTAACAGAACAGTCTGTAAAACTTGAGCCACAGAACTCAGCAGGTATGTGACACAGTGAGGTGAAATGGGAAAGAGAGAAGCCGCAGAGGATAGGGAGCTGTATTTGTGGAGAGAGGAAAGAGAAAGGGAGGAGAGTACAGGAAAAGCACTCCCCTGGAAAGTAGCTGGAGAGAAAGAGAAAGAGTGAAAACAGCCACAGGTGACTGAAAAAGAAAGGGAGCAAGGAGAAAGGACAGGGTTTCAATACCATTAAGACTCTATAAACAGGGGAAAGCAGCATCAGAAATTTAACAGCTCAATAGCTGGTGGTGCTCTGGTGGGAAGTGTGAATCCCCAGGGCAGGAAGTGAGGTCTGAGGGTTCAAGGGCCACACAGGGAGAAGCAGTTCCCCTGCTACGAGGGCATTTGGTAGAGGCCCTATGGCCTCCAAGGTCCCAGTGGACCCCAGAGAATATCATTGCTGGTATTAGAAAAAAGATGCCAGGGTGCGATGAAACCTGACACCAGTTGTATGTTGTGATTCACCTTAATCTCTAAACACTGCTGCTACGTGATCACACAAATTTATTCTGGGGCAAGCTAGCACCTAGCCACAATCTCTGAGCCTCTGCAGCAGTGCGATCACAGGAACATCCCCAGGCTCAAGCCAGCACCCACAACTGCTCCACGAAACCCTCCCCCAGAGGGCAGGAGTGGGTCCAAGGCACAGGACCATCAGAAGTGAGGGGTTTGGAAACACAGCCCCATAAGAGATAAAAATTCTGGAGGGAGGTGCCATCTGGCAGGCTGATGGCTTGGACACAGACAGTGTAGAAGCAGGGAGTGGATGGAAACCACAGAAAAAGGAGGGTACTTGTTTGCTGGTCAGTGAGAGCACAGTGTACTGGTCCTAGAGACTGGGAAGCTAGGTGGCACCGTTTTCACCTCTCCCATGCAAGCATATACACGCGCACACACCCCACAGTGATCTATCCCAGTAAGCTAAGCAGTGCCACCTAGTGGAGAACGGAGCCATTTCACAAGCCCTGTCCAACTGTGCCAATCAAGCCCTAGAGGACCACCACAAGTCTCTACACCTGCTTAATGTGTGGACTATAAAGTGCTTCATAGTTTGACTTCTAGGGGAAATTGGTTGTAATTTCACTCAAATTTTATTCTGTTTGCTGGTCCATCTATTCAGGTTTTTTTACCTTTTTATTTTCTTATTCTTGGATGCAGAAAGAAAAAATTTATTTTTATTTTCCATTTTTATAAAATAATTTTTAAAAATATTTTTACTACATTTTTGTAAATTTATTTTTTATTTTACCTTACTCATTTTATTTTATTCTATTGTATACATTTTTAAATTTTTAAACATTTTATTACTTTTCTTTCTCTTTTTTCTCTATTCTATCAAGCTTCTTTCAACAACAGACCAAAACACACCAAGGATCTAGCTTCCTTTATTTGATTTTTTTGTGGGTTGTCTCTAATTTTTAATTTTTATTTAAGTCTTTTTCTTCCTCCAAATGACAAAATGAAAGAATGCACCCCAAAAGAAAGAACAGGAAGAAATGACAGCCAGGGACTTAATCAACACAGATATAAGCAAGATGTCTGAACTAGAATTTAGAATCATGATAATAAGAATACTAGCTGGGGTTGAAAAACGTGGAATCCCTTTCTGAAGAGATAAAATAAGTAAAATCTAGTCAGGATGAAATTTAAAATACTATTAACTAAGCTGCAATCTTGAATAGATGTCACAGTGGCAAGGATGGTTGAAGCAGAGCAGCAAATCTGCAATGTAAAAGATAAAATTATGGAAAATATTGAAGCAGAAAAATAAGAGGGAAATTAAGGCAAAAGAGCACAATATGAGAATTAGAGAATTCAGTGACTCATTAAAAGGAATAACATCCTAATCATACAAGTCCCAGAAGATAAAGAGAGAGAAAAAGGAGTAGAAGGTTTATGTTAGCAAATCATAGTGGAAAAACTTTCCTAACCTGGGGAAAGACACAGACATCAAACTCCAAGAAGCACAAAGAACTGCCATTAGATTTAACAAAACAAACATTAATGAGGCATATAATAGTCAAATTCACAAAATACACAGACAAGGAAAGAATTATGAAAGCAGCAAGGGGGAAAGGTTCACAGCAGATCTGTCATAGAAACTTGGTAGGCCAGAAAAGAGTGGCAGGATATATTCAACGTGCTCAATCGGAAAAATATGCAGGCAAGAATTCTTTATCCAGCAAGGCTGTCATTCAAAATAGAAGGGGAGATAAAGAGATTCCCAGAAAAATAAAAACAAAAGGGGTTTGTGACCCCTAAACCAGCCCTGCAAGAAATTTTAAGTGGGGACTCTCCGAGGGGAGAAAAAATGGAAAAAAAAAAAAAAAGACCAAAAGCAACAAAGACTAGAAAGCACCAGAGAATTCTACAGACAACAGAATGGCAATAAATTAATATCTTTCATTACTCTAAATGTCAATGGACTAAACTCTCCAATCGAAAGACATAGAGTCTTTTGATGGATAAGAAAACAAAATCCATCTATGTTATTTACAAGAGACCCATTTTAGCTCTAAAATTCACCTGCATATTGTTCACCTGCAGATTGAACGTAAGGGGATGGAGAACTGTCTATCATGCTAATGGTCGCCAAAAGAAATCTGGAGTAGCCATGCTTAGACAATCTAGATTTTAAAATAAAGTCTGTAACAAGAAATGAAAAAGGGCATTACATCATAACTAAGGGCTTTATCCCCCCAAGATCTAACAATTGTAAACATTTATGACCCCAACGTGGAGAAACCCAAATATATAAATCAATTAAAAAAGTATAGAAATTCATGGTTAATAATACCATAATAATAGGGGACTTCAATACCCCACTGACAGCAATAGACAGATAATCTAGACAGAAAATCAACAAGGAAACAATGGCTTTGAATGACACACCAGACCGATGGACTTAACAGATACATTCAGAACATTTCATCCTAAAACAGTGGAATACACATTCTTCTTGAGTGCACATGGAACATTTTTCAGAATAGATCACATACTGGGACACAAATCAGCCCTCAACAAGTACAAAAACATTGAGATCATGCCATGCATATTTTCAGACCACAACGTGATGAAACTTGAAATCAACCACAAGAAAAAATTTGGAAAGACAACAAATACTTGAAGATTAAAAACCATTTTATTAAAGAATGAATGGGTTAACCAACAGACTAAAGAAGAAATTAAAAAGTATGTGGAAGCCAATGAAAATGATAACACGACAACCCAAAACCTCTGGGATGCAGCAAAGGCAGTCATAAGAGGGAAGTATATAACAGTCCAGGCCTTCCTAAAGAAGGAAGAAAGGTCTCAGATACACAACCTAACCTTACACCTCAAAGAGCTGTAAAAAGAACAGCAAATAAAACCCCAAACCAGCAGAAGACAGGAAATAATAAAGATTAGAGCAGAAATCAATGCTATCAAAAAACAAAACCAAACAGTGGAACAAATCAATGAAACAAGGAGGTGGTTCTTTGAAAGAATTAACAAAATTGAGAAACATCTAGCCAGTTTGATCAAAAAGAAAAAGGAAAGGACCCAAATAAATAAAATCAAGAATGAAAGAGGAGAGATCACAACCAACACTGCAGAAACACAAGCAATAATAATAGAATATTATGAGCAATTATATCCCAGCAAATTGGGCAATCTGGAAGAAATGGACAAATTCCGAAAAACATGTAAACTACCAAAACTGAAACAGAAAGAAATAGAAAATCTGAACAGACCCATAGCCAGTAAAGAAATTGAGTTAGTAATCAAAAATCTCCCAACAAACAAGATTCCAGGGCTGGATGGATTTCAAGGGAAATTCTACCAACATTTAAAGAAGAGTTAACACACTTATTCTTTTGAAGCTGTTCCAAAAAATAGAAATGGAAGGAAAACTTCCAAACTCATTCTATGAAGCCAGCATTACCTTGATTCCAAAACCAGACAGAGACCCCACTAAAAGGAGAATGATAGACCAATTTCCCTGATGAACATGGATGTGAAAATTCTCCACAAGATACTAGCCAACAAGATCCAACAATACATTAAAAGAATTATTCACCATGATCAACTGGGATTTATACCTGGGATGCAGGGCTGGTTCAATATCTGCAAATCAATCGATGTGATTCATCACATTAATAAAAGAAAGGATAAGAACCATGTGATCCTCTCAATAGATGCAGAGAAATCATCTGACAAAATACAGCATCCTTTATTCATAAAAACCCTCAAGTAAGTAGGGATAGAAGGATCATACCTCAAGATCATAAAAACCATATATGAAAGACCCACTGCTCATATCATCTGCAATGGGGAAAAATTGAGAGCTTTCCTCCTATGGTCAGGAATAGGACAGGGATGATCACTCTTGCCACTGTTGTTCAGCATTGTGTTGGAAGTCCTAACCTCAGTAATCAGGCAACACAAAGAAATTAAAGGCATCCATACTGGCAAGGAGGAAGTCAAACTTTTACTCTTCGCAGACAATATAATACTCTATATAGAAAACCCAAAAAATTCCACCAAAAAACTACTAGAAATGACCCATGAATTCAGCAAAGTTGCAGGATATAAAATCAATGCACAAAAATCAGTTGCATTTCTATACACCAATAATGAAGCAGCAGAAAGAGAAATCAAGGAATCAGTCTCACTTACAATTGCGCCAAAACCCATAAAATACCTAGGAATAAATTTAACCAAAAGGTGAAAAATCTATACACTGAAAACTATAGAAAGCTTATGAAAGAAATGGAAGAAGACACAAAAAAATGGAAAAATAGTCCATGCTCATGGATTGGAAGAACACATATTGTTAAAATGTTGATACTACTCAAAGCAATACACATATTCAATGCAATACCTATCAAAATAACACCAGCATTCTTCACAGAGCTAGAACAAACAATCCTAAAATGTGTATCAAACCAGAAAAGATCCTGAATAGCCAAAGCAACCCTGAACAAGAAAACCAAAGCTGGAGGTGTACAAAGCTGTAATCATCAAGACAGTATAGTCCTGGCACAAAAACAGACACTTAGATCAATGGAACAGAATACAGAACCCAGAAATGGTACCACAAATGTGTGGCCAACTGATCTTTGACAAAGCAGGAAAGAATATCCAGTGGAATAAAGACAATCTCTTCAGCAAGTGGTGCTGGGAAAACTGGACAGCGACATGCAGAAGAATGAACCTGGACCACTTTCTTACACCATACACAAAAATAAACTAAAAATGGATGGAAGACCTAAAAGTAAGACAGGAAGCCATCAAAATCCTAGAGAGAAAGCAGGCAAAAACCTCTGTGACCTTGGCCACAGCAACTTCTTACTCAACACATCTCTGGAGGCAAGGGAAACAAGAGCAAAAAAACAAGAGCAAAAATCAGGGCCTCAAGATAAAAAGCTTCTGCGCGGTGAAGGAAACAATCGGCAAAACTAAAAGGCAACCGGCGGAATGGGAGAAGATATTTGCAAATGACATAAAGCGTTAGAACCCAAAATCTATAAAGAACTATCAAATTCAACACCCAAAAACCAAATAATACAGTGAAGAAATGGGCAAAAGACATGAGCATATACTTTTCCAAAGAAGACATCCAGATGGCTAACAGACACATGAAAAGATGCTCAACACCACTCATCATCAGGGAAATACAAATCAAAACCACAATGAGATACCACCTCATTCACACTTGTCAGAATGGCTAAAATTAACAATTCAGGCAACGACAGATGTTGGCGAGGATGTGGAGAAAGAAGAACCTTTTGCACTGCTGGTGGGAATGCAAACTGGTGGAGATACTCTGGAAAACAGTACAGAGGTTCCTCAAAACATTAAAAATGGAACTACTCTGTGACCCAACAGTTGCACTACTAGGTATTTTTCCAAAGAATACAGGTATGCTGTTTCAAAGGGGCACATGTACATCAATGTTTATAGCAGAAGTATCAACAATAGCCAAGTATGGAAAGAGCCCAAATGTCCATCGACAGATGAATGCATAAGAAGATACACACACACACACACACACACACACACACACACACACAATGGAGTATTACTTGGCAATTAAAAAGAATGAAGTCTTGCCACTTGCAACAATGTGGGTGGAACTAGAGTGTATTAGGCCAAGTGAAATTAGTCAGAGAAAGACAAATGTCATATGACTTCTTTCATATGTGGAATTTAAGATGCAAAACAGATTAACATAAGGGAAGGGAAGCAAAAACAATATAAAAACATGGAGGGGGACAAACCATAAGAGATTCTTAAATATAGAGAACAAACTGAGGGTTGCTGGAAGGGTTGTGGGAGGGAGAATGGGGTAAATGGGTAAGGAGCATTAAAGAAGATACTTGTTGATATGAGCACTAGGTATTCTATGTAGGGGATGAATCATTGTGTTCCACTTCTGAAATCATTATTGCACTATATGCTAACCAACTTTGATGTAAATTAAAAAAAATAAATTTAAAAAATTTTCATGATCATCAAACAGTAGGAGAACTTCAGAAACTGCTACAGCCAAGAGTAACCTAAGGAGACATTATTACTAGGTGCAATATAGTATCCTGGATGGATCCTGGAATAGAAAAAGGTATAAACCAGGGAAATTTGAATAAACTGTGGACCTCAGTTAATAATAATGTATTAATATGGTTTCATTAATGATGATGTATACACTGAGATACTAATAATAGGAGAAACCGGTTGTTAAGTAAATGGGATGTCTATGTACAATTTTCTGTAAATCTAAGACCTTTTTAAAATTAAAAGTATATTTTAAAGGGGGGGAGAATATTTTCTCAATAAAAGCTAAGAAAATTAATTCTTGGGTGATCCCCAGTACAAAAAATACTAAAAGAGTTCTTCTGGTTGGAAAAAAAAAAAAGTGATCCTAAATAGAAACATGAAATGGTTGGAGGAATGAAGAATACCAAATTTTAAAACATTTTACAATATGTTGTTGGATTCAAACATATGCAGAAGAAATACATGACAACAGTAGCATGAAGGTGGAGAGGAGAGTAAATGCAGTTAAGCTGTTGTAGTGTTTTGCATTGTTTAGGAACTGGTAATAGTACTAATTTAAAGTAGACTCTAATAAGTCACAGATGCATAGTGTAATCTCCAGGGTAATCACTAAAAGAATAACTTTTTATTATTTATGTATGTATGTATTTTTATTCTTGAGAGAGAGAGAGAGAGAGAGAGAGAGAGAGAGAGCATAAGTGGGCAAGGGGCAGAGAGAGAGGGAGACACAGAACCCCAAGCAAGCCCCAGGCTCTTAGCTGTCAGCACAGAGCCTGATGTGGGGCTTGAGCCCATGAACCATGAGATCATGACCTGAGCTGAAGTTGGACACTTAATGGACTGAGCCACCCAGATGCCCCAAGAATAATTTTTTTAAGTTCATTTATTTATTTAAGTAATCTCTACACCTGGGGCACCTGTGTGGCTCAGTCAGTTAAGCAACCAACTCTTTTTTTTTTTTTTTCAACGTTTATTTATTTTTGGGACAGAGAGAGACAGAACATGAACGGGGGAGGGGCAGAGAGAGAGGGAGACACAGAATCGGAAACAGGCTCCAGGCTCTGAGCCATCAGCCCAGAGCCTGAAGCGGGGATCGAACTCACGGACCGCGAGATCATGACCTGGCTGAAGTCGGACGCTCAACCGACTGCGCCACCCAGGCGCCCCATTAAGCAACCAACTCTTAATCTCAGCTCAGGTCTTGATTTCAAGGTCATGAGAGTCTACTTAAAAAAATTATCTCTACACCCAATGTGGGGCTCAAACTCACTACCCAAGATCAAGAGTTATATGTTCCAGGTGCCCCTAAAAGAATAATTTTTTAAATGTGTAATTAAAAGTGTGTAACTGGGGGTGGGAGGCCCTTGGATGGCTCAGTCAGATAAGCACCTGACTTCAGCTCATGTCATGATCTCATGGTTCGTGGATTTAAGCCCCATGCCGGGCTCTGTGCTGACATCTCAGAGCCTGGAGCCTGCTTGGGATTCTGTGTCTCCCTCTCTCTCTGCCCCACCTCCACTTGCACTCTATCTCTCTGTCTCTCAAAAATGAATAAATGTTTAAAAAAATTTTTTTGAGTGCCTGGGTGGCTCAGTTGGCTAAGCATCCAACTTTTTTTTTTTTTTTGAGAGAGGGCACAAGTGAGCAAGGGGCAGAGAAAGAGGGAGAGAATCCCATGCAGGCTCTGCACTGTCAATGCAGAGCCCATGTGGGGCACAAGCTTATCTGAAGTGGGGTTCAAGCTCACCCCATGTGGGACTCGAACTCATGAACTGTGAGATCATGACCTGAGCCGAAGTCACTTGCTTAATCTGCTGAGCCATCCAGGTGCCCAAGTGTCAAACTCTTGATCTCAGCTCAGGTCTTGATCTCAGCTCAGGTCTTGATCTCAGGATCATGAGTTCAAGCCCTGTGTTGGGCTTTGCACTGGACATAGGGCCTACTTAAAAACAAATTACAAAAAAACTTAATATTTATTTATTTTTGAGAGAGAGAAGGAGACACAGAATCTGAAGCAGGCTCCAGGCTCTGAACTGTCAGCACAGAGACCCAGGTGGAGTTTGAACTCATGAACCATGAGATCATGACCTGAGTCAAAGTCCAACACTTAACCACTGAGCTACCCAGGCACCACCTCCCTGACCAAAATTTGTTTTCAAGTGTGTAACCAATGAAGAAAAATATGGAATAATGGAAATACTAGTCCAAAGGAATACAAGAAAGGAAAAGTAAAGAACAAATAACAGATGATATAAATGGAAAATTAATAGCAAGATGGTAGATTTAAATCTAAGTATATTACATTTAATGTAAATGAACTAAGTAATCTAATTCAAAAACAGATTATCAAGCTTGAAAATCAACTATATACCATTTATAAGAAATATAGTGTAAATATAAAAACACCTGGTAAGTTGAAAATAAAAGGATGGAAAAAGATATACCATACAAATGCTGTCTGAAAGTAAGTTGATATGATTATGTTAATATCAGGCAAAGTATACTTTAAGACAAGAATTTCTAGGCATTTCCTTTTTAAATTTTTTTTTCAACGTTTATTTATTTTTGGGACAGAGAGAGACAGAGCATGAACGGGGGAGGGGCAGAGAGAGAGGGAGACACAGAATCGGAAACAGGCTCCAGGCTCCGAGCCATCAGCCCAGAGCCTGATGCGGGGCTCGAACTCACAGACCGCGAGATCGTGACCTGGCTGAAGTCGGACGCTTAACCGACTGCGCCACCCAGGCGCCCCTAGGCATTTCCTTTTTAAATTAGCGCTCTCAGAAACAGCTTTTATACATTTATCTTTATAGTGTATTACATGCACCACTGTGTGGTCAACACATTCTTTCACTGAAAACATTATCCTGATGCAATAAACAACTAGCATTCTTAGAACACCTTTTTTAGACATGTCTTACAGGCACTGTATGTCTCACATACAGTGTAGTGAATACTGATATAGCACTGTCCTGATTCACATGTGCAACTAGCACAAAACAGGACATTTCTTAGTAACGTGTTGGCAAAACAGAAGATAGAGCAATCTTACATTTATTTGTTTGAACCTAAAAAACAGCTTCAAAATGTATAACTCAAATAATGACCAAACTTAAAGAAGAAAAGACAATTCCACAGTGGGGTAATACTAGAAATGAATATGAATCAATAAGAAAAAGATAACTAGAAAATCCTCAGTAGTTTAGAAATTAAATTACACACTTCTAAATAACTTATGGGTCAAGGAATAAACCATGGAAATTAGAAAGTTATTTGAACCAAATGGTAAGGAAAAGATGACATAAAAACTTGTGGAACACTACTAAAAGTTGCTTAGAGGGAATATTATAGCTTTAAATACATAAAAAAGAAGAACTTTTGAAAATTTGTAATCTAAACTTCCATCTGAAGAAGGTAGAAAATGAGTAACTTGAATGCAAAGAACACAGAAAAAGGAAATAGTCAAGATATAAGCAGAAATCAGTGAAATAGAAAACACATGTACAATAGTCAAAATGAACAAGGCCAAAAGTTTGCTTATTCCGCAAAATTGGTAAATAGTCTGATTTTTAAGAGATAAAACATTAATAGTAATATCAATAGTGAAAAGACGACATTATTACAGATCCAATGGACACTTTAAAAAAGAAGATATGGGGCGCCTGGGTGGCGCAGTCGGTTAAGCGTCCGACTTCAGCCAGGTCACAATCTCGCGGTCCGTGAGTTCGAGCCCCGCGTCAGGCTCTGGGCTGATGGCTCAGAGCCTGGAGCCTGTTTCCGATTCTGTGTCTCCCTCTCTCTCTGCCCCTCCCCCGTTCATGCTCTGTCTCTCTCTGTCCCAAAAATAAATAAACGTTGAAAAAAAAAATTAAAAAAAAGAAGATATGAACAACTCCATGACAATAAATTCAACAATTTAGATGAAATGGACTAATTTATTTGGGGGCAGAGGGAAGAGAACTTTCCAAACCTGCCACACAAAGAGAAAATCTGGAGTCCTATATGTAATACAGCAATTAAATCTTTAATTAAAAACCTTCCTATAAACTGAGGAGATGGCTTCAGTAGTAAATTTTTCCAAATATTAAAGGAAAAAGTTAAAAATTATATTACACAGACTTTTCTAGAGATGAGAAAAGAGTGAGGTATCCAAATTCATTTTATGCTTAGTTCAAATATCAAAACCTCACATGGACATTACTGGAAAGGAACACTACAGACCGACACACCTAAACACAATATTATTATCTCTCAACACACCTAAACACAATATTATAAATAAATAAACAAAATCTGATGATTTAAAGAAGGAATAATATGCCAAGGAGGGGTATGTCTGGGGAATTCAAGGTTGGTTTAACATTTAAAAAATCAATCAATATAATTTAACACATTAAGAGAAGAAAGGATAAAACAATATGGTTTTCTCAATAGATTGGGGGAAAAAAGGATTTGATTTAAAAAACAGACATGATAGGGGCACCTGGGTGGCGCAGTCGGTTAAGCGTCCGACTTCAGCCAGGTCACGATCTCGCGGTCCGTGAGTTCGAGCCCCGCATCAGGCTCAGGGCTGATGGCTCAGAGCCTGGAGCCTGTTTCTGATCCTGTGTCTCCCTCTCTCTCTGCCCCTCCCCCGCTCATGCTCTGTCTCTCTCTGTCCCAAAAAAAATAAATAAACGTTGAAAAAAAAAATTTATAAAAAACAGACATGATTAAAAAAAAACAAACTTTAAGAAAACTTGAAAGAGAAAGAACTTCCTTAATTTAATAATGGCTTCAAAACCCTTAGGCTAACATTTTAATTAATAGTGAAATATTAAATACTTTCCCAGAATTCAGGAAAAGGATAAGGATGTCCACTATTACCTCTTCTATTTAAAATTACACTGAAGGTGTACCAAGTGCACTCAGTGGTGCACTAAAGGCAAAACCAAAACAGAACAAAACAAAAAAACAAGATATAAAGATTGAAAATTGTTATTATTTGCTGATGGCATCATTGTGTGTGTAGAAAATCCAAAACAATGAACAAACAGCCCAGTAAAATTAATACATGAATTTACCATGGAGAAAGCAACAAATGATTAGGACATTTTAAAAAATACCTTTTACAATAGTATAAAAAAAATTCGTCTAGATACCTAGGAGTAAATCTAATAAAGGTTGTTGAATACTTATACACTGAAAACTATAAATTTTCCAATATACTCCCTATATTTCTGAAAGAATTTCAGAAGTTCCAAGTAATTGGAAGTATATGCCATGTTTATTAATTGGAAGATTTACTATTTTTACAGCAAAGTAAAAGAATAACATATGGCTATATACAATAGTACAGATAGATCAAATAGACATAATATTGGTCAAAAGAAGACACGACAAAAGAGTACATATTGAATTATACCATTTATATCAAGGTCAAGAACAATTAAAACTAATTTGTGTGATAGGTGAGAACAGTTACCTTTAGGAGGTATTGACTGGGAAGGGGCATAAGTGAGCCGTCTAGGGTATAATGTTCTTCATCTTGATCTAGTGATGAATTCATGAGTGTATACCCATGTAAAAAAATTCATAGAGGCATAGGTGTGTTTTGTACATTTTAGTCTGTTATATCTCAATGTTTAAAATTTTTAAAAAGAAAAAATTTTTTTAAAGCAATGGGAAACCATTGAAAGGGTTAAAGGTGAGTGACATGATCCTATTTATGTTTTAAAAAATATGTTTTGGGTGATAACTTACTGGGAGAGGGTAGGAGCAGAAGGAGGAAACGCAGGTAAGAGGCTATGGCACAGGTCTAGACAAGAAATAATGGTTGCTTGGACTGGAACTGTTATGCCCACAATTCGTGATCCCCAAAGACCACCAGGGAGCCGAGTCCGATGCAAAAGCAAAGAGCCTTTATTCACCTAGCTCGAGCTCAATCCCCTACCTGCACCAACACAGCGGTGAGATACCGGGGAGAAAGAGCGAGTTTCAAAAGAACAAAGGTTTTATTGGGGCCTGGGGCAGTTGGTGAGGTAATGGCTTTGGCCGCAGCCAATTGGCTGGGGAAGGGTCCCAGTCCTGTTAGGCAGGTGAGCGGGAGGTTACTCAAGGGGAGGAGGCGTGGTCAAGGTGAAGGACACAGAACAAGATGGGGGGGGGGGGGCATAGGCCCGCCCTTTCAGAACCATGAGGATGGAAATGGAGAGAGTGATGTGTAGAACAAAAGCAAAAGAAAAAAATTAAATTTCCTTACAACTTACAGCCCATTTACAAGTTCTTGAGATAGGCCAAGAGACCTTCCTCTAGGAACTCAACTGCCTTGATGTTAATACTTTGCAAAGAGCAAAAGGCCATCTTAGCTTAACATTATCCCGCTCCTCCAGGAGCCTGTGAGTCTCCTTTAACATCTAAATATTCCTTTGGAAACTTCCTTTATTTCTACCCCCCAAGGTATATGTTAGCAATCATCCTCCAAACATATGGCCCACTGATACACATCCAAAAGGTGTTATGACTAAGGTTTTACTAGACAGAAGTAAATTACCTTTTCCTCACAGCTAGCCCCTCGAGGTCCTGGAAACCTTGCTTCCAAATTCCTTAGACACTTACACTAGCCCTAACTCCCTCCTAACTTGAAGGTACATAGTCACTCCTCATGATCCTCGAGCAGCTCTTTCTGCCCATGGGTCCTGTCCCCAAGCTTTAATAAAACCACCCTTTTTGCACCAAAGATGTCTCAAGAATTCTTTCTTGACCATTCACTCCGGAAACCCCAACATGTCCACATCAAGAAGATGCACTGGAGAGAGGTGTGGGAGCAGGATCTGCAGATACAGAGAACCAGAGGAAAGTGTCACAAATATCTTTTGGGGTTTCCACCATAGGAAACGGAAGACGAAAAGCCGGGGGGTGGGGGGGGGGGAGCGGAATGGAAAACCTGGGGTGGGAGTAGATCTCTTGGAAAAGAGCAAATGGGAGGGAGCTAAGGAATTCCTTAAGTGGGAGTCGAGGTCTGGCCTGGCGGGAACAGTCGAGGCAGGGCCTGAGATGGGGGTCTAGGGAGTGCAAGTTTGGGTTCTAAGGCATATTTGTAATTTACGCGCGCATTGGAGGGGTGGGAGCTTGGCCTCCTGAGGTGTAAGGCGTTTCTAAGGACCCGACACAGGGCAAGCCGGTAGAAACCGACAACAGGAATAAGACTGGGAAGAGTAGGTCCCCAACCAGGCCCGCTTGGGGACCGGGAGGCTCGCAAAGCCTGACCCGGAGCTCTTGGATGGGAGGTCGCCCAGCCTCAGCCCTCAGGCGGAACCAATTATGACGGCGGTGACGTTTCCGGCCGGCGCTACAGAGATGCCACACGGAAGGGGCGGTGTACGCCGGCGTGACGCGGCCGCGCGGGATGGGCAGGGCCAAGGCGACGACGACGGCGGCGAGAGCGAGAGACGGTGGCGCGACAAGGGCCCTCAAGCCCGGCCACCATGAGCACCAAGCAAGTCACTTGCAGGTTAGTGCGGGGGATCCAGGAGTAACGGGCCACTTCGCTTTCCCTTCGCCCCCCCAAGCCCCCGCTCCGGCCCCTTGGCGGCTGGTGCACCCCAGCCCCACTACCAGGGAAACTGAGGCTGAGCGGATTCTTGAAAAGTTGCTCAGCTGTTCGCGGTCGGGCTTTCCTGGGCGGAGCTCGGGCTGCGGCGGGAACCGGTCACCTGGCGTGTGTGTGGCTATGTGTTTGGGATGAGACCCCAGGTCAGGCCAGCGCCGGGGCCTGTGAGCTGGAAGGACGAGCTAGCCAGGGCCGTGCAGGTCGCTGAGGCCTGAGGGTGGGGGTGGAGCCCTTGGAACTTGGAGTTTAGCTGGAAAAGGAGATTTGGAATTGGGTAAGGAGACTCTAAGTGATCGTTTGCCAGTGGGGATACCACACAGGAATAGGTTATTGATCTATAATCAGGGCCTAGAACGAGCTGGGGTCCCGAAAGGGGTCTTCGTTTCCCAAGAGTTTGAAGATCTCTGCGGCCTAAATTTACAGACTCAGCAAATAAGAATTGTGCAGGGAAATAAAAATGTCGGGTAGTATTTACTGAAAGTTGGTGAAGTGCTTCGCGTATTTCCAAGTGCTCTATATTCATTGTCACTAGACTTCACAATAACACTGCCAGGAAGATATAATTCCCATTTTACAATACAGGAAATTCAGATCGAAAGAGATTAAGTGACACTCTTACTGAGACACCCATTTATGTGGAGAAGTACAACGGTAATGGATGGATGGTGTAGAAAATTCGAAACCGGATGCTACACTGCGACTGCTCCTGTGAAGCAGAAAGAGCTTGGTTGTGTAACACCCTCGTTCCTTGGTGAACTTGTGGCTTACCAATCCTGGGTTCCTAGTCTTGTTGGCCTGATACTTGGACAGTACAAATTTTAATAACTGGTTTCAGTGTGTGGGAAACATTGCCCCCCAAAATCAGTTGTATAGTTTGATTATGTAATAAACAGTTTATTAAATTCTCATCTATGTTGTTACTTCTTAATTAGCATGAATAATTGAGAAGGGACTATGTAAAAAGTTTTCAGTTAGTATTAATATGTATTAACTGTTCAACCAGTTTATCCAAGGCCATGGCTTATATGAAGCAGTAGTCAGAAATTTGCACTCAGTGTCTACAGAAAATAGGTTATCTGTGTTAGAAATATCTTTTGTGAGACCTGTTTGTGTTCATTTTTATTTGTATGAAGCAAGCGTTGTGCGTAATTGTAAAGCAGATTTTGGTTACTCTTCTTAAGATGTGTCCACAAAAGAGTACACATTTGTGTAATGCTTTATAATTGAATTTTAACTCTTTATAGTATCTAGTTTTACAGAGAAGGACTTGGAACTTACTCCTAACTTCACATCTAAATGCAGGAGCAAAAACTTAAATCAAGATTATCTTGTTTTTTTTTCCTTCTGCACTGAGATGGCCTAACCTGAAAGCTTTAATTTAATTTAATTTAACAGGGGCATCCTGCAGGATGTTGTTGCATATAAACTCAAGAGTGGGTTGGAATGTTGGAAAGGGATCACTTCTGTTTAAGTACTGATGTTTGGTGGAGCCCTTAAAATGCGCTGGGTGCTCTAACGGCCACATCGCCTGTAACCCAGCAACCCTCACTGTTCCACAGATTGTGAAACCAAGCCTGTGCACTGAAGTGATTGCCTGAGGTCATTCAGCTTCTAAGTGGCCAAGGTGTGGCATCGGAGCCCATGCGCTCATTGACCCGATGACATCCAAATAAATTTGGGAAATGATAAAGTTTCTTCGCTACAGGAATTTTTAAAGCTATTCATATGTGTCTATGTAAGGAAAATGCACGTAAAAATATATAGAAAGTAAAAGAAGTTTACTTGCAAAAGGGTGTGAGGGAGTCCAGTCTCGCAAGGACTGCGTCACCAAATAAAAAACTAGAACACATTTAAATGAAAAGAAACTGCAGTATTACCTAGAGTACCAAGTTCACATTAGTGTTTCATGGTGGAAAAGCTTCTCACATTGTATTATCTTCACAAAAGTCTTATCTCCAGACATTGGTAACTCACAGGAAATGTCCAAGATAGGATTTATTTTGGGAGACCAGGCCTTAACAGGGTGCTCAGCTGTTTTGGATTTATCTGAAGGTGAAAAGTGTTTTTTGCTTTGTTTTCCTGGCTGTGGCATGTGATGTACATGCTTATTCTGAATAGCAGCAGGACAGAGTTTAAGTTTTGCCTTTATTCTGATATGCAGACATCTCTAAGAGATGGATGTTGAA
This sequence comes from Prionailurus viverrinus, assembly GCF_022837055.1. Taxonomy (NCBI): domain Eukaryota; kingdom Metazoa; phylum Chordata; class Mammalia; order Carnivora; family Felidae; genus Prionailurus; species Prionailurus viverrinus. Next base: position 53,269,454 of record NC_062562.1, read on the forward strand.
ATGCTAGGATTCCCAAATTTAATGACAAAGACACTCCATATGTTTATTGCCTGGAATGGCAAGAATGGCTACTCACACAGTTGTGCTGTCAATCAGCTCTTCTGATTTCTCCCATGCCACTCTATCCACAAACAAGCTGGGAATTATTTTTGCTGATTCTTCTTGCTAACTATTTTCCCATGTCTTCCAGTCTGTTTTTAAAGTCCTGGTGCAGCTCTCTCCGCCCCACCCCTGCTTGTGCTCTGTGTCTGTCTTTCACAAATGAATAAACATTAAAAAAAAGTCGGGGGGGGGGGCACCTGGGTGGCTCAGTTGGTTGAGCATCCGACTTCGGCTTAGGTCATGATCTTGCGGTTCGTGAGTTCGAGCCCCGTGTCGGGCTCTGTGCTGACAGCTCAGAGCATGGAGCCTGCTTCAGATTCTGTGTCCCCCTCTCTCTCCGCCCCACCCCTGCTTGTGTTCTGTGTCTCTCTGTCTTTCAAAAATGAATAATCATAAAAAAATTTTTTTTAAGTCCTGGTGCAGGCCTTTATGATAGCTTGGTAACCACTTTCTTTTCTTCTATGATAGAGGTTCCTTTGTCTTATCATCACTAGGCAAAGACCTAGAATTTGTTTCCTTGGAACATCAAGCTTGGAATCACAAAAAATGAGGGACCTTGCCAGCCAGTGAGTGGTAGAAGAGCTTGAAATCTGGAGTTGGGCAGTTCGGGATTCTGATCCTGCTACCACCTGTGCCACAACTTACTCATCTATAAAATGGAGATGGTAACGCCTAACCCGCGGAGTTAGTTAAGGGATTAGACAGTAACAGCAAACCATCATAGAGTGTTTTTGGGGTGGTAGGCTAAGCATTTACATGCATGGTCTCAGCCAGACCTCAGAGTCATCTATCACAGAAGTCTATGGAATACAATTATTATATTATGGTTGGGGAAATTGAAGCTTGGAGATTTAAATAACTTGCTCATGGTCATATAGCAAGCTCTCTGATTTCACAGTGTTAACTATTACACTATACTTCATCCCTACGTCTTTTAACGTTTATTTCAGGCCTACCACCAGGCCCAGCATTAACCCCTTTACCTGTCACTGGATCTGTTATCACATGCCGTACAGCCATAAAATTTAAGTCTGAAAATATGTAAGGAAATGTAAAGAAAAGTGACACTGAGAATGTAGATTACCCATATACTCAGATATGATTTGCAGAAGCATTTTGCTAAAGATATGCACCATTGAAAGGCATGTAAGAAACTAAATTGAATTTGTTTGGCTCAGTCCTGCACTGCAGCTAGAGCTGCTAGTGGTTCTGTGGCTAGAAATGAACCTGATGTCCTTTGCAACATATTTTTTTGTTTTGTTTTGTTTTAACGTTTTATTTATTTTTGGGAGACAGAGAGTGACAGAGCCCAAGCAGGGGAGGGGCAGAGAGAAAGCGAGACACAGAATCCAAAGCAGGCTTCAGGTTCTGAACTGTCAGCACAGAGCCCGATGCAGGGCTCAAACCCATGAACCACGAGATGATGACCTGAGCTGAAGTCAGGCGCTTAACTGACTGAGCCACCTAGGCGCCCCCTGTCCTTTGCAACATATAGTAGCTATGGTCCTTTGGGGTCACCCAGGATAACAGACCCTTTTGGAGTCCCCCCGAGAAATCTCCCTACTCTGAGTCTCCAGTTATGCACTGTTCCCCTTCATACTACTCACCCCCTTCCCATTCCCCACCCCAGTTCATGTCTCAGCCTTCTCTCTAGGAAGATATAAGGGATGGTTTGACCCATCCCTTAAGATTGAATAGTTGGAAATTCATTACAAGGTGCAGTATGAGAGAGGCCTGGATTAAACTTAGTATAACATAGATGGGGAGGGATAGCTCTGAGCAGTTGACAAGATGCTTCAAAGGACAGGCAGGATGTGTTCAAACTAGTTTTCTGTTTGTCGCTGGGGAGTGGAAATGATGACATATGCTACAAAAATAGGACTGAGCTGGCTTCATTTCTTACATAACCCTTATTTCATGCTCCCCTTGAAGGCACTGCACTGATGGTGGTCTAGAAGTTATTTTTGAAGCTGTTTAAATCTCAGCTTAGTCACTTACAGAAGTGAAATGTCTTGCATGAAGTCACCAGCTTATAAGTGACTAATTAGAAGCTCTAGTTGATGGTTAAGTATTTGTTTTCCTAATGGGGAAGAGAGTGAATGAGCAGAGTTTGGAAGGCAGATTGAAGAAGACTTACGGGAGGTGGTAGAATTATAAAAGGCACCCTTGTAGGACCACGAAGAATCTGTCCTCTTGTATGCCTGGTTAACAAATAGTATTTGGTAGAGAACCTCTGGTAGTCTCCTACTCACCTTTTCTGTTTGTTTCTTTTTCTTTCTTTCCCCTTTTTTTTTTTTTGAAATCTTTAGTGTCTCCAAAGGAAACTATTACAGAAGTATTTATTAGATCTTATTTTTTGTGGACCTGTTTATATAGCCACTTTGAGCCTGTTCTCGTCCAGTATTTATGAGTTTACTAATCATGGTAGTAATCTGTCTTTCTTTGTCATTCAGAGTTGGCTCTTGGTGCTGATTTTTTTTTTAACTTTTATACACACATTAGGGTAAGTGAAATAACCTGAACACAAACGACCACATGTTGTATGATCCTACTTATATGTAATGTCAAGAAGAGGGGCAGAGGTGCCTGCTGGCTCAGTTGGTAGAGCATATGACTCTTGATGTTGGGGTCATGAGTTCAAGCTGGTCCACGAAGGAAGGCCGCTGGAAACAATTCAGTGCAAAAGGTGGGCTACAGTGTTTTTGACAGGGGCCACAGCATGGGTAAAGGCAGAGTGACAGGGAAGTCAGTTTTGGTTGGAAAAGGTCAGGGTATCTGGGAAAATTGGAGCTGGGGACCCCCTCCTAGCAATTTGACCTTCTGTAAGTCTTCACTGGTCTCTGAGCCTCAGCTTCCCTACTTGCATCGTGGGTGTAGTGGTACTACAGTATTGCTGGGGTTAACTGAGCTATTGAAGTGAACGGGCTAGTATTGATAGTACTGTTCAGTAGATCTTTGGTATTTTTTCACATTTCATGTATTTCTCATAATATACTCTTTCAGAGGGAGGGAGGGCCTTCCTTGCCCAAAAGTCTTTATTCAAGAGGCATCTGAGTTATTAGCCCTCTCTAAAAAAGATAAATTGTGAAAATCATATAGAAGAAGGAGGAAATGGGTAAAACCAGAAGGTTGTGAGTTGATAATGTGGAAGCTGGTGCTGGGACATCTTGAGAGTTCATTCTGCCATTTGGTTTACTTCTGTATATGTTTCATATGTGTTTGGAATTCTCCATAAAATGTCTTTTTAAATAAGTTAAAACATGGGTTCACAGATAAAGCTCCTTTACAAAGCAGCCTCCTAACAGGCTCTTCCCCTGCACTTTCAGTCCTCTTCAAATCTGTCTTCCATCTTGCAGCTCAAGTGGCTTTTTCTGAAAGAGGCCTGGGAAAAGGTGTGTATGATAACTGTACAAGCATGCCCCAGAAATAGTGCATGTTCGGTTCCAGGCCACTGCAGTAAAGCAAATTTTGGAATCAAGTGAATCAAGTGAATTTTTTGGGTTTTCTGGTGCATATAAAAGTTATGTTTATCCTGTAGTCTATAAAATGTGCAATAGCATTATGTCTAAAACACCATGCACATACCTTCATTTAAAAATACTTTTAGGAGTGCCTAAGTGGCTCAGTTGTTTAAGCATCTGACCTCTTGATCTCACTCAGGTCATGAGTTCAAGCCCCGCATCAGGCTCTGCACTGATAGCATGGAATCTGCTTGGGATTCTCTCTTTCTCCCCCTCTCTGCCCCCCCTCACTTGCTCGCTCTCTTTCCCTCAAAAATAAATAAGTGAACTTAAGGGGGAAAAAAAGACAAAAATGAAATTTGCCCCATTGACTCTCTTTTTATAAACCATTTCTCTGCAGCATGGGATGCTGTGTGATAGCATTTTACCCACAGCAGCACTTCTTTAAAAATTGGGAGTCCAGGGGCACCTTGGTGGCTCAGTCAGTTAAGCGTCAGACTTCAGCTCAGGTCCTGATCTCATGGTTTGTGAGTTCGAGCCCTGCATCGGGCTCTGAGCCTGGAGCCGCTTCGGATTCTGTGTCTCCCTCTCTCTCTGCCCCTCCCCCTCTTGTGCTCTCTCTCTCTCTCTCTCTCAAACATAAATAAAATGTATAAATAAATAAATAAATTGGGAGTCTATCCTTTCAAACTCTGCCACTGTTTTATCAACCAAGTTTATGTAATATTCTAAATCCTTTGTTGTCATTTCACCAGTCTTCGCAGCATCTTCACCAGGAATAGGTCTCCCAAAATCACCTTCTTTGCTCATCCATAAGAAGCAACTCCTCGTCTGTTTTAAGTTTTATCATGAGATTGCAGCAATTCAGTCCCATCTTCAGGCTCCGTTTTTTTTTTTTTTTTAATGTTTATTTATTCTTGAGAAAGAGACAGAGCAGGAGCAGGAGCAGGGGACGGGCGGAGAGAGAGGGAGACACAGAATCTAAAGCAGGCTCCAGGCTCTGAGATGTCAGCACAGAGTCCGGTACAGGGCTCTAACCTTCGAACTGAGAGATCATGACCTGAGCTGAAATCCAGTTCTTAACCCACTGACCCATCCAGGTTCCTCTCTCTCTCTCTCTCTCTCTCTCTCTCTCTCTCTTTTTTTTAATTTTAAAACTGCTTATTTTTGAGAGAGACAGATAGACAGACAGGATCTGAAGTGGGCTCTGTGCTGAGAGTGGAGAACTGACGCGGGGCTCAGACTCACAAACTGTGAGGTCATGGCCTGAATGGAAGTCAGATGCTTAACTGAGCCACCCTGGCACCCCTTCAGGCTCCACTTCTAATTCTAGTTCTCTTGATATTTCCACCACATCTGTAGTTAACTTCTTCCCCTGATGTCTTGAACCCTCAATGTCATCCATGAGAGTTAGAATCAGTTTCTTCCAAACTCCTATTAATGGTGATATTTTGACTTCTTCCCATGAATCACAAATGTTAATGGAATCTAGAAGGGGAAGCCTTTCTGGAACCAGGTTTTTAATTTACTTTGCCCAGACCATTAGAGGAATCACTGTCTGTGGCAGCTATAGCCTTACACAATGTATTTCTTAAATAGTAAGACTTGAAAGTTGAAATCACTTCCTGATCCTTGGGCTGCAGAATGGATGTTGTGGTAGCAGACATGAAAATAATAATTAATTTCGTACATCTCCAGCAGAGCTCTTGGGTGACCAAGTGCGTCGTCAATGAGCAGTAATGTTTTGAAAGGAACCTTTTTTCTGAGCAGTAGGTCTCAATAGTAGACTTAAAATATTCCGTAAACCACACTGTAAACAGTTGTGCTGTCATCCAGTCTTTGTTGTTCATTCATAGATCACAGGCAGAATAGATGTAGCGTAATTCTAAAGGGCCCTGGGATTTTCATAATGGTACATGAGCACTGGCTTCAACCTCAAGTCACCAACTGCATTAGCTCCTAACAAGAGAGTCGGCCTGTCCTTTGAAGCTTTGAAGCCAGGCATTGACTTCTCTCTAGCTAAGAAAGTCCTAGATGGCATCTTCTTCCACTAGAAGGCTGTTTTGTTTTTATTGAAAATCTGTTGTTTAGTGTAGCCACCTTTGTTAATGATCTCATCTAGATCTTCTGGATAATGTGCTGCAGCTTCTACATCAACACTTGCTGCTTTACCTTACACTCTTATGCAATGGAGACAGCTTCTTTCCTTTAACCTCATGAACCAACCTCTGCTAGCTTCAGACTTTTCTTTCTTTCTCCCTCCCTCTTTCTTTATCTATCTATCTATCTATATATCTATGTTTGTTTATTTTGAGAGAGAGCATGCACACAAGCTAGGGAGGGGCAGAGAGAGAGAGAGAATCCCAAGCAGGCTCCACACTTAGCGCAGACCCCATGTGAGGCTCAGTCTCATGACTGCAGGATCACAACCTGAGCCAATTCCAAGAGTCAGACACTTAACTTGAGCTACCCAGGTGCCCAGCTTCAGACTTTTCTTCAGCAGCTTTCTCTCCTCTCTCAGCCTTCACAGAATTGAAGAGAGTTAGGGCCTTGTTGTCAATTAGCCTTTGGCTGGTGTTATCTCTCCATCCTAAAACTTTCTCCATATCAGTGCTTAGGCTGTTTGGCTTTCTTATCATTTGTGCGTTCACTGGAGTAGCACTTTTAATTTTCTTCAAGAACTTTTCCTTTGCATTCACAACTTGGCTAAATGTTTGGTGCAAGTGGCCTAGCTTTTGGTTTTTCTCAGTTTTTGACATCCCTTCCTCAGTAAGCTGAATCATTCCTAGCTTTTAGGGTAAAGTGGGAAACTTAGGACTCTTCATTTCACTTGAACACTTAGAGGCCACTGTAGGGTTATTAATCGGCTTGATTTCAATACTGTGTGTCAGGAAACGGGGAGCCACCCAAAGGAAGGAGAGAGAGATGGGGAACGGCCTGTTGGTGGAGCAGTCAGAACACACACATTAATTGATTAAATTTGCCATCTCATATAGACATGGTTCATGGTACCTCAAAACAATTACAATAGCACCATCAAAGGTCACTGGTCACAGATCACCGTAACATATAATAATAATGAAAAAGTTTAACGTCTTACAAGAATTACCAAAATGTGACACAGACAGATGTGAGTAAATGCTATTGGAAAATGGCACCAACAGACTTGCTCGAAACAGGACTGCCACAAACCTTCAATTTGTAAAATGCAGTATCTGCAAAGCACTATAAAGCAAAGTATGCCTGTAAACAGTTTTCTTTATGACAGAACTCTCAGAACCTTTCCTCTGCTACTCTCTGTTGTAAATCTCTAAGAAAGACTAGATTGTGCCATTTCCTAAGTTGATTTGACCATTTGTTATCTCTTGTTTTGAGATGCACTCATCAGTGTCTCAGCTGACATAGGGTAAGTTGGAGCACAGTTAAATGATGCTCCAGCGTCATCTTTCGGCAGGCCTGTTTGAACCCCCTACAGTGCCTCTCTTCTGTGCATTTTTCTTGCTGTTCACTCTTTCCTCTCTCCCACTGGCATCCCTACCACTTTGCAGACTCTGCTTGGACCTGACCTCCTCTGGGATGTTGCCCTCTCTCAGCCCATGGTATGTGTCTCCTCAGCACTCTGCATGCTTTGTGATAAGGCACAGGTCACTTTTATAACGTCAGCTTAGTTGTCATTGTTCTTTACTGGACTTTAATGAGAGTTGGACTTTGGGGGTACCTACTGTGAGATAGGTTCTGTACTGAGCATTTTATATTTTTTTTAACCATACTCTTGCCAATGTGTATGTTTTTAAAACTAAAATAACCATATATTATTACAAAAGCAGTATATGTTCATGGTAGAAATGTTAGAACATACAGATCAGGAAAAAGAAGAAAGTAAATATACTTTGCCCACAAAGATTGCCTCTCTTAATATGTTATCATATATTGGAGCACCTGGGTGGCTCAGTGGGTTGAGCTTCCGACTTCAGCTCAGGTCGTGATCTCACAGTTTATGAGTTCAAACCCCACATCAGGCTCCATGCTAACAGCTCAGAGCCTGGAACCTGCTTCGGATTTTGTGTCTCCCTCTCTCTCTGCCCCTTCCCCGATCACACTCTCTCTCCCTCTCAAAAATAAGTAAACATTTCAAAATATGCTATTATATATCTTTCTGGATTGTTTTCTAAAATCTATTTATTTGTTTTGAGAGTGGTGGGAGGAGCAGAGAGGGAGGGAAAGAGAATCCCAAGCAGGCTTCATGCTCAGCACAGAGCCTGACGCGAGGCTCAATCTCACACACTGCGAGATCATGACCTGAGCCAAAGTCGGATGCTTACCCTACTGAGACACTCACTCGCCCCTATAAATGCTGTTTTATAATCTGCTTTTTTGTTAATAATCTTGAACTTTCCATGTCAGTAAGTTTTCATTTTATCTTAGTCCATACTCAGATTTCTCCATTTGTTCCGAACATGTCTTTTACATCTGGTTTGTTCACACTGGAATATAATCCTGGACTAAACATTGCATCGGGTTCTTATGTACCTTATGTAATGTCTACTAACCTAGCACAGCTCCCTCCTTTTTAAATTTTTCTTAACAGCTTTATGGAAGTATAATTTACATACCATAAAATTTACCCATTTTAAGCGTACAAGTCAATGATTTTAGTAAATTTAGAGTTTTATAAGACCACAATTAAACTTTAGAAAATTTTCATCACCCCAGAGTTACCCCTCCTGCCCATTTGCAGTCACTCTGCATTACCCCTTCTCCCAGCCTGAGGAACCACTTGCCTACTTTTTGTCCCTATGGATTTGCACCCCCGACCTTTTTTTAAAATGTCAGCTCTGTGCCCAGAATGGGGCTTGAACTCATGACCCCAACATCAAGAGTCATACGCTCTACCACCTGAGCCAGCAGGCACCTCTGCCCCTCTTCTTGACATTACATATAAGTAGGATCATACAACATGTGGTCGTTTGTGTTCGGGTTATTTCACTTACCCTAATGTGTTTGAGGTTCACCCATGTTATAGCATGCATCAGTGCTTCACTCCTTTATTGCCAAATAATTACCATTGTATGGATATATTACATTTTGCTTATCCATTCACCAGTTGATGGAATTGTAAAAGTTTACACTTTCTGGCTGTTATGAATGATGCTTATATGAACATTCATGTACAAGTATTTGTGTGAACATACGTTTTTATTTTTCTTGTGTAAACACCCAAGAGTAGAATTACTGAGTCATATGGTAAATTTAAGTTTTAAAAAAACCACCAAACTGTTTTTCCAAACTCAGGTTCCCTCTACTCCTTCCATGACACTTACTTGTTAAAGAAACCTAGCCCACGTACTGCCTCTTCTTTTATATTTATCTGATTGCTTTCTTGTGATGGCTTTTAGCTTGTTCTCAGTCCCCTGCATTTCCTATAAACTGGGGGTTAGATCTGGAGTTTTGTTGGATTCAAGTTAAATTTTTTTGGCTAGAATGTATCACAGGCTATGCTGTGTACTTAATCCATATTGGGTCACATCAGCAGACACGTAATATTTCAACTTCATTTTGTTCCATGTAGATATTGGGTCCAGCATTATTTGTTGAAAAAACCATTCTTGGGGCGCCTGGGTGGCGCAGTCGGTTAAGCGTCCGACTTCAGCCAGGTCACGATCTCGCGGTCTGTGAGTTCGAGCCCCGCGTCGGGCTCTGGGCTGATGGCTAGGAGCCTGGAGCCTGTTTCCGATTCTGTGTCTCCCTCTCTCTCTGCCCCTCCCCCGTTCATGCTCTGTCTCTCTCTGTCCCAAAAATAAATAAACATTGAAAAAAAAAAAAATTTAAAAAAAAGAAAAAACCATTCTTTCCCCCATTGAGTTACGCAGACAAGTTTACCAAAGTCAATTGACCATGTGTATGTGACTATTTACAAGTTCTTTAAAGAGATTCCCTCAGCCTCCTTGAACTCCAGTCTGTGTCTGTTCAGCTCAGCAAGACTGCTGTGCTCTGCTTGGGGTTCATCTCCTTGCACCAAGGCCCAGAGTGTGCCTCTCAGCAGAAAGCCAGGCTGAATGTGGGCTTACCTCGTTTCCCTTCTCTCAAGGACCAGTCTTGTGTTGCCTTTTGTTGCCTTTTGTTCCTGTCTCAGAGCAGTTGTTTCCTATATTGTGTTCTGCTTTCTAGTTTGTTTGTTTGTTTGTTTGTTTTTTCAACAGAGAGAGACAGAGCATGAACGGGGGAGGGTCAGAGATAGAGGGAGACACAGAATCGGAAGCAGGCTCCAGGCTCTGAGCCATCAGCCCAGAGCCCAACGCGGGACACAAACCCACGGACTGCGAGTGACCCGAGCTGAAGTCGGACGCTCAACCGACTGAGCCACCCAGGCGCCCCTGTTTGTTTGTTTTTAATTGGAAGGCTCTTTCATAGCTAGAAGCAAAAATCTGTTCTTTCTTCCTCTCTGTGTTTCAGTTTGAATAGTTGCTGTTGCTGTGTCTTCAGGTCTTCTGAAATGTTCCTTTGTACTCTCTAATTTACAGTAAGTTCTTGCAGTGTAATCTGCATTTCAGATATTGTAGTTTTCACTTCCAGAAGTTCCACTTAGTTCTTTTTTATATCTTCCATTTCTTTCATACTCAGCATAATTGAACATATTTATGATCTTTGTTTTTAAAGTCCTTGTCTACTGATTCCATCATCTGTCATTCCTGTTATTGACTAATTTTTCTCCTTGGTTATGGGTCACATTTGTCTGCTTTTTGGCATCTCTAGTAATTTTTTATTGGATGCCATTGTGAGTGTTTTTGAGCATTTGGGTTTTATGGTCTTCCTTCAAAGACTGTTAAAGTAGGTTTTGTCTGACAGTTATTTGCTGTCAGCTTGATCCTTTTGAAGCTTGTTTTTAAGCTTTATTAGGGTGGGTCTAAAATACTCTTGGGGCGCCTGGGTGACTCAGCTCATGATCTCATGGTTCATGGGTTCGAGCCCTGCGTTGGGCTCTGTGCTGACAGCTCAGAGCCTGGAGCCTACTTCAGATTCTGTGCTTTCCTCTCTCTCTCTCAAAAATAAATAATAAACATTAAAAAAAAAAAAAAACTTTTTAAAATTACTCTTTACTTTAGGACTCTTTACCCTTATTACCAAGGCATGTCCCTTTGGGATCTCTCTACCATTTGCCAGGTGTCTCTACTCTGGCTGGACAGAATTAGAATGCTTCCCAGTTACTTCTTCAGGACCAGAATTAGACCTCTCGGTGGAACATCTTATATATTTCTTTTGGTGCTGCACTCCGTTACTTGATCTTTGCCACAACCCAGTAAAGTAGGAAGTGTAATTTTCATTTTCTAGATGGAAGTAGTGAGGCATTGGGAAGTTGGTTTTGTGGCTTGCTCATAGGTGGCAGGGCTGGATCTTGGGCTCAGGTCTTGCAATTCCATTACAACCATACGCTTTAAACCCTGTGAGAACAGAGAGAACAGATTTTCAGAGAGCATTTTCTCAGTTTTGAGGCTCACATTTACATATGCAACACCTCAAATCAAGAAGGTTATCTGGAAACAGAAATTTATGGGATCATTTTTCTTCCAGAAATCTCGTTGAATTAGTTGTGCGTCCAAAATCACTGTCCTAGAATCCAGGAAATATGGACATCTCCAGTGCCTAATAGAGCCTTGATACATAATATATGCATAATAAGCATTTATATGCTAGGCTTAAGAATATGGGGATCTTATAAAGTAAAGTTTTAGAAAGCTTCTAAAAGTTTTATGCCTCTGCTTGTCTCTTCAGGTATTTTATGCATGGTGTGTGTCGGGAAGGAAACCAGTGCCTGTTCTCACATGACTTGGCCAACAGCAAGCCATCCACCATCTGCAAGTACTATCAGAAGGGCTACTGCGCCTATGGGACTCGTTGCAGGCAAGGGCTCCACAGCTACTCCCAGCTTTTCTCCCAAGTTAACTACTGTCAGGGATTCAGATTCCTCACGTGGAGTGTGGGTATTGATGAGAGGAAAGATTTAATTTGAAAGTAATATGACAACAAAAAGTATGGCAAAATCATTTTGAAATCTCAACTTTATTGCCATGAAAATAATTGTAATTTTTCAAAATCACTTTTCAGGCCTTATTCTTATGGGTCTCTAGTTATAAAATCGCACTCACAGTGTGTATCTCTTGCTTTTTTCCCCACTTAACATGTCCAAGTTTTTCCCTAAGCTGCTACTTTATTTCCTAAATGTAATTTTATGTTTCATAGTGCTAACATACCATCATCTGATTCACTATTCCTCTCTTAGATATTTAAGTGGTTTCCTGTTTTTTTTGCTATGAGTACCCCTACAGTGAACATATATATGCATATAGAGTCTGCCTTTTTTCCACTGACATCTGTAGGCAAGTTTTGTGAATTCTAAACAGAAAAACATGCCAAAACTCAGTTCAAGTGCTTTTATGGTGAAGAGCTGATCTGTTCTTTCCTGTGCCGCCTGGAGGGTGGTGGAAGTTGCCCCTGCCCCACCGGCAGGTGCCCCAGAGAGACAGTCCAGCGAAGGCCCGCCCGGCTGTTACATTGGCCATCATTAACATTTTGGGGACGCCTGCCAGAAGAACACTGGCTTGGATCTCAGAAGATTTCAGTTCAACGTCTGGCTGGACTTTTGGGGATGTCTGTGTGTGGTGTGGGTTATTTTGTCTGTCCCACGCACATCCCACAAGGCCACTTAAGTGTAGGTGATAGATAGCAATGTACCGCTCAGTCTGAATTGCCAGGCATTTTGTACTAATTGATAAGCTTTTGGGAAAACTTTTCAATTAGCAATAATTGCACGTCAGATAAACCTCATTGGCTGCAATACTGCCACTGCGCAAAGCTAATTGATAAGCTTTTTCTCACTTTTCTTTAAGGATTTTTTTTTTAGATTTATTTATTTATTTTTTAGAGAAAGAGAGTGTGAACAGTGGGGGGGCAGAGAGAAATGGAGAGGGAGAATCCCAAGTAGGCTCCGTGCTGTGAGCATGGAGTCCGACACAGGGCTCTATCTCATAAACCGTGAGATCATGACCTGAGCCGAAATCAAGAGTCAGATGCTTAACTGACTGAGCCACCCAGGGTCCCCAAGCCTTTTATCATTTAAAATATGGGAAATGATTGTCTCACTCTCCACCTCCACAAAAGAAGAAAGGATGTTCCACGTGCAGGTCGTGTGTCCCTCATATGTTTGCTGTGTGTTTTGTTTAGATACGATCACACGAGACCTTCTGCTGCAGCTGGCGGTGCTGTGGGCACTGTGCCCCATGGCGTGTCCTCCCCGGGTTTCCATAGTCCTCACCCTGCTTCTGACCTCACTGCATCTATTGTGAAAACTAACTTACATGAGCCTGGGAAACGTGAAAAGAGAACACTGGTACTTCGAGACCGAAGTGAGTGAACAGAGTGAAAAGCAGTCTCGGTTGTTCGTCATGCTCCTTTCTGGCCCTCTCTTGTCAGAGGGCTCCTAATCTGGTCCCCTCCAAGCTGTTCAAGGGTGGAGCCCAGAACTGTCCTGAGAGCAGCTGCATTTGGCTGCAGAGCTTTCAGTTGATGCAGTGGGTCTCGGGTTGGGCTGATTGCCAAGTTCGGCCTGACAAGACATGTGGAGTGACCTTTTGTCAGTTTTTAACTGCTGTCTGTATGGGGTGGTTCTGAGAAGCACCAGGCTTTCAGAGCTACATATTTTGATAAAGCGCATGTTTCACTGTTTTACTTCCAGGTCAGTTCATAGTCTTAGTTCTTGTGCTCAGCCATTGTTTGGTATGTTAGGTTACAGCTTTGGTAATAGAATAGCATATTGGGGTTTGTGGAGGAAGTAGGCTACAAACCATACAAGTTATTTTTATTGGTTGGTCTTCAGCAGGTGAAGGGATTTCTAGCTCTTGGAATTGTGTTGCGTTAGCTAGGTAGTCTCCATCCTAAGCAAACAAGTAATCGCACTAATCGAATGTGTCCTCTCTAAAAAGGCTAGAAGCTCATGCGGCAGAGGGTACAGCTCCTGGTGTGAGGAGGGGGCCATAGGGGAGTCAACACTGGCTTCAGGACCCAGAGGCTCGCTCTAGATTTTGATTCTCGTTCACTTTAAAATGATAGGTAACTTTCCTAATATAAAGGAAAGCACTGTGTTCTACCGACTTCATTCTAAATTCCATTTGACTTCTATTATGGTGTTAAAAAAATTCTCATGATTGTTTTTTAGTGTTAATGGGTCCATGGTTGACATTTCCATAGTTGTCATCTTTAAACCGCAACTTGAGTGTTCCTCTGTATACAGATATCATGATCTGTTTTGCTGTTTTCCTGTGTTGCCAATTAATGTTTTTTCCTTTCTTAAAAAATCATGGTTGCAGGAATGTCATCAAGAACATTTTATACTTCTCCTTCTATTTTTCCCCTCTTGGCCTATTTCTGTATGATCCAAAGAGTAGAATTCCCAAGGTCAGAGTTACTTAATTTGTTAGGTTTTGACTAAGTGCTTACCAGAAATTTTGGGCCAGTTTTCATTTTTGTGTGTACCGTGTGTTTTGTATTAAGATCTCTCTGGCATGGCTGAAGAAAAGACTTGCCCAAATGTGGTGAGTAATCCAGGAGGCTGCAGCGATCTCCAGAATGGCCCAGAGATGAAGCCGTATTCCTACCTCGATGCCATCAGGAGTGGCCTTGATGACTTAGAAGCCAGCAGCTCCTACAGCAGTGAGCAGCAGCTGTGCCCCTACGCGGCTGCTGGGGAGTGCCGATTTGGGGATGCTTGTGTCTACCTGCATGGGGAAGTGTGTGAAATCTGTAGGTTACGAGTGCTGCACCCCTTCGACCCAGAGCAAAGGAAAGCTCATGAGAAGGTAAAATCACAAGCTTTTGCATGAGCTCATTTCAAGAAATTTGAAATGGGCTAAGTGACAAAATTGTTGGTATTCCTGTAAGCCATCTTTCTGCCAATAATACCTGCAGTGTGTACCTGGCATATTTATACTCTATTTTCAAGTCCTTTTTCCTGTTGTCATTTTGACAATTTTTGATTATTTAGAATAAGGAAAAAGGGTAGAGGCATCAGAAGACATGTATGTGTCTCCCTCTCTCTTTCTCTCTCTCTCTCTCTCTCTCTCTCGTGCACACACACACACACACCCTCACCCTCCCTAGGTTTACATATCTTTGTGGCTGAGATCCAGCCAGGCTGAGTTCTAGAGAATTTAAGAAGCCAAGTATTGGAAGGAACCTTTCAGGTCATTAGGTCCCCAGTGTTCATGGAGGTGCTGCCTCCGCTAGGCTCTGTGCTCGGAATAAAGATGGGGTGAGAGAGATAGAGAGGAGCCTACAGCTGTAGTGTTAGAGCTTGTGAGGACGAGCAGGCCATGGTGTGTGAGGGGGAGTCTGCCACTGTCCATTGTCTCCGCAGGGATGTTCAGGTGAGCACAGAATTAGAGCTTTCCTCTGCACCCAGCTTAGTTGGCCTTTGTCCTATACATACTGGTTAGTCTCCCATCTGTGTCCACCACGAGCTCCCAAGGGCAGAGCCTAGGTCTTCATACTCTTTGCATTGGCTCTCACACTTGATACACAGTGCTTCACACCGGAGGTATTCAGCATCTGCTCACTGAATGAGTACATTCATTAAATAAACTTATTCTCTTGAGAAGCAGTGCTGCTTACCTCTGATTGTGGACTGCCAGCCTGATGTTTGAAGTTAAGGATTATTCAGCACTTCTGGTAATTGGTGTGGTTCAGAGTGGGCAAGGACAGCACCCAGAAGAGCCAGGAGATCATGGCCCCAGGCTTTGTGAACTCTGTGATCCCACACTGGTCCTCTCATCTTTTGGGACCTCCGTGGTCTCAGCTCTAAACTGGGGGTGACCATAACATGCTAGGAAAGCAAGGGGCTGGGCAGGCATTGGTTTGAAGTCTTTTTGTTGTCTGAGAGAGCTTTGTGTCCTCAAGGCAGGGGCCGCCTGGGCTCTGCCTGTGTCTGTCAGAGTGTGCATTCCTTGCTGATCTTGGCTATGGCAGTGTGGCCACAGCCTGCTCCCCAGCAGCCCAGAACCTAATAAGAAGTTTCCCTCCTCTCTCTCCATACTTCAGATCTGCATGTCGACATTCGAACACGAGATGGAAAAGGCCTTTGCCTTCCAAGCAAGTCAGGACAAAGTGTGCAGTATCTGCATGGAAGTGGTCCTTGAGAAGGCGTCTGCTTCTGAGAGGAGGTTCGGGATTCTCTCCAACTGCAATCACACGTACTGCCTGTCCTGCATTCGGCAGTGGAGGTGTGCCAAGCAGTTTGAGAACCCAATCATTAAGTAAGTTCAGCTAGGGGTTCGATTTGGGGCCTTCTGTCCACTTTTCATCCCTCCCTTGTCTTGCACTGCGAAGGTAACTAGTGTGAATCCTAGCCCTGACTGCAGGGACCTGGGCATGTCAGGTATCCTTCTTGAGCCCAAGTGCCTTTTCCTTTAAAACACTGGTCACAACCTCACAACTTCCTGCCGCCTGCTGCTGGCCTTTAGGGTGTCTGGGGACACTCAGCAAGGATTGGCTGTGTGAGAAGGTGTTAATGGCACTGGCCTATTTGACTCCTCTTTGCCCTTAGGCTGATTACCTGTTCACCTTCTCAAACTTTTTTTTCATATGTAAAATAAGGTTGTTGGAGGATTAAATGGAATAATGCATCTAACACATTTCACGTAGGTAGTGTCTGACACGTAGGATGTGCTCAATGGAGCCAACACAGGATCCTTTTCTTCCCCCCAGCTTTATTGAGATTTAACTGACAGAAAACAACATAGGATTTTTCAATTTTGCGGAGGGATGGGGGAAGAACTTAGTCATATTGAAAAGTGTGTTGTGTACTGTTAGAAACTCTTCACAACCGTTTGTCATAATTCTCTCAGACCCAGTGATGATCATTCTCTTTTACAGATAAGAAAACTGGGGTATAGTGATGTCAAGTAACTTGCCTCAAGTCACACATTGGTGTGGTACAATAATAACAGGTTTATTGAAATAAAAGTGTGCGGTTCAGTGGTTTTTAGTATTTTCATGGTTGTACAACCATCACTTCAATATAGTTTTCGAACATTTTCATCATCCCCAAAAGAAACCTGTGCCTGCATTCCCTGCCCATTTTCCCCCTGCTCCTTCTGTCCTGTGGATTTGCCTATTGTGGACATTGATTGTAAATGGAGCCTCCGGTACGCGGCCTCTCTGTGCAGCACTTTCACTCAGCAGGTTTTCAGAGATCGCCCATTTTGCACATGTGCCGGCGCTTCATTCCTCTTCACGGCCGAATAGCATTGCATTGTGTGGATGTCCACGTTTTGTTTGTTCATCAGTTGACAGGCGTTTGGATGGTTTTTCTCTGGGTTATAATAACTAATGCCTCTATGAGTATTCACACACAAGTTGTTGTGTGGCCGTATGTTTGAATTTCTTTTGGGTAGATACCCAGAAGTGGGATTGCTGGGTCATAGGGTAACTGTTCAGCTTATTGAGGAACTGCCGGGCTGCTCTCCACAGCAGCCACACCACAGATGAGGGCTCCACTTGCTCCCCACCTCATCAACACTTGTTACTGGTTGTATCTTGATTTTATTTATTTATTTTCTTAAGTGTATCTATTTTTGAGAAAGGGAGCACGAGCAGGTAAGGGGCAGAGAGGAGACCGGGAATCCTAAGCAGGCTCTGTGCTGAGCTTGAACTCATGAACCATGAGATCATGACCTGAGCCAAAATCAAGAGTCTGAGCTTAACTGACTGAGCGCCCCAGGTGCCCCTCTGTTTCTGATATTAGCCATCCTCGTGGGTATGAAGTGTGATGTATTATGGTTCTGATTTGCATTTCCCTGATAACTAATGATATTGAGCATCTTTTTCTGTGCTTTTCAGCCATTTTGGAGAAATGCCTACTCAGATCTTTTGCCCATTTTAAAATTGGGTTTTTTGTGTGTTTTTTGTAAAGATTTTATTTTAAGTAATCTCTACACTCAGGGTGGGGCTTGAACTCACAACTGCAAAATCAAGAGTCACATGCTCTACTGACTGAGCCAGCCAGGCATTCCAAAGTGGGTTGTCTTTTTATTGTTGAGAAGAATATATTTTTAACAGTAAATAAGGTTCTACACCTGAAACTATTACTATACTATATGTTAACTAACTGTAATTTAAATAAACTTGAAAAAAATGTAGTAAATAAGGTTCTTAGATGATTCTGATTGCACTTTTTGGAATTTTGGGTTAGGAAAACACCTGGAGTGGCCATGCATTTGAGCAAGGGGTTTGGTGGTGCAGTGCGCACAGGGTTTGTAATTCATCTGGCCCATACTGATCTGATTCTAATTTCAGGTCTTGTCCAGAATGCCGTGTGATATCAGAGTTTGTAATCCCAAGTGTGTACTGGGTAGAAGATCAGAATAAAAAGAATGAGTTGATCGAAGCTTTCAAACAGGGAATGGGGTAAGTACTTTGAGTTCAGGCATGATGCCTGTGCCTGCCGGGCAAATGCACTATATTTACATACCTTTGAACCCCACAGGTAATAATGTAATTTTTAGATTTTCAGTTTTGAGATATAATTAACAAATAAAATTTTAAAAGATTTAAAGTGTCACGGTGAGTTCACACATATCATGAAAGGATACTCCCATCCAGTTAATTATAATACATCTATCACCCCCTTTTTTTTTGCTTCGTTTTTGGGTGAAAACATCCATGTTCTGCTCTTAGCAAATTTCAGTTTTACAGTGTTATCAACTATAGTCACCATATTTTACATAAGATACTTATTCATCATATAGCTGAAAGTTTGTACTGTTTTACCAACCTTTCCTTATTTACCCTAACCTTTAGTCCCTGGGAATCACTTTTTTACTCTGTGAGTTTGACTGTTTTCATTTGTTTGGGTTTGTTTTAGATTTCACATGTAAGTGATATCAGCATTTGTTTTTCTTTGTCTGGTTGATTTCACTTAGCATAATGCCCTCAAGTTCCATCTGTGTTGTCACAAATGGCAGGATATCCTT
Source organism: Prionailurus viverrinus (assembly GCF_022837055.1). Lineage (NCBI taxonomy): Eukaryota > Metazoa > Chordata > Mammalia > Carnivora > Felidae > Prionailurus > Prionailurus viverrinus. Next base: position 53,288,037 of record NC_062562.1, read on the forward strand.
CTTTGTTGTGGCTGAATAATATTCCATTTTATGTATATTCCACATCTTCTTTATCTATTTGTTGACAGACACTTGGGTTGTTTCTGTATCTTGGCTGTTGTGAATAATGTTATAGCAAACACGGAAGTGTAGATTCTCTTCTAACAGGCATGAGGTGATATCTTATTGTGGTTGTGATTTGCATTTCCCTGATGATTAATAATGTTGAGCAACTTTCCATGTGTCTTGAACATTTGTACGTCTTCTTTGGGGAAAACATCTATTCGGTTCCTCTGCCCATTTTTAAATGGAATGTGGTGGTTGTTTTTTTGCTCTTATATGAGTTCTTTGTAATATTTTCTCCAATTCAGTAGGTTGCCTTTTCATTTTGTTTGGTTTCCTTTGCTGTGCAGAAGCTTTTTAGTTTCATGGGGTCCCACGTGTTTATTTTTGCTTTTGTTGCTTTTGTTTTGGGTGGGCAAATCCACAAAGAACATCTGCTAAATAAGGTGAATGTCAAGGAGCTTACCCCTATGTTTTCTTCTAGGAGTTTTTATGGTTTCAGGGCTTACATTCAAGTCTTCAGTCAGTTTTGAGCTGTTGTGTATGGTGTAAGATAGTGGTCCAGTTTCCCTGGCATGTTTTATTGAAGAGCTTGTCCTTTCCCCATTGAATATCTCTGGCTCCTTTGTCGTAAATTAATTGACTAGATATACATAGGCTTATTTCTGGGCCTTCTATTCTGTTTCACTGAACTATGTATCTGTTTTTATGCTAGTACTAAACTGTTTGGATTACTATAGCTTTGTAGTACAGCTTGAAATCAGGAAATATTATGTCTCCAGGTATGTTGTTCTTTCTTAGGATTGCTTTGGCCATTGGGGGTCTTTGGTGGTTCCATACATATTTTGGGGTTGTTTGTCCTATTTCTGTGAAAAGTGCCATTGTAATTTTGATAGGGGTTTTCAATCTGCAAATTGCTTTGGGCAGTGTAAACATTTTAATGGCATTTTTCCAATCCATGAGCATGGGATACTTCCCATTTATTTATGGCTTTGATTTCTTTCATTGTCTTAATAGTTTTTCAAGTGTACAAGTCTGTTTCACCTCCTCTGCTAAATTTAGTCCTAGGTATTTTATTCTTTTTGATGCAGTTGTAAATGGGGTTGTTTTCTTAATTTCACTTTGATAGTTCATTTAGTATATAGAAAGGCAGATGACTTTTTATAGATTTTGCATCCTGCAACTTTACTGTATGAAGTATGAATATAACATTTACATATGTTAGAACCCAGCAAGGTAATATGATTTTTGCATTTGAAAACTCACATTTTTTTTTAAGAGAAAAAGTTTATATTTACTCAGATAATTTACTATTTCCAGTGCTCTTTGATTTGGTTTATGATTCTTTCCAGTTGGTATAATTTACCTTCAGCCTCAAGGACTGCTTTTAACGTTTGTTGATGTGGTGGTGATGAATTTTTAGTTTTCTTTTTAGCTGAAATTGCATTTCTGTTCATTAAGGATATTTTCACTGAATATTGGTCTGATCGGTCCTATTTCCATCTTTGTCTCCTTTTGCAGTTAATACAGTTCTGGGTTAACAGTTTATTTTCTTTTTGTACTTTGCAAATATTGTTCTATTATATTCTGGCCTCTAGTTTCTGAGAAGTCAGTGGTCATTCACATTATGTCATTTCTCTAGGGTTGCTTTCAAGATTGTCTCTTTATCTTGGTTTTCAACAGTTTGCTCTTTTGCCTGGGAATGGTTTTCTTCATATTGTACTATGTATTTTTCTCTGAATATGTAGGGTTTCGTCATCCACCAAATTTAGGGAAATTTTGGCCATCACATTTTTTCCCTGCCCTGTTTCTTCTTCTCCTGGGACTCTTAATTACATGTGATAGACTTTTTGATATTACCCTAATAAGCATTGGGGTCTGTTCATTTCTTTACAATTTTTTTTTTTAGTATTTATTTTTGAGAAAGAGAACAGAGTACGAGCAGGGGAAGGGTAGAGAGGGAGGGAGACACAGAATCCGAAGCAGGCTCCAAGCTGTCAGCATAAAGTCCAACATGGGGCTCGAACTCACGAACCGTGACATCATGACCTGGGTCGAAGTCAGACACTTAACTGAGCCAACCCAGGTGCCCCTTAAGCAACATTTCTAATCTCAGTTCGTTTTGTTTTTAATTTTTTTCTTTTAATATTTGTTTATTTTTGAGAGAGAGAGACAGCGTGAGCAGAAGGGACAGATAGAGGGAGACACAGAGTCTGAGACAGGCTCCAGGCTGTGAACTGTCAACACAGAGCCCGACGCGGGGCTCGAACTCACAAACTGTGAGATCATGACCTGAGCCGAAGTCGGACGCTTAACTGACTGAGCCACCCAGGCGCCCCAAGTTTGTTTTTTAATCCTTGGTTAAGTTGCTGTGAGCCTGTTGCACTGATGTGTGGGCCAGCCATTTGTGCTGAGTTAACGTGTAGTATTGGCATGCTTCTTCTCGTGTACTTTTCTGTGTGGGATTGCTTCCAGTGGATGATTTCCTCTCTTTCTGTTGGTCCTTCAGGCCCAAGAAACTGGATTTGACCCTGAAGGTTTAGACACCCAACATTGGCATGCTTGAGGCTAAAAGCTGTTTTTTCTAAAAAAAAAAAAAAAGAGTCTTGACATTCTGTTCTTCCTGGTGCCTAATTTCTTGAAGGATCCTCCTGCTGCCTTCAGGTCTTTAAAAAAAATTTGTATTGCTAGTTATTTGCAGGAGGGTCAGGTCTGGTAGAAGTGTGCTTGGCTGTACTAAAGAGCGCCGTATGTCACCTTTTTTAATGCTTCCTTCAGATTGCCTGTCACTTAGTAAAAGCTGGTCATTTTCCTGGTTTACCAGTTTCCGCGCACCCCCCCCCCCCACCATGTGTTATATCTCCACCAGAGGGCAGGAGTGGCAAAGGTGGAGGGGCTGGACTATAGAAAGCAGCTGTGCTGGAGTTGGGAAATTCTCATGTTCTTGCTCTTTGGGTTGGTCTTGGCCTTAGTTTCTATTGATGGTGATGTTTTTATGTGTTCCACACACATTTAATGTGCACCTACTACAGGCCAGGCACCTTCAAGCTAAGCACCAATGGAGGACATCAAGCATAGATTAGTAATTTCACTGAAAATTGCAGAAGGGCAATATTATTGCATGTTTTTTGGTGACAAATTCTTAATGAGAGTACCAAGCCACATGTCACAACAGAGAAAGCACTTGGATCCACCTGGGAGCATCAGGGAAAGCAGCATGGGGACCCTGAGCCATGAAGCATGAACAGCTATCTGTGTGTGTAGAGAGGGGAGGACAGAGTGGAATGACAGGGGTACAGAATGATACAAATGTGTCTGGGTAGCAGTGGCCCTGGGATTGAGAGAGGTGTGTAGAAGGATGTGGTAGGACCTACAGGGACAGATAGGCTGGAGTGGAATCTCGGGGGGTTGGGGGGTGCAGAACAAGCGACACACTGTTGGGCACGCTCCTTGGTGGTAATGTGAAGAGGCTGGAACCTGGTGGGAGCGAGGCCAATTAAGAAATGACTGTGGCGGGTAGCAGAGGACAGCACCCCCAGGGGCTTTAGTAGTGTGGGGGCAGGGAAGGATGGAGTGATTGGAGGCGTAACAATTGGGAGAGCTGAGAGCAAAGAGGCAGAGTGCACTGTCCTTGGTGACCAGGTAAGGCTGGGGGAGAAAAAAGCACAGTATTGGGGGGCAGGACTAGAGAATCACTTTTTGAACTTGAGTTTATTAAAGCCAGTGTCCAGCAGATTGGTGAGAACTCACTGCCTGAGCAGTCATTTGAAGATCTCAGAGCCTCAGGGGTGGAGGCTGTGACAGGTCTGTGTCCGCACCTCTGTACCTCTGCTTGGATCCCCTCCCCAGCCCGTGCTGGGGTCACACCTGGTAGGAGTGGGTGCCCAGGCAAGCACGGCACGCCGTCCTTCACTGGACATTTGTTAGGGGGCTTTCTCTGTGCCGCTCTGAGGTCTCAGAGACCCTCACCACCAGTCTCTGGCATCCTCTTGTCTGAGAAGACAGACAGACACTGGTGTCAAGAGTCTCCCTTCTTTGTTATCAGCCACTGTCACATACCCCACCTGCCCCTGGTAGCAGTAGCCTGCCCTTTCTGTGGTGATCTTGCTTTCTCTTCCCTTCCTCAGGACTCCCAGATGCCCTCTTGCCTTTTTGGGCATCTTCACCCCTTCTTCACCATGGGATCATTTGATTATAAGCCAAATTTCCTGTAAGCAAGAATAAGAATTTTCTGGTGGTTGTGTTTTTCCTGAGGAACAGGTGTTCTTAATGTAGGGATCTGTGGGTAGAATTTGAAGATGGGGGGGGAAGGGGGATGAACTTTTTGCTGTGTTTTTTAGACCTGTGTATTTCATTTTATCCATTTAAAAAACTTTCCTGAGAAGGGGTCCGTAGAGTTAACATAACACAGAGTTAAGAAGCCCTGATTTAGATCTAGAGGGTGGGGACCAAGGAAAATTGGAGTGAGACCTCTAACTTTGGGCAGCTGCTGAAATTCACTGCTTTTCCTGTGCCTCCTAAGTCAAGGCTCCTGGGGTCACATTGACATCATTGCTGGCTAGGAGGAAGGGAAATTTCCCTGGGTGGTGCTGCTATTGGGACTTTGAGCTGAGGCAAGTAGCCCAGCTTCAGAACCTTGGAGCCCTGACAACCAGCTCAGAGCAGCCATCAGGTTGTCCTCCCCCGAATGCCTGAGTACTGCAAGCTCAAAACAGTGAAGTCCCCCGTGCAAGTTCAATTCTGTGTGAGGCCACATATCACAATGGCAACACTATCCAACTTGGAAATCAGCATCCTAACCTCACGGAGCCTCAGTTTCCCCACCTATGAAGTAAGGCTCATCTAGCTCTGGCATTGTGGGCAGGGACGGAGGAAAGCCTTGGTTCTTCTGGGGCCCAGGCTCTCCCACAATCCTGTTGACTTTTTCTTTCTGCTTTTCAGGAAAAAAGCTTGTAAATACTTTGAGCAAGGCAAAGGGACCTGCCCATTTGGAAGCAAATGCCTTTACCGCCATGCTTACCCTGACGGGCGGCTGGCAGAGCCTGAGAAACCTCGGAAGCAGCTCAGTTCTGAGGGCACTGTGAGGGTAAGGACTTTGATGTCTCTGTCAAGGACACTTACATGGTGGCATTTCCGGGTACTGGTGCTTTCCCTAATAGCTTTGGTACCAGGGAACGGGGTGAGCAAAAGAAAAACAGCATCTGGCCTTCACGTTACCACTAATAACCACCAGGCATGTTTGCTGGCTCTTTTTGCAGTTCTTTAATTCAGTGCGACTCTGGGATTTCATTGAGAACCGAGAAAGCCGGCATGTCCCCAATACTGAAGACGTTGACATGACAGAGCTTGGGGACCTCTTCATGCACCTGTCTGGAGTGGAGTCGTCAGAACCCTAAGGAGTAGCCAGTTATCCCTGTACCTTGGGCTCTGCCGGCCAAGCCTTCCCAAGCTAGGGCGTGCGGAGCTTCCTTCACTGCAGCCTGAGCTGCACCTGACCTTGGTCTCATCCACTCCATTATTACAGCCGTGGGAGGAGTGAAGGATATAAAATAGCCCAACAAGTATATGGAATCGCTACTTTTATAGTTGATCTCTTTAGTTGCATCTCAAGCTCCTCAGAGGGACCAGCTGACCAGCCGGATGGGAGTTTTGATTGACTGCTTTTAAAAGCAACCTGGCTCCTATCCTTGAGCTTTAGCTCCCTAGAAACAGTCACCGTGCAGATTCGTTTTTCTTAACCAAGTATTCCTCACCCTTATAAAACGATTTCTCTCTAGTCGATTTCCCTAGTGTACTTAGTGTGTAGTCAAAACTGTTTCTTGAAAAGCTCTGTATAAATCAACAAGTGGGCACCACACACCTTAGCCTAAAACTTGTGCTCTTCAGTGTCCCAAATCAGAGCAGGAGTCCCGTTGCCGTGTGTTCAATAAATTCCCTGTAAGGAGGGGGCTCTTGAAGTAGCAGGCAGTGTAGGGCAGAGGTATGGCCCCTCGTTTCTGGTTGGTGTTGGGGCCACGTGCTCCAGGGAAACCCGTCCCCGGCTGTCACCGGTGGGCTTTCCTGGGGCTCTCTTTGGGCTCATGCCCCAAGGGTAGTTTTACTGAGGGTCAACACACACACACACACACACACACACACACACACATGCTCTTCTGTGTGGCCCCTGCTCAAAGCCACGTGTTCTGTAAGCCTGGCTTTGATTTGAACTTTTAGTAAGAAGTGAAATGGCACGCAGCAGTTTCTGGTTCTGACTCAGCAGTGGTCCTGAACAGAACAAGTCCTCTGTCATCAGTTGTGACTTTAATTGAAGGAACGTAACTTTGTGAATCAGAACAAATTCACCCCAGGCCTGAATTAATCTATTTTTATAACTAGGTATAGATACCAAATATTTTATAAAATGCATTAAAGTGTAGGTAGAAAAAGGTTTACTCTTACCTGAGTTTAGAATGCTTGCTTTTTCCATTTTTTATAGTTAACTCTTTAGTGAAGGGTGATAGCACAAAGACTGAATTAGATTCCTTCGCAGCAGAGGCTCTGGGCCTGTTTCCTCCTGCTTGAGTTCTTGCTCCAGGAGGGATGAACAAATGGGAGAGTTCAAGCTGTAAGCTCAGTATTTAAAAGGAAGAAACAGCCATTAAACCTACATTTAATTTATTTTATTAAAATAACATAATTGAACCATCAGATAACTGTATTTTGTCAGGCGAAATAAAAACAAAATTAAAACCCAAATCATCAAGAAAACCTGTATTCCTGGCTTCCTTGCATACACGTGATGTGACTGAAGAGAAAGGCTGGCCCGGCGGCCCCGCCCCATAGGGGCAGCTCCTGGAAGACAGATTCAGCATGATGGAAGACTGCTCCCTGAGAGGGCGGAGACTGGGAGGGGCAGGCCAAACGCCTCTTCGGAAAACCGTCCCAATGCACTGGAGACCTCCAAGGAAAGGAAGTGCCCCCGAAGTCAAGGTCCATAGTTCCATAGTACCAACGCAGGTTCCTTCAGGCGGCCGTCGTCTCGACAGTCCTGGGCTGTTTGGTGCGTTATGTGCAAAACTACCTGTTTGGCGCCATACCACTAGCTCTGAAGAACGGTCCTTCCGTGACAAGCATTCCACATAGGAGCTGATGCCCCAAATCCACATGTCCACATCAGGGCTGGTTTGTCTGCTACCTTCATTTCCCCTCTGAGTGCTTTTTCTTGCCCTAAAAATACTCATTTAGCCAATAGCTGGGGCCCCAGATCATGTATTGCCAAATGTAGCCACTGGTGCATCTGGAGAAGGCTTGGCTCATGAGAGGGGGGGGGGGGGGGGGGTGGAGAGATGCAGGGAGGGAGCAGGACAAACCAGCATTGCAAATGGCTTCCCTCTCCCAGGGCCAGAAAGGGTAGAAAAGAAGGCAACATGAAGTTAAGGCCCTGTGAGTAGTCTAGAAGGTCCTTAGCAGCAGCTTCTCTGAAAATGAGCTCTCTGCCTCCATCAAAAGGGAGGAGAAAGGTGGTGCCTGCTGACTTCCCTTCCTCCCCTGGTGGCCTGAGTGCAGGTGCAAAGTCAGCTAGAAGACAGGCAGTCTAGGGGATGTGGTCAACGTGCAGGCGTTGATATCTTCAGTGTGGGCCGCCCGGTGCAGGGATGGCTCAGAAGCACTCCGGTTGATTTTCGGCAGAGAGTGTTGGAGAAGCTCGATGGAAGACAGGATCTAAAATGAAGCAGTGTCATTAGGTGGGTTTGGTGTCACAGCAGAAGCAGCAGCAGCAACTCTCAGTGAGGAGCCCAAACACGGGCCCTTGTCCCCACCCCACCTGCAGCATCTGGTGCAGAACACGAGCCCTGTCCTATAGAAAACCCACACCTCCCTCCTCATTTCTGTCATTAGGAATTTCTGCTGGGATCCGTTCCCACCCCTTGAGCTGAGTCTTACCTGGGGAAAAAGAGGCCTCTCTTCCTTAACCTTCTTCACACAGTCAGCTACAAGCCTCTTCATTGCTTTGGGGCAGTTCTTATATAGCTTACTGAGGTCTGGGGAGGCATATCCTCGGCCCACCATGAAGATGATCTAAGAGGAAGGAAACCGTTGAGGGACTGGGTGGAGGCACAACGGAGACAGCAACTTCTGAACCTCCTGCTCACACTGGCAGGAGGCCCAGGGCCTTCCACAGCTGAATCTGGATCTGCAGCAGCCAGCAACAGTGCACGTACCTGGTCGCGGTTATTGATGTGGGAGTAAGGAAGCTCCCCTGTCATGAGCTCATAGAGCACAATGCCGTAGGAGTAGACATCAGACTGGAAGCTGAATGGGTTATTATCCTGCATTCGGATCACCTCGGGGGCCTACAGGGACAAAATGCATTCATTCATCACCATGTGGGCCCCACAGACATCCAGGTGCCAGGCTGTCCCTTCCCCTGGATATAAGACAGTCCTTTCCTCAGTTCTGCACCTCTTCCCCGCTCAGGCTCACACAAGCTCGGGAAGCCTAGTCTCTGGTACCCAGCACCGATGCCTCAGTATGGTTCTGATCACTAGCTTCCAGAAAACCCAAATTTGCCTCAGGCTGTCTGACGTCACTGAAGGCCTCACTGAGGTATCTGGACTTCCAGGAAAATGTCGAGAAATGTAAGTTTACACACGGACCTCCGGGGTACCCCTTCCCCCTGCACTCTGCTAGGGGGAGCCTCGCCTCCTCACCATCCACAGGACAGAGCCAGTGGGTTGTTCGACCTGCTGAGAACCACTCCAGCGCGACTTTACTGTTGCCAAACCAAAATCTCCAATTTTCACCGTCAGGCCTTCATGGAGAAATATATCTCAATGCTTGTTAAGGACTCTGGTTTCAAAAGAACGGTCAAGTTAATTTTAAACCACTTCCCAAAGGTCTGAAGAGCAGACCATCTCTCTGCTCTGCGCCCCGCCCCGCCCCTCCCCTCTGACTGCCCCAGCCTCCTTTGCACTGATTTGCTTGGATTTCTACAGTTGTAAAAAGTGCTTCCAAACTGCCTTTCTTCCATGAGGCATGTAGCAGTTGCTCAGGGCGGCAGATTATTTGGCTCCAGCCAAAAATCAGGCTATTTCCCCCTGCTGCTTCTCCCCATTTACACATCTAGGTGCCAGGTCCCTGGCCTTCTGACCTTCCCATATAACAAGGGAATCTTAAACCCAAAGATTTCTCAGAGAACAGGCTGCCATCTGCAGCTTCTTACCAGAAGCCAAGTGTGATGGCTTACATTGGTTTCTGCCTGCTGTGTGCCCTCAAATGACAAACGTGTGAATAACAATTCAGCATTCACTAAGCACTGAATGCTGTCCAAAGAAATCTCTCACTAGAATAGGTACCACTTGGTGACTTCACATCAGGACCAAACTCCCCTCATTTCTGGGTAAAGAGGTCAGGCACAAGGTGACTTGTGATCTGCCAATGCCCAGTAATACATACCACCATCAAATCTGTGGTGTCTGCTTTCATGGCATAACGTATCACTCCCAAAAACCCACCGTTAAAAGGTATCTCATAGGGACGCTTGGGTGGCTCAGTCAGTTAAATGTCTGACTTTGGCTCAGGTCATGATCTCACGGTTCGTGAGCTCGAGTCCCATGTCAGGCTCTGTGCTGACAGCTCAGAGCCTGGAGCCTGCTTCGGATCCTGGGTCTCCCTCTCTGCCCCTTCCCCGCTTGTGTTCTCTTTCAGTCTCTCAAAAATGAATGTTAAAAAAAAAAGTATCTCATGCCTCAGACATGTGGCCCAAATAGGCCATGTCCCATAATCCAACTCAACACAACTGTAGTGCCTCTCACTGGCCAAGAAGCAGAGCAAGGCTGTAACGCTACACACTCCTCTCCAAGACACAGGCTGCAGGTGGGAGGCAGATGTATAGAGGTTACGTTTCCTGCCCCACAGCATGAAAACTCTCCAGTCTTTATTCCCCTTCTATAAAAACATACTAAGTCTCAGAAAGAGGAAGGGCTGGTTCCAACAGTGAGTGACCTAGTGAGCGCTTTGACAATCTTGCAACATCTGGCCTTCAGCTCCCTTCTGACCAGACACACATGGTCCACACACTAGAGATGAACATGACAGACAAAAGCCCCGTTCCTCCAAGCTAAATTTAGTAACAAACAGCATAATAAAACTTGCAAGCATAACCCAAACACCTATCTCCTGTGGAAAACTTTCCAAAATCACTTTTACTGAGATAAGCTTTAAAAAGTTTCTCTTCGGTTTTTCTAAATTTAGAAATGAAATAACCATCAAAGGATACTGTTGGATTTCATGTCTCTGTGGATGATATTCTTTGCATGCAAATAGCTGTGAAGGGAAAAAATCTATTAAAACCAGTTATCTAAGAGAAATGGGTAGAAAGCATCTTCACATGACAGCTAGGAAGGAAGCCACCTGGCCGCCTGATGCCCAACGAGGGCTACATGCAGGAACTGGTGGTGTGCGGATGCAGGCCAGGCCACATTGCGTGTTACCTGGAGGTGAGGTCATAGCACAAATGGGACGACTCTTTAAGCATCAGTTCTACTCAAAAAGTAATTCTGACAACCTGAATGTCCACCAACTAATGAATGCATAAATGAAACATGGCCCACCCGTACAAACGCAGTCTTATTCGGCTACAGAAAGAATAAAGTGATACAATGTGGATGAACCCCTCAAAACTGTAGGCTAAGTCGAGTCAGACACAAAAGACCTCATTTTCTATCTTGACGATTGTTCTAAAATTACACATTCAGTCTACACAACTCTGAATGTACTAAAAAACCACTGAGTTGTACACATTTAAAGGGTGAATTTTATAATCTGTGGATTATATCTATAATTTTTTTCTAAAAGGTAATGCTATTTCTTAATTCCGTATGGATTTTAAAAAGCAGAACATGAGATTTTACATGGCACCTGCAAGCGCCGCTTTAGCTTACGCCTCCAGACATGTAGTGCTATGAGTTCTCACTCTCCCACTAAGGGATAAATTAGAGGAAGTCACACACACACACACACACACACACACACACACACACACACACACCCACCACACGCCACAACCCCCTTTGACAGAGAGACGTGTTCAAGCAGAGATTCAAACAGGTAGTGTTTCATGGAGGCACAAGGGAGGACTTTTCAGCCTTCCCTAAAAGGAAAATAAATTATCCAAAAACATCCGCTCAGACCCTCGTGTGCAACAAGCGCGCTGCGCATGGGCCACACCTGAGACCGCACACTTGTAGAGGGCAGTGCACGGCTGTCTGGGCAGAAGGTACTGAGCCCACACTACTGAGCTCTTGGGGGTCTGGGTGAATTCTCAGGGAAGTGGTTTCAACCTGAATCTGAGCCTCTAGGGGAGCAGCCTCAGCTCAGACGAAGAACCTGGAGCTCTCATTCCTTCAGCCCACACCAGAGGCTGACTTTCAGCTGTGCAACATCACAGAAATCATGTAGGAGACTTGGCTTTTTGCTAACCCAGGTTCCGATTCAGGGCAGGTTGATACCTGGACCCCCGACTTTCCAGTCGACAAGCCATCTACTCACTCCATTCCCTGAGCAGTCTGGCGGGCGATGTCAATCAACTGGAACATCTGGAACTTAGTCTCCTGGACATGCAGGTGTTTGTAGAGGCTGCTGCCCTCGCACCACTGGGTCACAATTGCCAGGTTGTCCTTTGTCATATAGCCCATGAAGAGCAGGATGTTCACGTGCCGTGTTTTGCTGGAGGAGGGAGGAGAAAAAAGTCTCTGAATTCTCTGAATCTTCTGTTGCTGCAGAACAGAGAGATGTACTCTGCTTTCCCACCGACACCGGATCCTGAGTGTCCTCAATGCTACCGTGCTTACAATCTGGGTGGTTGGCAAAGCACACACAAGCCTGCTGATAATTGAGTTGGGGTTGTGACAAAGGACCCCTCAGTGCTAGCCTTCAGAGAGAGGACATTCTCATTGTACATGATTCCTCCCACAGGGGGTCACAAGGAACCCTCGTCTGGGGAATCCATCATTATTCACCTTATTCCTATAGGTCTAAACAATGACTCAAAGGTTTTGAAGTCCAAAAGAAAGCAAATTGGCTATAAAGAGTTCTTGGAAATAAACGTGAAAACAGAACCTATTTCTCACTATCTCAAACCAGAACCCAGAGAAGAACCTGGGCTACTGTGTGTGGTGTGCCCAGAGACCTGAAGCAGTAGAGGGGTGTATGCTCATCAAAGAGGGCTCTTCTAAAGGTCTGACAACCCCGTAAGCTGGAAGGAAACCTCCCATGCATTCCCTTTCACTTGTAAGGAAGGAGTTTCCACCGCAAGACTCCGCAGTGAACACTCACTAACCACCAGTCCTGGCCATAGGCCCTCAGAGACAGGTCCGTGCCATGCGGCCCGCTTATCTGCAGTTGACACACCACCACCCACACCCGTCCCCTGCTGCTCCAGAGAGGCCGGAAAGGCTAGCTTTCTACTCACCGTAGGACAGCCACCTCATTCCTGAAGGCCTGGAACTGCTCTGGCGTGGGGTCGACAACTTTTAGAATTTTCACTGCAACATCTCCTGCAAATTATAGTCAGTACGATCAGCTGAATGAGCTTACTTTGTTATTTTTCACATACCCTAGTCCTGAGAGTGAATCACTTATTCAGATATCATGTGCCTACACAAGTGGAATAGGCAAATTTCCAAATTATTCAAGTACTTGAAAAAAGTTAAGTATATTATACTACTATCCTTTAAATACCACCACACACGCCTTGAATATGGGTCTGGTTTAAACTCTTCCTATCAAGCCTGGCATCCCCAGTGTGACTGGGGAATAGGTGAAAACCTGGGCCTGTGAGGGCCACACTGGCAGGTGAACTGGAATGGCCGGCAGATACAGGAGTTTTGGGGCCAGAAGGCTGGTGCCAGCAAACAGGCCATTTGGCAAGCAGTTGATGCCAAACTCAGCAGCCACATTCTAATGAGACCCGAGATGGTCCCTTGTACACAAAGATACATATCGAAATTAAGCTTCTTTGCCTTTAATACCATGAAGAAGCAATCCTAATGATTAATATCGATTGCTTACTACGCCCTTGCGCCACATGTGCCTTCACAGGCATTGTCACCTTTAATCCTCATAGTTGCCCTGTGATGTAAGTACTGTTATCCTCATTTTACAGGGAACAGAGAAGCGTAGTCAACTCTCCAACGTCATTTAACCAAAACACAAAAGTGCTGGAGCCAGGATTAGAATGCCAGTCTGACTCCAATGGCTGCCCTTCTAACTTCCATACTGACAACAGACTGTCAATCACCATGAGCCTCTTTACTTAACTTTAGAAACATCCAGAGATTAACTCTACTTTATATGTGCTACTGATTTAGAAGGCACTTTCAGAAATGTTTCTACACTATAACGGTCATTTTAATAAATTACATGAAGCCCTGTTAGGACCTCAGATTTTCTTGGCAAATGAATTTATCAAAACATAGCCTTCTGGGTAGCTCTTTCTGCCCACGCGTCCTGTGCCTGTGCTTTAATAAAGTCACCTTAAAAACAAACAAAACCATAGCCTTCTGGTGATCAAATAAAGGAGTTGGTTGATGGCACCTTAGAGGTAACAGAATTCCTCCACTTATCAAGCATGCCCCCTTGGCAGCACCCCTGTGCAGCCTCTGTGGGAGCATTCCTCACTTCACTGGAGTACTAGTTGGTAAGGACATGGGTTTTAAAAAAATTTTATCTTTTTTTTTTAATTTGAAAGAGGGCACACATGCGAGCAAGCGGGAAGGGGGTGGGGGTGAGGGGGACTCAATCCCACAACCCTGGGATCAAGACATGAGCCAAAATCAAGACTCAGACACTCAACCAACTGAGCCACCCAGGCGCCCCAAAGAGATGGTTCTTATGGCAGGTCCCGAACTGTTGTCCTGTCATCATCTCTGGTTTTATCATCCAAAGCTAAAGTCCCCACCTAACAGTAGGGGCTCATCCACTTCACTGGCACATGTATTTCCCGAGGACCCAGGGCTGCCTCTTGGGAGACGCATTCTGCAGTCACAGCTGCCTTCTCTCCAGGAAGATGGAGCTGGTAAACCATGCAGCTCCATTTAAGCTCCTTATGACTGAGGAGGAGGATAAGAGTCTCCTGCAGAACTGCTCATTCTGGAGCAGTCTGAGCCAAGATAAGAATGCTGGGCGTAAGGGACAAAGACAAAATCTGTTTGTAGAGAGGATGGAGAAAGGTTTCCTGAAACAAATGGGATATATGCCAAGGGAAGGATTTTACTAAGTGGGACATGCTGTTCCAAACTACATAGGTCAGGAACAAAGGTAAGGTAAGGTAAGGTAAGGGGGAAGAAGGAAACAGGAGCTGTGCTTGGTGAACTCTGATGTGTGACCTGGGCCCCTGCAGTCTACGACAGAGGCCAGGGAGGAAGGAGTCCTGGCCCAAGAGCCCTGTATCTGCAGACAAAATACAGGGACAGCAGTGACAGTGGGGACAGAAAGGAAGGGGTGAAGGCAAGAAACTCCAGGAAGGTGGGCTGATCTGATGTGGCAGTCAACTGAGTGGTGGGGCCAGGAGATGACATTGCTGTTGGCCCAGGCACTGGACAAGGCTTGAGAGGGACAGGCCGGGGTGGGTGGAGGAAGGCTTGGGGAGATGCTGGATGGGCCCTCAGGACGGTTTGCTCCTTGGGACCTTACTAGTTCACAAGTCTAGTTTTACAAGACCTTCCCTTTTTTATAGCTCTCCAAGGGGCATGTTCCAGTTGTCACTGAACTCACCTTTCGTATCACCCATTTTGGACCTGATCATAACGTAACCTCAGAGCTCGGAAGATTCACCAGCAGCCAAAGCCCGCTGAGAGTGACTCATTCTGACCTTGCAGTCAGCTGAATGTCCTCCACCTCCAGCCTCTACTTTTTGGCCCAGTGAGCAGACTTATTATCCCTGTTCAGAGTTCATAGTCTCTTTGTTCCATCACCACAGCCAGTTCAAATCCTCTCCTCTTTCCAAATCCTATTACCCAAATCGGCACTACAATTCCATGCAAGTCATCCACTATACCCGCGCCTTCATGCAAGTCATGGGTTGGAAGACTGAACAGGGCTGAACCAAAGTCAAAACCCTACAATGCCTGAAAGGACCCATCTGCCTTCCAGCTCGTGGTTAGCAGTTAAGATAACAAGAGTACATATGCAATTTCTTACTGAAACCCAGAGACTATATACTACAGCATCCCCTCACTTTCACGCAAATACTCCTAGCGTTGCCATGACAGGGATTCAGTCTGCTAGGAGCAATGGGCAAACATTATAGGAAAATGGATTTCAACTTTTATAAAGAACTGTTTTCTACTAGTAGGACTGCCTCGAACTGGAACAAGTTCTCCAGTAACCAGCTCCCTCACCAGCATTCTGAATTTCAGGCTAAGACTGGCCAAGTCTCCTGAAGGTCTTGCACAATCTGAGACCCTATATTCACCCAAAAATGATATCTAAAGTCTTTACAGGGCCCTACCACTCCCCATCCCTGGACTGCACTCCTATCAGCCTCCCTGAGTTCCTCAAACAGGTAAGGTGAATGGCCCAATTCACAGCCCCCCATGCTGCTTCCCCAGGTTATCTGCCCACTCTCAAGCATCATGCAAATGCTACTTCTTCAGCAGAGTCCTTCCCTACTAACCCACCAAAACCTGTGCACAGGGACTGCCACTCCCTACCTGCTTTCCTCCCTTTTTCCTCATTAGCAATTATAACATACTATATACTTTGGTTGGTTATTGTCCCCACCAGAATAGAAACTCCATAAGAGAAAGAATTTTCATCTGTTTTGTTCACTGCTTCACTTGTAACAGCTAAAAGAATGGTTGGTATTAGAAGAATATATTCAGGAAACACCGATAAAGAAATGAATGAATTCTAAGATGCAACTGTCAGCAAGGCATGTTATGAACTGACAAGCTGTCTCAAGCTCTGGAGTGGAAGTAGGGACAGCCTCTGGCACAGAATACTAGCTGCTGAATGACCCAGCTGCTCCCAGCACAGGTCAAGAATCCACTGCTGGCAGGGAAGCGGAGACTCAGTACCCAGCCTGAAGCCTCCAGGTGTGCACAATTAGGTCTGGGCCCAAAACAAAGGCTGCTCTCCAACTTGCCCTGGCAGTCTCAGGACCAGGTACACCATTCAAGTCCACCTCTCCAGCACTCCATGCAACAGGCATTTAGTAGTACTGCTTATTACTAATCTCTTCTTTTGAACACGTTTCCAAGAGGAGTATAAAAAATTGTATGTACTGGGGCACCCGGGTGACTCTGTGGGTTAAAAGCATCTGACTCCTGATTTCAGCTCAGGTCATGACCTCGCAGTTCATGGGGTTGAGCCCTGTGTTGGGCTCTGCGCTGGCAGCGTGGAGCCTGCTTGGGATTCTTTCTCTCCCTCTCTCTCTGTGCCCCCCTCTCCCCCCCCCCCCCCCAGCTCAAGCTCTTTCTCTGTCTCTCAAAATAAATAAATATCACACACAAAAAATTTTTTTAATATATAGTATTAACCTTTCTGGAATTATCCACATACCCTTATAGCTGGCAATCTTAGCACATATAAAGAATGGTATTTATTTCCTTTAGCACGTAATATAAATGACGAAGGTAAACAGCCAAGGAACATTTTATGGAGGGTAGTCCAAAACAACTACACCAAGTAGGTATTTTTTTTTTTTTACTTTTTCAAAGTTTACTTATTTATTTGAGATAGAGTGTGAGCTTGAGCCAGGAAGGGTAGAGAGAGGGAGAGAGAAAGAATCCCAAGTAGACCCCACATTGCCAGCACAGAGCCCAACGTGTGGTTCAAACTCACCGTGAGATCATGACCGGAACCAAAATCCTGAGTCAGATACTTATTTTTCATGACACTAAAACTTCTTACTTTCCCTTAATAGTAAAGTCAGAGAGAGGTAAAGGTAGTACAAATGAGTTAAGACACATTCCTGTTGGTTATGTTTTTAATAAGGTGTTGGTATCTCGTTCAGCTACCACTGAAGAAGAAAACTATTATCAGTTGGTAAATCTGGAATGTTTTTACCTTTTTAAATGTCTGTTTCTTGTTTTAACTATTTAGGGTTGTCTAAAACCTAATATATACATCCCTGCTTTCTAGAACACAATGGAATGAACACCACTCTGTTCTTCTGATTCAACATTATCCTCAGCGTTAGGATGGGATGGGCACCCATACATGGATTCCACCAGGCTGGTAGCCTCACACTAAGCAGCCCAAGCCTGAGAGGGTTTGCTGCCTTCTCGTCATGCCATCAGTGACTATCCCGGCTGCCATCAGTCCTGCCGTCTGCATCCCCTTCAATGGGTTGTTTATGATGTGCAAAGGCTGGCAAATCAGATCCCAAATTTACGCTCTGTGTGTGCACCCAAGGATGCACTTACTTAACACAAAGTAAGTGAGCTTTAGTTCATGGATCTGAGGTCTCCATCTTGGCTGCTCTGAGATCCTCTACTTTCACAGCTGCTAGGCAGAATAAAAACTTAAAAATCATCACCACTGTAATTCCTAAGAAACTGATTAAACATTATATAACAGATATCAGGAAAGCAGCAGCAGCAGCCGCAGCCACACCAGCAACAACCACACACACACACACACACACACACACACACACACACACAAAGTATAGCACAAACAATCCAGAAATTATGATTTCCCTGACCCTCTCATTTTATTTCTTCATTCACCGACGATGGCTTTGTTTCCTGGGGGGCTGACACAAAAAGTCCACTGCTCCTTACTCCTATGACTTTTGAAACATTTATCTTAGAAAAAACTAGAGCCTTAAAAGTATTAGATATGTTATCTGCATTCTAATGGAAGTAACACTGTATCAAATAACATCTCCTTACCATAGTCCAAAAGCTCACAGAATCTAGAGAAAACACAAGCTCATAGGCAGTACTGTGCCGAATGTAAGTAATGCTTTAAAAAATTATGAATACCCCCCACAAAGTGCTCAACAAGAGGAAACTTAAATTTGAGCACTCCTTAACTACATTTATTGGCTTTCAGCTGATGCTTTAAAATGTGGTATAAAAATGATTTAGTGCTAATGGAAGCATTAAAAGCAATATTCACTGCTCCATCTCCTACAATTACCAGCAGCTATGTGTCAGATACAAGAACTAAGCATTGTATTCCACAAAACTGTTCTTCTTCCATAGGACTATACCACCAAAATAAAAGCTTTTGTGCAGCAAAGGAAACTATCAACAAAACAAAAAGAAAACCTACCGAATGGGAGAAGGTATTCACAAATGCAGTAAGGGGTTAATATCCAAAATATATGAAGAACTCACACAACTCAACACCAAAAGGGCAATCTGATTTAAAAACGGACAGAGGATCAGGGGCGCCTGGGTGGCTCAGTCGGTTAAGCGTCCAACTTCGGCTCAGGTCACGATCTCATGGTTCATGGGTTCGAGTCCCGAGTCGGGCTCTGTGCCTGCTTCAGATTTTCTCTCTCTCTCTCTCTCTCTCTGCCCCTCTCCTGTTCACACTCTCACTTTCTCTCAAAAATAAACATTAAATTTTTTTTTTAAATGGACAGAGGATCTGAATAGACTTTTCTCCAAAGAAGTTATATAACAGGCTAACAAGTACATGAAAAGGTGCTCAGTATCACTAGTTATCAGGGAGATGCAGATCAAAACCACAAACAGGGTATCACCTCACACCTGTCAGAATGGCTAGTATCAAAAAGACAAATAACAAGTGTTGGCGAGGATGTGAAATCAAAGGAGCCCTCGTGCACAGTTTATAGGAATGTAAATTGTGCAGCCACTATGAAAAACAGTAAAAAGGTTCCTCAAAAATTTAAAAATAGGGGGCGCCTGGGGTGGCTCAGTCAGTTAAACGTCCAACTCTTGATTTCAGCTGAGGTCATGATCTCACATTCATGAGTTCAAGCCACACATCAGGCTCTGCACTGAGTGCAGAACCCTGCTTGGGATTCTCTTTCTCCCTCTCTCTGCCCCTCCCCTACCTGCATGCACATTTTCTCTTTCTCTCAAAATAAGTACATAAACTAAAAATTAAAAATAGAACTACCATAAGATCCAGTAATTATACTGCTAGGTATTTACCCAAAGAAGATAAAAACGCTAACTTGAAAAGATACCTGCACTCCCATGTTTACAGCAGCCATTATTTACAACAGCCAAGGAATGGAAGCCGCTTAAGTGTCCATTAATAGATAAATAAAGATGTGGTATATTTACACAGTGGAACATTACATAGACATTAAAAAAAAAAAAAACAACCTCAGATCTGGCCATTTACAACAACATGGATGTAGGACCTACAGGGCATGATGCTAAGTGAAGTCAAGTCAGAGAAAGACAAATACCATATGATCTCTCTTATGTGTGGAATCTAAAAAGTAAAAGTTTACAAAAAACAAAAAAAGCAGAAGTAGACTCATAAATACAGAGAACTGGTGGTTGCCAGAGGGAGGAGGGTGGGGGCATGGGAAAAATAGGTGAAGGGGATTAAGTACAAACTTCCAGTTGTAAGTAAGTCTCAGATAAAAAGTACAGCATTGGGAATATAGTCAATAATGTCCTAATAATACTGTATGGTGACAGATGGTAACTATATTTAGTGTTGTGAGCATCATATACAGAATTTTCAAATTAGTAAGTTGTACACTTGAAACTAATATACCATTGTATGTCAACTATATTTCAATAATAAAAGACTTCAAATTGTTTTCTTCTTTTCTGAAGGAATCGCCAAGATATTTATGACACCTATTTGGGAAATATTCCACAACAGCATAAATTTCTCTGGGACCCAGGAGGCATGCCAGTAGTACATTAGATACAATTTTCAAAGGAAAAGGAATCAAATATTCAGTCCTGTGCCAGTTGCCTTAAAGAATGAGAAATTTATTGGGGTGCCTGGGTGGCTCAGTCGGTCAAGCGCCCAACTTTGGCTCAGGTCGTGATCTTAGTCTGTGGGTTTGAGTCCCGCGATGGACTCTGCTGACAGCTTGGAGCCTGAAGCCTGCTTTGGATTCTGTGTCTCCCTTTCTCCCCACTCCCCAATATCACTCTGTCTTGCTCTCAAAAATAAATATACTTAAAAAAAAAACCAATGAGAAATTTATCAGATGATTATAGTTACAAATGGCAAACCCATATACTAATTAACATAAGGTACTCAAAAGATGGAGGGATCTCAATTTTCAACACCTTGAATTTTAATGCTCCATTCATGTGATGGTCTTAATTTCTCTCAATCTCTGCCCCTTTATATATAAAAATAAATATGATACCATCCAAACTGGAAACATAAGTACCTAGTCATTTTAGGGGTTTGTTTTGTTGTTACTGTCTGCTTCATTAAAATTTGAATTTAGAAGGATGCCTTTTTGGAAAGAAGTAGCATTCTCAAGAAAGTATTCCCTATACTTGCGGACATCCCAAAGCCAGAGGCATTAAAACTCTGAGGGAGAAATGTTAAGTATGTTGCCAAAATACACAAGCTGTGGCTACAGATATTAAAACAGTACATTTCTTCCAAGTGACAAAGAGTCTCCATTATAATAAGAACACTACACTAACACTCCACACAGATTTAAGAATGAAGTCTGTGCATTCTCTCTTTGATGGGGATTCCCAAAAACCAACCCAAGGCAGAGCGCAAAGAACCTGTTTCAGGAGGCTCCTGGCTTTCCTGGGCTCGGCTGCTTGACCATGGGCATGTTATCTGCCCTCTTGGGACCTCACAGTTTTCTGTGGGCAAATCTCTAACATTCTTTCCAGCTTTACATTTCTAGAATCCATGCTCCCCTCAGAGCAGCAGGCTCTTAACCCATTTAAGAATTTCAAAGCATGTCCCCTGTAGTATGTAGTATGTGTTTAATCAGTTCCTGACATTTGACTATCATGCTCAACTCTTATTCACCAATTTCTAATTATCCTGGAAACCATATCATACCAATTATAGCATCACTGAATAGAAAAAGAATGCTATGAAATGTCACTGAGATATTAAGTTCAATCTTCAGATGTAATCAAGTTCCCTGGAGTGCCACTGTAATGCACACAGCACAATGAATTTTATCTCCTTCTTGGCCCTCTCTGGACTGAAACTTGACTTCAACCTAGGCCTTGCAACAAAGGGAGGGTCCCAAACTTACCATGCCACTTGCCCTTATACACTGTTCCAAATGAGCCTGATCCAATCCGAGTGGAAAGCATCACTTCGCTGGCTTCTATTTCCCAGTAATAGCTTGAATCTCTCTGTCCACGAGGCCTCTGAAACCAGCAGTGATCATTAACACACTCCATAGAATGGTAAAGCTCTGTCTGATGAGGGTGTCAAAGAAAAGATCAACCCAACCGACCCATTCCCCTATCTTTTAAAGATAGACATTAACTGTAATTCCAATTTCGATATTTTGAGAAAAATACCATTTTAGTTGTGCCCTCCCTTACAAGTCAACAAATTTTCCAACACAAGCATACCAAAAATGGCACTGACATTTATAACATCCTTAATTAAATGTTTTATTACAGTTCCCCTCTCCCCACCAAATTAAAAGTATTCTCATTTTAAAAATATTCTCACTTCTGACTAGGTTTTTGTTAGTAAACCCTAACATACGATGCAGGAGGTACTGTAAGCCATACTCACGATTTTGTTTTTCTCCTGGGTCCCGGATCCTGGTGCCCTCTCTCTCTGTGCTGGCACAGGGGTTTTGGGCTGTGACCAGCCCGTTGGGCTCAGATTGTTAGGGCTGCTGGACAAGGCTGAAGGTGAGGCTTAATAGACAAGACAAACAGAATCCACACATGGATAAGCCAACAGAAGATACACAGCATAAAGAGAAAAAGTCCATTATTATTTGCTACATAACTTTGGACAAGTACCTGATTCACTGTGGCTTCGAATTGCATCCTGAAACAGAAAAGGAAAGCTGGTCAATTTCTGCCCCACAAAAGATGCTCTCAGGGGGAAGTAAAAGGGGGGAGGAGAATTTGCAGAAACAAAGTAGATTATAAAACCTCTAAAATACAAAAGGTCTAATTACATACTCTAACTTGCCTGTGATTAAATTTACCAATGTCAATGGCCAATTATCTCCAAGATTATCATCAATTATTAGAACTGGTATTAGCTTTTCATATACCACATTCTTTTGGAATGGAAATCACTTTTTCTCAGAAGAAAGCAACACACATATATAGCAAAGTGATTCTCATTAAGGAATACTAGCAAAGTTACTATCAACTGAGATCTTTCCAGTAACTGAGCATCTTGCTCCACTGAGGCTCAAAACAACAACAACAACAACAACAACAACAAACAAAAACAAAACTTGGGGATTAGGTAGCAAGCTCACTCATACTCCTCTAGGAGTTCGGGGCACACTGACCAGAGTTGGGTTTGGTAAGGGTAAGCACCACAACTACAGAACTTAATCCAAGCCTAAAATCATGAAACGCTGAAAGGACCATAAATCCCCCAGTCCAAAACCTACATTTTACATACAAGAAAACACCTATAAATAAAAAAAGAGACTTGGCCAAGATCACACAGCCAGTAGGTGGCAGAAATAGAACCAGAAACCATCACCCATGAATCTTAGCCCTGAGCTCATTCACCACAAAATGCTCCGGAAACCTTATAGGTAAGCTCTGAAATTAGTTACATTCTACTCAGGTGAGAAGTCAAAAAGCTACCTTTAGAACTTATTAGAAACTGGGTAGAACAGTTTAAACCACAAGGGCTTCCATAAGACCTAAATATTCATTTTATAAACTCTCACTTTGAATATGTAATTATTACATAAAACCACTAGGCCTCCATATCCTCAAAAAGGAGATTTTTCTGGGAAACCTACTATTTTATGTAACCACAATAAGGACAAGATACCTTTTTCACACAACTATTAATGGAATGTTTCCACTCCATAACATTTTTACAAGACAAGAAGTATCCTAGGGGTGCCTGGGTGGCTCAGTCGGTTGAGCACTGACGTTGACCCTGGTCATGATCTCGTAGCTCACGGGTTCGAGCCCTGCGTCGGGCTCTGTGCTGACAGCTCAGAGCCTGGAGCCCGCTTCAGATTCTGTGTCTCTCTCTCTCTGCCCCTGCCCCTCTCACACATGCTCTCTCTCAAAATAAATAAATATTAAAATAAACATTTAAAAAATGTTAAAAAGATAAAAAGTATCCTAAACCAAGCTGCCCCTCCCCCTACCTTTGGCCGCCCCACCCAAGCAATAAAGCCTGGTTCTGGGGTCCCCAAACCTGGCCAATCTTCAGAATCACCTGGAGAGGTGTTTGAGAATACAGATGTCTCCTCCCCCCAACTAGGACTGATTAAGCATTTCTGGGAGGGAAGGTTGGAAGTCCAGGAATCTCTGTTTTTAAGTAGACTGGATAACTGCCAGTTGGCAAAACACCGGCCAAAAATAACGAGAATTTCAACAGAATATTCAGCGGCTATAGCTTTATTATCCAACTGACCTCTTTGTTTTTAGTCAAACCATGGCACAATGTATTTTTGCTGACCAAAATTATATACCCATGCACTAGGATTTTTTTCCTTAATGTCAGCAATTTTCTTCCTGTATCCATTATATACCTCATATTATACTGTGTGCTAATTTGTATAGTTGGATTTATCCTAGAAGGAACCTTTCAAATATCTTGGAATCTAAATATTAAAGAGAACTACAAATGGTTTAAACAAAGAATGTGTACTTTAAAAAAGCTGAATCATGCAATAAAAAGGAATAAAAACTTGCTCTGCCTCTAAAGTATGAAGAGAATTAACATAGTGCCAGTTATTTTATAATAAAAATTCAAGAATTTTCACTTTTAATGTCCCAAGTATTACAATATTTATGGAGAAACAAATCATGTAACAGAAGTCACTAGGATATTATTTATTATCAGGGCTAACCATGATAAAAGAGAAAACAAAATTCATAGCTAGCATGCACATGACCTCCTCACAATAATCTTGTGATATTCAAAATGCCCCACAAATGGCCAGTTCAGACTCCACATTCAGAAACCAACGTTTTTGTTGAGTACCTGCCACCTCTGATGGGAAGACAAGCATATGGAAAGTGATTCAAGGTTTGAGTGAGATAAAGTTGTACCTCAAGTGGCAGGTGTCCCTGAGGTTTTCCAAGGAACAATTCATAACGCAGAAAGAACACAGTTGTCTCTGATGAACTTTTAACAAAAGATTTTCAGGGCATATCAACCAAACCGACACATCTGGTTTCTAAACGAGGTATAAATACAACAGTGATGCTCTGAGCACCAACTAAATAAATCTAGCATTAGCTTTGGTTGAAATTTTTTTTTTTAACTTTATTACTTTTGGCCTCAAAATCTCGCTTGAGAAACTTATTTCACCTGTCAGCAATCCCACACACAGTATTTTTTTTTTTTAACTCCTCTATACTCTATTGTCAAAAAATAAAGCAGGAAATCAAGTCTGGCAAGAAATATAAAATTTAACTTAGTGATTCTTTCATTTCTGATAGGCTACTGTCTGACAGTCTTAGCAATCCTGTTAATTTACAAGAAAGCAAAGGCATGAAGAAGAATACCTACTCTTCCCCTCAAACAAAATCGTCTGGACCACGCCCTGGGAGAAGCATTCAGGCTGTTATTCTAGTCCAAAGCAATGAGAAATAAAGAAGAATAAAGAACAAAGGAAGTATTTTAAGTGTATTCAGTTGTTATTAAAGACGAATTAGAAAGCAAAGCAAATAAATAGAACATACCAAAAAGCCAAGAAAAGAAAAAGCAGTTTGAAAACACTAGGCTTTGGGTACTTTTACATCTCCCTAAATAACCTGCTTGGTAAATCCAATGACTCCACCCTTTTATTTCTAAATAAAATCACTTAAAAGTCTCTCAGAGAGTTTGTAGTTCTCCATCACTATTATTCTCTTTTCCACACAAAAATGAAACTACTCTTTATATTAGCTCATTCACTAGTTCACTGACATCTTATTCAAAGCTAAAATGGAGGGGCGCCTGGGGGGCGCAGTCGGTTAAGCGTCCGACTTCAGCCAGGTCACGATCTTGCGGTCCGTGAGTTCGAGCCCTGCGTCAGGCTCTGGGCTGATGGCTCAAAGCCTGGAGCCTGCTTCCGATTCTGTGTCTCCCTCTCTCTCTGCCCCTCCCCCGTTCATGCTCTGTCTCTCTCTGTCCCAAAAATAAATAAACGTTGAAGTTGAAAAAAAAAAAAAACAAAAAAACAAAAAAAACAAAGCTAAAATGGAAAGGAGTTCAAATGTTACCATTTCTTTAGGAGATTTTAGTTCTCCACTTGAATGATATACCAATTGGATTATTCAGCCAGTCTAAAGATACAGCGCTTTAAACAATAAATTCAAAAATTCCAAGGTCCTGAGAAAGTACAGCAACATTCTTTATCAGGTTTGAAACCCCAAACTCTCTAAACACAACAGTCAACCCCACCCCAATAACAGATTGATACTCCTCACCACCCGCAAGGGGCCCTATTACCTCAATCATCCTGCTGTCCACAGGCAGGGTGGTGCTGACCATGTGGACATTAGGTGTGGATGTTGACCTCTGCCTCTGGGAGAGGGAACCTTCAGAGGAAGGGCTGGAAGAGTTGAACGTGAAGGCGTGGGGTGTGGAGTATCTGTGCTGGGAACTAGGCGAGGAAGAGAAAGAAAACTCCATGAATGACACGCAGGCTTCCCCACTGTAAATCTTTCAACTAGTTACTTCGTAAGATGCTCTGGGGCAAATCCTACTTGTACTAAAACCCTGGACAAAATGTTTCTCTCTTTTAAGAGGCTCCACTTACAATTTTTCTTCTGTCTAGGTGCTTCTGCATGCAAAGTTTTGAAAAGGAAATAATACACATGCTTGGAACTCATATGAAAACAATACATTTTAAGTTGTCTTCTTTTCAATAGATCCCCTCTACAGAATACTCCCAAATTTTTAGACCATCTCTAGGAAAGAACAGACTAACATTTGCCAACCATGCCACCAACTACCAACCTAGTTGGAATTTGCCCAGTTTAGAGACTGACTGAGAGAGCTTAAAGGAGAAGTCTTAAATTTAAGACGGTTAGACTATTGAGCATGTCCGCAAAAAGGCCAGCATTTTAGCTATTATGCACCCTCTCCCCACTTAACCAGCTCTAAAAGTCAGTTAATGTGAATTCAGTTTTCAGGATGCCAAAACACAACTGTGAAATTAATCACTGGCCTCTTCCAGTCAAGCCCACTCCCCTATCAACCGCAATGGGAGCACGCAGCAAGTATAACATTTTCATTATTTGCTCTACAAATTATTTTGAGTTTTGTTCAGATGCAAGTAACACCATGCATGAATTCAAGGAACAGAAGGCTAGTTTTTCTATGAGAAACTGTTCTACTGCCTTGAAAAATTGCCTTCTCAGGAATTCAGTATTTATGCCTTCAAAAGCTTGTCTTCTAGTAATGAAATCTTCAGAAGCAAGTACAATTTCTGATGAAATTTCAAGAAAAATAAGCCATACACAAATGTATATCCAGATATTATTTCAATACAAATTCCTTGTTCTGAGATATGCTGCCTTTAACAATTTCCATGGTAGTTTTAAAAAGATCATTAAATGTTATTCAATTGTATATACATTAAAGTCAGATATTTTGAAAAAGATGTAGATTTTATTTTAGGTTCCAAATTCATGGGTAACACTGAACAAGACATGTGAACTCAACAAAGCTCTAACTTCCAAGCAGGAGAACAGAAAAAAGACAAGTTACACGCAAACTCACAAGCACATTAGAAAGGATATTTATATTAAAAATCTAACTGGACTCTTTTTAAAGATCACAGTCTATTAAATACCATGGTTTCAGCAATGCAAGGCGATAAATAGCATTTCAAAGTTAGGAGTTTTATTTTTATCGGATCACCGTATATAGTTATGGGACTCTTTCCTTGAGGCACAACTTACTACATACTGAGGAAAGCAAAATCTGAAGGTCTTTAAAATGTGATGAGACATTAAGGGATATGCTATGATAGCAGAAGAAAACTGCAGTCTGTGTGTGTCACTTTTCAGAATATAAAAACTACAAGACTACATTTTGCTCTAATACTAGTATTAAGTTCCACAGAAATAGTAAAGCATTTACACAGGGAGAGAAGGGAATGCAAAGGAACTCTGGTCTTTTATATTCAGGCTTTCAGTCCCACCCGCCCCAATGTAATTTTCCAAAGAAAAGCTGTAAGTAAAAAAAATTACCTAACAGGCATCCGGGAAACAGACTCTCGCATCCGACGCATTGTCAAAGAAGGCAGTGCTGGGACCCCACTATCACCAATAGGAGAATTTGGGAACAATCTAAGTGAAATCAGAGGAAGACTGAGTTTATGGTTTTTTATAATGGCAGTAATTTTACAGTCAAATTACCTTGTCTTGCAACTCTTGCAAACAGACTACTCAAACATTTTCAGGGGCACCTGGGTGGCTCAGTTGGTTAAGTGTCCGACTTCAGCTCAGGTCATGACCTCACAGTTTGTGAGTTCGAGCCCCATGTAGGGCTCCATGCTGGCGGCTCAGAGTCTGGAGCCTGCTTGGGATTCTGTATCTCCTTCTCTCTCTGCCCCTCCCCCACTTGTGCTCTGTCTCGGTCTCTCAAAAATAAATAAATGTAAAAAAAATTTTTTTAAACCACATTTTCTAGTCACATTTTCATCAACCATTTTATTTATTTTTTTTTTCAACGTTTATTTATTTTTGGGACAGAGAGAGACAGAGCATGAACGGGGGAGGGGCAGAGAGAGAGGGAGACACAGAATCGGAAACAGGCTCCAGGCTCTGAGCCATCAGCCCAGAGCCCAACACAGGGCTCGAACTCACGGACCATGAGATCGTGACCTGGCTGAAGTCGGACGCTTAACCGACTGCGCCACCCAGGTGCCCCTTCATCAACCATTTTAGAGTAGAGGGACCACCAATCCAAATGACTGGGCTTGAATGAGTACAGAATATGAACAATATTGACCTGCCAATGAACATAATAGCTTCTAGTGTACATTTCTGAACTTTTTTTTTTAAATGAGGGGGGAGAGAGAAAGAGCAAGCACAAGTAGTAGAAGAGCAGAGAGAGGACAAGAGAATCCCAAGCAGGCTCCATGCTGTCAGCATAGAGTCTGACATGGGGCTTGATCTTATGACTGGGAGATCATGACCTGAGTGGAATCAAAAGTCAGATCCTCAACCACGGAGCCACCCAGGCACTCCTGTGCATTTCTAAAAAGTACTGGTCCAATATCCCACTATATCAAAATAATGTTGTTGTTTTTTTTTAATTCTAAAGTAGGGCACAGTATAACCTAAATCACAAAGAGCTTTTCTGGAAACATTCTGTCTTGAAAACACATAAATGAAAAGACTGAATATGAAAAATAAATGTCATTCAGCACCAAATGTCATAAATAAGAGGAAAAGAGATGACAACATTAATTGGGCATCTTCTTTCCACAAGATGAGCACTTGTGCTCGGCAACTTCACGTGCTAGCTACCTCAGCTAATCCTCACGAGAACCCTGCAAGGAAGGCAATCCCCTTTCCTCATATGAGTGAACTGAGGCTCAGAGGTGGTTAGTTAGTTAATGGAAACACTGAGATTCTCACCCACTTCTACTAAACTCCAAGCTTGTGCCAGTTAGGCTACGCAAGCAAACACCTGTGACTACTACAAAAGCTTTTAAAAAAGGTGTTCCCGTCAGGGTTTAATAACATTCCCTTTGTTTTTCTAGTACTCTCAAAAAGAGATAAAACTTTGACTTTTCATATATTTTCAATTTAAACCTTACTAAAATACACTTTGTATGAAAATATATTTTGGGAACTGGTTTGTCTCCTGAGGGATTCAAGTACCTTTTGAGGTTTTACATTTACATCATTTTATTTCATTTCATTTTATTTTTAGGTTTATTTATTTGAGAGAGAGGGAGAGCACAAGCAGAGGAGAGTCAGAGAAAGAGGGGGTGAGAGAACATCCCAAGCAGGCTCCACATTGTCAGCATATGACTGATGTGGGGCTTGAACTCATAAACTATGAGATCATAACCTGAGCTGAAATCAAGAGTCGGACACTCAACCGACTGAGCCACCCAGACTCCCCTACATTTATATCATTTTAAAACTGACGTCTCCAGTTTGAGGTGAAGATAATAGCACCAACTATGCTTTCTGCTCCTTCTCAATAACAAATGTTTAACATCATTTAACAAAATAAAGAGTTGTGCCTGCCAATAACCTAAAAGATTATACTGTTAAGAGACAAAAGCCAAGTCTTTTGGTTTTCTTATCCTTTTGCTCTTTGCCTGAGTCACAGTACGCCAATCTCCATTTGACAAACAGCAATCCCATCTGCTTGCTTTAGAGGTATGCCACACTCAAACTCCCTGGTTTCACAACTGTCATGCTGTTAAAGTAGATGATATCCAGATCATGACAATTTACTTAGTAAGTCTAAAACCCAGACTTGTTGGTCAAATATACAATAATACCTTCAAGAGAGTTTTTACCTCCCCACCTGCTTATATTCTTTGAGAAAAGAATGGTGCCTTACAAGAGTTGTCTGATATTACTCCAGTCCACACACATAGTAGGTACTTTGGTGCTACAGTGCTCATGAAATTTGTAGCCACAAGTCTGACATCGAAATCCATTTAGCAGGAACTTCTGACAGATGTCACAGAAGGCAAGCTTCAGGAAGGTCTTCCGAGCCTGGAAGAGGTATAAATAAATGAAGAATGACAAAAGACAAAATAATTTCTTTTTTGGCCCCCAACAGATCCCATACATCCAAAAGAGACCCTTATAAAAAAGAATCATACTTCCAACATTTGTAAAATTCACTCCTAGAAATTAAAGTATATATGTGACTAATTAAACTTAAATTGCCTTACTGTAAACATCACAAAACGACAGCTTCAGATAATCCAACAATGCATATGCTTTTGCTTATTACCCCTGAGAAGGTCCAATTACACCAGCTAAAACACCCAACACACCACAAAAAGAGAAGAGCTCCACAACTTACAAAGTTGTGTGTTGTGAGGGGAACGTGATCCAGGAAATCTACTTGAAGTTCTTCTCCAATCAACGAGGTGGCATCAGTATTCCAATCTAAACGCGCTTTTTTACTAAAGGCAATTTTTAAAAACATATATAAAAAGGCAAATATTTAAACAAGGTAAGAGTTCAACACCAAATAATAACAGCTACCACTTATCTCATACTATATAAATATAAAACTTAATCTCAGACAATACTAACTTATTTAACTCATACAACAAAGCTATGAAGTAAGCATTTTATCCCTATCTTAAAAATGAGAGAAATAGGGCGCCAAGAAAGTAACTTGTTGAAGGCCACACACCAAATATAAGAGCCTATGTTGGAATCCAGCTCAGCTGGACTCCAAAACTTATACTCTTAAAGGTTTTTTTTCTTTTTTTTTTATCGTCTATTTTTTATTTTGAGAGAGAGAGCACACACAGGGGAGGGACAGAGAGAGAATCCCAAACAGGCTCCATGCTGTCAGCACAGACACAGGACTTGATGGGGCTCACTCAATTCCACGAATGGTGAGATCACGACCCAAGCCAAATAAAGAGGCAGACACTTAACCAACTGAGCCATCCAGGTGCCCCAGAATAAAGTTTATTTTAAAACAATGAACTATATGGGAATGCAAGCTGGTGCAGCCACTCTGGAAAACGGTATGAAGCCTCCTCAAAAAACTAAAAATAGAACTACCCTACAACCCAGCAATTGCACTACTAGGTATTTATCAAGGGATACAGGGATGCTGTTTCGAAGGGACACATGCATCCCCATGTTTACAGCAGCACTATCAACAATAGCCAAAGTATGGAAAGAGCCCAAATGTCCATCGATGGATGAATGAAGATGTGGTATATACATACAATGGAGTATTACTTGGCAATCAAAACGAATGAAATCTTGCCATTTGCAACTACGTGGATGGAACTGGAAGATATTATGCTAAGTGAAATTAGTCAGAGAAAGACAGATATCATGATTTCACTCATATGAGGACTGTAAGAGACAAAACAGATGAACATAAGGGAAGGGAAACAAAAATAATATAAAAACAGGGAGGGGGACAAAAACATAAGAGACTCTTAAATAAGGAGAACAGAGGGTTACTAGAGGGGTTGTGGGAGGGGGTATGGGCTAAATGGGTAAGGGGCATTAGGGAATCTACTCCTGAAATCATATGCTAACTATATGCTAACTAATTTGGATGTAAATTAAAAAATTTAAATTAATTAAAAATAAAATAAAATAATGAACTATAACAATCTCATGATAAAGTAAATATGCAATAAATTGGACTCTGTGACCTTAAAATCCTGTAAGAATCCTGAAATACTAAAGTGGGGTATAAATATTGCTGTAATAGCAAAATTTAATCTTCAATAGCCTACTTCGTCTAGCAGATACATAAATACAAAGGAATCACAAATGAAATTAATAATAGGCTCACATCTATAGAGTTGTTTGCAAGGTCTATAAGGTGACAGGGGACTTAACTGTCTCAACATTTACTCTGACACCATTTTTTCTGTGCCTAGAACAAACAACACAGAAAAACAGATACACTAAAGTAAAAAGTTTCAAAAAAAAAAAAAAAAGGCAGCTCCTTTCTCATGTCTTGTGTAGTCCATCAAGTCCATCAGGCCCACTTCTTAAAAAAAGAATATTCTCATGTAGGGAGAGAACACATATACAGCATAATTCAAACTTCTCCCTTTGCCTACCAGAAGCTGATTCCAGCCATTTTTCTGGTTATCCAATAGTAAATAATCCTTTCCTTAATATAACTCCCTATACAAGGACTCCAAAGTCCTACTTCATCCTAATGGAGAGAGACAGGGGCAGCCCTGTGTCCTTAGTCTTCAGGTGCTATCCGTCCAGTAGAGAAGCTAGGGTAGCTCTAAACCAACGTAGCCTTGGACAAGACTGGACAAGCCACTCAACGTCTCAGAATCCTTCTAGTCTTTAAGGAGCACTACAGATTGGCTCTGGACCAATCTGGGGCTATACCCAGATAAAACTGACATATGCTTCAAATATCTGCACTTCAACAAACTACCTCCTATACTGAGGGGAACAGCAGAGTGGAATTTTTGCTTGCCCTTTTGAGTTAACTCATTTCCTAGGCTATTCTCTCAAACTGGGAAACTCCTTGAGACAGAAAAGATGGTGAGCTGAAGATCAATAACAGAACTAGCATTTTTCAAGAAGAAAGTAAAGATTATTTCCCCCAATTTGGGGGATAACAATGGATAATTATGGAAGCTATAGGGTTTACTCCTAGCCTTTGATGGGATGCTTCTATCAAGCCACCAGCATTAGAAAGAAGATGAACTATGGATCTTTCCTGAAGCAGAAATTACAAATTATACAGATTGAGTAAACATTAACTGTTATAAAAATGAATGAATGAGGGGCACCTGGCTGACTCAGTCAGAAAAGCATGCAACTCTTGATCTTGGGGTAGTGAGTTCGAGCCTCATGCTGGGTGTAGAGCTTACTTAAACACAAACTTTAAAAAAAAAAAAGAATGATGGAGTGAATTACAAGAGAGTTAATCTCTTGAGGATAGGATTCTTTAACTATACATAATAATGCAAACACTTTCTGAGTATCTATTCTGTCTACTGCATTCCAGGAAACACAAAAATTTTTGCTTTCAAGAAACATATTACCTTACACTACTGTTTCCATCTATGGAATACTATCAACACCTAATATGTATTCTTTTTTCAGTGCAATGTTTCAGCAATAATTTCAAGTTTTAATATTTTATTTTTCTCAGTTGTCTATGAACAAGGGTATATAAATACATAATATTCTATGACAAGCTAGCACACTTTTTTAAAAATACAAACTTATTATTTGAAGCCAGCAGCTCCTTACTAGTATGAAACAGGATCTGACTGACTTTTGAGTTCTTACCCTTTATGTTCATGGAGAAGTCTGAACACTGCACAGCACTCCGGCTGCAGGCCCCTCACCTTGAGTGCTTTCATAAGGCAATCATGCAAGCTCATTCCATTTCTCACATTGACCTATAAACAAAAAGCCATCTTTAGAACCAACAAAGGCTGCACATCCTTTGATAAGCATAGTAATAAATGCACCAGTCTGTAAGGGTATGTGAAGAAGATTTATGACAGCATTGCTTGTAATGATAAATACACACACACACACACACACACACACAGGAAATAGCTGGAATGTCCAGCAATATGGAATGCTTAAAAAAAGCCTAAAATATCTGTATATGTCACATTAAGACACTACTATATTATTTATAACGACCTAAAGGGAAGGATGTCCATGATTTATCAATTGTGGGAAAATATTTTTCAGAATAATACAAAGAATAAGATTACTTAAAGGGCAGGGAAACCCATATATGTTTACATATATTGTATGAGTATGAAAAGACATACCTCTAGCTATTATCAGAAGAGAGTGGTTGAGAAAGATAAAATTATCACATTTCCCTTCACACTGGTCTAATTTGTTTGACTGACTGAAATGTACATGCAAGCAGGAACATCCACCAGAAAAGAAAATAAATCAATCTGATCTATAAACATGAGTTTTTCTGATCAAAACTGCATTTCAACCTGTTTTCAACAACAGGTTTTGTTATCTTCCTAACAAAAATTCCATCTCATATACATTTCACACTAGTAAAGGCAAGCAGACCACTGTTAATTTAAATAAACATGCACACCATTTCAAGTAGCCTTAGTGTATGTCCCTCCACATTGTCCTGTACCCCATCCTCAAAAGCTAGGCAGGCACTCAGAGGCCTAGTAGGAAGTATGAGTACCTGGAGTACTAACAATGGCAGCTATATAAAAATTTCAACTAATGGGGCACCTGGGTGGCTCAGTCAGTTAAGCATCCAACTCTTAATTTTGGTTCAGGTCATGATCTCATGGGTCGTGAGGTTGAGCCCCTAGTCGTACTCTGCGGTGACAGTGTGGAACCTGCTTGGGAATCTCCCTCTCTCCCCCTCTCCCTGCCCCTTCCCTGCTTGTGCTCTCTCTCTCTCAAAATAAACATTAAAAAAATGTTTTTGAATAAGACTTTAAGAGTTTTGATAAAAGCCCCATACATTTTGTTTTTAAAGCCAATAAAGTTAATTAAAACTGAGGCAACTAGAGTGAGTATGGCCAGTAAGGAGAACAAAATGTAAATCTATGGTACTTGTAAATTGCCCACAGTGGAGCTCCTGTGCTCAGTTAAAGTGTGACAGCTGACAGTGGCCAAACCAGCTCCTTCCCAAAGGCAGGTAAGAGCATATGTTTGGATCTATTTGAAAAGTCTAAAGTATTTATTTAAAATGTTCCATAGCAAGTTTATTTTAGGTTTCTTGAAGTAGTTATACCCTTAGACCCACTAACTTACAGTTTTCAGAAAAAAAAAAAAAACTAAGTAAAAGTGAGATATACTGATCTGAACTATGAAGATAAGACATCAAGAATGAGGACAATGAAGACTAACAAACACAAACTAACAGAATCATTACTTGCATCAAATACTATGCAGTAGAGCTTTGAAAAATATAAGGTGCTATATCATTAATCTTCATTAAAGTCACAGACTCTAGGGGCACCTGGGTGGCTTAGCTGGTTAAGTGTCCAACTTCAGCTCAGGTCATGATCTCACAGTTCATGAGTTTGAGCCAAGTCAGGCTCTGTTCTGACAGCTCAGAGCCTGGAACCTGCTTCAGATTCTGTGTCTCCCCTTCTCTCTGTGCCCCTCCCCCACTCATGCTCTTTCTCAAAAAAATGAATAAATATTAAAAAAAAAAAAAAAAACACATACTCTAAGAGCTAGATAGTTCTTTAAATATTCTCTAATCCAAGTGGGGTTCCCAAATGTGGCTGGCATTAGAATCATCCAAGGAACTTATGAAAATAAAGATTCCCAGCTTCTCCCCTCCAACAAATCCAAGGATTCTGATTAAGTTGAACTTGAATGAAGCCCAGGAATCTGTATTTTAGCCGTCAATTGATTGTAATGGTAATTAATGGTCCTCAGCTATGGTCCAAGCACCCATCTAATAACAAGGAGTGGCAAAGAGACACATATTTACAAAATAAATGACAAGAAAAAAATTTTTTTTAACTTTTATTTATTGTTGAGAGACAGAGACAGACTGCGAGCAGGGGAGGGGCAGAGAGAGAGAGGGAGACACAGAATCTGAAGCAGGCTCCAGGCTCTGACCTGTCAGCAGAGCCCAACGCAGGGCTTGAACCCATGAACTGTGAGATCATGACCTCAGCTGAATCGGACCCTTAACTCACTAAGCCATCCAGGCGCCCCAAGAAAAAAGTTTTTGTAAAAGCAACTCTAAAATGGTGTTCATAGGTGGCTCAGTCGGCAAGTGTCTTGATTTTTAGCTCAGATCATGATCTTACAGTCCATAAGTTTGAGCCTCCTCATCAGGCCCTGTGCTGATGGAGCCTGTTTGGGATTCTGTCTCTCCTCTCTGCCCCTCACCTGCTTGTGCTCTTTCTCTCTCAAAATAAATAAATAAACTTTAATTAAAAAAAAAAAGAAAGAAAGAAAAAGCAACTACCAATTATACTCCTACAATTATTTAAATCATATATATACACTTTCTGCCATTCTCCTCTCTACACCTCCCCATGGATACATGTTGAAATTAGTTAAATCTAATTTCTGGAGCCTACTAAGTGATTAGGAGGGTCATTTTTGGTTCCAAGCAGTGAAGTAACCTGGGAATGATTAGAAACTGCTGACTAATGGTGCTGGCCAGTAAATGACTCCTTCCACCAATGCTCCCCTGAAGATACATGCCAGCTGAAAGAAGATGGTCCATCTCTGGTCAAAGAAATGGGAGAAACTAATTTTATCTGCTAGAGCCTTAGGAGAAGCCAAGCTTCCAAATCACTTGTTCCCAACTACCGATTGTGCTCAACTGAAAGCTGTCAAGGGCTACAAAGATGTAGAAAAAATTCAAATAATCATAGCTACCATTTTACTTATGAATCAGCTACTGTATATTCAGCATGAGCCTCATTTCATTAAGGTGAGGAAACAGGGGCTCAAAATATTATGTAACTTATCCAGATGATAATAAAAGGCAATACAGGGATTTATATTT
The DNA here is from genome assembly GCF_022837055.1 of Prionailurus viverrinus. Classification (NCBI taxonomy): domain Eukaryota; kingdom Metazoa; phylum Chordata; class Mammalia; order Carnivora; family Felidae; genus Prionailurus; species Prionailurus viverrinus. The sequence goes on from NC_062562.1 coordinate 53,324,322, forward strand.
GAGCGTGGTTGTCTTAAAGGTCCATATACTTAATTAATCATTATGCCAAACTAAGTTTCCCAGTCTTCCAGGCAACCCAGCAGGAGATGGGAATGGGGAAGACAGGCATGGTATTAGCCTGAAGCAGTACCACACGGTCTTCAGCTAGTCTTAGCTTCCCATTACATTCACACTTCCCACCTGGGCTCTCCATTTAAGGTTAGAAAGAAGATGAATGGGGGCGCCTGGGTGGCTCAGTCAGTTAAGCGTTTCGGCTCAGCTCATGATCTCACAGTTTGTGAGTTCGAGCCCCGCATCAGGCTCTGTGCTTGCTGACAGCTCAGAGCCTGGAGCCTGCTTCGGATTCTGTGTCTCCCTCTCTCTCTGCCCCTCCCCTGCTCATGCTCTGTCTCCCTCTGTCTCAAAAATAAATAAAACTTAAAAAAAATTTTTTTTAATAATAAAAAATAAAAAAATAAGAAGATGAATGAATAACAGTAAGTAAAAAAATCACCTTGCAAATGAAAGGCCACTTTTGAAATATTAAGGAGGTTATTACTATTTATTTTGCCAGCCATTCAACTTTTATTTTTAGGAAGGGGAACAAAAATAATACTCAAATACCTTTTGAGTTTTGCCTTCAGTTTAAAATGTATGTAAAGGTACAACACTATAACTGGGAGTCTCCTTCTTAAGTTCACAAAAGAAGTATAAAGGAATTTATTAGTAAACTGGGAGAGGGGAGTGGAACTGTCAAAAACAGAACTCTGGACTGGACTTTCCAACCTCAGAACTTTGTCTCACCCAGGTACAAAGAAAAGCCCAATGCACTGATTTTACTCAAAGAATGGGGAGTGGGAAAGGAGGAAGCATGGAAGTTTTTGAACTAAGGTTTTCTCAAATGTTCCACCAAGCAAAATTAGCACAACTTCACTTTCCTTTTTTAACCAGGTGGGGTTTTTTCCACCAAGATATTAAGGAACTATTTTGAGCAGTTATTTCTCAGAAAAGTTAGAACTCTATGTCAGAAAACCAAGTGGCAGTGTCCCACCATGATGCTACTAGTATGAACCTGTTGCTGGTACTACAAAAATGGAACTGTGCACACATAACTGGCTAGTGTCAGTGCCCAAGAAAAGAGGAAGATGCTGTGTTTTCTAAGCTACCTCCAGCTTTGCCCGGGGCCTACAAAACTTACCAAAGTAATTTTTTCTAGGTAATTTTATTTTCTTCTATATACTCAACAATAACGTCCAAAAAATTTAAGTGAGCATTTTGCTTTAATATCCATAATATATATATATATATATATACCTAAAATTGACTGTAACAGTCTAAGGGAGCTTTTCAAAAGAAGGCATTCCAGGCGAGAATAACAACTGAAGGAAGGCCAAGGGGTGGGGAAAAGTGGGAGGTATGGAAGGAACATAGTAATATAAAGCAATAAAATCTGCAACTGGAAAGCCAATTAATAGACACTAAGTGACAATTTTGCCTGTCTATAAAGTGAGTGAAATTATCCAAAATGCTTTTTATAGGCAGATGGCCAGCTAAACTTACTGAGAGGAGCATTTACATACCACTGTTCTTTGCTTGTTTGGCAAGAAAACACGGATAGTGTTGCTTGTCTTAGAAGAGTCCGTAAGTTTGCCATCATCTGATGCCCGACGCTGAAAGCCAAATGGCTGAACTATTGTAGGGGAGATGCAGCTGGGGCCATCAAACACTGCATCTTTGAATCCAAAGCCATTGCTGATCGTCTTCCAGGCCCCTTGTATGTGCTCCATTGATGCAGCTTACACAACACTTAAACCTAGTTAAAAAAAAGACAAAAATTTAATTCTAGAAAAAAGCAACTCAACAACATAGAGTAATTGTGAAAATAGTAGTATGTGGACGTTCTCATAAGTAACACCCTCTGCTTAACTCAATCAAAAACTTTTATGTTAGTATATTTCCATAAAATATTTCATAGACAACTCAAAAACGAGAATAGGGAATAGGGATCAAAAGATGTATCAAGGGTTATACCACCAGTTATACCAACCTGGAACATGGGCCCAGCCAGGTTTCCTGACTTCTAGTCTAACACTTTTTAAATTACATTTCTCTTCTTCTTTAGTTATTATATTTTAAGTGTGAGTGACTACCTTTGCATATCAGTAACATGTGAAATTTAAACAGGTGAAATTTTTTTAAAAAATGTGTAAGCCATAATTTTCTGCCTTAAAAGAAGAAAAAGAAATTAGTATGTCTAGGATGTGTATTAGACACTGATATATAAATTATCTCATTTAATTTTTTATGAAGATCCCAAATATTTTAAATTCCTTCCTCCATCCACTCTTTAAACAAGGCACAGAAAAATCACCACTACTTGCTAAAGAGCACCCAGGTGATAGGTAAAATAACCAGATATACATATGTTTAAATTTAAAGTCCATAAACTTTCCACCATAACATTCACATTTCAGTTTTGGTACAAAAATGAAGCTTACAAACAGGAGCAAGCAGAGATAGTCACCGAACCAAAAATAAACAAATGTTTTAACTGGGCAACAAGAAAACTGCAACAGTAGTCCACAGTCACACAATGGTGGTAAGACAAAGAGTGTGCAGTTAGGACACACAACACCCTGACACTGACTGGGAGTCAGCAATCATGCAGAAGTGAGGTTTACCTTTTCTTTAGAAAAGGGTGAGATTGACAGGGAATCCCATCCTTCTCACACCTTCCTCCCTTAGAAACTTATTTTGTCGTATTATTAGTAATACCTACCATTTACTACTTGCCTACTATATGAGGCAATACCTACTACATACATCCCACTCACATTATCCAACCTAATCCTTAGAGAAATACTCTAGGTAGGACTCGCATCCCATTTTACATCTGAGAAACTTTCAAGATTGACTTAGTATTCAATTGCACTCTAGGAATTTATCCTACAGAAGTGTAAGGCAAGTGTTTAAAGATATATGTAACAAAGAATCCTAAGGAAAAAGAGAGAGGGGCAAACCAAGAAACAGACTCAAGAAACTATGGAGAACAAACTGATGGTTACCAGTGGAGAGACAGGTGGGGGGGACACAGGTGATGGGGATTAAGGAGCACACTTGTGATAAGCAGCAGGTGTTGTATTTAAGTGCTGAATCACGAAATTGTACACCTGAAATCAATACTACACTGTATGTTAACTAAATTTAAATAAGAACTTAAAAAGATACATGTATAAGCATCTTCATTACAGCACTGTTCATATCCTTGAAAAACTGGGAAACCAGGGACACCTGGGTGGCTCAGTGGGTTAAGCCTTCAATTCTTGATTTCAGCTCAGGTCATGATCTCACGGTTTGTGAATTCGAGCCCCACATAGGGCTCTGCACTGACAGCGTGGAGCCTGCTTGGGATTCTCTCCCTCTCTCTCTCTCAAAAAATAAATAAATAAATAAATACACTTAAAAAAACTGGGGGACCAAATACTTAATAGGGAATTCAACAAATGTTAATATCTATGTGATAAATGAAGTAATTTGTATGTGCAGATGGAAAAAAGCCATCCAAGACAAAATAAAAGATGCAAAATATATTTTGAACCTTTTATATTAATCTAGAAAGAGGGAGGAAAATCTTGATTTATAAAGAGGTGAGAAAACCTACAATAATAAAGTATTAACAGTGATTGTTTCAGAAGGATTGTGAGAAATTTTTACTTTTTATATATTACCTATCTTCTTTTTGGGGGGATGTTTTGTGTGTGTGTTTTACTATTACAACTGTGAACTTCTATAAAGCCTATTTTATTTGTCTAAGTGGGAGGCAGGACAAAATACCACAGCCTTCAAGTGTCAGGACTGTCACACATTGCCTCCCACCTCCTCTGACATATAAACCTGAGCCCCCTTCACAATCCTAATTCTATCCCTCCATTACCATGAGGTCATTTTTTAGGGGCACCCACAGCTCTTCCTTTCCCTATATCTTTCTCCCCAACTAAGAGATGAATGAATTTAGAACCAGATGAGAGGGAGAAAGATGAAGAATGAGGGCTCATCTGAGCATCTCACTAGCCTGAAATTATGTGGCTCCTATGATCTAGATATGGAGCACCCAGAGCAACCTTAAAGATGCAACTCAACATATTCCTCCTCTACTGAAGACTCAGAATATAAGCCAAACTCCTTTGTGAACACATCAAGCTTAAAGTCTCAGGACTTTTGAATTTCTTGTTCCCTTCACCTGGAAGGCTGACACTTTCAGAAACAAGCAAGTTGGCTTTTTCACATCATTAAAGACTTCACCTAAAAGATTACTTTAGAGATGATTTCCCTAGTCATCCCAGCCAAAATACCCCACCCTTTCCAACCCCCATCAAATAACCGTGCCTGTTTTCTTCATGGCACTTACTACTATGTTAAATTGTTCACAGATTTAGGTTAGTACCCTCCACCCTCCTTCTGCTCCACAAGGGCAGGACCCTGCCAAATCCCATTCACTACTGTATTCTTAGTCCATAATACAGTACTTAGGACATGAAGACACTCAAATATTTATTAAATGAATTAAGTTACAGGCCAGAATGATGCTGCAAAACATAATTTTTTTATAAAACAGACCTGTTAGAACTAGTAAATGTGAATTAAATCTCCATTTAGTAGTACACCTTTAAAAAAATATCGACCACTAGCAAACGACAAACTGTAGTAATAGCATCCTAAATTTCATTGAGGACGGGGGTAGAGACTGTACTATAAACTATTACCTAAAGAACCCAATTACATATGGGCCTAAATGTGGCCTAACTCCAAAAACACACTTATTTTATGATGAATTCTAAGTCTTGTAAGCACTTAGAAAACAACACTGCCAGTGCTTACTATAGAATATACTACAATAACTGTTAACCAAAAGTACACCCACTTCAATTCTCAAGTTTTAGATTACTTCTCATTCATTATTTTTATTTTTCTGTGTGTTTATCAAATTCACTTACTAGGCTACGAAGCATGTTAAGAGTGTTTCCCAGCTTTTCTCACGTCACTCATACAAAATGATGATTCTTATTTGTAAGGCATACTCAGGTCAACAGAGAGGCTAGAAAGGCTAAGAGCCCTACTAACTGCCCTCCCTGCCCTCCAAGAGTGATAGAGACACCACTAACCTGTTCCTCATTAGAAGTTCTAAGCCAAGGTATTCCTTAACCAGTTTACTAAAGGGCACACATCTGAAAATAAGAAAAAGCTTCTAGGGGCGCCTGGGTGGCGCAGTCGGTTAAGCGTCCGACTTCAGCCAGGTCACGATCTCGCGGTCCGTGAGTTCGAGCCCCGCGTCGGGCTCTGGGCTGATGGCTCAGAGCCTGGAGCCTGTTTCCGATTCTGTGTCTCCCTCTCTCTCTGCCCCTCCCCCGTTCATGCTCTGTCTCTCTCTGTCCCAAAAATAAATAAAACGTTGAAAAAAAAAAATTTAAAAAAAAAAAAAGAAAAAGCTTCTAAAAACCATTCAGCATCAACCTACTTGTCTTAACTGAAGACATTCAGAAACCCCATTAATACTACCCTCAAATAAACATTAATATAACATAAATGCAAATCTAGCCTCTGTATTTATCTCTCCCTGATATGCTGACCAAATCTCAGCTAAAATTCACATAAACACTCACAATACATATCTAGAGACATATTAAAACTAGATAGTCCAAAACAGAAATCAGCTTCTAAATGTGAAGTCTTTCACAATTCCAAGGAAAAGTTTCAAAACAAATGCATTCTCTTATGAATGGAGAAATTCACTATGTTAGAAAAAAAATCATTCATTTAAAAAATTTTTTAATGTTCATTTATTTTTGAGAGAGAGAGAGAGAGAGAGAGAGAGAGGGAGGGAGGGAGGGAGGGAGGGAAGGAGGGAGGGAGGGGAAGGGGCAGAGAGAGACAGACACAGAATCTGAAGCAGGCTCCAGGCTCTGAACTGTCAGCACAGAGCCCATCGTGGGGCTTGAACTCCTCTGAACCATGAGATCATGACCTGAGCTGAAGTCAGATGCTTAACAGACTAAGCCACCCAGGCATCCCGAAATCAATCATTTTTAAAAAGATGTATCTCCCTATAAAGGATTACTATTTCTAATATACAAAGATCTCCTAAAAATTAACGAAAACATGAACAATGCCACTGAAAAAAAACAGGGAATTAAATTCACAGAATAGAAACACAAGGCCACGGGGGCACCTGGCTGACTCAGTCAGTTAAGGATCCAACTTCAGCTCAGGTCATGATCTTGCGGTTCACGAGTCTGAGCCCCACATTGGGCTCTGTGCTAACAGCTCAGAGCCTGGAGCCTGTTTCGGATTCTGTGACTCCCTCTCTCTCTGTCCCTCTCCTGCTTGTGCTCTCTCTCTCAAAAATAAAGACATTTTTTAAAAAATTTAAAAAAAAGAAACACAGAGGCCATAAACATACATGATTTGTGTATATATATACATATATGTGTATATATATACATATATATGTATATATATACACACACATATAGTAGAAAAACGTGAAATTTGAAAAATAAAATACTATTTTTAACATCAGATTTATAAAATATAAAAGACAGAAAAGGAAAACATCCATCACAGGCATCTGAGGAAATCTACTTCTCATACTTGCTGGCAAGACTGTAAACTTAATCTAACAATCTAATAGTTTCTATTAGCCGTTTAAATATTTGAATTCATATACCATTTGACAATCTATCTTATAAGGGAAAAAAACCCAGCCAGCACTACAGAAATACCCAGCACTACTAAAGTACACCGGAATATTTACTGCAGCATTATTTGTAATGTCAATAAACTGTCAACAAACTCCCATCAGAGCCAAAGCCATAAAGCTAAACAAGAAACAACTTGAAAACTAGTTTACAAAAGCAAGACCTCCCAGGGAAGGATTGCCACCGCAACGTACTGGCTAAAGGTCTAATTTAGAGAGTATTTATCCAGGGAAGCTTGAGAAGATTGTGGAGTAGGAGGATCCTAAGCTCACGTCCTCCTACAGCAACATCAAGGCTGCACCAACATCAAGTGCAACTCACTCTGAAAATGACCCAAAGACTAGCAGAATAGTACTGTCTCAATTAAAGATATTTTTTAAGGGCCATATTGAAAAGGTTAAGAGGGGCAGAGACAGCTGGGAACCAAACCCCCAGGGTGGTGACTCACAAGCAGAAGGGATATCACAGGCAAGCAGGTCTTCCCTGGGGAGCAAGAGAATATAGCCCTACATAAAGCAATCCCCACCCCAATCCTTACCCCACACAACCCCACAACATCTGGCTTTAAAAATCAGCAGGGCTAGGGGCACCAGGTGCCTCATTTGGTTAAGCATCCAACTCCAACTCAGGTCAAGATCTCACGGTTCCTGAGTTCAAGCCCTGTGTCAGGCTCTGTGCTGACAGCTCAGAGCCTGGAGCTTGTTTCGCATTCCTTGTCTCCTTCTCTCTCTGCTCCTCCCCTGCTTGCACTCTATCTCTCTCTAATAGAAATGAACATTAAAAAAAAAAAAAAAAAAATCAGCAGGGCTTAACTCCAGGAGAGCCAGAGGGTTTTGGAAAACTGAGACTCTACTCTTAAATGGCCAGCACATATCATGCACTCCAAGACTCAGCACAAGGACAGCAGTCTGAAAAGAACCTGGATTATTTATGAAGGAAATTTACTGACTAATTTTAGGGTGTGTGCTGAAAGGGCAGGGATCTGTAGGATCTTTCTCCAGGAAGGGAAAGCCTAGTGGATGTCTCCCCCCCACCACACCCCCTTCAGCTTAGCTGGTGGGAGTCAGTTCTGACACCCTCCTTCTACCTTGCTACCACCAGTCACCTGCCCCAGTGTTCCCCAGTGAACCTGCCCCACCGCTATAGCAGGTGACCCTCCAAAACTGCTCCCATCCTACCACAACCAGTGGAAACCCTCAGTGGGGACCAGCAGCCCCAACAACTTCTGCCCCACCACACCCAGTGGGCAGCCTCAGACATGACTGGTGCCCCTCTCACCAGCACACCCACAACAGCCAACTGTGCTAGGAGCCAATCCTGTCAACCAGTGTGTCCACCGTAGTCACACTCAGTCACAGTAGCCAGACAGGCTGAGGACTAGCAACATCAACCTGCCTAAAGCAGTCACAGCCCAGTTGCAACAGGAGGGCCACACAGGAGACACCTCTGAAACACTTGGTTCTGGTGACCAGGGGGGATTGAACTACTAGGCCCCACAAGTCACCTTCTACTTAAAGTCACTACTTTCAAGACCAGAAGATAGAAGTGACCTATCTAATACACAGAAAGAGAGAGTCAAACAAAATCAGGAGACTGAAGAATATGTGGCAAATGAAAGAATAAGGCAACACCTCAGAAAAAAGAACTAAATGAAACAGAGATAAGCAATCAAAGTAATGGTTATAAAGATACTCATGGGACTTGAGAGAAGAGTAGATGAACTCAGTGAGAACTTCAACAAAGAAAAAATATAAAAAGAACAAATCAGAGCTGAAAAATACAATAACTGAAATGAAAAATGCACTACAGAAAATCAACAGCAGATAAGAGGATGGAGAAGTACAGATCACTCATCTTGAAGATAGCACAGTGGAAATCACCAAGCTAAATGGCAAAAAGGAAAAAAAAATTTTTTTTGAGAGGCAGAAGTAGAGGGAGAGAATTTTTTTTTTTTAATGTTTATTTGAGAGAGAGAGATGCAAGCGGGAGGGGGGGGAGGGTGGGGGGGGGGCAGAGAAAGAGGGAGAGAATTCAAAGCAGGTTCTAGGCTCCAAGCTGTCAGCACTGAGCCCAACACAAGGCTCGAACCCATGAACTGCAAGATCATGACCTAAGATTAAGTCAGATGCTTAACCAACTGAGCCATCCAGGCACCCCAAGAGACAGGATCTTAAGCAGGCTCTAGGCCCAGCAAAGAGTCCAACACAAGGCTCAATCTCATGACCTTGGGATCATGACCTGAGCCGAAATCAAGAGTCAGATGCTTAACTGACTGAGCCACCCAGGTGCCCCCCAAAAAAACATTTTTTTAATGAGGATAGGTTAAGAACTCTGAGACAATGTCAACTGTAATAACATTAGTATTATAGGGTTCCGAGAGAAGAGAGAAAGGGGCAGAACTTATTTGAAGAAATAACAGCTAAAAATGTCCCTAACCTGTGAAAGGAAATGGACATCCAGGGACAGGAAGCAAAAAAAAGCACCAAACAAGATAAACCCAAAGAATCCAAACAAAGATACATAAAAATTAAAATGTCAAAAGTTATCTGATTATCTGATAAACAGATAATCTTAAAAGCAGCAAGAGAAAAGCAACTAGTTACATACAAGAGAAACACCATACGGTTATGAGCTGATTGTTCAGCAGAAATTTTGCAGTTCAGAGGGAATGTTCAAAGTACTAAAAGGAAAAAAAAACCTATAAAGAAGAATACTCATCCCAGCAAGGTTATCATTCAAAATTGAAGGAGAGAGTTTCCTCGACAAACAAATGGTATTCGTAACCACTAAAACCGGCCTTACAAGAAATGTTAAAGGGACTTCTTTAAGTGGAAAAGAAAAGGCTGTAAGAAAATTATGAAAGAAAAAAAATTTCACTGCTAAAAGCAAACATACCATAAAGCTAAAAGATCAATCACTTATATATAAAGTGAGTATGAAGGTTAAAAGACAAAAATAGTAAAATCAATTATGTCTACAATAATTAGTTAAGGGATACACAAAATAAAAGATGTAAAATGTGAATTCATATACATAAAATGTGGAGGAAGTAAAAATGTAGTGTTTTTACAATGTATGAACTTAAGAGATCATCAACTTCAAATAGACTGCTATATACACAGGAAATTATATATGAACCTTATGGTAACAAGCCAAAAACCTATAATAGATATGCAAAAAATAAAGAGAAAGGAATCCAAACATAACATTAAAAAAGTCATCAAATCACAAGGGAAGAGAGTAAGAGAAGGAAAAAGGAACAGAGAACTACAAAACAGGAAAACAATTGACAAAATGATGATAAATATACATCTATCAATTATTACTTTAAATGTAAATGATCTAAACACTCCAATCAAAAGACATAAGGTGACTGAATGGATAAAAAAACAAAACCCATCTATATGATGCCTACAAGAGACTCACTTCAGGCCTAAAGACACATACAGACTGAAAGTGAATAAAAAAAGATATTTCATGAAAATGGAAGTGAAAAAAAATGGGGTTAGCAACACTTCTATCAGACAAGAGACTTTAAAACAAAGACTATAACAAGACAAAGAAGGGCATTACATAGTGATAAAGAGATAAATCCAACAAGGGATATCCAACTGTAGATATCTACAGGGGTGAAATCGACAGGATGCCTTGCTGGTTCAGTCAGTAGAGCATGTGACTCTTGATCTCAGGGTCCTGAGTTGAAGCCCCACAATGGACACAGAGTTCACGGTAAGAAGGTACTGACAGTAATATAATAATAGTTGGGGCTTTAACACTCCACTTATATCAATGATAGATCATACAGAATGAAAATCATTAAGTAAATAGTGGCTTTAAATGACACATTATACCACATTATTATTATATACATATATTATACATACACACACATATTTATTATATACAAAATTTCATCCAAAAACAGAATACACATTCTTTTCAAGTGCACATGGAATATTCTCCAAGACAGACCACATGTTAGGTCACAAAACAAGTATCAATAAATTTAAGAAGACTGAAATCATATCAAGCATCTTTTCTGACCACAAAGGTATGAAATTAGAAATCAGTTACAGAAAAAAGTGAATGGAGGAAAAAGTGGAGGCTACACATGTGGTACTAAACAACCAATGAGTCAACAAAGAAATCAAAGAGAAACTAAAAACAAAAACAAAAAACCCTTAAGACAAATGAAAGTGAAAATCCAATGTTTCAAAATCTATTGGACACAGCAAAAGTAGTTGTAAGACAGAAGTTCATAGCGACACAGGCTTACTTCAAGAAAAAAGAAAAGGCACAAATGATCCAACCTTACACCTAAAGAAACTAGAAAAAGAAGAAAGAAGAACAAAGTCCAAAGTTAGTAGAAGGAAAGAAATAATAAAGAGCAGAAATAAATTGAGAACAAAAAAATAGAAAGATGAACAAGAGCTGGTTCTTTGAAAAGATAAACAAAACTGATTAACCAAGAGAAGTTACAGTCAACACACAGAAATACGAAGAATTATAAGAGACCATGAAAAACTATACACCAACAAATTTGACAACCTACAAGAAATGAATAAATTCCTAGATATATATAATCTGAAGACTGAATCAGGAAGGAACAGAAAATATGGACAGATTTCTAATAATGAAATCAGTAATAGTAATAACAAACTAACAAAAGTTCAGGACCCAATGCCTTCACAGGTGAATTCTAACATTTAAAGAAGAGTTAACACCTAGCCATCTCAAACTATTCCAAAAAACTGAATATAGACAAATAGATCAATGGAACAGAATAGAAAGACCAGGAATAAGCCTACACTTATGTGGTCAATTAATCTAAAGCAAAGGAAGCAAGAATATACAATAGTGAAAAGACAGTCTCTTCAATAAATAGTGTTGAGAAAACTGGACAGCTATACACAGAAGAGTGAAATCACTATCTTATACACCCCCCCCCCCCAACACACAAACTCAAATTGGATTAAAGACCTAAATATAAGCCCTGAAACTGTAAAACTCCTAAAAGAAAACATACACAGTACATTCCTGGACACTGGTCTTTAGTAATATTTTTTTGGATCTGTCTCCTCAGGCATGGACAACAAAAGCAAAAATAAACAATTGGGATCACATCAAACTAAAAAGTTTTTGCACAGCAAAGGAAACTATCAACAAAATGAAAAGGCATCCCACTAAATGGAAAAAGATATTTGCAAATAATATATCCAATAAGGAGTTGATACCCAAAATATATAGAGAACTCTAAGGGGCACCTAGGTGGATCAGTCAGTTAAGGGACCGACTCTCAATTTTGGCTCAGGTCATGATATTGAGTGACACAAAGGGCTCCAAAGCTGGGCGTGTAGCCTGATAAGGATTCTCTCTCTCCCTCTCCCTCTGCTCCTCCTCCACTCACCCACTCGCTTTCTCTAAAAATATAAACAAACAAACAGAACTCAAACAGGGGTGCCTGGGTGGCTTAGTGGGTTAAGCATTCAACTCTTGATTTCAGTTCTGGTCATTCTTGATTTCAGCTTAGGCCATGATCTTACAGTTCATGAGATCAAGCCCCGCCTGGAACCCTGCACTGGGCTCCATGCAGACAGCACAGAGCCTGCTTGGGATTCTCTCTCTTACCTTCTCACTTTGCACCTTCCCTGCTTGTGCACACACACATGCTCTCGATCTCTTTCAAAATAAACATTAAAAAAAATCTGATTAAAAAATGGGCATGGGGCGCCTGGGTGGCTCAGTTGGTTAATTGTCTGACTTCAACTCAGGTCATGATCTCATGGCTTGTGGGTTTGAGCCCCGCGTCAGGCTCTGTGCTGACAGCTCGGAGCCTGGAGCCTGCTTCAGATTCTGTGTCTCCCCCTCTCTCTGCCCCCTCCCCACTCGTGCATGCGCCCACGCACCCTCTCTCAAAAATAAACATTAAAAAAAAAAAATGGGCAGAGGACCTGAATAGACATTTTTCAAAAAACAAAACCACAGCTCCCCAACAGACACATGAAAAGATGCTCAACATCACTAATCATATGAGAAATGCAAATCAAAACCACAATGAGATTATCACCTCAAACCTGTCAAAATGGCTAATGTATATATAAGAGACCATATATATGATTTCACATACATATATACATATATAAAAACAAGTGTTGGTAAGACTGTGCAGAAAAGAGAACCCTTGTATACTGCTGGTGGGAATGTAAACTGGTGCAGCCACTATGGAAAACAGTACGGCAGTTCCTTAAAAAATTAAAAATCGATGATGATCCACATGATCCAGTAATTCCACTTCTGGGTATTTATCCAAAGAAAACAAAAATGCTAATTCGAAAAGATATATGCGCCCCTATGTTCACTGCAGCATTACTTACGATAGCCAAGATATGGACGTAGCCCAAGTGTCCACCGGCAAATGAAGTGATAAAGAAGATGTGGTGTGTACACATGTACACACATACACACACACACACACGCACACACCATGCAAATACTGCTCAGCCATAAAAGAGATTGACCTAGAGGGTAGTAAACTAAGTGAAATAAGTCAGAGAAAAGACAAATACTGTATGATTTCAATTATATGTGGAATCTAAAAAACAAACACAACAAAAACAGAAAGAGACTCATATATACAGAAATAAAACTGGTGGTTTCCAGAGGGGAAAGGAGTGGGGGACTGGGCCAAATAGGTAAAGGGGATTAAGAGGTACAAACTTCCAGTTATAAGTCACAGGAATGAAAAGTACAGCATAGGGAATATTGTCAATAATATTGTAATAACTTTGTACAGTGACAGATGGTAAGTACACTTATGGTAAACATTTTGCAATATATAAATGTCAATTCACTATGCTTTACACCTGAAACTAATATATTTTGTCAATTACACTTCAAATAAAACTTAAAAATTTTTTTTTAATTTTTTTTAATGTTTTATTTTATTTTTGAGACAGAGAGAGACAGAGCATGAGTGGGGGAGGGTTAGAGAGAGAGGGAAACACAGAATCCGAAGCAGGCTCCAGGCTCTGAGCTGTCAGCACAAAGCCCGACGTGAGGCTTGAACTCACAGACGGTGAGATCGTGACCTGGGCCGAAGTCGGAAGCTCAACCGACTGAGCCACCCAGGCGCCCCTAAAATTTTTAAAATAAAGAATATTTAACCAGACTTTTTCGTCTAGGAAAAACACTATTTGAAGTTATGAAAAACTCTACTTTGTCTGAGAAAGCTATTTAAAGTTTTAAATAGGGAGTATTTTATATACTTTTACACTTAAGAAAAAAAATTTGGATTTCACTGATAAAATGGTAATTTTCCATAACAGAAGAATGGGGCCAATGTCATGTATCAGTCAGCAATAAATTTTTTAAATACTTTAAAGGACTATACATGCTATACAGTGTCAAAAGTAAACAAACATCAAAAAAAGACAAATTAAAAATACTCATCATGTATTTTTTGATATGTAAACAACCTTTTCAACACTCACATAAAAGTATATTGTTTAAAAGGGGAATGTTATAGACATCATTTGAAGATAGCTTTGGTAACAAAGAGTTTATATGGAATCTAATTTTAAAAGCTCATTTTTGTCCAATGATAAAAAATAAGCTTTTAGATAACACTCTTCACTTGTAAGAAATAGTAGCTTTATTATCACAAAAGTTCCCTGACCTTAAAAACTTGTTTAGTGAAACAGCCTCAGCCGTTTTCAAGGTATAACTAAAACAACACCCATATGGTTTCAAAAAAGGACAGAATCAGTACCTTTTTTTTTTTTTTTTAAGATTTTTTTTATTTTTAAGTAATCTCTACACCCAATGTGGTGAACTCACAACCTGGAGATAAAGAGATGCATGCTCTACTGATTGAGCCAGCCACACGCCCCACGAATCACTACCTTCTTAACAGCCAGATTCTTCAGAGAAGAGACTTCAGAAACTCAAGTCTCTTTCTTTCTTACAGTGTAACTCAGTATTTTTTCAAACCATGGGGTATGTTCCAATAGCTGGCAGGAAATCATTTTGACCAGCTTTCTTCAAAAATAAGGTAGAACACAATGTATCATCATACATAGTACAGGTAAGTACTATTTTCAGATATCTTTGATTTAGGTACACGCACATTATAAAAATGTAGTTTAGGGGCACGTGGCTGGTTCAGTCAGAGGAGCGTGCAACTCCTGATATCAAGGTTGTAAGTTCAAGCCCTGTTCTGGGTGTAGAGATTACTTAAATAAATCTGTTTTTTAAATGTACTGTTTAATGTGGATCACTACTAAATTTGAAAGCTACTGGTGTAGGGGCGCCTAGGTGGCGCAGTCGGTTAAGCGTCCGACTTCAGCCAGGTCACGATCTCGCGGTCCGTGAGTTCGAGCCCCGCGCCGGGCTCTGGGCTGATGGCTCAGAGCCTGGAGCCTGTTTCCGATTCTGTGTCTCCCTCTCTCTCTGCCCCTCCCCCATTCATGCTCTGTCTCTCTCTGTCCCAAAAATAAATAAACGTTGAAAAAAAAAATTTAAAAAAAAAAAAAAAAAAAAAGAAAGCTACTGGTGTAGTTCCAAGGCCCAGAATCTCTAGACCTACATCAATTTCTCCAAATGCATTAACCCACTCAAAGTACATCTTCTTATGCTTGAATGATTGCTTTCAAGGATCCATGTAGGGTTAAAGTGTCTTTCCTAGCTCTACCAATGAACTCTCTCCATATGTGCTAATTCTATCTCACATTACATTTAGAAAGTCACCTCTCCTACCTCATGTAATTCTTCCAGTTTTCATGTATTTCATTGCTATGTGAACTCAAAAAACTCAGTATATTAATTTTCATTCTTTCCTCAGGTACAGTTATTTTGTGACCTTATTTATCATCCAAATTTACTATGAACTAATGGATACACTGACAGTAACCTGAGACCATTCTCCAATGCTGATTGGGTTACACGGTTCACTAACTTTTAAATAACACGCCATTTTTAAGGCATGCAATGTATACACTATGTAGTCCATTTACTAAATTTTCTTGCCCTATATTGAATTTCTAATATTCATCTCTCTCTAAAAATAGCCTTTTCTCTTTCTCATTTATCATTTTTTAAAATGATCTTTATTGCCATGAGGCCTTCTGTTTCCTGCCTGAGATGATGTTCTTTTCTGCTTTCAAAGAAAATACCAAATCAGAGTGTCCTGTTAACCATTTCACTGAACTTAATGTAGATTCCTTCCCCAATTTAAATGTTTCTCCAAAGCATACACAACAAAGATTATACTCATTTACAGTCTTGCAACTTAAATTAAAAAAAAAAAAAAAAAATCTTCCGGATACGGTTTCAGAGATCGCAGTCTTTGTACAGTATGAAAACCTTAACATGTACAAAGTTTGCTTCTGGAAATCCTTCTTTGAAGGCAGCCCCTCAGTAGAATTCTGTATGACTCTACTGAAGCCTTGGGTCCTCTGTAATGTTCTTTAGATAAAGCACCAAATATTCTCCTTCATAAAGCCTCCCTTCATTGCTCCCTATTCATAAGTAATTTACTACTCCCAACTCTTTTTCATAGTCATTTTATTTACATATATATTAACAGCACTTCCTACCTTGTAACTATTTACATGTCTGCCTGCCTACCTACCTGTAAGCTTAAGGATTCACAGTGCATGCCTTCTTTGTTCTCATTAGTTCTCTCAGAACTTAGTATGACACCTGACCTATAGGAGTTACTCAACCAAGACTTCAAAAACAATGAGATCATAGTTAGAGAACCTAAAATTTATATAAATTATTAAGGAAGCAATAGCTATTTGTAAGATATAACATAAAATTTGAACCACAAACAAGCATCTAGGAAAAACACATATATTCAACAAAGCCTGTATGGCTATCTGAACAATATTAGTTTACTTTCTACTTTGACATGTGCCAAAACTCACTAGGAAACAAGATACATGCATAAAAAATCAATTTCTGGAGTGCCTGGGTGGCTCAGTTGGATAAGTGTCCAACTCTTGGTTTCACTCAGGTCATGATCTCATGGTTCAATGGGTTTAAGCCCTATGTTGGGCTCCACAACTGACAGCATGGAGCCTGCTTGGGATTTTCTCTCTCCCTGTCCCACTCACACAGTCTCAGTCTCTAAATAAATAAATTAATAAAACCTTAAAAACTTTTTTTTCTAAAAATTCTGTACCAAACAAGCAGCAGCAATAAAAATAATAATGACATTAGCTAATACCTATTGAGCCTTTACATTTCAGTATGTACAACACTATTGAGGACATATATTATGCATAATGAGCTCTTTACATTTCAATATATACATAATAAGCATTCGTTCTTCACATACCATATTTCATTTAATCCCCAACAACTCTAAGAGAGACTATTATCCTGATTTTGAAGGACCAAAAAGGTTAAATAAAATTGTTCAGGGTTACACAGAGTGCCAAGATTACTCACAAAATGTCTAAGGTCAAAAGCACTCACAACTTTTACCACAGCTTTATCACACCATCATTCTCTATTCTTAAGGCAGATAAGATCAGTGCATTTGTGGGACAAGCTCTTGCTCAGATGAAGTGTCAGATTTCAACCTTGTGGCTGCCTGCTCTAGTTTCCTGATAGCTAGCTTTTTCCTTCCACTCTGGTAACTTACTTTTTAATTACACTTTTATGTAAAATATAATTAAATTTGAGGAGGGAGCACAAAGGAAAAAAGTTATCCACAATCTTAATATTCATCCTAACACATTTTTTGGATATTATCTTCTCAACTTTTTTTTAATTTATTTTTGGGACAGAGAGAGACAGAGCATGAACGGGGGAGGGGCAGAGAGAGAGGGAGACACAGAATCTGAAACAGGCTCCAGGCTCCGAGCCATCAGCCCAGAGCCTGACGCGGGGCTCAAACTCATGGACCGCGAGATCGTGACCTGGCTGAAGTCGGACGCCCAACCGACTGCGCCACCCAGGCACCCCGATGGATATTATCTTCTAATAGTAGAAACACAACACATAAATATCAGTTCAAAATCTACCTCCACCTTTTATTTTTTTGCCAAAATGCTTAACTCTCTCCACACCATTTTCTCAATCATTCATGCAATAAACATTAATAAACACCTAGTATGTACGAGGTACTGTTCTATGTGCTCAATGAATAAAGAGACAAAGATTCCTGATATCAGAAGCACACCTTCCAGTGGAGAGACACACAGTAAATTGTACAATATGATAGTGGGTTATAATCAGTGCTGGGGGAATGGAGGCAAGTTGCAATTTATATTGGTCAGAGTAGGCCTCAGTGAGGAGGTAACAGCTGAGTCAAGACTTGAAAGTCAAGGAGGAGTTTGACTTGCAGGTAACTGGGAGAACTTTCAAGGGACAAGGAACAGCCAGAGAATATCCTAAAGCAGGAGTGTCTTGTGTACAAAGAACAGCAAAGGTATCATAAAACTCCATGAAGTCAGAGTACAACTGGATGTGGGAGGGCGGAGAATGCAGATAACATACTGCCTTGTAGGTCACCGTAAGGACATTACCTTTTACTGACTGAAATGGGAAGCCACTGAAAGGTTCTGAACAGAGAAGACACACAGTCCGCCTTAGATATTAATGAAAGGAATACTCCGGTTGGTATATTGCAAATTAAATACACAGGCAGTAGGTACACAATCAGGGAGTTCAGAAGATGCCTGAGTTGAAGAATTGACTGTAAAGGAAGATAAAAATACTTCATTGAGTTGTTATGAAAATTGTCCATTGTCTGTAAAGCACTTAGCACTGTGCCTTGCACATAGTAAATGATACTGTTAATAGCTTCTGCCTTACACAAGGACACCTAGCATAGGAAATGAGAGAGAGTAGAAATTCAGCCCATGCTTCATTTGCTAAGCAATGTGCCTGGTACTCATATAACATCAGCCTAGAGAAAGGGAATTCTCCTAATTCACATGAAGGAGGCAGCCTGCTGTATGAGCTATGGACCTTTTGCATTTAGCAATGGTGCCTCGGAGCTAATTGTGGCCTTAAACCTTGTTCATACAAATGAACAACTGCAGTATCAATCCAAATCCTGTGCTACATTACTCTCCTTCCAATTTCATTTTAAATATTTGATCATTATTTCTCTAATGATACTCCATTGTGTTGGATGCAATTCTTAATTTTTTAAGTCACATGTTTTTTCAGACTTTAAAATCTTTGAAATCAGAACCCATCTTACAAACAATGGTGTGTCTTACTTGTCCTAACAGAGAATGTGAAATAAACATCATCAGATATATAGGTATTTTGCCTAACAACCTAAGTATGGAATTACTAAGTAAAAAAGAATTATGTGTGGGTGCTGCTGTCATATTTTTAACATTTTAAAACTGGACTTGAATGACTTCTTGTTTTTTAAGATAAGTTTATTTTCTGAAGTAATCAGCCACTATCTATTTTTCTCTGATCTTTTTTTTTTTTGGTGGGGGGAGGGGTTTAACCCAGAAAAGAAGGGTTGTGATGCTACTTCAATTTCTTAGAAGTGACAAAGGCTTCTAAAAGTTCAGAAAGGGTGGGGGCACTGGGTGGCTCAGTCGGTTAAGCGTCCGACTTCGGCTCAGGTCACGATCTCACCGTCCGTGGGTTCGAGCCCCGCGTCGGGCTCTGTGCTGACAGCTCAGAGCCTGGAGCCTGTTTCAGATTCTGTGTCTCCCTCTCTCTCTGACCCTCCCCCGTTCATGCTCTGTCTCTCTCTGTCTCAAAAATAAATAAACGTTAAAAAAAAAAAAAAAGTTCAGAAAGGGTAACGAAACATATTGATAAAAGGCAACACCAGCGGATGTTGTAAGAATTTCATACTAGGTCAGCTTTCCATCAGCAGGTTAAGTGCTGAGTGAGATTATTTCGTGTTTTTTTATACTCCCTCAAAGGGAGGTAGAACTCAAAAGCAGCCTAGACCCCAAAGAGCTCTCTGAAACCCGTCTAGCAAAAGGCCCAGGTCTTTATTCCCGGAAAAGGTAAAATGGAAGGTCTCTAGAGTGGAAGATTCCAGGTACAGGTGAAAGCATAGACACCATTCTGAAAACGAAGCTAACTAAATACAAAGACCAACAGCTTCTTCCATAGCTGGGCAACTAGGCTCAATGAACCTGACATGAGTTCCCCTAACTTACAATGAAGCTCAAAGTCAACAAGCCTAACCCACTGCACTCAAAGATTCCAATCAGTTGTTTAATCCTACCTGTTTAAAAATAAAAACAGACCACCAAGATTACCAGACATTTCAAGAAAGCCTCTAACATGGATAATAAAGACCAAAACACACAGGAAAAAAAAACCCATGACAGAATGACTTGAGCTTTCAGATTAAGTGGAGTTATCAGAAGAGAGCCCATCATATGCCTAGCCCATTAAATTTTACAATGGGAGACCAGAAGATTCTATAAACTTCTAGAGGAAAAAAAAAAAACAACAACAAAAAACGATAGGGAATAAGACTGGCTTCAAATTTCCCGATACTGGAAGACATAATGGAGCAAAGCCTTCTAAATTCTTAACAAAAATGATCTCTACCATAGAATAATTAGCAAAACTATCAACAAAGTTAAAGGAGTTATTTTCTGGTATTCATAATTACAAAATATTGACTCTTCATGATCCTTTTCTCAAGGAAATTGTTAGATGAATAAAAGCAGATCAACAAAGAGAAAGAGTTGAGATCTAGGAAACAGCCACCACACAGGAAAGCAGCAAAGAGAATCCCCACGAGGCCAGTGGAGGGAAATCCCTAGATAACAACCGTGCATCAGGGACAAGAATCCATAATTACGTGGCCCTGTCTGGAAGTTTGTACCTCTTAATCCTCTTCACCTATTTGGCCCATTCCCCCACTCCTCTCTCCTCAGGAAACCATCAGTTTGTTCTCTGTATCTATAAATCTATTTCTGTTTTGTTAATTTTTAGGTTTCACATGTAAGTAGCATAACACCCTCTAGGTCCATCCATATCATTACAAATGGCAAGATTTCATTACTTTCTATGGCTGAACAATATAATTTCCCGTGTTTGTGTGTGCGTGCACACACCCATACGACATCTGCTTTATCTATTCATCCACTGACGGATACTTAGGTTGCTTCCATACCCTGGCTACTGTGTAAATAATGCTTCAATGAACATAGGGGTACATATGTCTTTTCAAATTAGTGTTTTCATTTTCTTTGGATAAATACCCAGAAGTAGTATTGCTGGATCATTTGGTAGTTCTATCTCTATTTTTTTCTTAAGTATTTTCTTTAAGTTTATTTATTCATTTTCAGAGAGAGAATGAGCACGCACAAGTGGGGTAGGAGCAAAGAGAGGGAAAGAGTGAGTTCCAAGCAGGCTCCTCGCTGTCAGATGAAAGCCCAATGCAAAGCTCTGTCCCACAAACCATGAAATTATGACCTGAGCCAAAATCAAGAATTGGACACTTAACTGACTGAGCCACGCAGGCACCCTTATCTCTAAGAACCTCCATACTATTTTCCATAGTAGCTGCACCAATTTACAGTCTTGCCAACAATATATGAGGACTCCCTTTTGTCCACATCTTGACCCACAATTGTCAATTCATGTCTTTTTCATAATAGTCATTATCATGGCTGTGAGATGATAATCTCATTTTGGTTTTGATCTGCGTTTCTCTCATGATTAGTTATGCTGAGCATCTTGTCTAGCAAAAGCACTATGTCCTCCCTCCCTTCCTTCTTTTTTAAAGATTTTATTTTTAAGTAATCTCTACACCCAACGTGGGGCTCTAATTCAAGAGATCAAGAGTCAAATGCTCTACCAACTGAGCCAGCAGGCGCCCCGGCAATATATTCTTTAAATAAATGACCTTGTTGGGGCGCCTGGGTGGCTCAGTTGGTTAAGCAGCCAACTTCGGCCCAGGTCATGATCTCACGGTTCGTGAGTTCAAGCTCACATTGGGCTCTGTGCTGACAGCTCAGAGCCTGGAGCCTGCTTCAGATTCTGTGTCTTCCTCTCTCTCTGCCCCTCCCCTGCTCTCTATCAAAAATAAACATTAAAAAAAATTTAAATAAATGACCTTGTATTTTGCCATTACTTATCTATCAGGCTTTTAAGCAAGTCTATAAAATTCTAGCAATCAAATCTAGAGTTTTTCTTGCCTAATGCTCCTTCTGTCTTCCTCCTAAAGAGACTTTCATTCCAGTTATGGAATAAGTAAGACACAAGCTTAAAAGCCACAGTATAGGGAATATAGTTAATGGTATTATAACAGCACTATATGGTGACAGATTGCAGCTACACTTGCAGTGAGCATAACATAACATATAGTCATTATGTTGTACACCTGAAACTAAGTAACATTGTGTGTCAACAATACTTCAACAAAGAAAGAAGGAATATTTAAAGACAGATAGGAAGACTTCCATTATACTATACTTCCCAGGAGTTTCTTCTGTCTCCAACTGTATCTCTTCTATCTCCTTTGCTAGCTTCTATTCCTCCTGCCTCAACCATGGATGTACCACAAAGCTCTATTTCACTATACTTTCCAAAAGTTCCACAGCCTTTCTACTCTGAATTACTGCCTCCATTAGTGAAAAGTATGCTAGAAAATTCTATGTTGTCTCTCAAACCCATGCTCCTCTTTTGAGAACTTCCTTCCCCAAAGGAATTAAGTCCAGAGCAGCAATATTTATATGTTCATATTCATGATCCTGCCCCTCTAGGCCCCAATGCGACTGAACGCAACAAAGATCCAAGTTGGGGACCTGATATGAAATTGAGAGACTAGACAGAATGGTCCTTTGAACTGAGAACTTGTAAACTCAGGAGCTAAAAGATGAGAATGGTGGTCCATGTAGATCCAAAACAGTAAAAGAAGTTTGCTGGTAAGATGGTAACAGTCTCCCAACTTATCTACAGATTCAACACAATTCCTACCAGAATAGGCTTCTTGATTAAAATTGACAAGCTGACCTTAAAATTCATATGGAAACTCAAGGGATCCAGAATAGCCAAAACAATCTCAAAAAAGAACGAAGTTGAAGGACTCGCCTTCAATTTCAAAACTTATTACAAAGCTACCCTAATCACGACAGTGTGGTACTGGCATAGAATAAACACATAGATAAGTGGAACAGAACTGAGAAGGGTGCCAAATAATTCAATGCTTACGGCAACTGGATATCCATCTGCAGAAAAATAAAGGTGAACCCCTACTTCACTGCATATACAAAAATTAGCCCAATGGCTCAAGACCTAAATGTCAGAGCTAAAACTATAAAACACTTAAGAGAAAACACAAGAGAGGAAATACTAAACAAAACTAAAAGGCACCTGATGGAATGGGAGAGGATATTTGAAAATGACACATTGGGGCACCTAGGTGGCCCAGTCAGTTAAGTGTTGGACTTCGGCTCAGGTCATGATTTTGCAGTTTATGAGTTCAAGCCCTGCATTGGGCTCTGTGCTGACAGCTCAGAGCCCAGAGCCTGCTTCTGTGTGTGTTTGTCTCTCTCTGTCCTTCTCCCGCTTGTACTCTGTATCTCTCTCTCTCTCTCTCTCAAAAATAAATGAAATATTTTTAAAAAATTTTTTTAAAGAACATGACATTATCAGATAAAGGGTTAGTATCCAAATTCCATAAAGAACTTATCAAATTCAACACCCCAAAAAAACAAATAATCCCAAGAGAAATGGGCAAAAGACATAAACAGCCATTTCCAAAAGAAGACATACAGATGGCTAACAGATACATGAAAAGCTGCTCAACATAACCCATCATCAGGGAAATACAAATCAAACCACAATGAGATACCACCTCACACCTGTCAGAATGGCTAAAATGAACAACTCAGGAAACAACAGATGTTGGTGAGGATTCAGAGAAAGGGGGAACCCTCTCACACTGCTGGTGAGAATGCAAACTGGTGCAGCCACTCTGGACAACAGTATGGAGGTTCCTCAAAAAATTAAAAATAGAGCTACCCTATGACCCAGCAATTGCACTACTAGGTATTTATCCAAAAGGTACACAAATGATGATTTGAGAGGGCACATGCACCCCAATGTTCATTCATAACAGCACTATAATCAACAGCCAAATTATAGAAAGAGCCCAAATGTCCATCAACTGATGAATGGATAAAGAAGGTAGAGTATATATATACAATGGAATATTACTCAGCAGTTACAAAGAATGAAATCTTGCCATTTGCAACAACATGGAACTAGAATGTATCATGCTAAGTGAATTAGTCAGAAAGATAAATATCGTATTGTTTCACTCACATGTGGAATTTAAGAAAACAAAACACATGAACATAGGGAAAGGGAAGGAAAAATAAGATAAAAACAGAGGGAGGCAAACCATAAGAGACTCTTAAATACAGAGAAAAAACTGAGGGTTGTTGGAGGGGTGCTGGGTGGGGAGGATGGGCTAAACAGGTAGCGGGCATTAAGAAGGGCCCTTGCTGGGATGTGCACTGGGTGTTATATGTAAGTAATAAATCACTAAACTATACTCCTGAAACCATTATTATAATATATGTTAACTAACTTATATTTAAATAAATTTTTTTTAAAAAGAGAAAACACAGCAGTAAATCTTCTCATAAATCTTCTCATGATCTTGGATTTGGTAGTGGCTTCAGATCAACACCAAAAAGCACAAGCAACAAAAGAAAAAACATAAACTGGACTTCATCAAAATTAAAAACTTTCAGGGGCACCTGGGTGGTTCAGTTGGTTAAGCGTCCAACTCGGCTCAGGTCATGATCTCATTGTTAGTGAGCCTGAGTTCCACATCGGGCTCTGTGCTGACAGCTCAGAGCCTGGAGCCTGCTTGGATTCTGTGTCTCCCTCTCTCTCTGCCCCTCCCCCACTCACACTGTTTCTCTCTCTCAAAAATAAACATTAAAAAAATTAAAAACTTTCATGCTTCAAAAGACATCATAAAGAAAAATGAAAGACAACCCAAAGAACGGAAGAAAATATTTGCAAATAATATGTATGACAAGAGACTTGCATATACAATACAAATATTCTAGAGAATACAGAAGAATTCCTACAATTCAGTAAAAGACAACACAATGTAAAAAATAGGCAAAGGATCTGAATAGACATTTTTTCAAAGAAGATATAGAAATAGCCAGAAAGAACACAAAAAGCTGCTCAACATCACTAATCATTATGGAAATGCGAATCAAAACCACAAAATACCACTTCACACCTATTAGAATGGCTATTACCCAGAAAGACAAAAGAAAAGAAGCATTGGCAAGGATGTGGAAAAACTGGAGCCCTTGTGCACTGTTGGTAGGAATGTAAAATGGTGCAGTCATTATGGGAAACAGTATGGCAGTTCCTCAAAAACGAATTAAAAACAGAATTAATCTATGATACATCAAGTCCACTTATGGACAGAACTGTAAGAATAAAAAGCAGGGGCTCAAAAAATACATACACACCCATGTTCACAGCAGTATTCTTCTTTTTTTTATGTTTATTTATTTTTGAGACAGACAGAGCATGTGCTGGGGATGGGCAGAGAGAGATGGAGACACAGAATCTAAAGGAGGCTCCGACACAGGGCTCAAACTCATGAGCCATGAGAATGTGACCTGAGCCGAAGTTGGATGCTTAACCGACTGAGCCACCCAGGCGCCCTAGCTGCATTATTGTTAATAGCCAAAAGGTGGAAACAATTCAAGTGTTCACAGACCCATAAATAAATAAAACGTAGTACATCCAAACAATGGAATATTACTTAGTCGTAAAAAAAAAAAAAAAAAAAAGGAATGACGTAGGGGCACTTGGGTGGCTCAGTCAGGAGTCTGGCTCTTGGTCATGGCTCAGGTTGTGATCTCATGGTTTGTGGGATCAAGCCCCATATCAGGCTTACACTCACAGTGCAGAGCCTGCTTAGGATTCTCTCTCTCCCTCTCTCTCTGCCCCTCCCCTGCTCACTCTCTCTCAAAATAAATAATTAAAAACATAGCTAAAAAAAAAAAGGAATGAAGTACTGATACATCCTACAACATGGATGAACCTTGAGGACATTACGCTAAGTGAAATCAGTCAGTCATTAAAAAAGAGGGGCGCCTGAGTGGCTCAGTTAGTTAAGCATCCAACTTTGGCTCAGGTCATGATCTCACTGTTCGTGAGTTTGAGCCCCGCAACGGGCTCTGTGCTGACAGCTCAGAGCCTGGGGTCTGCTTCAGATTCTGTGTTTCCCTCTGCCCTTTCTCTGCCCCTCCCTTGCTTGCACTCTGGCTCTCTCTCGCTCTCTCTCTCAAAAATAAACACTAAAAAAAATTAAAAAACAAACAAATAAACAAAAAGCAAGTAATGGGGCCTCTGGATGGCTCAGTCAGTAGAACATGTGACTCTTGATCTCAGGGTCATGAGTTCAAGTCCCATGTTGGGTACAGAGCTTACTTGCTTACTTACTTACATACATAAATAGACAAATACTGTATGATTCCATTTATATTACTACCTAGAACAGTCAAATTCATAGAGAAAGAAAGTAGAATTATAGCTGTCAGGTGCAGCAGGGGGGAGGTGGTACTGGGAAATTCCATGAGTGCAGAGTTTCAGTCTGGGATGATGAAAAGTTCTGGAGATGAATGGTGGTGGATGGTTGCAACAGTGTGTATGTACTTAATGCCACTGAACTTTACACTTCAAAATGGTTAAGATAGTAAATTTATGTTATGTATACTTTACCACAATAGTTTTCTTTTTTAAATAGATTTTTACAGTTGCCTAAGTTTAGACAGTTGCCTAAATCTATTGTCGTTAAAAAAAAAAAAATGTTGATTATTACAGATCAGAAAACTATTAGCCATCGATACTAAATTTGGAGGCAATAAGGAAGCCCTGCACCTGCCTGGACTTTGTGGTTTCATCTTATAATTGAGGTGGGTAGGACTAGATAAGTCCTACTCTTAGCTTAGAGTCTTGGGACTCCTATGGACTCTAATTGTTAAATAAAAAGAGGTGTCCTCCCATTACTTTCAATATTTCCAAATAAAACCTAATAAAATTATTCTTTTCCCTTCCAAAAGCCTGCCCAGAGCAAAAAACATCAGGCTTCTCTCTTTCCTGCAGACTGGAATTACAGGCCTTCAGGCTGCACTTGTAGGTTATTAGAACCTTAGAACTCTAGAACGTTCAGAGCAATATTATTACAAATAGCCAAATGCCCCATCAACTGATGAATGGACACCCAAACAATGGAATATTACTTAGTCATAGAAAGGAATAAAGCACTGATACATGCGT
Organism: Prionailurus viverrinus; assembly: GCF_022837055.1. Classification (NCBI taxonomy): domain Eukaryota; kingdom Metazoa; phylum Chordata; class Mammalia; order Carnivora; family Felidae; genus Prionailurus; species Prionailurus viverrinus. The sequence continues at coordinate 53,351,333 of NC_062562.1, forward strand.
CAACATGGATGATGAAATAAACGAGTCACAAAAATCCATATTACAGGATTCCATTCATATAAAAGTAGGTAAGCCCACAGACATATAAAGTAGATTAGTAATGTCCAGGGCTGGGAGATGCAGAGGTTTGGAGGGTTGTAGTTAAGGTGTTTCTCTATGGGGGTGATGAAAATGTTCTGAATTTGACAATGGTGATGGTTGCACAACTCTGTTAATACACCCTAAAAAACACTGAATTATATACTTTCAGTGGGTAAATTGTATGGTATGTGGATTATATCTTAATAAAACTTTTATTTAACAAACAAAAGGGCATGTCTGCAATAATTCAGTAGGGGCCATATGGATTTCTGAACTTTCTACTTCCTAACCACTCTCTCATACATCCCGCCAATTTTTCTTGCTCCAAATCTCAGTATCCACCCACAAAATTCACTGTATTTAATCTAGTTTGAAAAGGATTTTAAGTTCCTTGAATCTAAGGGTTCTAAGAAAAAACATTTCTATCCCTAAGAAGTAAAGGTACAAAGAGTAGCACTCAAAAAATATTTGCTAAATAAATGAACAAAAAGGCAGCAAAAATTTGATTGCTTACAACAACCTGGGAACCAAACTAAGTATTTTCTATCAATTACTTAAGGAGAAGAACAGTTAGTGGGAAGAGGAAAGGCACTGGGTTTGAAATCTAAATTCATTACTTACAGGTGTGTCTAAACCTGAGCAACTTCTGTTTAAACTATCTGGGTCTGAGGTTCATCAGTTATGAAATTAAAATAATAATAGGACAAACATTACCGAAGTACAGTGAAGAATGAGTAACATAATGTATGTAAAGTACCTAACTTAATTTCTTTTTTTTTTTTTAAATTTTTTTTTCAACGTTTTTTAGTTATTTTGGGGACAGAGAGAGACAGAGCATGAACGGGGGAGGGGCAGAGAGAGAGGGAGACACAGAATCTGAAACAGGCTCCAGGCTCTGAGCCATCAGCCCAGAGCCTGACGCGGGGCTCGAACTCACGGACCGCGAGATCGTGACCTGGCTGAAGTCGGACGCCCAACTGACTGCGCCACCCAGGCGCCCCAATTTCTAATACATAAAAAGCATTCTGAAAGTGAGCAAAAATTGTTCAGGTGGGAAGCTGAACTTATCCAGTTTTGTGGGTGGGTAGTAGTAGATTCTGTTCACTAGCAAGCTTAAAAACTAGAGCATCATAGAGACGCCTGGGTGAGTCAGTTGGTTGAGTGCCCAGCTCTTGGTTTCGGCTCAGGTCATGATCTTACAGTTTTGTGAATTCAAGCCCCATCATCAAGCTCTGTGCTGGTAGTGCAGGGGAGCTTGGGATTCTCCCCCTCTCTCTGCCCCTCCCCCACTCACGTTTTTTTCTCTTTCTCTCTCAAAATAAATAAACTTAAAAAAAAAAAAAACTAGAGGGGTGCCTGGGTGGCTCAGTCGGTTAATTAGACATTGCCTCGGGTTATGATCTCATGGTTCACGAATTCAAGCCCCACACTGGGCTCTATGCTGACAGCTCAGAGCCTGGAGCTTGCTTCAGATTCTGTGTCTCCCTCTCTCTCTGACCCTCTCCCGTTCATGCTCTGCTTCTCTTTCTCTCTCTCTCTCTCTCTCTCTCTCTCTCTCTCTCTCTCTCTCTCTCTCTGTCTCTCAAAAATAAAATAAAAACATTTTTAAAAATTAAAAAAAAAAAAACTATAGACTCATTTAGTGGCAGGAATGGAGGTTAACTTGAGACCTTCAACTTCTGAGAGCTTTAGTGAATGCAGGAACTCCCAGAAATTGAATGCAGAATCTTGTGCATGTGCACATTTACATCTCTCTGGGAAGCATACTCAGCTTCTATCGACATTTAAAAGCAGTGCATGATCCATAAGGTTTTGAGTATCACCAAGATAAGAGTCAGCAGCAATTAGAAACCCTCTGACCAACTCTTCCTTTGCTCATTTCTGACTTGCTGTTTTATATACCAGTAACATATTTTAACAGTTCAAGTATATTTACCCACTATACCTTTATGGAGACTAACAAATGAGGTGAGGGATACATACCTACATATTATTTAACTGCAGTAAAACTATATACCCTACTATAAGGTAGAAATATTACAATAAAGAGATACAAATAAGATGCAACAGCACATTCTAAAACAAAGAAAATTGAAACAATGGTGGGGGGAACTTATGTCAAGAAAAAAGACATTTAACCATAGGACTTGCCTCCTCTAAACTGTAAGATCCCTGAGGGCAGGAACCAACCTTCAGCTCCTTCACCTTGCATGGGGTCTGGCACAGAGTAGGTGCCCAAACATAAACTGAATAAATGAATGGATGAGCAGCTCAAAGAGTACTTGCTGACAAATTTAATTCACCTGGTACCATGCTCTTTGAACTCATTTTCTTAAGTATAGGCTCCTAGACCATATTTGAAATGAAGTATATATAGGTGGTTTAGGGGTAAGCTGGGTGCTATAATTTAAAGTTTTGAGGGGCACCTGGGTGGCTCAGTCAGTTAAGCATAAGACTCAGGTCATGATCTCCTGGTTGGTGGGTTCCAGCTCTGCACTGGGCTCTGTGCTGACAGCCCCTCCCCTGCTCACTCTGTCTCTCTCTCTCTCAAAAATAAATAAACATTAAAAAAAAATTTTTTAATAAATAAATTAAAGTTTTTGAGGTTGCAGGGTGCCTGGGTAATTCAGTTAGGCACCTGACACTTGATTTTGGCTCAGGTCATGGTCTTCTGGTTTGTGAGAGCAAGCCTGCGCTGATAGCATAGAGCCGGCTTAGGGTTGTCTCTCCCTCCTCTCTGCCCCCCCCCCCCCCCCACCCCTGTTAACACACTCTCACTCTCAAAATAAATAAATCAACATATAAAAATAAATAAAAATTTGAGGCTGCAAGTTAACAGAAAACCCAACTCAAACTGCATAAATAAAAATAATTTACTGGGTCATTTAACTAACAAGACCAAAGACAGAATGGCTTCAGGAGAGCTCAGTCCAAAGATTCAATGGTATCACTAAAGATCTGGTTTCTTCTGTTTTCTCCTCTGCCTTCCTTGGCGTTTTGTTCTAAGGCTGGCAATCCCCCACCCCAGGTTATAAATATCAGTGACTACAAGCAGACTCTGAGGAAGATGTTCTTTGTTTCAATTAAGGATAAAATCTAAAAAAAGTTACATAATTTGCCTTGCTTGAGTTAGGTCTGCAACCTAGACCATAAATAAGTCACTACCTTTTGGGACCTCAAGTTACCACCTCTGCAGAATATGGAGTTGGATGAGAAGACCTATACTGATCTTTCTAGAAGATAAACAACATTTCTCAAGGAAGTTCTTTGGAATAAGGAACCCCCAAACAGGACTTCACATCTCACTGACCTTCAGTGAGTCACTGTGAACAAATCATTACAAATGGCTAATTGCTTTAAGCTAATCAAACTCCCTGAAAGCTAAGGATGGTGTCAATGTCATTAAAACTGAATGTATAATAGGGAATAAGGATTGACAGTTCCTCAGAGAAAAATATAAGATACAGTTACCAAGGGTAACTACTGGTGGTAACCATGGGTACCGTAACATGGGTACAGGTAACATGGGTAACAGGTGTCTACTTCTATAGTTTACAGGTGGCAATTATCAAAATCAAGGGATTAAAGGAGAAAACTTGGAAAAATAACCTTAAATTGGCCCACTGAGCATACTCTTAAATGGTACAATCAAAATTCAGACAACACGTTTAACTTCAAGCTTCTCAAACATTGCCATTGTTCATATAACACTGGCCCGTGACAAATCAAGCAAGCAACATACGTCTTCTTACAGCCTTGTGGCTCTGTTCTCTAGCAAGTATCAGGGGACAATCCCTGGAAGACTACAGCCCCATAAGCAGGTAGGGGACATGATACCAAAAGCTTTCTTACTCAGTTGCTTCTCTGGAACACATCTGCCACTAGGACCAGGGAAATAAAATTTCCAAAACGTGAAATATGAGACCTAATAGAAAAGAAATAAAGAAAAACAAAACCTAGCATCTTTTAGGCAACTATCATGAATTAGGCCATCAGCATATATACAGGTGTTTCTCTACTATTTTATTTAATCCACATAACTCTGAGGAAGATGTTTTTTGTTTCAATTAAGGATAAAATAGTTAAAAAGTAACATAATTTGCCTTGCCTGAGTTTAAATCTAAGCTCTGCAACCTAGATCATAAATAAGTCACTACCTGTTTAGACCTCAAGTTATCTCCTCTGCAAAATATGGAGTTGGATGAGATGACCTATACTGAACTTTCTAGCTTTAACATCTTATGATTCTAGTCATGATAACGTAACATATATTAAATTTTCTAATAAAGAACATGCTTCCCTAGCTTTCCAAATATACTACCCTTGCCCATCCTTTTCAAGTGTATTCTGCCCCTATCATTCTTCTCTTTGCTCAGCTTTATGGTTTTCATAATAGTTCACACCATCTAACAGAATATTTTGAAATTATATTAGTTATCTGCCCAATGATGATCCTCTGCCTCCCAACTACATCCCCTTTAAAAGTGTCTGGCATACAGTAGGTCCTTAAGGCATTTCCTGAATAACAAATGCTGGCAACTGGATCCAATGAAGGCTGAGTTCTAACAGAAATCATCAGTGCAGTCATTTATGAATCACACCATGCTGAGGGGCTACACTCTGGGACTAAAACACTGACAAATTGTGGAATTCTACAACTGTAGAATATGCAGAGTACAACTGTTGAGTGGCAGTCAGCTCAAGTCATATAATAATTCATCATAAGATTCCAAACAGACCAAAACCAGCTGTTAATACCTAATTGAAGTCATTATGGAATTCTACTATGCTGGAGTTATTTCCAAAATTTGATTTACTAGTGTTGTTTGGCATTTCCCTTCACAGTTGTTTTATTTTAAGAATAAAACCAAGCACCATTCTTGTTCACCTGCTGTCACACTGAACTGTAAACATTTTCCACCTACACACATATCCAATTTGTCCTAAATATACACTGCTGAAAATAAAAAGTGGTTTTAAACCACAGTGCCCCTACTAAAGAAATGTAGAAATATGTTTTTAAACATGCATAAGATCACGTAGAATGCAAAAGAATGTCTAGAAAGAGAAGGATTTCAGATGTGAGAGTGGGAAGAGTTCAGCTTAAAGAAAATATAATAATCTCCAAATATACTGTGTACATGTCCCAAAACAAGAATGCTTTCTTAAAATCTTTTTTTAAATATTTATTTATTTTGAGAGAGTGAGCATGAGCAGGGAAGGGGCAGAGAGAGAGGGAGAGAATCACAAGCAGGCTCCATGCTGTCACCCCCAACAGGGCTTGAACCCACGAACCCTGAGATCATGACCTGAGCTGATATCAAGAGTTGGATGCTTGGGGCACCTGGGTGGCTCAGTCGGTTAAGCATCCAACTTTGGCTTAGGTCATGATCTCACGGTTCGTGGGTTCGAGCACCGCATCAAGCTCTGTGCTAACAGCTCAGAGCCTGGAGCCTGCTTTGGATTCTGTGTCTCCCTCTCTCTCTGCCCCTCCCCTGCTCATTCTCTCATTCTCCCTCTCTCTCTGTCAAAAATAAATAAACATTAAAACAAACAAACAAACAAGAGTTGGATGCTTAACTGACTCAGCCACGCAGGTGCCCCAAGAATACTTTCTTAAGCATAACCATACAATGCCAATTATGGTTTACAGTCTTGGATATTAATTTCAAATGTTCTTCATATACATAAGTTGTCAACCACAAAACCAACAAAACATTCAGTAAAATTAAGAAGAAAAAACAAACAACATTTTGTTACTGTTTCCAGCAATTTCCAGAATGTCCAAAAACTAAAATTTGGGGAAGCTGCTACATTTTCACATCATGCTTGCAAATGATTCTAAAATTGGATAGTAGTCACTACTTTCTCTGTATTTGCTATGGTTCAAATACCACAGGCTATAATGAAGCCCTATGAATAATTCTCCATTTTAGTAAAAGGATAAAACCAATTTCTCAGAGAATAAAACAAGGGACTGTTGAATGTCAACACTTTATAGGCCAGAGCTTATTATTTCTATGGCTCAACATAAATTTCTCAAACTCCTTCTTGATTAAAAACCACAGAAATGTTAAGAAAAACTCAACTTACATAGTAAATTCATATGTTTTTAAATCAGGAATATAATCCTTAGGGTTTCCATGAAACACACACCAGTACAGCCAATGAATTCTCTGCTCTATGCCAAGCAGAAACCTCTGAAAAGATCAGAAGCGACGGGCACCTGGGTGGCTCAGTCAGCTAAGTGTCTGACTTTGGCTCAGGTCATGATCTCATGGTTCATGAGTTCAAGCCCTGCATCAGGCTGTCAGCACAGAGTTAGCTTTAGGGCCCCCTCTGTCTCCCTCTCTATCTGCCCCTCCTCTGCTTGAGTGTGTGCACTCTCTCTCTCTTTCTCTCTCTCTCAAACAAAAACAAAAACAAAAACCAGAAGTGAGAAGCCAGTGATTTTCATCTGCTTACACTTTCAAGAAATAAGATTAACTTTTTAAACATCTAAACGTTGGTAAGGCAAGGTATAAATTCTCCCCATAACATTGCACTTCTGTCCTAAGGCAACATATCAAATGGCTATGAAGAGCATTGTACCTACCATTCAACACCTGCCTTCTTCAGCAGAGAACTCACATTATGTTGGCAAATGCAAAAAGCTGTACTATTATTTCCAGAGGCTGCAGAGTTCTGAGAACTGTTTCCACAATCCTCATGCCCCAATCTATACAAAGTACTCACAGTTGAGAAACCGGTTACACTGAGTATGTAAAGTATGAGTATGTGTTAAGGATCAAAGAGGGTAGCAAATATAGGGGCCATACTATGTTTGTGAAAAATTTTAAAGAAATCAAATTATTTCCTAGTACAATTCCTAATAAGCTGTTGAGAAATGATCTTAGAAAAAACACTTGTATAAATTTATTCTAATGCTCATAATCCAGAAGAACACCAGGTTATGATAAAGGCATTTTAAACTAAACACATTCATTTCAGCATTCTCACTCTGTGGCCTAGCTCTGGAAATATTTCAGTGAATTGCTGCATTCAGAGGCATTTCTAAAAATGAATAAATCATGCCAAATTAACAAAACATAAGTTTGTGAGAGAGAGCAGGCACATGTAGGGGAGGGGCTGAAAAAGAGGGAGAGAGAATCTTAAACAGGCTCCACGCCCAGTACAGAGTTCCACAGAGCTCCACTCAGGCCGGGACTAGATCTCACAACCATGAGATCATGCCCTGAGCTGAAATCAAGAGTCAGACACTTAACCAACTGAGCCACCCAGACACCCCAATAAAATACAAGTTAGAAAACAAAATCAACTTTTTTTAAAGCCCTAGGAGGGTTTTGTTGTTTTTGGTTTTTGAGTTTAGCAGATGATTCAAAGACCATGTTTAAAGTACAAGTAGCTTGAGGACAAGTCAAATCTGGAAAGTCTACAAATGTAACTACCAGTACTTAGTGTATAATTTTAAGGGATCTAAGTCCTCTGCTTCAAGGTCCATCTCCCACCTTAAAGCCTAATTTGAGGCATAAATGTTTGTCTGGAAATGCTACTCGACCAAATTCTAGAGATACACTAGGACACTCACTGAACACTTCTCATTTTATCACAGTTCATTTCCTGAAAGATAGGGTTTGATTCCTTTGAACCCTGGTAAGAAAAACAAATTAGGGGTACCTGGGTGGCTCAGTTGGTTAAGCGTCCAACTTTAACTCAGGTTATGATCTCGTGGTTCAAGAGTTTGAGTCCTGCATCAGGCTTTGTGCTTGACAGCTCAGAGCCTGGAACCTGGTTCAGATTCTGTGTCCCTCTCTTTCTCTCTGCTTCTCCCCCGCTCACGCTGGGTCGCTCTCTTTCAAAAATAAATGAACATTAAAAAAATTAAAAAGAAAAAAAGAAAGAAAGAATAAAGAAAGAAAGAAAGAAAGAAAGAAAGACCAATTATAACAATCCTGATCAAACCAGGTAGCTTTTCAGGAGTTCAGCATACAAGAATCAAAAAGTCCTAATACCTTATGTCTAAAAGAGTCAAGAAGCAGTGGGAGAACTTGGACTCAAGGCTGACTTTGTTTCACCCTCTCCCTACATCAGCCAAGCCAATGTGCCAAATAAATCTTAACTATTTATTGCCTCTCTGAGGAGGAAAACACACACACACACACACACACACCCCAAAAATGTAAATACTTCAATCACGTTTTAAATTTTCTTCAAAAATGTCTCAACAAATCAGAAGTTATAATTAGACACTCAAAAAAACCTCATTTGAGTTTTTCTTCAAATACTATCTTATATTTCACTTGAAAATATTAAAGTGGTAAGGCAAAAATACCTAAGGTAGCCAGCACTCTGGCGTTAAATACGGCTTTAAGAACTTCTTAAAAATCTATCTAAAACCTAGTTTCTTTTTTTCTTTTTTAAGTAGGCCTCACACCCAGCACAGAGCCTAATACAGAGCTTGAAGTCACGACCCTGAGATCATGATCTGAGCTGAGATCAAGAGTCAGACACTTAACAGACTGAGTCTCCCAGGCACCCCTAAAACTTAAGTTTCTGAGAATGCAGCAATGCATTCTGTACAGCTGAAACTGATTTCAGAAAGTATATTTCAATCAAGAGAACTTATAATTTTACAAGCTTCACAATTTATTCAGCTCTCCTCTTCATTACCTCACAGCCTTGTTAGAATCAGGCTAAAGCAGGTAATATTCCTATCTCTTCCTTAGATGAAGAAAATGTGAAATTCAAAAGACTTAGTCTCAATTTAAAATAAGCAAAACAAACAAAAAATTAAAATTCTCAGACTGTAAATTACAGCTCTATTATAACTGATTCAAAAAATAAAAAATATAAGGGGCGCGTGGGTGGCTCAGTCAGTTGAGCGTTCAACTTTGGGTCAGGTCATGATCTCATGGTTCATGAGTTCGAGCCCCGCATTGGGCTCTGTGCTGACAGCTCAGAGCCTGGAGCTTGCTTCAGATTCTGTGTCTCCCTCTCTCTCTGTCCCACCCCTGCTCACGCTCTCTTTCTCTCTCAAAAATAAATAAACATTTAAAAAAAAATTAAAAAAAATATTTAATGCTATTGCTATTATACTACTTTGAAATAAATATTGTTTATAAGTAATGCTTCATACCTGTATGTGGAGGACAGAAAAATACATACCATGTCTTATATATCGCAAGCAATTTATTCTTCATATTTAAAAGATTTTTACTTCACTTCTAAATAATTAACAGTTTCATTTAAATTCATTACCTTAGACCAGTTTTGTTTCTACTGCTTTTTCTAACTTGCCCTTTCTTTCTATCCTTTAAATGTTATAGAATATAACATGTATCAGAAATATATAATCTGTTATCCAGAAAGCTAACTCTTACAATCTGCAACAAATGGATAAGGATTTAAGACAAATACAGTGAAGACTCGATAAATTCCTTTTAAGTCATTCTTTTTTACCTTCATTCCAAAAACGTTCTCTCCAGAGTTAGTAATAAATGCAGGTTGGATAAAATCTCAACGTGGGGTGCCTCGGTGGCTCAGTCAGTTAGGCTTCTTACTTCGGCTCAGGTCATGATCTCACGGTTCGTGAGTTCGAGCCCTGACGCAAGCTCTGGAGCCCGGAGCCTGCCTTGGATTCTGTTGTCTCCCGTGCTCTCTGCCCCTCCCCCACTCGCAGTCTGTCTCTCGTAAAAATAAACATTAAAAAAATATTTTTTATAAATCTCCATGTAAATAGAAGACTGAACTATAAACCATGACTCACTAATTCTGAATATTAGTCAATATGAAAGAATTCCTATACATCAAAATAATCTGGGCACAACTCTAGAGCTAAAATTCTGTTGTAATTTTATCTAGCTGCCTTGAGTTTCTCCCTGTTTTGAAAAGAGTGAGTAAGAAGAACTGGTGCAAGAGCTTTGAAAGTCTGCATCTGGGGGTGCCTGGGTGGCTCAGTCGGTCAAGGGTCCGTCAAGGGTCCGACTTTGGCTCAGGTCACGATCTCGCAGTTCATGAGTTTGAGCCCCGCATTGGGCTCTGTACTGACAGCTCAGAGTCTGGAGCCTGCTTCAGATTCTGTGTCTCCCTCTCTCTGACCTCCCCCACTCATGTTCTGTCTCTCTCTCTCTCTCTCAAAAATAAACGTTTAAAAAAAAATAAAAATAAAAAAATAAAAGTCTGCATCTGGCATTAGTGACCTGATTACACTAGTGTGCCTATATTTTTTTAAGGTGCCTATATTTTTAAAAATTTTTTTTCAATGATTTTTGAGAGAGACTCAGAGCGTGAGTGGGGGAGGGGCAGACACAGGGAGACAGAATCAGAAGCAGCTCAGAGCTCAACAAAGGGGCTCAAACTCAGAGTCATGAGTTCATGACCTGAGCCAAAGTCAGACACTTAGCCAACTGAGCCACTCAGGTGCCTCTAAGGTGCCTGTATTTTTAAATAGCCTTTTACTTACTGACATCTAAAGTTAAGATTTACTTATATTTCTTTCTCCTCTACTTGGCATGTTTTATAACATGTAAAGGTTAAATAATATATGGGAAGCACATAGTGTTAGCCTGAGACAAAAATGTTACCTATTACCACTTGGTATACAAGCAATGGTGGTTCTATTGATTGCAATAATCAGAAACTATTCTAATAGTCCCCAAACCTCCAGCCTAGGTTTTTCTGAGTTCAAAGCCTAAAGCTCTTAACCACTAAGTTACTGTGTTCAAAATTAAGCACTAGGTTCCAAAGTACAGATCAACTGTGAAAGACCTTGTTTATCTTTCACATTACTTAGAATAACATTAGCTATACACGATCTTATTCATTTGCTCTTTGCAAAGTGTCTACATATTCCCAGAGATCCTCTGCAGAACCTGCATGGGGCAATTCTGAATGCTTTACCCATTAGTCTATAACTTGGACTTATGCATGATATCAACACACCGCTAAATTACCTACAATTAACCAATGTAACTTTTTGGAAAATGCCTCTCTGCTTGGACTTATCATTTCCTCAAAAAGTTTATTTTTATTTTGCCAAGATAGGAGAAATTAGATTTAATATCAAAGATAAGAGGGGTATCTGGGTGGCTCAGTTGCTTAAGCGCCCAACTCTTGATTTTGGCTCAGGTCATGATCTCACGGTTCATGGGATTGAGCCCCGTGTTGCGGAGCGCGGAGCCTACTTAGGATTCTCTCTCTCTCTCTCTCTCTCTCTCTCTCTCTCTCTCTGCCCCTCCCATGCTCATGCACATGCTCACACTGTCAAAAATACATAAACTTAAAAAAATTAATATCAAAGAGAAAATATGCCAAATACCATGTACAACTTATAGTGACTTGATACTTAAGGAAAATAGGTAATATCCTAACTCACTGCTCTTTAAGTAAAATACAGATAAAAGCTGTAGTAGCATTATATGGTACAGAGTTGTTTTTTTTTTTTAACATTTATTCATTTTTGAGAGAGAGAAAGAGAGAGAGAGAGGGAGGGAGGGAGGGAGGGAGGGAGGGAGGGGCAGAGAGAGGGCGACACAGAATCTGAAGCAGGCTCCAGGCTCTAGGCTGTCACCACAGAGCCCGACGTAGGGCTCAAACTCATGGACCCTGAGATCATGACCTGAGCTTAAGTCAGACGTTTAACTGAGCCACCCAGGTGCCCCGGTACACAGTTTTAAGTGTATGTCAGTTTTCATTTTAACCAGTAAACTAATTAAGTATTTTAATATTTAAGTATCTTTCTGATAAATCAGAAAATTAGAAAATAAACTGTGAATATAAAGTAGGACAAATGGTAACAATGAAATTAAGTAGTTCATAATTATTAATGACTAACAGCCATTCTGATCACAATACAATTCCAAAGATGTTTCTCTACTGAATTTTAATTAATTGTATAATGAAGCTTTAAAGTAACAAAAGCCAACACAATCATTTTAGATATCCTTCTACTATGCTCATTTTTCAATATCATCTATCATATAAAATTCCAAGCATAAGAATTGGCAAAATCTGAGGAGCCTGGGTGGCTCAGTCGGTTAAGCATCCAACTCCCAGTTTGGGCTGTGGTCATGATCTCACTATTTCATGAGTTCAAGCCCCACAACATGCTCTGTGCTGGCAGTATGGAGCCTGGTTGGGATTCTCCCTCTCTCCCTGCCCCTTCTCCACTCACGCTGTCTCACTCTCAAAATAAATAAACTTAAAAAAAATTGGCAAAATTACCACAGAAAACTTTCCAAAGACAGAAGTCCCTCCATTAAATGATAAATGTTTAAGATAAAACATTAGGTGAGTACCCCTAATCACCCCAAGCTTTAAAGGCTTCAGTGTAGGCTCACAATCCTCACCCAAAGCACTTGCATAAACTGGGTCCACTTTACACATAAGTGATAAGGATATTTCCTGGAAGTTTATGAAACACTGATTAGTGGGGCGCCTGGGTGGCTCAGTCGGTTGGGCAGCCGACTTCGGCTCAGGTCATGATCTCGCGGTCCGTGAGTTCGAGCCCTGCGTCGGGCTCTGTGCTGACTGCTCAGAGCCTGGAGCCTGTTTCAGATTCTGTGTCTCCCTCTCTCTGACCTTCCCCCATTCATGCTTTGTCTCTCTCTGTCTCAAAAATAAATAAATGTTAAAAAAAAAAAATTAAAAAAAAAAAGAAACACTGATTAGTGGTGAAATAAAACATATTTTAGAAAGAAGAATCTTAAACTAAATCCCTAAATCAAATATTGAAGAAAAGTTTTCACATATAAAGTAATAACAAAATGATTCATTACCACCTTACAGGAAAAAAGAATACAGGCAATAAGTATTTCTATTAGGTCAACAAAAGTTTAGGAAAGAAAACTCTTCAAAGAGGATATACCTGAGGGTTCTATGAAAAATGAGTACTTGGACAGGCAAATTAGTTTAAGTCTTGGATCCCTGCCCTTAAATAATTTCATAATTTAGTTTAAAAAGTAATACGGGGGGGGGGGGGGGGAGGCACCTGGGTGGCTCAGTCGGTTAAGCATCCAACTCTTGATCTTGGCTCAGGTCATGATCTCAGTTTGTGAGTTCAAGACCCGTATTGGGCTCTGCGCAGACAGTGCAGAGCCTGCTTGGGATTCTCCCTCTCTCTTTCACTCTGCCCCTCCCCTACTCTGTCTCTCAAAATAAAGAAATAAACTTAAAAGTAAAAAAGTAATAGATTAGGAGGGGTTAATAATAGAAGGAAATAAAACTACTATGGATCATAAAGAAAAGTATAAAGTGGATTGCATTCCCAGAATTCTAACACAAACACTAAGTGTGCAGCATACCTAGAGGTTAAATTCTAGGGTGAAGATAGGGTGTAGGATGGAGTCAAAATTACCCTAGAAAATCCCTCTAATCTTTGCCTAAGTAGATGGCCTGTATTTAGGGTATTTACTCCATCTCTCTGCACCTTCCTCTTTAAAATAAAGATCATAATTTACTACATCATCAGGTTGTTAGGAAGATTAAATGAATTAAGGCCAACTTTTAAAAGAACATGGCAGGTAGTAGTCAGTCAGCAAAGGTAAGCTATTATCTACAGGGACCATTTAAAAAACAAAAGATCTTTAAACAAAAGAATCCCACTTAACTGTGCCATAGTCAAACTATAAGGCTTGTGAGAATTGAGAATAACAAAAGAATAGATTCACTTTTTTCAAATACAATCAAAATCTCACAAGAACATATACTATGAGTACCGGTGGCTGAAACTGCCTGCACTATTAAAAATCTTTTTTGGCGGCAGAGCGAAAACATAATTGAATACTCATATTTTAATGTGCTTATAATGCAACTTCACTATTCACTTCTCCTTTAAGCTCATTCCTTTCTTCTGTCCAGCTTCGATCCACCTGAGACATTTGGTGATCAATTTTTCAAAATTTTTCCAAACTTCCTTTAGTAAGTGTTTTGTTTTTTTTTTCTTTTTTTTTTTTTTTTAATTCAATTGGTCACATAATCCTGGAAAAAATCATTCTCACACATAAAATGTTTCTGACAGACATGCTCAAATACTTAAGAAATCAAATGTCATCTCATCCAAGCTAGGAAATAATATGTCTAGTTTGGAAAAGTCTTAGGTTACAGTTTTCCAACCAGTCCAAAAGGGCACTCTGATGCACTGCAAGGTGGTGTGTGTGTCAATATTTTGAGTTTCCTCACTCCTCTTTCTCAATTTCTGACCACAAATTGGCAACTTCATCAGATGACTGGGCAGCATAAAGGCACATGAGGAAATGTGACACTCTACCCTTCTAGAAGTTAGCAAGCAGGAGCTGCCCAAGTTTATAAAAGATTGTAATTTTTAAAAGGTAATCAGTTTAAAAACAGAAGTTAAAAATTAGCTAGTTCAAAACAATATGTTAAAGCAATCAGCTCCACAGTAAAGGACCTCTGAGAACAACTTCATTTTTAAGTCTTGACACAAATTAGTTTTTCATTTAAAGTCACTTTGAACTCTTTTTTAGCCAAAGTTTTACTTTTCATCTCCAAACCTGTCAGTTTCTTTATTGAGGCAGCAACTGCTAATTTTAAAATGAACAGACCCTTGGGGCGCCTGGGTGGCTCAGTGGGTTAAGTGTCTCACTTCAGCTCGGGTCATGATCTTGCAGTTCAGGAGTTTGAGCTCTGCATCAGGCTCTGTGCTGACAGCTCAGAACCTGGAGACTGCTGCAGTTTCTGTGTCTCCTCTCTCTCTCTCTGCTCCTCCTCTGCTCATGCATGTTCTGTCTCTCTCTTCCAAAAATAAACATTAAAAAAAATTTTTAATTTTTAAAATGAACAGACCCATTTACAAAGTATACCATTAACACAAGTACCAAAATATACCTCACACAAATGAAATACGGCCTATGATCATTCGGATGGCCAGGTAATAAAGATGGACACGTAGTCAAAGAGGAAGGAAGGGAAACAAAAACCACCCAGATTCCTCACTCTGCTGAGTTAATGCCTGGAAATGACTTTACCTTGTACCACCAAATTTCTTCTCCTTTTTTTTTTTTTAAACTGTAAACTCTGCCCAATGTGGGGCTTGAATTCACCACCCCAATATCAAGAGTCATGTGCTCTACCGAGCCAGCTAGGGATCACTAATTTCTATTCCACATAAAAGGCATGAATTTTAGTGACAAATCTTGCATAATCAGCAATTAAAAAATAGCATCTGCCTTCCTCAAGAATAAAGACATGATATATAAAATAAGTAAATCCACTATTCTGCACATTAGCACAGGCAGACACTGGAATTTACCCTTGACATAGGAGGTATTCCTTCATGTTTACAACTTGTCAGAACAATTTCAGGAAGTAACCATCTGATTCTCCTATAATTCCTTCCAGAGTCAATGGCTCTCACATAGAAAAGATTTCCTTAGTCTTTCACTCTACCCTCAAAGGTACACACCTTGCTTGCTTTAAGAACTTGGAGGAACCAAAAAAGAAAAAAAAAAAAAAAAAAAGAACTTGTAAGAATTATAGCTAAGGCACCTGTAAAATCGACAGTAACTTTTTTTCTTCAGGAAATATATATTTTTAGTTTATTCCTTTGGGGGGGCGTGGGGGCAGAGAGGGAGCGAGAGAGAGAATCCCAAGCAAGCTCCGCACTGTCAGCACAAGCCTAATGCAGGGCTCAATTTCACAAACTGTAAGATCATGACCTGAGCCCAAGTCGAAAGCTGAGCCACCCAGGTGCCTGAAATACTTTTCAGAAAATATTCTTTTTAACGTTTTTAATGTCCATTTATTTCTGAGAGAGAGGAAGAGACAGAGTGTGAGCAGACGAAGGTCAGAGAGAGAGGGAAACAGAATCCAAAGCAGGCTTCAGGCTCTGAGCTATCCTCAAGAGCCTGACATGGGGCTTGAACTCACAAACCGTGAGATCATGACTTGAGCCAAAGTTGGACACTTAACCGACTGAGCCACTCAGGCACCCCTCTGAAAGTATTTTAAATCAATTTTTCAAAAATAATTTTCTTGGGGCACCTGGGTGGCTCAGTCGGTTAAGCATCCGACTTCAGCTAAGGTCATGATCTCGCAGTCTTTGAGTTCAAGCCCCACGTCCGGCCCTGTGCTGACAGCTTGGAGCCTGCTTCTGATTCTATGTCTCTCTCTCTCTCTCTCTCTCTCTCTCTCTCTCTCTCTCTCTGCCCCTCCCCCGCTCATGCTCTCTCACTCTCAAAAATGAATAAATGTTAAAAAAAATTTTTTAAAAAAATGATTTTAAGACAAGGATATGTGCACAAGTCTTCCCTGTAACTAGACCATTAATTCATTAAAGCTTTAAATTATACCCAGCTACTCTACTATAGGATTAAAAAAACAAAACATGAAAATATTACCTATATAATTATATATCAAAGTATGAATGCCTTAGGAGAAGAACTATATGTATTTTCTACATCTTGTTACACTCCATCATTCGATATGGCACACCCTGCATAAAATTAGGTGCTCAAATATCTCAATAAAATATTAATGGAGAAAAGACATAATTACAATATTTATCCTAATTTTTTTCATGAATACTAAATCACTACCTACCACATAAAAATATTAGCATATAATCTAAGGATCCAGATATTTCCATATATACTGCACCCAGGCATAGAACTGAGAAGAAAAGAATAAGGAGCACTATTCATTCAATTTCTAAGAACCTACTTGCAACTGCTAGTTGCTTTGAAGAATATAAAGTTCAGAAAGGCATTGCCCTTTGCCTTCCAGAAGCTTTTAAAAAAAAATTTTTTTTTTAACGTTTGTTTATTTTTGAGACAGAGAGAGACAGAGCATGAGCGGGGGAGGGTCAGAGAGAGAGGGAGACACAGAATCTGAAACAGGCTCCAGGCTCTGAGCAGTCAGCCCAGAGCCCCACGCAGGGCTCAAACTCATGGACCGCGAGATCATGACCTGAGCCGAAGTCGGACGCTTAACCAACTGAGCCACCCAGGCGCCCCCAGAAGCTTTTAAAGTAGAAGAAAAGAACCATCATTTACCCAAGACTGACTATGTGCTAGGCACTGTGCTAAGAGCTTTCAGGATGACAAGCAATCCTACGACAAAATGTGGCAGCCTTCTTTGGCGGGGAGGGAGGCAGTGACATATAAAACTATGAATTTGCAGTGTGGAAAGATCACTTCTAGCTTAGTGGAGGAAGAGGCAGACAGTTAAGGATAACTTCACCGTAGTATTGGAACTAGAAGGAGTAGCATTTCAATAGATAAATGCAGAGGCAAAACAAAAGCCAAACTGTATCAAGGAAATAAGAGTAGAGGAAGAGTCTGGAAATGAGCGTGTAGTACAGTCTTTTTAACTTTTTACACAACTTTGTTTCCCTTTTATTTTAAATCTTCATACTTAATGATTTTACAAACATACCCATTATAAATAGCAATCCCTCCCCATCCTCGGTACCCTCTAAAACTTTTACCCTGCTTTATTTTTTCTTTAGCATCTAAATGACATTTTTTGATATTTTTTTAAATATCCTTTCTTTGCTTTACCTTTCCCTTCTTCCCCCATCTAACCCCACCAAGTAACCTATGTTAACAACCCAATAATATTCTTTGGTACTTTCTCCATGCTTATAATCTCATACAGACGTCATAAGCGCATACATACACAAGCTTTTCATGATAATTTATATTTTCCAACCTATTAGTTTTTTTAAAAGATACAATGACTAATTACCAAATACATGTTCATGGGGAGCGGGCTTAAAAATATGGAAAAATACAAAAACTAACCTATAGATGGCTCTTGCCAACATTTATGGACATATGCATCCAATCTTTTCTATGCATATATACTTGTAAATATTTTTCTTTATAAAGATGAGATCTTTTTATACTAATTTTAGTACCCTCCTTTTTTCACTTTATAGATCTTATCACTCAGGATTAACTGAAATCATCTTTCACTGGTTGACTGAATACACTTTATTTTTTTTTTTGTAAATTTTTTTTTAACATTTATTTATTTTTGAGACAGAGAGCATGAACAGGGGAGGGACAGAGAAAGAGGGAGACACAGAATCTGAAACAGGCTCCAGGCTCTGAGCTGTCAGCACAGAGCCCGACGCGGGGCTCGAACCCACGGACTGTGAGATCATGACCTGAGCCGAAGTCAGACACTTAACCGACTGAGCCACCCAGGCGTCCCTGACTGAATACACTTTAGATTAAAAGGATGAAAAAAAATAAAAGAAAATAAAAAAATAAAAAAATAAAAGGATGATAAAAGTTTTTTTTTTTTTTTAACCTTTATTTATTTTTGAGACAGAGAATGAACAGGGGCGGGGCAGAGAGAGAGGGAGACACAGAATCTGAAGCAGGCTCCAGGCTCTGAGCCATCAGCCCAGAGCCCAAGGCGGGGCTCGAACTCACGGACCACGAGATCGTGACCTGAGCTGAAGTCAGATGCTTAACCGACTGAGCCACCCAGGCGCCGCAAGTTTATTCTTTTCAAAAAAGATGAGTCATTAATTGTGTGATATCTCTCTAAACAGCATTACATACCAATACATTTATAAGGGTGAAAAAAGTCCAAGAGATGCAAATATAGCCAATTTCTAAGCTTCCTGTTTGCTCATTAGATTTAATTAGCAGTAAGAAAAAAGCTTAGCACCACTTCACATCCGTTAGGATAATTATTGTCAAAAAAGGAAAAATAAAAGTGTTGACAAGGATACGAACCCTTGTCAAATTGGAACCCTTGTGTATTACTGGTATAAATGTAAAATGGGGCCGTTGCTATGAAAACAGTGGCAGTTCCTCAGAAAGTTAAAACCAGATTATCATATGATCGAGCAATTCCACTCCTAGTACACTCAAAAGAACTGAGAGCAAAGACTCAAACAGATACCTATAAACAAATATTCATAACAGCATTATTCACAACAGACAAAAGGTAGAAACAAGAATCCATCAACAGATGACTGTATAAACAAAATATTTAACATACAACCACACCCACAGAAACATTATTCAGCCATAAAAAGGAATGAAATTTTGATACATGGTACAATATGGATAGACTTTAGAAACACATTAAAATAAACCAGATGCAAAATCACAAACATTGTATGATTTTCCCTTACATGAGGTACTTGAAATGAGCAAATTCATGGACAGAAAGTAGAATTTACCAGAGGCTGGAGGTAGGGAGGAATGGGGAGTTATTGTTTAATGGGTACAGGGTTCTCTTTGGGATGACGAAAATGTTCCGGAAATAAATAGTGGTGATGGTTGCACAATGCTGTGAATGTAATATAATGCCACTGAATAGTACACTCAAATATGGTTAAAATGGTAAATTTTAGGTTATATATAGTTTACCTGTCCCAGGCCCCAAAAAGCCTGAGGGGCCCGTTTCACATTGTTAGCTAAATATTAGTCATAAAGGTCATGATTTCTACTCTCACAATTCACAACTGCACTCTAATTCCAGTCTAGACTAACACGAAGGAAGGTAGAACATCACGTATCCCCTCACATTCTCTCTGGTTAAAATGCTGTTCCGTGTATAAAGCCTATGAATGCAGAAGGAAACAGCCAGCATGACAAGAGTGCTTGAGCCCATGAATCAAGGAGGTGCTAAAACAGGCAAACATCCTCAAGGAGCTGGCAGTGAGAACCCAGAGCAGTCTACAAATAATGCCTCATAGAAGGGAAGCTAAGCAAAATAACTTCTTCAACATATATCCTAAGTAACAAAGTTCTGAGTACAAGTTTAGTAAGTATATCTTTTTAATAGTAAGCATTTGTGTGCTTGTGATGGGCAATAGGAACGAAGTCCACAGGTGATTAACCTCTGAATCTCCACTCATTCAATTAATGTTATGTAATCAAGACAAAGTTTTAAGAACTGGGAATTCATAACCAAGAGTAAGATATGCTCCACCTTTAAGGAAGTTAAGTCTAGCCAGAGTTGTAAGACATCTACACAAAAATTCAATTCAATAAACACTATTTAGCACCTTCCAGTCAACGAAATGGCTGCAATCAGGTGTCAGCCATTATGCTAAACTCTGGGTAGTCAAAGTTAAGATACAATCTTCTAGAGGGGCGCCCAGGTGGCTCAGTCAGTTAAGTGTCTGACGTCAGCTCAGGTCATGATCTCACAGTTCATGGGTCGAGCCCCGCTTCCGGCTCTGTGCTGACAGCTCAGAGCCTGGAGCCTGCTTTGGATTCTGTCTGTCGGGAGATCAGAGCCCCACAGGGGGCTCTATGCTAGGTGTAGAGCCTGCCTAAGATTCTCTCTCTCTCCTGCTCATGCACTCACTCATTTTTTTCTCTCTCAAAAACCCTAGAATTAAGTGTTGGAATTTAGACACAACACTTTCACTGAAGCACCGGGGCCTCAGCCTCTGAAAGGAAAAAATTTTAACAAATATTAATAAAAGAGAAATTGCATATTGAGTAGGAAGTATTAATTTCAGATTATAATCTAATGGGATGGTGAGCTCACAAATGGTTATATGATAAAGGCCATAAGAAAAATAAATGCAAAGGGTTTTATGGTGGGCCTCAAGGAAGGAAACATAATGAGAAAAAGAGAAAAAAAGAAAAAGAGAAAAAGATCAGGAAATATTTAGAAGATGGGTGTTCAAAATGGCTCTTAAAAGAGGAACAGATAAAAGTGAGGAAACTGTGTCACTCTCTCATTAGGATAAGGTCTCAGAAGGCAGGAATCTGCCTTACTCATCCTGCACGAAGCACAATGGCCTGCACCTACGTAAGTGCTTAAAAAAAAAAAAAAACAGTATGAGGAATCTCTATTAGTAAGACATAAAAACAAGAACTGCTTAGTCTAACAGGCAATGGAAGACCAGCACATCTTCACTATATTGTTATCATCACAAAACAGGATACATAAAAACCCCATTATTTCCCTCCATGAAAGAAAGCTGGGTAGCTGGGGAACAATGGGGGAGGTAGAATTACTCTGCACAACTTTATTTACTCGGCCTAACTTTCTGTATCCTTTGACTTTTGTGGCATGAGACAGTATTATCTATTCAAGAAAATTAATAAAATTTAGTTTTTAAGAGGATGGCCTGAGTGGCTCAGTCAATTGAGCATCTGACTCTTAACTTAGGCTCAAGTCATGATCTCATGGTTCATGGGTTCGAGCCCTGCTTCGGGCTATGTGCTGACAGCGCCTGTGGAGCCTGCTTGGCATTCTCTTTCCCTCTCTCTTCCATTCCCTATCAAAATAAATAAATTTTAAAATTTTTAATTTTTAAGAATCTGCACAGTAAGAAAGTGAATCTGACAGCAATGTGGAGAAAGCCCTGGCATATTAAGAAGAAAAAGGAGTTTACTTTAGAGGTTCTAACATTACGTAAAGCAAATAGTAATAAAAGCCTGAATTAATCTGGAGAAAGCAGAAAATGGCTGAAAGAAGCTCAAAAATATAGTTGTGAATGGAATCTGACAGTGACTGAATGTTTGGAGTAAACATGAAGACCCACACCATGAATACAATTAACTTTATTAAATGTATTTTTCTATCATAAAAGTAACATATTCAGAGAATACAGAAAGTATAAAGAACAGTACCCTTATTTCTACTCTTTAACAACCATTGTTAACATCTACATGTATTTTCTTCCTATATGTAGGTTTTGAGATTTTTTTTTTAAAACAGCTTGAGATATAATTCACATTCCATACAAATCAAGTACTTGAAATGTAAAATTCAATGGCTATTATATTCAGAGTTGCACACCATCTCCACAATTTTAGAACATTTCATCACTCCCACCAAAAACAAAAAAAACAACAACAACAACAAAAAAACCCACAAAAACAACTATCACTGCCCCTGCCCACTCCCCACTCCCTCCAGTCCCTGGCAACCACTAACCTACATTCTGTCTCTGGATTGGCCTATTCTGGACATTTCATATAAAAGGAATCATACAAAATGTGGACTTTTATGACTAGCTTCTTTCATTTAACATGTTTGCAAGGTTATACATGTTGGAGAATGTATCAGTACACCATTTTACTACTGAATAACATTCCACTGTTTTTTTTTTATATACAACTGTAATCATTCCAGATATGTAATTTTGTGTTCAGCATTTTCCATGTCATCAATGTTTCGTATAATCCATACTTAATGACAAGTATAGTGCTCCATCAAATGGCTGTACCGCAGTTTATTTAATCACTTTTTAAAGTTTATTTATTTTGAAGGGGGAAAGGGAGGAGAGAGATAACAAAGAAGAGAGAGAGACAGAATCCCAAGCAGAATCCACACTATCAGTGCAAAGCTCGATGCAGGGCTAGAACTCACAAACCTGGAGATCAAGACCTGATCCAAAGTCAGCCACTTAACCCACTAAGCCACCCAGGTGCCCCTAACTTAGTCATTATTGTTGGGCTTTTGAACTCTTTCCAGTCTTTTCTATTGTAACAAATTCTCTTTAATGCAAATGATGGCTCCTTTCTGAATGATCTTCTGGATCCAGAGAAATGCCTCTCCTAGAAACTCTGAGCTTCTTAATGAGATTTGCTACAGAAAACAAAAGTCACATCCTTCCAGGGAAAATTCAGAATTTCATCCATCCCAAATCTAGGTAAAGGGCAGATGCTAAAAGCTGCCCATGGCTAAAAGGATGCCTCAAAAATACCTAGATTAAGATCTGTCTGGCTCAGTCAGTAAAGCATGCGACTCTTGATCTCTCGGGATTGTAAATTCAAGCTCCACATTAGGGATAGAGATTACTTTAAAAAACAACCAATAAAAAAAAAAAAAAGAATGAAAAGTCATCATTTTAAAGACACTGACATAAACATTAACTAGGCTGACTCTTCCATCAGAAATGTACATGGACTGGGGACACCTGGGTGGCATCCGACTTTGGCTGAGATCATAATATCACGGCTTGTGAGTTCAAGCCCCACATCAAGCTCACTGCTGTCAGCCTCTCAGCCCACTTCAGATCCTGTCCCCTTCTCTCTGCCCCTCCCCCACTTGCACTCTCCCAATAAATAAATAAATATTTAAAAAAGAAAAAAAAAAGGTATATGGATGAAAAAAGGTAAACACTTTGTCCAAATGTGATGCCTACTACTGGGCAACTTCAAAGAATCAGATCACTTTTGCTTTCCATAGCAGGATGAAAGAAAATAAATAGGAAAGAACAACTTGATTACAACAGTAAAAATGTTCTTATGCTTGTTATTTAATGACAATAAATGAGATCCAACTGATAGAAAGAGGAGGAAGAGGACACCTGTACAGTCCACAAGGTCCTCACCAGCAATTAACATACTGAGTTCCCCTAAATCAATGTCTTTGCCTGCTGCTTCCCATTCCTTAACCAATGCAAACAATCTAAAAATCACAACGATTTTACAATTTGAAACTAGCTTTAGTATTGCTAATCCCCACCAAATAAGATCCCTTAGAATCTGGTCTAAAAATAAAACTATGTGTCAACTGTTCCTCAAGAAAAACTATGTACACTGATTGGAATGTGAAGCAATTAACACTTTGTGAGTGATTTGCCAAAGAGACTTCAGATAGCCTGGGCCAAAACCAATAACAAAGAAACAACACCCACTTGACATTTTCCTTGGTTAAACTGAGATTTCAGGAGCAATTTTAGAAAAAAGGCTAACAGATGTGAAGTTAAACTCTAAAATCATTGAGAGCTACACAAGTATTATAGGAGAAATGGAGGAACGAAATGATTCAACCACTGCAAAATAAAAAATGAAAACTTTAATATGTAATTAAGGAACTTTTACTCAACTTTTAAGGCAAGAATACCTAGTCATTACAATTGTGAGGATGATAAGCAAGGTAGTTTAGCCTTATACTAAAAATACTAACTAAATTGTAACACAAACATCTAGGGTTACATTTAGCACCTAGTCAGTTTAGCAAATAGGAATTTTTCGCCATTGATACACATACATAAACACTCATATACATACAAGATAAGGTAACCTAAAATTCTACACAACCTCATCCTAAATAAGCCCAGTATTCCTTGGTTTTCTAATTAATTTGGTCAAGGTGAGCAATTTTCCAACCATAGTTTTAAAGAAATGATTTCCACGATCCGTACAATTTGAAAAACGAAAAACCCTTGCAAGTTCCATTTGGTGGTTTCATAACCCCCTACTGTCACACAGTCCACTGCCTTTCAAAAGCAATATTTAAAATTCTCTTCTGCAAGTCAACATTAA
This sequence comes from Prionailurus viverrinus, assembly GCF_022837055.1. Taxonomy (NCBI): domain Eukaryota; kingdom Metazoa; phylum Chordata; class Mammalia; order Carnivora; family Felidae; genus Prionailurus; species Prionailurus viverrinus. The sequence continues at coordinate 53,375,635 of NC_062562.1, forward strand.
GGCATGCTGTTTGGTTAACAAGCTCCTCCCAAGATCAGGATTATTATGTATGGCCTATTATGTTCCTAACATGCAAACAAAAGCCCTCCCTCATGTAACATTTTTCTATTTTTAGGAAGTAGGTTACTAACAAAGTTTTATCTGAAATTAAAATGCAGTGTCATATATTTACTAACAAACTACCTGAGATAGTAATTTAAAGTTACTAATTGTATTTTCCATTTAATAAGTCACTACTGCTTATGGAAAAGCCAAATTTAACTTCTAACAAGTTGTTTAAACTTCAAAGCAAACCACCTACTTTGGATTTCACAAATGGCATGTTTTAAACTAACTACAACTAGTTTCAGAGCAGTTGTAATACCATACTTGATGTTTAATTACCCACTCTCCATTTCATCTTTTAGATACTTCTCATCGCAAATGACCAGTTTAATGTTTCCCTGTTTTCTGCTAAACCAAATCCGATAAAATATGCTCTAATGTATTTCACTGAAGCCTTCTACTTTGAAGGCTTACACTCTTCAACTGACAAGAGTTTTAACAAGGCTAAGCAACTGCACTACAATTTCTAATCACAAACACCACATACCTAAAAGATAAGCTTTTCCAGCAGAAACAGTAACAGGTTTATTTTCCCAAGTATCCAATGTTCAACTGGGTCAAATGTTTCTGTTGCATTTTAAACAGCTTAGCCCTTGAAGTGATAAGGGTGGAAACAAGCCAAAAGTATCTTAATGTTCTTCAGTGGCATATAATCATCACAACCCTAGACAACAAACTTAGGAACTTCAAGCTGAAGTCTGTTAAGACAATAATAATCACTGTAGCATAAGCATTAATCACAACAATACAACAATTTGGGGTAAATTATGTTTACAGAGCTGAAGACTTTATAACAAAATTGGAAACCACGGAATCTATGCAAAGAAAGTTTACTATATACAACACACTTAATAAATTAAAAATACTTGCATTCTACACTTTTCAGCTTTTTTATATAACCTTCCAATTTCTACATGACCGGGGAGCATGGTTTTTCTTGCCAACAGCCATTTAAAATGCAGTATTAGCAGCGTGCACTATACGTATAAAGTTTTACTGGTGAGCAAGTAAAACCTCAGAAGAATCTCTTGCAGAAACACCTAGAATAGGAGCTCAGGTCATTCACCATTGTGTAAGTGCAAAACATTTGACATAAAAGCACTTAACCAAAAATGTTCTTAAATGGGTTTAACAAAGTAAGTCTTTTCAATTACTATCAGCTTCAATATAAAGACAAGGGATAAAAATACTTATCAGAAAGAAAAAAATAGCAATACTCCTTTAATCAAATTATATCAACTAGTTCACTCTGGAACAAAGAGCCTTCACAATCTAGACAAATATTCTTTTAGACACCCATCTCTCACCACTTCCTTCCTGCACCCTAGATTCTCTGCTGCACCCCAAACTCATCCCAACTCCTGCATGCCTCTATGCCTTTGTACCAGCGGTTTCCTCAGCTTAGAACGCTGTCCCCTCCTCCTCACCGGGTGAGCACTTACTCATCAAGTCCAAAACTGGCCGCAAAAGTTCCCTCCGGTGTCCAAGCTACCTCAACTCCTCCAGGCAAACTAGCCGTTCCAAATTCCCACAACACTTGGTAAGTCCATCCTTATCACAGCGCATTGTTTTCACGCCTTGGGAGCGAAAGAAGAGCAGGCTCCCTCCGCTCAGCCCACAGAGGACAAGGCAGGCAGAAACACTCAAAGAACGTGAGCTGAATTCATCCCTGCTTAGATTAACTGACCCTCTAGAACCCGGTCACATCTCAAGGAGACATGGGGGATACTAACATTCTTCCCACCAGAGAAATGAATACCAGAGGGCACACCCAGAGCCCTGGAAGGAGAACAATGAATGAACACAGCCGCCTTTCCCCTCAAGATGTCCAAACTCCTCTTTCTGGGCATCGACTAGCTGCAGAACCTCTGCAGCTGCACAACCGAAGCGTCCAGACGGCTCTCTCTTCACACAAAAGACAGCCCTGGATCTTCACTCCAAAGCATCCCAGGGCCAAACCTCAGCATACGCATCCCAAACCTTTCATTAGTAACCCACGGAGTCCCGAAACCCAAGGCGAGGCCCCTATGCCTTTGTGGTGGGGAACTGACCCACTTCCGCCTCCCGTCCCCCATTCTTCTCGTCCTCCCTGTAAGAGTGTCACTTGAGTGACAGACTCTGAGTGAGGATGCAAGCCCGGGACCCCTCCGCGCCCAGAAAGAAAAGGAATTCGTCCATCTGAATGACAACACGGATAGGGGGCAATTCTGGGCAGATTTTCCCATTGCCAAAATATAAGGAATATGCACCGAGCACAGGGGTGGCGCTAGCACGTTTCCCCGAAACACAAGGAAATTTGAGTGGGGATGTGGAAACTCGGCTCGCCGGCCATGACACCGGGCCCCAGGGCTCCCGCCCGCCCACCGCCACCCGGGGTGACAGCGGCCTTGCCCAGGCCCTCGACCCGGCAGCCGCGGGGTCGCTCCATCAACGCTGCCCAGGCCGGGCCGCCGAGGAACCCGGCCCCTTCAGCCCCGCCGCCCAGCTCCCCCGGCATCCAGGGCCTGGCCCTGCCGCCTACCTGAAGGAGCCGAGCCGCCTCCGTGTCCCCGTCGTCTGGTGGCGGCGTCTAGTCCGCTCCTCCTCCCCGCGGTGGGTGAGGGAGCGGGAGGCGGTCACATTCGGCGTGTCCCCAGCCCAGGGGACGGGGCCCCGGGCAGTCCCCGCATCGTCGCACTTGCGCTCCGCGCCTCGGGGCACACGCCCCAAAGCCCGGCCAGCTGGCCCTCTTCCGGGCCCTAGGAGAGCGGCAGAGAAGCCCTCCTGTCTCACGCCCGTCCTCGTCTTACTCCCGCCATCTAAGATGGCGGCCCCAACGCCCGCGACGAAGAGACTCTCGGGCGGCCCCGGCAAACGAGCCCTCCACTCGGTGCTCCTCCTCCCGACCTGCGGCGCCACCGGCTCTCTGCTTCTGCGTGAGCCCGCCTGGCAGCAGGCTTCAAACTTGGCTCGGGCATCTATCACTCTAGCCTGAACTCAGGCTCCGCCTCCCAGAGAAGGGGCGTGGTCTTGCCTTCTCGTTGGTCGCCATTTCGGACTAGTGGAGAGCGAAGGACCGGTTCCTGGGCGGCTCTTGGGGTCAGGGGTTGGCAATCGAGAAGTGGCGGGGTTTGTACTCTCCGGAGGTGTCTGAGGGCTAGCGAGAGGGGAAGGCTAGCCTGCCAGCATCACAAGGCCTGGAGATAAGCAGACGTACGGGAGGACACAGCAAGCTGTGTACAACTTTGGCGCGTTCTATCGGTAGTCCAGCACGTAGAAGCGACTCAGCCACTTACCAGTTGTGGGGAAAGTCCCTCAGGTTTTCTGAGCCTCAGTTTCCTCATCTGTAGATCGGGGTCCTTTTCCCCCTCAGGTTGGCAAAAAGTTAAAAAGACTGTTAGCAGCTAATCTGGTACAAAGTGCATGAAAACCTATTGTGTCCCCTAATTCATCGCTGGCAGGAATGGTTATGGGGAGGACAATTTGGCATTGCCCACTGACTTTTTTTTTTTTTAATGTGTATACCCCTCCTACCAGCAATTCCACCTTTAGGCACTTAATTTTAGAGAAGTGTGTTCATATGGGCACAAAGAAGCATGTACTAAGATGTTTATTGTCATGTTGTTTGCATTAGAGATACTCTGGGAAAGATGTGGGTTAATTAAGTAGAAAACTTGAAACAGTGCTGCGTCCACAGTATGGGATATTATCCATCTTAAAAAGAATGAGGGAGATCTGTGTACTGACTTTTTTTTAAATCCATCACATTTTAAGTAGAACACTATGGTATGATCTTTATTCAAACACAGGCATACAAAATAACCCAATTAGTTATGACTGTTGTGTACCACACATTGTTCTGGGTATTGGGAAATCAACAACCAGAAGCCCTGCCTTCTAGTGATGAGAGACCAAAAGAAAATAGAAATAATAAATTCGTGTAATATGTGCAGTATATCGAAAACTGAAGATGAAGCAAGATGAGGACCAACATGAAAATAAATGCAGAAGAAAGAGTGGAAGGCATTGAATATAGAAAGTCCATGACAGTTTTGTGTGTGTGTTTGTGTGTGTGTGCATTTTTTTTTAAATTTTTTTTTCCAACGTTTATTTTATTTTTGGGACAGAGAGAGACAGAGCATGAACGGAGGAGGGGCAGAGAGAGAGGGAGACACAGAATCGGAAACAGGCTCCAGGCTCTGAGCCATCAGCCCAGAGCCCGACGCGGGGCTCGAACTCCCGGACCGCGAGATCGTGACCTGGCTGAAGTCGGACGCTTAACCGACTGCGCCACCCAGGCGCCCCGCATTTTTTTTTTAATAGGAGTAATAATATCTACCTCACAGGATTAAATGAGATTAAACATGGAAAGCACTTAGCACAAGAGCCTGGGGGTTGAGACTTAAGTACCTGGAGTCTGATCGCCTAGTTTTAAATTTGGACTCTGCCACTTCCTCATCTGTGACTGGGACCAGTCTTTTAAACCTCAGTTCCTCGGTTTCCTCATCTGTAATGAAAACGTGATAGTATCCACCTCTCAGAGTTACAAGGATTTCATGAGTTTAAGATACGAAGCACTTGGAACAGTGCCTGGCTCATGTTAAACATTATAGAAGTGTTAGCTGTAATTATTATAGCTATCTCTTATCGTAATATTACTACTTGGGGTAGAGCAGCAAACCACACTTGCTGACCCCCAGGCCATTTCTTCCTTCAGCGGCTCCCAGCTGGTATTTGCCCAGCACTTCACAGCTTAGGGAGCCTGTGCTTCATTCAAACCCCTCAGCTGACCAGTAAGAGTGGCTATTTCATTTTCTTCCAAAACAGTTTATCGAGGTGAAATTCACATAAGATAAACTCAACCATTTCAAAGCAGACAATTCAGTAGCATTTAGTATGTTCACGGTGTTGTGCACCTCTACTTCCAAAATATTTCTATCACTCCATAGAAAATCCCCTTACCCATTAAGCAGTTTCTCCCCATCCCATTCCCACTTAGCCCTTGACAACCCCCAATATGCATTCTACAACTGAGGATTTATCTTTTCTGGATCTTTCATAGAACATGTGACCATTTGTGTCTGGTTCTTTTTGTTTTGTTTTTTTAAGAGAGAGCATGAATAAAAGGGGCGGGCAGAAGGAGAGGGAGAATCTTAAAGCAGGCCCCATGCCCAGCTCGAAGCCTAACACGGGTCTCAATCTCACAACTATGAGATCATGACCTGAGCCAAGGTCAAGAGTCAGACACTTAACCGACTGAGCCACCCAGGAGCCCCTGTGTCTGGTTTTTACTTAGCATAACATTTTAAAGATTCATTCACATGACAGTATGTATCAGTACTTCATTTCTTTTTATGACAATAATATTCCACCATACGTATATAGCACAGTTGGTTGATGAACATTTGGGCTGTTTCTGTCTTTAGGCTATTGTGAATAGTGCTGTTGAGTATGCAAATATATGTGCTGTTGTGAGTATGCAAATATATGTACTATTTTCAGTTCTTTCAGGCATATACCTAAGAGTAGAATTGGAGGCATCATCTTATACCCCACTGGGTTGCATATCCTCTACTTTAGAAATCTCTGGCTTGGTGGTAGGAAAGGTCAGAGAGCTAGAAAGAATGGACATGCCATAATCTCAGATCACACAGAGAGAAAGAATAGGTATCATTAGTGGGGGAGGCTAATGTGGAAACTTACCTGGGTGTTGGGATGTTCTAGTTAATTTGGGGGGTAGTTACATGGGTGTGTGTGTGTGTGTGTGTGTGTGTAGAAATCAGTATGTGTTCTCTCTATACCTTTGTTACACCTCAATATAAAAAAATTTTTTTGGTAAAGATACACAATAAGGTCTTTAAGCCTGGCTAAAAGAATGCATTTTTTAGGTGAAGGAAACAAAAACAAATGATAGCTACCATTTACAAAGCCTTTTCATGGAGGCGTTTTGTACAATCACCAGTACACATCACTACCAATAAGTCCTGATCTTCAAATGAGGAACTCTTCTGAGAGGGCAATTAATCCAAGGACAAAGCTGGGAAATGGTGGAGCAGGGATTTGGACCTGTTCATTTGTTCATTCATCATTCAGCTGATAAAGATTTCTGTTGTGCCTCACGTGTGCCAGTTCCTGTGTTAGCACCGGACCCATGACAGTGAACAAGCCAAGGTCCTTGCCCTCAAGGGCTTGAAGGTCCGGTGGGGGAGGACAAGCAGCAAACTAGTAAACAAATCAACATAAAAACTAGGATCATGGTCAGTCAATGAAGAGAATGACTAGAGAATTACAGAATGGGAAAAGGGTGTATCTTTAGGCTCAGCAGTCATGGAATTTCTCTCTTAGGAAGTAAGACTTAAGCTGGGCACTGAAGGATGAAAAAGAACCACGGAAAGAGCAGCTGGAACAGCACATGAAGGGCCATGAAGTGGGAAAGGAACATGGGCCAGTGTGGTTAGAACACAGAGAACGAGGGAGGGCGAGGTGGGAAGAGGACAAAGGATGGAGTCATACCCAGTCTGACTCCCACAACTTCCATGCCTTTCCATGCCTTTCCATGCACCCTACCTCTCCACTGAGTTTAATTTTAGTTACAGACGAGTTTGAAAGATGGGCCTGACCTGGGCTGGGTGCCGAGAGAGACAGAGCCTTGTAAACAGTTACCCCACCAGGTGACCCAAGTGTGCCCTAAGGGCCAGCTGACAGGAGTTCTGTGGTACCACAGCAGAGGAGGGAGGGAGTGACCGGTTCTGTCAGAGAGGCCTCCACAGAGGCAACACTTAAGCTGAGCCTTTAAGGAGGAGTCAGAATTTTCCATACTGAGATGGGTGGGAGGGCAGGGCAGGAGGTGGAAACCATACAGGCAAAGGCATAGAGATGTGACTTAACATATAGGTTTGGGAAACAGTAGTTCTCAGTTGGAGATTGCCTCCCTGAGCAGAGAACATGAGAGAATGGTAAAGGGGATGTCTGGAGGGGCAAAAAGACATCTGGCCAAGGGTCAATCTCCCTCAAGCCATAATGAGGCAGTCCATAATGGGGGGTGGGGTGGTAGTTAAGGGGCTAGTTATTGGGGTGTCAGCCACAATACATGCTGTGGTGTCATATGCAGAAAAGCCTAATGCAGAGTCATCTTGGAAATCAAGTCAAAATTAAGGCCTGGACTCTCTCAGAAATTACTTGGGACGGGGCGCCTGGGTGGCTCAGTCGGTTAAGCGGCCGACTTCGGCTCAGGTCATGATCTCATGGTCCGTGAGTTCGAGCCCCGCGTCGGGCTCTGTGCTGACAGCTCAGAGCCTGGAGCCTGTTTCAGATTCCGTGTCTCCCTCTCTCTGACCCTCCCCCATTCATGCTCTGTCTCTCTCTATCTCAAAAAATAAATAAACGTTAAAAAAAAAAAAAGAAATTACTTGGGACATAGAAACTGGAACAATCTCTATGGAAGTCAATTTGGCAATATCAAAATTATAAATGTGCACACCTTTTGTTAAAGAAAGTGTCCTGGGAATTTGTCCTATAGATATGCCTATAAGTGTGTGAAATGATGTATGTACAAGATTATTCCTTGCTGCATTGCTTATAATCAAAGAAATGTCATGCAATTAGGTGAAAGATGAACTCTCTTATATACTGATATGGAAAGATAGCTAAGAAGTACTGTTGAAGGAGGGGAAAAAAAAAGCCAAGGGATAAAAGTGTGACCAGTATGCTACTTTTTGGGAAAAGAAAGAAAAGCATTTGTTTAAGTCTGAAGGACACACAAAATGCTACTAACAGTGATCACAGGCTAGGGTCAGGGTGGGAACTGGGAATGGAACTATGGAATATAGGACTGGTAAAAATAGTTTGTACTGCCTTTTTATAATTTTTATTTACTTGGTTTTTTTGTTTCTTTTGTTTTCTTTTTTTAAGTGTATTTTTTAATGTTTATTTATTTTGAGAAATAGAGCACAAGCAGGGGAGAGGCAGAGAGAGGGAGAGAAAGAACCCCAAGTAGGTGCCACACTGTCAGTGCAGAGTCTGATGTGGGGCTTGAACTTACGAACCATGAGATCATGACCTGAGCCAAAATCAAGCGTTGAATTCTTAACCGACTGAGCCACCCAGGTGCCCCTCCTTTTCAATTTAATTTAAAAACTTTTATATCTTATTTGCATTCTTTTTAATTTTTTTCTTAAACTTTAATTTTTCATTGTTGAACCATGTGAATATGTTACCCACTCAAAACTTTAATTAAAAAAAAAAAAAAAACAGGCCTGGAGAACAAATGAAATGGTCCACACTGGAAACAGAGATTGAGGATGGGGAAATAAGAGGCACCTGGTGGCTCAGTCAGTTAAGCTCCTGACTCTTGATCTAGGCTCAGGTCATGATCTCATGGTTCCTGGGATCAAGCCCTATGTCAGGGTCTGCTCTGACAGCCTGGAGCCTGCTTGGGATTCTCTTTCTCCCTCTCTCTCTGCATCTCCCCCCTCCCCCCTCACTCTTGCTCTCTCTCAAAATAAATAAACTTAAAAAAAAAAAAAAAAGAATGGGAACAAAAGATAGAGGGCGGGGGGGGGGGGGGGGGGTCCAGTCTGTCCCATAGCCCTTTCGCCTTCTCCATTGTTCACACTCCACACACACTACCCACCCCAGCCTTCAACTCAATTTTGCCTTCACCAAGGCACCTCTGGTGCCTGACCCATGTTGCCATGCTTCCCAGAACCATCTCCCTTTCATCCTAGCTCCTCAGCTACAGAGCCCGAGATAAAAGTCACCCTGATTCCAGCAACTGATGGGGTCCACCCGTCTCTTGGGTGTGGCCAATGCACAGCCTTTTCCCACCACCTCCTTGGCTAACCTCTACCTGCCTCCTCCCAGCCTTGGACCACACCTCAGGGCTGATGACTCACTCCCAACAGGGGCCGGAGCCCCTGTTCCCTGCCCCCTTTCCATCAAATTCCTACAGCAGTTGCTGAGAACACACACACATTTTTTCCCCTTGATAAACCCAACTTTCACCTCTCCTCTGCACAGAGGGGTAGGCTTGGGATCCAAAGTTAGACAAATAAAAGACCAAATGATAGCCCTGCCCTCACTGCTGTGATTCGTAGCCTCTCCCTCAGGTGGTGTAGGAGCAGGAAGACTTGCCATCAGGCGTTATTGGGAGGAAATAAAACAGGAAGGTACAGGCCCTGGCACGCAGTAGGTGTTCAGGGAGCACTCCTCCTCCTCCCTTCTGTCTCCAACACCTCTCCCCAACTTACTACTTTCTGTTCTAAATGGAAAAGTGTGCCGATCTTGACAAAGGAAAACACCAGCACTTTCAAATGTCCCTTTCCCCCTTCCAGTTACCACCCTAATTCTTTCTTCCCCTTTCCCCTAAATTTTGGAGCCAAATTTGTCCAAAAAATGGTCTGGACTCCAACTCAATTTTCTCAACCATCCCTCCACTAAGCCCCAGTCGTCTGCCTCCCATAGCCACCTTCAAAATGTCTCTCCTTCTCACTGAAACATCCTTCCAGAAGGGTTTCTCAAGCCCAGGCCTCAGTGCCCTTCATGACATTTGGTAAAGGGCCTCCTCTTCCTGTTGAGATTCTCTCCTATTTCACTGGTCTGACTCCTCCTGTCCCAGGAACAGAATCTGTTCCTCTCAGGCCTATGGAACCCAGCCCACCAGGTGAAACAGCTCATGCTATTCCGTCTGCTGGAAATGCTCTTGCCTACTTTTTAAATGTTTGTTTATTTTTGAGAGAGAGAGAGAGAAAGTGAAGGAGGGGCAAAGAGAGAGGAAGAAAGAGAATCCCAAGCAGGTTCTGCACTGTCAGCACAGCGCCTGACATGGGGCTTGAATTCACAAGCTGTGAGATCATGACCCCCAAATCAAGAGTCCAGATGCTTAAATGACTGAGCCACCCAGGTGCCCTGCCCTTCCCTATTTTTAATCCCAACTCAAGGGCCACGTCTCCACGGAGCCTCCCCTGGCAGCTGTGGCCTCCAGTGTTCTGTCCTTGTTCCGAATTTCCATATATCTCCTGCGTTAGCCCATACTTTATTATGTAGTCTTTTCTCATCCCTTCATTGCTTCAGCTGGCAGGAAAGCCACAGTCTTTGGAAGCAGACGTTCAATTTCCATCTCCTTACTCTATTAGCTGTGCAACTCTGGGCCAGGCAAACAGGCTACTACATCTGTCTGAGAGATTTTCTTATCTGTGACATGGGGACAATACACCCACCTCATAAGACTTTGGTGAAGCTGAGATCCTTAGGAAAGCATTTTGTGTTGGGGAGGAGCGCTGGCTAGCTCAGGCAGTGAAGCGTGCAACTCTTGATCTCAGGGTTTTGAGTTCGAGCCCCACATTGGGTGTGGAGATTACTTATAAATAAAAAATTTTTTTCAAAACATCATCGTATGTTGGGGAGATGCAGGGTGGGCTTCATGGCATGAGATCAATGCAGTCACACAGGGCCCCTGCACTCAGAAGGTCCAGCCCTTGGGGTTTAATGCTCTGTGGTCTCTGTATTGAAATGCGTAATAATTTCATCTTTGAATTTGTGTTTTGTTAAAGTGAAGTACAATGGGACATGAAGCATACACCTAGGGGCTCGGAATCTCTGTTCCCAAGTGCTCCTGCCTTTCTGGGGCTTTTCAGCTGCCTGTTCCCTTTCCTTTCTGCCACTTCCCTCCGCCCCCAACCTGAGCCAAGTCCTGCCCAGTGTCTCCACTCCCGCCCAGCAACCTTTGCCATCCTGTGGCCCCGAGGAGGCCCAGGCACTGGTGAGGGAGAAGGCATGTTTGATCTTGATGTGCCCTCCCCTGGGTGGCAGTACCATTGCACATTTGGCAGGCAATATGGGAGGTGCCTCACTTCCACCATTGATCCAGGTACTGAGCACAACTGGAGGGTCCCCATCCATCCAGAGTTGAGATGGTAGGTCCATGCGAAGGGGAGGGTGACTCTCCTGCTTCCAGTCCAGCTCTAGCCTTTCAGTCTGGCAGCTAGCCCAGAGTCGGGCTCCCGCAGCCAGCAGACCCACACAGCCATTAGGGTCTGCACTTGCGCTGTGAGTGTCCCTGTGTCCGGGGAGCCTGGCATTAAATAGCACGTACAAAACACCATGACAAGACGAGAGAAAGGGAAAAGTTCTACATGTGAATACCTATAAAGTCACTTTTTCCTACTTTATGAACAAGGGGCCCCACATTTTCATTTTTGTGCTAGGCACCACAAATTATGTAGGTGACCCCAGAGAGAGGTCAGGAGGGCCATATAGTCCTGCAAGCATGTTAAAATTTGCCAGGTATCCCCAAACAAAGTTGTAGAGGTTACACCAACAAGAATAAAAGAAAGCCCTCATCATACGACTTAATCTGAAGCCTTATCAGTGGACCATATTGTCTGTGGCAGACGATTATTCCAGCCGCCCATTGTGTAACAAGGCACTCCAAACTTAGGGGTGTCAAAGAGCAACCATTTTGTTATGCTCACAGATCCTGTGGGTCAGGAATGCAGACAGGGCCTGGCAAGCATGGCTGGCTCTGCGATGTCTGGGCCTTTGGTGGAAGGACTCTGATGGCAGGTGACCTGAATACCTGGGGCTGGAGGGTCCACTTCCAAGATGGTTTTTCACTCCTATGTCTGGCACCTCCGTGGAGATGGCTGGAAGGGATGTGTGGGGGAATGGGGAGTGGTTAGCTGGGACAGTCTGCCAACGCACCTCCACCTGGCCTTTCCAGCATCGTGGCCTCAGGGTAGTCAGAACTCCTCCATGGCGGTGCAGAGCACCAGTAAACAATGCAGAAGCTGCCGTCTTTTATGACTCAGTCACCCAGCATCACTTCCAGTGTACTCTGCTGTTTGAAGCAGTCACAGTCCCGCCCAGATTCAAGGGCAGAGAACACAGACTCCATCTCTTGATGGGAGACTGGGCAAGGTGACAAAAACTCATGTGGGATACAGCCATCTGTGAAAAGTACAATCAGCCACAACTATGCATTAGGTTTCCAAATAAATGTTGTAACTATCTTGTAAATAACATTATTAATTTATGTTATGCTGGAAAGGGGGGATTATGATTTAAACACATTAAGGGGCCCCTGGGTGGCTCAGTTGGTTGAGCATCTGTCTTTGGCTCAGGTCATGATCTGGTGGTTTGTGAGTTTGAGCCCTGCTCAGTCTCTGTGCTGATAGCTTGGAGCCTAGAGCCTGCTTTGGATTCTGTCTTCCTCTCCCTCTGCCCCTCCCCCGCTTGCTCACGCGCGCACACTCTCTCTCTTTTTCACTATCTCAGAAATAAACATTAAAAAAATTTTTTTAAAAACCTGAAAAAAATTTTTTTAATGTTTATTTTTGAGATAGAGAGAGCATCAGCAGGGGAAGGGCAGAGAGAGAGAAAGAGGGGGACACAATCCGAAGCAGGCTCCAGACTCTGAGCCGTCAGCACAGAGCCCAACGTGGGGCTCAAACCCACAAACCACGAGATCATGACCTGAGCTGAAGTCAGACGCTTAACCGAATGAGCCACCCAGGTGCCCCAACTTTTTTTTTTTTTAAGTAGGCTTCATACCCACTGCAGAGGTCAACATGGGGCCTGGACTCATAACCCTGAGATCAAGATCTGAGCTGAGATCAAGAGTCAGATGCTTAACTGACTGAGCCACCCAGGCACCCCATCACCACTTTTTAATATCTACTTTGGCACTTCCACATTAAAAAATATATACCAGGAGCATCAAAAAATGGGAGTGGCTCAGGCCTCTCTCAGTCTCTAGAATAAGGGCCGTATTACTCATTTTTGCAACATTCTATCACCCTGATCCCCCCAGCATGTACCACGATTTGCTAATTATTTCACTATTTGCTAAGGCAGAAGAGAAACTCTGGCTCCAGCTTGCAAGCAAATCCTAAGGTTTACTGAACAACTAAAACTTTTTTTTAATTTTTTTTTTAATGTTTATTTTTGAGACAGAGAGAGACAGAGCATGAACGGGGGAGGGTCAGAGAGAGGGAGACACAGAATCCGAAACAGGCTCCAGGCTCTGAGCTGTCAGCACAGAGCTCGACGCGGGGCTCGAACTCACGGACCTCGAGATCATGACCTGAGCCGAAGTCTGCCGCTTAACCGACTGAGCCACCCAGGCGCCCCTGAACAACTAAAACTTTAATTTCAGATTATTTCACTGTCATCGATGTCCAGAATCTAAAATGGGTACAGTTTCCTTCATTGGCTTGGGTTGGGTGATTCCAAAGGGAGAATGAAAGCCAGATAATCGGGGCCAGAGGTGTGCTTGTGTTGCTTTGTTTTGCATAAACCTTATGGACACACATCTCAGTTCTCCAGTTCACTCTCCATTATCTGCAATTAATTCAGTTTATTTCAATGAACATTTATTTCAATGAACATTCAATGAACAATGAGCACTACTCCATGCTGGGAGCCACGCACTGAGCCTGCCACTGGAGATATAAAAATGCTCAGCATGGTCCCTGCCTTCCAGGGGCTCAATGGGCAGAGGTTGGGATGGGGGGGAGCACAGGGGGAAACAAATTAAGCACAGCCACGTGAGAGAAACTCAAACTTAACTCAAACAAACAAATAGTCTCATCTATTCAGCACTCAGTGTTACACAGAGCATGTGACTCAGGACTGGTCAATCTTAGCGGCACATGGCCCTCGTCATTGTGATTGGTTCAGGGATGGACACATGACCCAACCAGATCCAATTGAAGTGAATGGCCAGATTTTTTGAAGAAGCTCCCAAATGAGTCTTCTGAATTTTCCCAGGGACTCAAACTGTTGGGGGAGAGACAGCTGGGCCTCCCTCAGCTACCTTTGCACAATGAGAGCTGAGCCTGGAGTCTTATTGGGTCCTGCTGACATTTGTTAAACCCTGAAACCAACCAGACCTGCAACCAGCCAGACCTGGAACTGCTTTTTCAGTTCCATGCAGCATGATATTCCCCTTTTCTGAACTTAAAACCATTGAGTTAGTTTCTCTGTCACTTGTAACAGTCCTAATAAATGTTCCAGCAATTACATATTGATTTCTTCTGACAATATTGACATTTACTTATGGTCATTTCTTTTTCTTTTTCTGAAGAGAGATATCCTAGAACATGAAAATCACTGGGGTAGCTATGCACTCATTTCCAGAGACAGCATCTTTGAACTGAAGAGTGTCCCAGGCTCCAAAGATCACTGAGGGAAAGGTCTGCTCAGTGCCTTTCAGCCTTCCTTCCACCGTTCTGTGCCCTCAAATGACCTGTGTCACCCTGCCGGACTCTGAGGCTCTTGTGGATTCAGAGTTTGGTATTGGCCTCTCCACCTTCACCGCACTAGGATTAGTACATTGTGAGAATTTGGGTATTATATTATTAGCAATATTTGTATCCTTTACAAGTAGACATTGGCCCCATAACATTGAGTAGGGGAGAACTGAGGAGTTTTGTTTGTTCAGTAAGTAAGGATGGGGGTCCTCTGGTAACCAGCTTCAACTTGTACCCCTTCACCTACCTCTCTAGGAGGGAAAGACTTAGAGATGTTACAAGAGGTCAATCTTCTGACACTAGATTAATAGAATTTGGGCTCATCTGTAGAACCCTCTTCTCAGGTTTGGATATGATTTGCACATTTAAAATTGTAGATCGTTTTCTGTTAGTTCATTTCCTCACTATGGTTCTGGGCAACTTTAGTTTTATCTTCCTTCTCAGAATCCTTTCAGTAATGTTGGTGTCCCATCCACATTTGCTCTATCAGAAAGTCAGTATTTTCTCTTAGAAACAGTTTCAGAAGCCAAGCGACTCCAAAACAAGCTGCTTAACACAGGAAGGAAATTTATAGTAACAATAGCTAACAGTGTTTGAGAACTAACTATATACCAGGCATAATGTCATAAGACATATAGTAGTAAATCATGAGAGTGAATCTCAGTCTCATAACAATCCTGTGAAATAGGTACCATTACCATTCCATTTTACAGATGAAGGAACTGAGGCAAGGACACAAAGCTAAGAGCAGATGAGCTCTGGATGCAGTTCAAGCAGTGCAACCCCACCCCCTACTTATTTTTTCAATGTCTTTTCAAAGTAAACTCTATGCCCAATGTGGGGCTCAAATTCAAGACCCCAAGATCGAGAGTCATATATTCTACCAAGTGAGCCAGCCAGGTGCCTCCTTTTCTTACAAGTTTTTTCCCCCTTATTTTTTTGTTAACAACTACTTATTTTTATGTAATTTCAAAGAGAAAATTTGCAATAGTACTATAATGAATTCACATAGGTAGAACCTATATGTTCAATCATTACAATATATTTGTTAAATAAATAAATAGGCATGCAAACAGAGTAAGTAATCTTAATTAAGAACATGTCAGGGCACCTGGGTGGCTCAGTCGGTTAAGTGTCCGACTTCAGCTCAGGTCATGATCTCACAGTCTGTGAGTTTGAGCCCCGCGTCGGGCTCTGTGCTGACAGCTCAGAGCCTGGAGCCTGCTTCAGATTCTGTGTCTCCCTCTCTCTCTGCCCCTCCCCTGATCATGCTCTGTTTCTCTCTGTCTCAAAAATAAATAAAAAAACATTTAAAAAAATTAAAAAAAAAAAGAACACGTCAATATACCCAAAAACAAAGATCCATGTTGGCTGAAAGTCCCAAAGCTGATAGGGGAAACGAAGTGTGTCTAATATTTTCTGCATAATTTTTACTCGTTTCTGTATTTATCCTTCCTGAGGTTTCCTCACGGCAATAAAAAGATTTACAAAACCTCAGAACCTAGATAAATCTTAGAGACACTTGGTGCCAACCTCACTGCCTCTTGCTTTTGGCCTGAAGGAGGGACCACGTATTCTGCCTCCCAACCAGCCAGGGACAGCTGAGAGCCCAGTGGCTTTAAAACTCAGATCAAGGGAGGGGCACCTGGGTGGCTCAGTCAGCTGAGTGTCTGACTTCCGCTCAGGTCATGGTCTCACAGTTCATGAGTTCAAGCCCCACATTGGGTTCTGTGCTGACAGCTCAGAGTCTGGAGCCTGCTTTGGATTCTGTCTCTCCCTCTCTCTCAAAAATAAATAAACATTAAAAAAAAAACTTAAAAAAAAAACCCCTCAGATCAAGGGAGCATGGCTGGCTCAGTTAGTGGAGTATTCCACTCATGACCTTGGGTCGTGAGTTCAAGCCCCACGTTGGGTGTAGAGATTACTTAAAAATAAAACCTTAAGGAAAAAAAAAAGAATTCTGACCAAAGCCTAGCTGTACTTAAAAGCTATGCGACCTTGGACAGGGGCCTAACCTCACAGAGCCTTGGTTTCCTTATCTATAAATGGAGCAAATACTGACCTCACAAGATTATTGAGAGAATTGAGATAAGATACGTAAAGAGCTTGGCATCAAGCAGGGATTTAATACAAGTCCTTCTGCTCCACCTTTTCAAATAGCTTCCACACTTCAGATTATTTCCCTAGAATAGAGCCCTAGAAGTGGAATTACTGGACCAACTGGAATAAACATTTTTATGGCCCTTGATCTATATCGCCAGCTTGTTTTCCAAAAGGGTGCTGCCACCAGCCGTATGTGAGATTGCCAGTTCCCCTATCACTTTGCCAACACAAAATATTATAATTATTTTTCTGTTGGTTATTACAAAAAGAAAAGTACTTTATCACTACTTTAAGTTGTATCTCTTTGATTAGTCATGTAGTCAGATATGTTTCCACATCTATGTTCCCTGTTTTTTGATTTATCTCTTCATGACCTTTGACTGTTGGGGTATTGGCATTTTTTCTTATCAATATTTGTGCATCATTGTGATGAAGAAATTAACGTCTTTCTTTATTATTATTATCAAATTTATTTTTGAGAGACAGAGAGAGAAACAGAGTGCGAGCAGGGCAGGGGCAGAGAGAGAGGCAGACACAGAATCTGAAGCAGGCTCTGAAGCAGGAGTTTCAGCACAGAGCCCGGTGCAGGGCTCCAACTCACCATGACCTGAGCTGATGTCGGATGCTTAATTGACTGAGCCACCCAGGTGCTCCAGTGAAGAAATGAACTTCTTAAATATTGATGGCAAATGTTTGTTCCTAGACTTTGTTCACCTTTTTATTTTGAAGCTGTTTCACTTATTTGTAATGATTTTGTCTTCATAATTGTTATTACTGTTGTGATAGTTTGAGAGGTTTTTAAGCTACAGATGTCTATCATCTTTACTTTGATGCTTTTCTTTATGATTTATTCTATACAACTTCTAAGCTGTATCTCTGCAAGTGTAGATAATTCAGACGAGCCAAATGCCTCGGGTTGAATTGGGTCTGCCCAATATGTGGAGGTCATCATCCCCAGCACCTGCTAATGTGGCCTTCTTTGGAAGTAGAATCTTTGCAGATGTGACCAAGCAGAAATGAAGTCATACTGGAGTGGGGTGGGCACTAGCCAAATATGACTGTTGTCCTTATTATAAGAGTAGAAGACAGATGCACAGATATACTCCACCCCCCCAGTTACAGAGAATGGAGTGGTGTGGCTGCAAGCCAAGGAGCACCAGGTCTTGCCGGCTGCCGCCAGGAGCTAAGGGAAAGGCAAGGAAGGATCCCATCCAGAGTCTCAGAGGGAGCACAGGCCCGCCGACACCTTGATTTCATTCATATTTCTGGCCTCCAGAACCTTGAGAGAATAAATGTCTGATTGTTTAAGCCACCCAGTTTGTAGGACTTTGTTATGGCAACCCTAGAAACTAATATAGACACCAAGCTAAGGCCAAATTTTCCTATCAAAATTGGAACCAAGGAGAACTGGACAGAAATGATCTCATGCTGAACACGGAAATGCCAGGCGTGGAGAAGAATGGGGCCAAAAATACTGTTTTCCTAGCATCTAGGAAAATACCAAAACACCAAAATGAAACGAAATGACTAAAAGACTTAAGTATAAATGAAACCATAGATGTTCCAGAGGAAAACGTCTAAATGTTAAAAAAAAAAAAAAAAAAAAAAAATTCTTTTCAGCATAGGAGGGGCATTTCTTTTTTTTTTTTTTTTTTAATTTTTTTTAACGTTTATTTATTTTTGGGACAGAGAGAGACAGAGCACAAACAGGGGAGGGGCAGAGAGAGAGGGAGACACAGAATTGGAAACAGGCTCCAGGCTCTGAGCCATCAGCCCAGAGCCCGACGCGGGGCTCGAACTCATGGACCGCGAGATTGTGACCTGAGCTGAAGTCAGACGCCCAACCGACTGAGCCACCCAGGCGCCAGGAGGGGCATTTCTAAGTGTGATACAGATGCCAGAAGCTGTAAAGGAGAAGGTTAATAAATTCAACCACATAAAAGTCAACTTTCTGCCTGGTAATAAATACCTTAAGCAAAATCAAAGGTCACATGGCACACTAGGGGAAAAATACTTGCAATTCAATTCACAAAGAGTTAGTTTTTCTCATATAAAAAGAGCTCCAAAAATCAATAAGAAAAGACTAAGTACCCAACAGAAAAATGGTCAGAGGATATGTACAGACAGTTCACAGAAAGGCACATGCAAATAAATCCAACATATAGAAAGATAGACACCATCATAATAAGAGAAATGGCTTTGAGAGACCACTTCTCACCTCTCAGATTGGGCAAAGTCAAAATTCATTTGGTAACTACCTCCCAATTATTTTTGGTATATTTTCGACTGGAAAGGCAGAAGGTTAAGACCACAATTACTGGGTGACTTCTTAAGATTTTTTGCAATGCTTTACTCTGGGACCCATAATTGTTGTTGTCATTACATTATTTTCACCTATTGGCATTATCTGAGTGTCAAGACATCTACTGTATTAGAAAAAGCCAGTATAGCATAATGGTTAACTGTGGTGCAACGGTTAATTGCCCAGGTATGATTCTTGGTTCTGCCGCTTGCTAGCCGTGTGTCCTTGGATAAGTCATTTGACTGTTGAACCTCAGTTTCCTCATCTGTAAAATGTAAATGATGTAGTGCCTACTTCCTAGGTTATTAAGAAGAATTAATGAGTTGATACAAGTAAAGCATTTAGAACAGTGCCTGGCACATAAGTACCATATCAATGCTAGAAATTAATATTACCACGAAGTGACTCTAAAGTCTGGAAATGTACAGAATTTTGTTATGTATTACCAATAAACCATCTATTCTGAAAATTCCTATGTTTCCAGACTTGATGGCCACTCTATATGTACTAGATGCTTTAAAATACATTCTCTTCTTTAATCCTCACAACCGTCTTGTAAGGTTTGCTTTATTACCTCCATTTCACTAATAAAAAGCAAGGGATCAGAGAGGTGAAGTTACGTCCCCAAAGTCACACAGCTAGACAGTGCCAGAACCAACGTTCAAACTTCAATCTGCTCAGGTTCTTTCCACTCCATCTCAGGCCATCCTCTCCAGAGCGTCTTTCTCCGTCGCCCAAGGCACCCTTTTGGTCTACAGAGGATGGAAAATTTTCAGCCCGGTTCCACATGGCGAGCCCCAACCAACCGGAGCGCCTGCTTGGCTCCAAGGCCGCTGCGTGTCCCGAAGATTTATAGAGAAGGTGGAGAGCATTCCCATACCCCAGCCCCACCCTGACCCAGCATTCTAGAAGTGGAGAGAGAAGCTGGCTGGTGGCCCCGCCTCCTGAGAACTCGGGGGCGTGGGGAGGACTCTGCCCAATCCCCCCCACTCCCCCTCTCCCGCGTCTGGGGAGACGCCAGGGTTGGCTGTCACGTTCGGGCGTAAACAATGGCCAGCAATCCAGTTCCCTCCAACTCTGCCCTTCGGGTACAGGCCCCAGAGTCTCTTAGGTGCACCCATCCAGGCTGGTTCTACCGGACAATCAACGCGTGCAGAGTGTGTGCACTGACCTGTTTCTAAATAGATCTCATTTGGGCTGTGACTTTGAAAGTGAGCCAAAGGCCCCAACCTAAAATAGACAGCCTACTGCCCTGTTATTTTCATGGCTTAAAAAAAAAAAAAAAATCTCTCCAAAGCAAAGCAAGTATTTTTATCACAGGCCTTGCTTGGAATAGCAACACCTATTTACTTGGAGGGAGGAGGCTGCTGGGGAGTTTCAGCGCTGGGTGATTATTCCAGACTCGGGAGAATGAGTACACTCAGTAGAGAGTATCCTCCCCATCAGAGGGCCGGCTCTTTTTGGCTTTTACCCTCCGAGCATCTCCAGCCCTCACCCCCACTCCCCTACATAATCTGTATCTTGCACACCCTCCCCTCCCACCCCATGCACCTCACTTTCTAAACTGCTCCTGGACCTCCGGATCCTGACCACAGGCTTTCTGCTGGATGCCTCACCTCAGCCCTCAGACTGTGTGCAACCTTCACTCTTTGCTTCTCTCCGTGTCCAGAATCCGGATCTTGCTTGGGCTGGAGGCTTACTGACCTAAGGAGCATACATAAGCCATGAATAACCATAATCGAAGCTTTTTTTTTTTTTTTTTTTTTTTAAGCGTTCTCTGGATGCCAAGAGCCATGCTAAGTATCTCTCATGCACCATCATTGGATGTTAAGGTCTGTTCTGTGAGCTCAGACTATCATCAGCCCCATTTTGCCGAAGGAAATCCGAAACTTAGATGAACGGCCCAGGGGTCACACAGGCAGAGGATGAGCTGGGACAGCTGAACCGAGGCTGAATGGGTCCTAAGTGTGAGTTCCGGATCATTCTTTCACCTTTGTATGTTTTTGGTTTGTGGGGCTACTATCCCATTTTTTAAAAATAACTTATCTTTGTGTCCCTCTGCAGAGATGACCTCAAAATGCTACGTCTGGGGAGGGATGGGGAGTGAAAATGTGAGGCTTTTTCTTCACTTGTTTCTTTAAAGCCTCCTGTATATTTTTTATGAGCATATATATTTTTTTATTAGCGGAAAAAGAAATGCTAGTTTGAAAAAAAGTAGGAGCAAGCACTGAACCATCCTGGCGGAGACAGTGCAAGGCAGTGGTTAACACACACACTTGGGAGCCCGGCCTTCTGAATGTAAATCCTAGCACCGGCCACTTCTAGCTGTGTGACCTTGGGTAGCTCATTTAGCATCTCTACGCCTCTGTTTCCTTACTCCGGGAATGGAGGCTAATAATAGCATCTACCTCAGAACAGGGGCATGAGGATTAATGTGTAAAAAGTGCTCTTGGCAATATCTGGCTCACAGTAAGGACTGCCTGAGGGCCTGCCACCCCCTGATACCTCAGCCTGTAGAGGAAAGTCAAGGGCATGCAAAGACAAAGGCCCACAGGGGCCCAGTGGGTGTGGGGAGGCAGTAGAGAAGGCAGAGTGTCAGTGCTCCGAAGGATAAGGGCTGTAGCAAAGTGGAGAGCATAAAATTGTGGCTGGAAGGGGCAGCAGTGTTTTTAGGTCCAACACATTTTCCACAGGAGATGTAACTCTACAATGTTATTTGAAGTCCCTGAAGGTTTAATGTTGGCTCAAATTGAACAACATAAGATGCAGAGCCCCAGGTACCCAGGTGGCTCAGCTGGTTAAGCAGTTAAGCATCCGACTCTTGGTTTCAGCTCAGGTCATGCACAATCTTATCATCCATGAGATCGAGCCCCATGTCGGGCTCTGCACTGACAGTGCGTAGCCTGCTTGGGATCCTCTCTCTCTCTTGAAATAAATAAATAAACATTAAAAAAAAAAAAAAAGATGCAGAGCCTTTTGGCCCGAGGCTGCCAGCCTGAAGCCTCACTCCCAGGGGCCTCCTGCTCCAGTGGCCCAACTAGCTCCCCAGAGGAACCTTGACACCCAGCATCAGAGTGTTGAGAGGTGGGCAGGAGTCACAGATGCATGTTTTTGCAGGGAGGGGGCACTAGCAACCAGGTAGGGATCATTCTCTCCATTTTACAGATGAGGTAACTGAGGCCCGGTGAGGGGTGGTGATTTGCTCAGGTTCATACACCATAGCGACCGATGCAACCAGATTCAAACTCAGAAATTTCTGATTCCAAAACCAGTGCTTCTAGGGCCATCTAGGAGTCTAGTACTTCCTCTCAGTTCCTCCAACCTCAGCGTTCTGAGACAGCTAATTTAAAAAAATGTCTTCCTGGGTGCCTGGGTGGCTCAGTCGGTTAAGCATCCGACTTCAGCTCAGGTCATGATCTCGAGGTCCATGAGTTCGAGCCCCTCGTCGGGCTCTGGGCTGATGGCTCAGAGCCTGGAGCCTGCTTCCGATTCTGTGTCTCCCTCTCTATCTGCTCCTCCCCCATTCATGCTCTGTCTCTGTCTCAAAAATAAATAAACATTAAAAAAAAATTTTAAAAAACTGTCTTCCATGGTCTTTCTCTTTCTTTTTTTTTTAATGTTTATTTATTTTTGACAGAGAAAGAAACAGAGTGCAAGAGGGGGAGGGGCAGAGAGAGAGGGAGACATAGAATTCAAAGCGGGCTCCAGGCTCTGAGCTGTCAGCACAGTGCCCGATGCGGGGCTCGAACCCACGAACCACGAGATCATGACCTGAGCTGAGGTCAGAGGCTTAACTGACTGAGCCACCCAGGCACCCCTCTCTCTCTCTTTGAAATAAAAACTGTTGACTACCGACATCATATCTAAAAGAAAAGAGGGTTTTCTTTGTGTGGCACACAAATAGTTATATTAAAGGTGCAGCTGGCCACACAACTCTGGCACTAATTTGTAGTCACTTGCCTCTACTCAGCATCTGTAAACATTTCAGCAATAGTTTTTTAGTGGGCAATTCAATGCCTACTCTACATTGGGCAATGCAATGCTCACTGCTACATAAAGAACTGTGGTGTTAGAAACTGATCAGAGGGGCACCTGGGTGGCTCAGTCGGTTAAGCATCTGGCTCTCCATTTCAGCTCAGGTTATGATCTCATGGGTTCCTGAGTTCAAGTCCTGCATTGGGCTCCATGCTGACAGTGTAGTGCCTGCTTGGGATTCTCTCTCTCTTCCTACTCTCTCTGCCTGTCTCTCTCAAAATAAATAAACAGACTTAAAAAAAAGTACACTTTAAGAAACTGATCAGAGCTCTTCAATAAGGAGAGGCTAAAATTGTGTGGAGATGGGGATGGAAAGGAACAAATATTCAGTCAGCTCTTAACATATGCAAGGCACATGGGATCCTCATAACAACCCACTTCCTTTTTTTTGTTTTTGTTTTTAAAACAAAACTTTTTAATGTTTATTTTTGATAGAGAAAGACAGAGTGCAAGCAGGGGAGGGGCAGAGAGAGAGTCAGACACAGAATCTGAAGCAGGCTCCAGGCTCTGAGCCATCAGCACAGAGCCCTACTCGGGGCTGGAACTCACAAGACCATGACCTGAGCCGAAGTCGGACGCTCAACTGACTGAGCCACCCAGCTGCCCCAACAACCCACTTTCTAAATACTGTGGAACTTCTGGGTGTTTCCTGAAGTGTCGATATTTTTATCCCCATTTTATAGCTGATAAATTGCAAGAAGAAGGAAGAAAATGAAAGAAGAGATTTCTCCAAAGTCATGTGGATTGTAAGAGAGAGAAGTTGCATGTTACATCCAAAGTTTGTACTCCCAAAATTGTCCCTGGAACCCTCGTTACTCCAAGTGTGGTCCCTGGACTACCAGCATTGGAGTCACCTGGGAGCCTGCTAGAAGAGCATACTCACAAGCTGGCCGCAGACTTGCTGGGTCACGAGCTACGTTTTATAGGACTCTCTGATGATTCTCGTGCACGCTAAAGTTTGGAAAGTCCTGCCATAATGAGTCCCTTCCCTCCTGACCTTTTTCTCCTCCCCACTGCTTGTGGTGGGGCTGCAGAACTGGTAGCTTCCCCGTGCATTTCCAACTCTGTGCTGCGATGCCCCAAATGAGCTGGGGTGTAGTAAGCAGTCTTCTGGTCTTTATGCTCTAAATTCAAGAGTTTTGGCTTTAAACCTGAAACTTAAAAGGATCCTAAATACCAGACCACACATCCACATTTGTCTATCTTCTTCCTGATAGGTGGCAAAATACACCAGTTTGCTCAGAATCGAGAGGTTTCTAAGGACACAGAAATTGTAGTGCTAAGCTTGGGCAGTCCTGGGCAAACCAGATGGTTGGCCACTATAACCTCCTTATAGCCTCTCAATCACATTTAATTCACTACTTAGCACAGTAAGTCTCAGCCCTGGCCACAACTTAGAATCACCTGGGAGCTTCAGTGAAAAACAGGTGCCCTCTCACTAACTCAGGTGAATTAAATCAGAACTTCTGGAGCTAGAATATGGGAACTGGTATGTTTTTTGTTTTTTTTTAATTCTCTTTGTGATTTTAATGCAAGCAGAGTAGAGAGCCCGTGCTCCTGCCGCAAGTTATTTTTTGCTCTGAGTAGCACATTTTTCAGACGCATGAAGAATTGACTGAAGGAAGGCAATAGAACTTACTGGAAACTAGAGCTTACTGGATCCATGCTTCTCTTGCTGGTCAGCACCCAAGTGCTAGGAGCTATGCTATCTGTAAAGTAGAAATTATTGGTGTCCATTATGCAGATAAGAACATCGAGGCTCAGAGAAGTTAAGTAACTTGCCCAAGTTCACATAACTAAGGAATACTGAACTGTGATTTCAGGTCTGTTTTCCTTTATAACCCCAGGAGGTTGCTCTACACACTATCTCTGAGATAAATCTAGATTTTAACTTTGCTACTGGTCATGAGAAGACTGGGTGCTTCCCAGCTGTGAATCATCTTCTGCAGAGTGGACGATGGAGGCTCAGATGTATGAGTGGACTGTCTTCATGCTGGAAATTTCTCCATCAGGGATCCTTTCCCCTGAATCTATAAGACCCAAGTGGATCTAGTAATTTCTCTCCTAGGAGCATACACAAGAGAATTGGAAAGAAATGTCCCCACGGAGACTTGCACACAGAGTTACATTGCGGCATTGTTTATAATAGCCATAATGTGGAAACAACTCATATGTCCATAACTGATAAATGGATAAACAGAACGTGATATTGCCATATAATAGAATATGATTTGGCAATGAAAAGGGATGAAGTACTGACATATGTCACAAATGGATGAACCTTGAAAACATTATGCGAAGGGAGAGAAGCCAGACTGTATGGTTCTCTTAACTTGAAATATCCTGAACAGGCAAATAAATCCATAGAGACAAGAAGGAGATTGGTGTTTGCCAGTGCAGGGGGTGGGCTGGGTGCTGGAGGCAGAAGGGAGGAATGGGGAGTAATTGCTAATGAATATGGGGCTTCTTTTGGGGTGACCAGATGTTGTAGAATTAGCGGGGATGGTCATACCACTCTGGGAGTATACTAAAACTTCTGAACTGTATTCCTTAAAAGGGTGAATTTTAGGGTAGATGAATTATATCTCAATCTGCTAACTGGAGTGCTCATACATGTTTAGTGGCAGTATAAAATGGAGCAACCACTTTAGAAAACCGGCATTTTCTATAAGGTTAAGCTTATACCCACCCTATGAAACAGCTGTTCTATTCCTATCTGTATTCCGCAAAGGAGTGCTTAAGTCCTTGCAAAAATATGTACATGGATGTTCATAACAGCTTTATTTGTAATATTTCCACACTGGAGACCACCCAAATATCCATCCACAGGATACCTGCTGTCCATATGATGGAACAGCACACAGCAGTGAAGGGACCTAGGGTTACCTGCCTACCAAGAACAAATCTCTCTGATACTATGTTGAGTAAAAGAAGCCAGACAAAAGAGCCCATACTCTATGATTGATTCCATTTCTCTGAGGTTCAAAAACATGCATAACTAATTGATGATCATAGAAGCCAGCAGAGTATAGACTGGGAAGAGGCATGAGGGAGCTTGTTAAGGTGCCAGAGGTGTTATATACATACCTTGATCTTGATAGTTGTTGCATGGGCATGTACATATGTAGAGATCACTGAGCTGTATGCAGAAGGTTAGTGCTCTTTGTGTACTTCACCACGTGTACATCGTACCTAAAAAATCCAGAAGTTCCTCAACCAACAGTGACCGAGTCCTGAGGCTCCCTGACTGACCCTGAACATGTAGGCAGTGACCTGAAGGGGATAGAGACTGTGAAGTTAGATGGAGCTGGATTCCAGTTCAGCTCTGCTCCTTACTAGCCCTATGATCTTGGGCAAGTCACAGAACATTTCTGATTTATAAAATGAGGAAGCACGCCTGCCTAACAGGGATTGCCTTGAGGCTTAAAGGCAAAAAATATATGTCAAGTCCCCAGCAGGTTCAGCACAAGACAGAACAATCCCAAGGGGCCAGTTAATGGTGGCTCAGACAAGACATCTGCTCTGTCAGAAGGATACTGAGTCAGAGCCTTCCTGACGAGAACAGGGACAGGTGAGGAATACACATAGCGAGGAGCAGAGAACTTATGAAACTTGTCCCAGGTCTTCCTGCCCTGTTGAAGATACCACCAGGACAGACCACATGGAGAAGGTAAGTAGAAAGAGAGAGACATGAAAAGAGAGAGGCCCAGTGTCCCAGTACCCAGCGGAGCCCAGCCTTCAAGCTGTCCCCATAAGGCGCAGCCATGAGGGTGAGCCATCTTGGAAATTCCAGCCCAGCTGAGATCCTGTATGACCATGGCCCTGGCCAACGTCGTGTGGAGCCGAGCCCAGTCAACCCATGGAATCATGAAGGATTATAGATGGTTTTTGTTTTAAGCTTTAGCCAAAACGAGAAGTGGTGGGTTCCAATAAACACCACCAAAAGCATGGGATGTTGGCTTCAGGACAGGGCAGTGGGCAGAGGCTCAAAGGGTCTTGATGAGGTTGTTATTGGAATCTGGAAGGACTGTGAGGAGATTATTATAAAAGGCTGAGGAAAGGAAACATAAGTTAAGTACTGACAGAACAATCTAGTTAAGCTGTTCCTTGTAATGTGGAAAATAGAAAATTTAGTTCATGAACTTGTTGATTTGGCTAAGAAGATTCCAAGGCAAAATGTTGAAAGAGCCAATGGTTCATTTTAGCTGAGGTATGGAGAGAGAGAGATGAACTAAAGAAAGAACTATTTGGTATTCAAGTGACTCTAAAGGAAAAGTTTCTAACCTCCAGCTTGCTGGGCTGGAAAATAAAACTGTTTCTCATTCCCACCCCATGCAGCCCAATAAAGATTCTCAAGGAGGGGCACCTGGCTGGCTCAGTTGGTAGAGCATGCGACTCTTGATATCGGGGTTGTGAGTTTGAGCCCTGCATTGGGTGTAGAGATTACTAAAAAATAAATAAATAAGCTTTAAAAAAAAGATTCTCAAAGAAAATAAAAACCAAAAGGGAGGGAAGGAATCTGGGGGCAAGAATCAAATCTAGGGTGTTGACGGTAAATGTGGCCTCAGGGTCAAGGTTAGAACAAGGATGCAGCTATAAAACCCTGTGTTGAGGCTTCAGATGGATTTAAGGGTATATCAGGTAGATCCTCTCAGCTAGATGAAAGGCTTCTGACAATCTCTGCAGGAGTTGTCCCCTAGCAGCTTGCATATGGCCCAAAGTAGAAAAGCACTATTTCAAGAAGAAATAGAAGTCTGGCTTTTGTCTAATGGAGTAGATAATTTGATACACAGGAAACTCACAATTTTTATTTTGCTAACTTGGACTGAAAAGAACAGAGACAGTATAAAACAGAAAAGTAGCCTTTGTGACCCCAGCTTCCTAAGAGCAGAAAACAGGCAAAAGTGGGGTGTTTCTTATGGAAAAGAAGGATGACTCTGAGTGTGGAGCCAAGAGCCAAACACAGGCATACCTGGGAGATATGGTGGGTTCTGTTCCAGACCACTGTAGTAGAGTGAATATCTCAATAACACGAGTCAAGTGCATTTTCTGGTTATGTTTATACAATACTGTGGTTTTAAGTGTGCAATAACATGTCTAAAAAATGTATATTAATTAAAAAATGCTTTGTTGCTTAGAAAAAATGGGGGGTTGGTGACTGGGTGGCTAGGTCAGTTCAACTTTGGCTCAGGTCGTGTCTCACAGTTCGAGAGTTCAAGCCCTGAATCAGGCTCTGACAGCTCAGAGCCTGAAGCCTGCTTTGGATTCTGTGTTTCTCTCTGTGCCTCTTCTACTCATGATCTCTCTCTCTCTCTCTCTCTCTCTCTCTGTCTGTCTCAAAAATAAATAAACTTTAAAAAATGCTTTATTGCTAAGAAATGCTAGCCATCATCTGAGCTTTCAGCAAGTCGTAATCTTTTTGCTGGTGGAGGCTTTTGCCTCCATGATGATGGCCACTTACTGATCAGGGTGGTGGTTGCTGAAGGCTGGGTAGCTGTGGCAATTTCTCAAAATAAGACAATAAAATTTGTCACATTGATGGACTCTTCCTTCACGAACCATTTCTCTGTAGCATGCGATGCTGTTTGATAGCTTTCTCCCCACAGCAGAACTTCTTTTAAAGTTGGGGTCAATCCTCTCAAACCCTGCCACTGCTGTATCAACTAAGCTTTATGTAATATTCTAAATACTTGGTTGTCATTTCAACAGTCTTCACAGCATCTCCACCAAGAAACTACTTTCTTTGCTCATCCATAAGAAGCAACTCCTCATCTGTTCAAGTGTGATCATGAGATTCCAGCAATTCCATCATATCTTCAGGCTCCACTTCTAATTCTGGTTCTCCTGCTGTTTCCACCACAGCTGCAGTGACTTCTTCCAGTCAAGTCTGGAAACTTCAATTTGTAAAAAAGGCAATATCTTCTAAGTGCAATAAAATAAGATGTGCCTCTAGAACCAATCCCAGCAAGCTGACCTCAGTTTTAGTCAACATACATTTCCTACCCCTGGAGCAAAGGGAACTGTACTTGGAGGAATTTCATGATTGCGATGGACCCATGGGTCCTCTGTGTTTCCCCTTTTTGAATGGGAGTGTATATTGTGATGCTCAGCTCCTGTCTCATTATAAGTTGAGTATGTGGGGGCAGATAACTTCTCCCTTCAGTCCACAGGACTTCAGATCAAGAGAAACCATGCCCAAGTGCCTCCTCAACAACTGGGTGAGATTTAGTTGTTGAAAAACTAGACTTCAGGCCTGAGCCTGAGGCTGTAATGGATAAGAAATTGGGGATTATGGGAAGGGGGGGATTTTATTTTGCATGCTAGAGGGAACTTGGGGACCAGATAGTAGACTAAGGTGGCTAGTTTCCAAGCATGGGCCCTAATGAACCATGCCTCCTGATGTTCATGGCTTTGTGTAGTCCCTTCCCATGTTGAATCTGTGATCTATTTTAACTAACAGAAGGCAGCAGAAGTGATACCGTGCCAGCTCTGGACCTATGGATTAAGAGGACCTGGCAGTTTCAGCTTTTGCAGTCTGAGGAACCCTGAACTGCTTTATTAGAAGTCTGTCTACCTTGTGCTGGAAAGACCACAGGGAAAGGCCTTAGAGTGAGAGAGAAAGAGAGGCCCTGAAAGGACTTGGAAAGAGAAAATTTCAGCCTGTCCATTACTGCTCAGTCCAGACTTCCAGCCATCCCCACCAGTTGGCCAGACATGAGAGTACCATCTTGGATGTTCCAGCAGAATTGAGTCCTCAAGGGACTGCCACCACTGCTGACATCAGGTGGAGCAGAACTGACCCCAGATGACCCCAGTCAACCCACAGAATCATGAGAGATCATAAAATAGTGGTATTTTTAAGTCACCAAGTTATGAGGTAGCTTGTAAGTAAAACACCATTGGCCCAACCCAATCTGAAACCAAAGAACAAGGAAGCCCATTCATGGTGGCCATATAATCAACTTCCTGAGGCAGAGAGTAGAATGGAGAAGGGTGGAAAGTGGATCTGGAGGAGTAAACTGAAAATAACTAATTTTGGCTTTTTTTAATGTTTACTTATTTTTGAGAGCGAGCAAGAGAGAGAGCGTGCATGCGCATGTGCGAGCGAGTGGGGGAGGGGCAGAGAGAGAGAGGGAGACACAGAATCCAAAGTAGGCTCCAGGCTCTGAGCTGTCAGCACAGAGCCCAATGCGGGGCTCGAACTCATGAACAATGAGATCATGACCTAAGCCGAAGTCGGACGCTTGACCAACTGAGCCACTCAGGCACCCCAAAGATAACCAATTTTGAACATGATGGCTTGAATTGGATGAGAGAGAGGGGGATTCCTGGGTATTTGATGTTTAGAATCAGGAGGATTGCAACACCTTTACCGAAGCAGGAAATGCTGGCCAACAACCAGGTTTGGGAGGGAAAGTCACGATTTTTGTTTTGTGTAGATTGAGGTGGAAAGGCTTTGAGACACTCATGTGGCTGGGTCAACAGAGAGGAATGTGGGAATCCTCGGTGTGTAATTATGGTAACTGCAGCTGAGGGTGTACATGAGCTTACCTGCAGAAGGGGTCAGAGTGAGTGAGAAAAGAGCATGGACTGTGCCCTGAGAACCCCAACATGTAACAGTCATGCCTTTTCCTCCCAAGGAGACAGACAAAGAGCAGCCAGAAAGGTAGAGGAAAATGAGGACCACATAATGTCAAGGGGGCCAAGAAAAGAAAGTGATGGGTGGACGAAGTGGTCTACCAAATGTCACATTGCTCAGATGTCAAGTCAGAAGAGGGCAGAAGGATTCACTGAGATTGGTAGCCCTCTTCCCTTATTAGACAGCATTAAATGAATGGGTCTGTGGGACTGGATTTGGCAAGGGAGCTGTTGCCAAAGCAAGGGAGCTGTTCCCAAAGAGTGAACCCAAGTAGCCGGTAAACCCATGAGGTGCCCAACCTCATTAGTCATCAGGGAAATGTAAATGCATACCACAATGAGATTCCATTTCACACCCACCAGATTGGCTAAAAATAAAAAGCTTAACAATACCAGGATTTGGCGAGGATGTTGAGCAAATAGAACTCTCATGCACAGTTGGAAGGAATGTAAGCTGGTACAGCCATCTTGGGAATGGTTGGACATTAACTAGTGTGGTTGAGGATGTGCACAGTGTGCTGGGCCAGGTTCCCTGGGAAACAAGTTCTGAGAGGAGGCTTGTCTGCAAGAGATTTATTGGAGTACTCTCGGGATCAACACTTGTGAAGGGATGAGGGCAGCAGAATTTCACACGGAGAGAAGATGAACTGCAAGGGAGTTGTAACAGAGGCCTTAGTCACTGGGAGCTCTAAAAATGGATGGGTCATCACAGCTGTCCTGAATTGATGGAAGGGACCCCTACATTGGCCAATCACTGGCTAGGGCTATCTCCAAGGAGGAGTCATAACATTGGACAAGGCAGTCCTGTCCATTAAAGGGCAAGACTCCTGGCAGCTGGAGAGTGTGTGCCTGGTCCTGATAGAGGAGATGTGGGCACACACTACACCATTCGCTACACTTCTGTACCATTTAGATGCCCTGCTTTGTAAAATATGCTAACGCCATTGAAGAATGACTCCTCCAGGATTCTGATTCTTCTCTTTTTCTGGGGAAATTTTAGTAGGTTGGTGGAATGAGCTACAGCTCCCACACTGCAGCTAGTCTACTTGTTGTCTCCTTCCTTTAACTACCCATTCTAGACTCTCTAGCCCTGAGCTCATGCCTGTGCCAGTCTAAGTGGCTTACCTAGCGAGATGGCCCAGACCTCCATCTCTAAGAGGTCCAAGACCCTGGTCGCCGTGCTCATCTTCCTCATGGTTGCTGCATCTATTTGCCATCAAGAAACGCACAAGTGGGTCACCTCCAGAGTCAAATGTATTTCTCTCTGTCCTTTCTGTAACAACAGCTCTGCTTCCTTCTGATGTTGCAGTCAATTCACTTGCCAGGAGGGTGACTCCTCTTCTTCTTCTTCTTTTTTTTAAGTTTATTTATTTATTTTGAGAGAGAGGGGGAGAGAGAGAGAGAGAGAGAGAGAGAGAGAGAGCACGAGCAGGGGAGGGGCAGAGAGAGAAGGAGAGAGAGAAAATTCCAAGCTCAGGGCTCAAACTCACAAACCACGAGATCATGACCTGAGCAGAGACCAGGAGTCAGACACTCAACTGACTGAGCCACCCAGGTGCCCCGGGTGACTCCTCTTCTTGCCTGCTGGCCTCTTGGCACCAGTAGCCTGAAATGATCAGGTAGCAGCTATAGCTTAAAGTGCAATGGGGCTCTCATATCTCCTGATGGAAGCACCCCTATGCCTGCACCTCCCACCCCCTACCAGGAACCAGGACCTGTGGACCTGCAGAGCCCATAGCTGTGAGGATGGGGAGCCCATATTTTCCCAGTGGCTCACTGGGAGCATGGTGAGAGTCGTCATTCTTACTCCCACCCCCTGATTCCCCAATCCATTTATTCTACTTGTAGACCGCACCCATCAATGGCATCAGTATAGTGTGGGAACTGCATCTTTGCAGAGTGTCATTTCCAAATTGGTGCCTCAGCCGCATCTCTTTTTTTTCTAGCTAAAGTACTTTTTTATTTTTAGATCCACCAAATGTTTTAAATATAACAAAATTTAATATACAAACTGGGATCACAACAGCATCCACAGGACAGCAGGAGTCGGGGAGAAGGGGGAAGAGGGGGGAGGGCAGGTTTTCAGGTTCCTAACTGCCTCTTTCATCCACAGTCCTGCATGTTGCCTGTGAGAACATGGTCTTAGCAGAGGACGAGTCAGAGTAGCCAGAGGCATAGGGGCCTTGAGCCTGCTCTAAGTTCAGTAGGCCCCTCTGACATGACATCCTTGCCATCTGTAGATCCATTGCCAGATCCAGCTGGGAGACAACAGGAAAGTGGTTGTTACTGAGAGGACCCTTATCATTCCTCCGGATTCTACTCATCACAACTTTGGGGCATAAAATAGAGTTTTCTAGAGATTGTTATGTTGGCAAGAGCTAAAATGCATGTGGGAAAAGAACAGAAATTGAATCTGAGCCTACCTCCTACCAAGATTCCTTGCCTATGACTCTAGAAAGCTGGAGTCGTGGATCTGCTCAGATGTTTGGGAAAAGGAAGGAATGACAGAGATTTGGGCCCAAAAGGGCTGGAACCTTGCCGGCTCTTGACCAAGAAAGCCTCTAAGCAGACAAGGGAGGTCTGTGGGAAGCAGCTTATGGCCAGTGGTACTCAAGACACCATGATGGTACCATGGCTTTTAGGCAGACTTTATTGAATATATGGAGGAGAGAAACAGAAGTCAGAGAAAATTAAGAACTAAAGTACCTGCTTCTTAGAGGTCTGTGAAGTAGAGATACTCCTAGGCTGGGACTGGGAGAGACCCCAAACCTGTTCTTCCCTTGAGCCCAGGTTTGACCGGCTTAGATGTAGGCTTCAGCCCCAAAGTCCTCCAAAGGCCAGCAGCTTCTGGGCAATGTGGAATGTCATAAGTTCAGTGGATACCATGGTCATATGTCAGTACGACACCTTTTCTTTTAAAAAAGTTTTTTTTTAATGTTTATTTTTGAGAGAGAGAGACAGTGCACGTGTGAGCAGGGGAAAGGGACAGAGAGAGAGGGAGACTCAGAATCCGAAGCAGGCTCCTGGCTCCAGGCTGTCAGAACAGACCCTGACATGGGGCTCGAACCCACGAACCGTGATATCGTGACCTGAGCCAAAGTCAGACGTTTAACCAACTGAGCCACTCAGGTACCCCCTACACCTCCTTTTCTATAAAGTGAGTCCTTTGGACTAATGTGATATTTTCTTTCTTTTTTTTTTTAATACAATTTGGGGCGCCTGGGTGGCTCAGTCAGTTAAGCGTCCAACTTCAGCTCAGGTCACGATCTCGCGGTCCGTGAGTTCCAGCCCCGCGTCGGGCTCTGGGCTGATGGCTCAGAGCCTGGAGCCTGCTTCGGATTCTGTGTCTCCCTCTCTCTCTGCCCCTCCCCCATTCATACTCTGTCTCTATCTGTCTCAAAAATAAATAAACGTTAAAAAAAATTTAAATACAATTTATTGTCAAATTGGTTTCCATACAACACCCAGTGCTCATCCCAACAAGTTAATGTGATACTTTCTGAGACCAAACATTAGTAGATCAAACACTCTGCAAGTCTTTAGATTGGCTGAGACCCAGTAGCCAGGAAAGGCAAACTCACATCAG
The DNA here is from genome assembly GCF_022837055.1 of Prionailurus viverrinus. NCBI lineage: Eukaryota > Metazoa > Chordata > Mammalia > Carnivora > Felidae > Prionailurus > Prionailurus viverrinus. Next base: position 53,409,632 of record NC_062562.1, read on the forward strand.
GAATATGTGTCCCAGTCGAGATGAATTACTTCTTCTTCTATGTAGAAGAGGTCCAATTTAATTAACTTGCCACCAAATGGCTGGTGGGGCTCTTTGAAGGCTGGTGTCACACTGATGTCTCCATGTTGACCTTTGTTGCTGGAGAATTGGACACTCAGCAGTGGCAGTAGCTACATCACTCTTAGCGAATGCAGGACCTCTATTCCTGCCACATGGCTTCTTCATTGTGAGCCTATTATGCCACAGCTGGTGGCACAGACTGACTGATGACCTGGCTGAGTCATGCTGTCCGCTTGGTTGTTTAGTACCTCTTCCACGATGGATACTTTCTGGTGTCAACATATGATGCAAGATCTTCACACTTTGTCCCCCTTTCCATGGGCCCACACACAATCCTCTTTCCCAGACTGCCTTGTCCCCAGTCTTTCAATATTTATCCTTCCCGTTTTTGCCACTGCCCATCGTCTTTATTTATTCTTACCTCAGGCTACTTCTCTTGTCCACAGAATGGATGCCCGAGGGCACTGCCCCAAGCCCTACCCATTGGGAGGATTCACCTCATTTTTGTCTTAAAGGTCACCTCTGGGTGAGGCCGTAATGTCCCTGTCCTCCATTTTCAGCTTATCCCCACCTACCAAACAGACCTGTCTGTGAATCGTGCGTGGCCTTCTCCCTCCTTGTCAGCTGGCCAGAAGGGAGCCTCATGCAGCAGTGGGTGTGAGATGGAGGAGAGGTGTTGGTGGAACATTGGTGGATGACATGGGTTCTAGGCCATCTGCCTGTGCAGCTTATTTGTGACCTCTGGCCCTGCTTGTGCCTGATCCCAAATGCACCATCTTACTTTGGATTGCTGTCGAGTCCACCTGACATTATGACCTGGGGGGGTCTGACAGATCCCAGCTTGTAATGGGCCATTCCGGCTACAGGATCACTTCATGTTCCACGGTCAGGTCTCTACCAGTGCCCACCCCAAAAGGAGATTCTCAAAAGACGATAATTCTCTGTTGCTGATTGAATGGCTCTGCTCCAGAACACTAGGGGTCCTGATCGTGTTTATTTCACTGGGCTTGCCATAAACATGTGGTACCTTTTGCTGCCACAGATACATATAATACCATAGGGTCTTCTGGGCCATATGACCTGGAAGGCAGAGAAGCCGGCAGTCCGGCCTGGATCTACTACAGAGCCCTTTTCCACGAGGATCTGCTCAGGAAATGACAGCCTTCCATGTCATTCAGAAAATAGGCTGCATTAGGGTAAAATATGCTGACCCCTGCCTGCAGAAATTTACCAGGTATTGCGCTTCCTTCTGAATGGTGAGAGGTACAAGATGCGATCACATGTTCCTTACTTTGCAGGGACTATCTCAGCAGGCCCCAGACCGCTCCTTCAAAACCACACCAATGTGGTGAGCCCATGAAACTTAATAGGCTGAATAGCCTGTCTTCTAGAGTCCTTGCATCCTTGTAGGGTTTATCTCTTACTCTATAGAGCCACGTCCTCTTTATCCAGTCCTACAAACCCTACTTCACTAACAGAACAGACCAATGTGATGTTTTACCGAGGTCCGGATGGTCCACTTCCTTCAGCCTTTATTATGACAGAGAGCAGGAGAGAGAACACAGCCTGGAGGTAGATGGTGAACATGTATCATTGTCTGCCCCATGTAACAGTGAACTGTTTTGGGATCTGTTTTCCTATTGGGGATGAAAAAGAATATATAAGCCAGATCAGTGGTTGGATACCATGAACTTAAAGCTATGTTAATCTGTCTAGTAAAGCTGCCTCATCCAACACAGTGACTGCAGTTTGAATTACTGTTAGGTTTTTGCATGGGGCAGATTAGTGGATTAAAAAGGGGGCTAGATGGTGCCCGCTCCTCCTGAATCATTTAGATCTTATATAGAGACTTATGAAGAAAGTATTCGCAGCCTCACTTTGCAAATGAGGAAACTGAAGCTTTGAGGGTTATAATAATTTATTGTGAAACCTTCCGCTTTGTCAAATGTTTGACTCACAAGCTTTTGCATTTAACCCTATGAGATATCCAGCCCACAGCTGTCATTAGTGAATTTAGGAAAGTGAAAAACAAGATCTGACTGAATTGCTACATGTCCATACACACCCATCATGCTTTTTGTTGGAAGTTCCCCTAAGAAGGCTAATTTGGGGATCAAATGGGGCCAATTCTGCCTAATTTCTTAAGAGTGGGAAATCAAACCCAGTTGAGAAAGTTTTGTTAGCTTTTATTCCTGGCCGCTTTTTGGATGAGCTTTATTTCCAAATGCTGTATGCCAGGATGTTTCCTCATTTGATTTTTCCAGGATCGTGATGGAAAAAAAAAAAAAAAAAAAAGAGGCAAAAGAATTGCCAGCCCAAATTAAACACACACGTGTTTTGACTCAACGATTCCATTTCTAGAATTGGAAACTTAATCTGAATAGTTGTAATAATTAAGATAATTAACTATTATGACAATTGTAATTATTCAGATAATCATTAAGGATGCACCAAAGATCTAGCTTATGAGAACGCTCCTGGAAGAACAACCTAAATGTCCATCATATTTTGGTGAGGAATTTATTGGCGTGACACATAGAAAGACTTTGTAAGGCTATACACTAAGGCAGTGGTCCTCTAAGTGTGGCCTGGGGAGCAGCAGCATCAGCATCACCTGGGAACTTATTTAAAGTGTAAACTTTTGGGGGTGCCTGGGTGGCTCAGTTGGTTGAACCTCTGACTTCGGCTCAGGTCATGATCTTGCAGTTGGTGAGTTAGAGCCCTGTATCAGGCTCTCTGTTGTCAGCATGAAGCCCATTTCAGATTTTTTTGTCTCCCCCCACCCCATCTCTCTGCCCCTCCCTCTCTTGCTCTCTCTCTCTCTTTCTCAAAAATAAATAAAACATTTAAAAAATGTAAATTCTTGAGCCCCATCTCACACCTACAGAAATTCTGCAGTGGGGCCCAGCTCTCTTTTAACAAGTCTTCCTGGTGATTTTGTTTACATGTTCAAGTTTAAGAACCACTGCTCTAGGGGCTCCTAGGTGGCACAGTCAGCTAAGCATCTGACTTTGGCTCAGGCTATGATCTCACGGCTTGTGGGTTTGAGCCCCACATTGGGCTCTATGCTCAGAGCCTGGAGCCTACTTTGGATTCTGTGTCTCCCTCTCTCTCTGCCCCCCCTCCACTTGTACTCTATCTCTCTCTCAAAAATAAATAAACATTAAAAAAAATTTTTTTTAAAAAGAACCATTGCTCTAAGGTGTTATTAGAGATTGTTTCTTTCTGAGTGGAAATATTTCAATGTTCGTATATTTTATGACTTCCCTAAAGTAAACATTCCATTGCCAACTGATATAAGATACCCAGTAAAAGAAAAACAAAAGTGAAAAGAAGAAAAAGGAAACTCTGAGTTTAAGTGAAGGGAAGAAAAAATGTTAAGAAAAAACAAAACAGAAAAAAAGCATTCCCGCCTCTCCTATGTTTTTTCTTTCCCCCACTTTATCTGTACCCCTACACCAATGGGAAGCTATGTATTTATAAACTTGATTAGTGCCTAGGACATTTTGCAGCTGCCTTTTTTTCTCATTTAATATTACACAGTAGCATTTCTGGTGATGCCATGGGCTCTAGAATCATCATCATCATCATCATCATCATCTCTCTCTCTTTCTCTTTTTTAATGTTTGTTTTTGAGAGAGAGTGTGTGCAAGGGAGGGAAGGGCAGAGAGGGAGAGGGAGACACAAAATCCAAAGCCTGACACAGGGCTCGAACTCAAGAACTGTGAGATGATGACCTGAACCAAGTCAGAGGCTCAACTGACTGAGTCACCCAGGCACCCCGTCATCATCTTTTTTTTTTTAATGGAGGTATTAATTTTACTTTGTTCTCTTGGTCACCTTTCCCCCTGTGTTGTTTTCAATTTTTGCCATCATAAATAATGCCACCAATATTTGCACATACGCCTCTCCCCAGATTTCAAATTATGCCCTTAGGATAGGTTCTTAGAAGTGAGGTTGACGGATCAAAGGATAGAAACACTTTTAAGACTAACATTGCACAAGACTGCCAGTTTCCAAACAGTGAGAAATGTCATAATTTAAAATAGTTTTGTTGGGGTGCCTGGGTGGCTCAGTCGGTTGAGCGTCCGACTTCGGCTCAGGTCATCATCTCACGGTTTGTGAGTTCGAGCCCCGCATCGGGCTCTGTGTTGACAGCTCAGAGCCTGGAGCCTGCTTCTGCTTCTGTGTCTCCCTCTCTCTCTGCCCCTAACCCACTCGCATTCTGTCTCTGTCTCTCTCAAAAGTAAATAAACATTAAAAAAATAAAAAAATTTAAAAAAATAAAAAAAATAAAATAGTTTTGCTAATTAACAGAGAAAATAAATTACTTCTTGTTGTTTAAATTGTCATTTCTTTGATTGTTGGAGACAATGAACAGCTTCTCTTTTCAAAATAAACTAATATTTATTCTTCCGGAGTTTGAGCTGGGGAGGAAAGCTCTGGACCTCTCCCCATTAACGTTTCTGGGCCTCAGTCTCTTCATCTACAAAATGGAGTGATACCAGACTAATTGTGAAATTGACATGAAGTTGGGAAAGCTCTTTCACACAGTATATTCTGCATCTGTGCATCACCATTACCCAACTTAGCATCAGATTTACCTAGTCATTGTAAAACTTTGTTTTGTCAACAATCCAGATAACTTTTCACCACAACCCAAATCTTGAAAGCCGCCTTCTTTTGCAACCTGGTGCCTTAGAAGGCTATGGGCAAAGTCCCCTCTTAATCTCTTCCGGTTTTTTGAGGGAAACACGACGACGCGTTCGTAGCCTTGATGGAGAAGTGCCGTCCATTAAGGCCTGAGGGTGTAATTATCTGACATGGGGGAGAAAACAAAGTTCAGGCACGCAAGGGCGCAGCCTCTCCAGCTCTGCAGACTTGACCTCGCGTTTGGGAGAAGAACCCATCAGGAAAAGTCAGAGACGCTCTTAGACCCAGTAGAGACACTCCACGTACCGGAAACAGAACTGGGGCTGACCTGGCAGGTGCAGGAGCCAGAATACAGGTTAACTACTCTGGGCAAATTTCCTCTTTAATGTTTTTCTCCGTTGCTAGGAAACCTCATTCCGCCGCTGCTCACTGGTTAGAGCTCCCTCTTGTGTCCACATGCTGTAATGGTATCTTCAGTTGAGCAAAGAGTAAAGATTTGTTTTGTTTTGTTTATTTTTTTTTAATGATATTTGAGAAAGAGAGAGACAGACCATGAGCGGGGAAGGGGCAAAGAGAGAGAGAAACACAGAATCCAAAGCAGGCTCCAGGCTCTGAGCTGTCAGCACAGAGCCCGAAGCCGGGCTTGATCATGACCTGAGTTCAAGTCCAGCACTAACTCACTGAGCCACGTAGATGCCCCTACTTTTTGTTTTTAATATAGGATTTGGTTTAAACCGTTGTTATTGTGGAATATAATACATATAAAGGTATCCAAGATAGACACACCAGTTGGAAAATAGTTACAAAGTAAACTCGCAGGTTAACGACCACCCAGGCAAAGGAGAACGCTACCAGTACCTCAGACCTCCTGCACCTGCCTCCTTTCCTGCTCAGTTGCTCTTTCTACAGTTTAAACAGTCTGCCTACGCTTAGTGATCCGTGTATCGCTTTTCTTCACAGTTTTATTACCTGTATATGTGTCCATAATTAATATGGCTTTGGTTCTTTCTACTTGGAGACTTTATATAAATAAAACTGTACATCTCCCCCCAGTAGTAGGTCATTCCCGCTGCTCCATGGGGCCACAGCTGGTATTGCCAGACACCAATCTGGGGGCTGTGGAGTGGTATCTCATGGTCATTTTGTGTAATTTATTTTAGTTTTTAGTTATTCATATTTAATGTAATTTAGTTTAATTTCTTTATTTCCCGATAATGAGATAAAGCATATTTTCATGTTTATTGGCCAATGGCATTTCCTCTAATTCAAAGTGCCTATTCAAATTTTTTTTTGGTGCTTTTCTTTTGGGTCGTTTGTGTTTGTAGCAGAAATCTCTAGTTCCTGATCTTGGCTAATCTTGGATTTCAGCAGCTATTATGGTGAGTAGATTTTTTTTTTTTTTGCTTTTTTTTTTTTGACATGATTTCAAACATAAAGAGAAGTTGCAAGAATAAAACAAATATCCCTTTCACCAGATTCCCAAATGTTAACATATTACCACATTTATTTTATCCTCCCTAAATACATTTTTCCTGAATTTAAGAGCAACTTGAAAACATGATCCCTCTTTATCCTAAATCCTTCAGTGTGTGTTTACTAAAAACAAGGGCATTTCCGGGGCGCCTGGGTGGTGCAGTCGGTTAAGCGTCCGACTTCAGTCAGGTCACGATCTCGCGCTCCGTGAGTTCGAGCCCCGCGTCAGGCTCTGGGCTGATGGCTCGGAGCCAGGAGCCTGTTTCCGATTCTGTGTCTCCCTCTCTCTCTGCCCCTTCCCCGTTCATGCTCTGTCTCTCTCTGTCCCAAAAATAAATAAAAAACGTTGAAAAAAAATTAAAAAAAAAATAATAAAATAAAAACAAGGGCATTTCCTTACATAGACACAGTAGGGTGATCAAAGCCAAGAAACTAACAGTGATACATTAATAATGTCTTAATAGTGACACATTGGTAATGTTTTATTGATCCCAATCATGTCCTCTATAACTGAAGAAAATTCAAGATCATGTTTATATTCACTTGTGATATCTCTTGTGATATCTCTTTAGCCTCCATTAATCTGTAACAGCTCCTTTGTCTTGTATAACATTGTATAACTTTTGAAGAATGTGGATCAGTTATTTTGTAAAATGTCCCTTGATCTGAGTTTGCCAGATATTTCCTCATGATGAGATTCAGTTTATGTATTTAGGCAGGAATGTCACAGTAGTGATGCTGTTTTCCAAAGCATCATTTTAAAGCCCAAATCCATCCAATGCATTGTTCATTCCTTTAGAGATAAGAGATTGTTGAATATAAGATTAGAGATTTTAACATCATAAAACGTGAAAAGATGAGAGAAGCTCACTGAAACATACATATTTAGACACCAAATATTAGACAAAGGATAGCATCAAAAATACACCGAGAGGGGCACCTGGGTCGCTCAGTTGGTTGAGCGTCTGACTTCAGCTCAGGTCACGATCTCACGGTCTGTGAGTTCGAGCCCCCCGTCAGGCTCTGTGCTGACAGCTCCAGAGCCTGCAGCCTGCTTCATATTCTGTGTCTCTCTCTCTCTCTGCCCCTCCCCTGCTCATGCTCTCTCTCTCTGTCTCAAAAATAAATAAAAATATTAAAAAAAATACATCGAGAATTCTTACAATCAATAGAAAAAAGGTAAACAAACCAACAGAGAAAAAATGGGCTAAAAACTTGATCCAGCTCTTCCCAAAAGGGGAAATTCAAAAGGATACTAAATATGTTAAAAAAACTAATAAAGTGCTTAATCTCATTAACAAGCAAGAAAATGCAAATTAAAACACAACAGGATAACATTCTATGCCTAACATATTGGCCCAAATTAAAAAGCCATCAATGGGGCGCCTGGCTGGCTCAATCAGGGGAGCATGTGGCTCTTGATCTCAGGGTCCTGAGTTCAAGTTCCGTGTTGGGTGTAGAGATTGCTTAAATAAATAAACTTAAAAAAACACACTTAAAACTAAAATAAAGAGACATCAATACCAAGTGTTGGTAACCTGATAATGTCACTGGATGTGTCAGAGGATAATTTGTCAACCACTTGGGAAAGGAGTGTAGTTTAACGTAGGAAAGTTCAATATATGCACACTCTGAACCAGCAATTCCACACCAGGAATCCCTGCACCAGGAAGGACGTGCACAATGTTCATAGCATCATCGTCACAACAGCCAAACACTGGAAACCACCAAAACGTTCATCAGGAACAGAAGAGATAAACTGTGACATGCTCGCCCAAGAGAATACTCCACAGCAGTGCCTCTCAAATTTGAGCATGCTTCAGAATCACCTGGGGGGCTTTGTGTCCACCTAAAAACTGGTACACGAAATCGCTGGAATCTACTCCTGAAATCATTATTGCACTATATGCTGACTAACTTAGATGTAAATTAAAAAGTAAAAAAAATAGGGGCGCTCGGGTGGCCGAGTCAGTTAAGTGTCCCGACTTGGGCTCAGGTCATGACCTCACGGCTCATGAGCTCAAGCCCTGCGTCAGGCTCTGTGCTGATGGCTCAGAGCCTGGAGCCTGTTTCTGATTCTGTGTCTCCCTCCCTCTCTGCCCCTCCCCTGCTCGCACTCTGTCCCTCTCTCTCTCTCTAAAATAAATAAACATGTTTTAAAAAGTAACACAATAAAAAAACAAATAAAATTAAATTAAAACTAAAACAGGGGCGCCTGGGTGGCTCAGTCGGTTAAGCGTCCGACTTGGGTTCAGGTCATGATCTCGCGGTCCGTGAGTTCGAGCCCTGCGTCGGGCTCTGTGCTGACCGCTCAGAGCCTGGAGCCTGTTTCGTATTCTGTGACTCCCTCTCTCTCTGACCCTCCCCCGTTCATGCTCTGTCTCTCTCTGTCTCAAAAATAAATAAACGTTAAAAAAAAATTAAAACTAAAACAAAAAAACAAACAAACAAAAAAACACAAAACTACACACTTGTACACAAATGCTCGGCAGCATTACTCATCACAGCCAAAAAGTGGAAATGGCCCAAGTGCCCATCGACAGAACAACGTATAAACAAAATAGTCCATACAATGGACTATTATTCCACCATGAAAAGGAATGGAGTGCTGACACACAGTACAGCATGGATGAACCTTGAAAACATTATGCTAGGTGAAAGGAACCAAATGCAAAAGGCCACCCATTATATAGTTCTGTGTATATGAAATGTCCAGAATAGACAAATTCATCGAGGCGGAAAGTAGATTATGGTTGCCATGGGCTGAGGGAAAGGGAAATGGGGAGTGACTGCTGACAAGGTTTTCGTGGGGGGGTGATGAAGACGTTCTATACTAGATTATGATAATTGTGCATCACTCGGGGACTACAACCAAAGCTATTGAGTTATACCCTTATTTAATTTTTTAATTTTTTTTAAAGTTTATTTATTTATTTTGAAAGAGACAGAGAGGGAGGCAAAGAGAGAGAGGAGAGAGAGAATCCCAAGCAGGAATTCCCATGAACTGTGGGATCATGACCTGAGCCAAAATCAAGATTCAGAAGCTTAACTGACTGAGCCACCCAGGCACCTCAAGTTATACCTTTAAATGGATGAATTGTATGCCATGTGAATTATATTTCAGTGGTGTTTAAAAATCACATATGCAGGGGCACCTGGGTGACTCAGTCAGGTTAAGTGTCTGACTTCCACTCAGGTCATGATCTTACAACTCATGAGTTCAAGCCCTGCATCAGGCTCTGTGCTGACAGCTCAGAGCCTGGAGCCTGCTTTGGATTCTGTGTCCACCTCTCTCTCTGCCCTTCCCCTGCTCGCTCTCTCTCTTTCTCTCTCTCTCAAAAATAAACATTTAAAAAGAATAAAAATAACAATCACATATACAGATTGCAGACCTCACCCCACAAAGTTTGTGATTCAATAGGTCTGGGACAGGGCCCAACACATCTCATTTCTTTCTTCTTTTTTTTTTTTTAATGTTTATTTATTTTTGAGACAGAGAGAGAGAATGAGCTGGGGCGGGGAAGAGAAGGAGGGAGACACAATCTGAAGCAGCCCCCAGGCTCCCAGCTGTCCCACAGAGCCTGGTGGGGGCTCCAACCCATGAACAGTGAGATCATGACCTGAACCGAAGTTGTATGCTTAACAGACTGAGCCACCCAGGCACCCCAAGACATCTCATTTCTAACAAGTACAGAGATGATGATGACGGTGGTGGTGGTGATGATTGGCACTGGGCCCAGGACCACGCTTGGAGAGCTCCCACTCTGCAGCAGTAAGAACAATCAAGTTACAACTATACACAACTACTCCAGACTATTCCAAACCAGCGTTTACTTTGCTTTCTGAAACTTAAAAGATTCCTTAAATTCACCTCCTGGGACCCAGGCATCCTTGCTGTACCCCTGTCCGACTTACTGATGCTGAGAATGGGCCACTGGCCTGGTAGATGGGGCAGGCAGGTCCCCTCTCTCCTCCTCCCTCAGATACCCCTGTGCTGGAGTTGCCTTCTGGAGGTGAGATAGATCCCCACCCTGCCCCCTACAGTTCCCAGACACTCTTCTCTCTCCTTGCTCCTCCTTCCACCCCAGGCTCCCCTCCCAATTCTCAGATTACCCAGGGTCCCCTGAAGCCCCACAGGCCACCCTCTCACTGCAGTCTTAAATTTGCAAAGGCCCACCTCTTGGGCCATGTTCTCTCCTGTAAGGGCCATGTTAGAGGTGAAGGAATGGTGCATTTTTAACCTTGGTTGAGCCCCTATTAGGTGCCAAGGACTATAAGAAGTGCCCCTCATTTATTCCCACAACTACTCTATGAGATAGTAATAATATTATCATCCCATATCACAGATGAGGAAGTCAAGGCTGGGAAAGATGAAGTAACTTGCCCAAAGTCACACAGTCAGTCAGAATTAGAAACCAGCTTCTTGGGGTGCATGAGTGGCTCAGTCAGTTAAGCATCTGACTTTGACTTGGTCAGGATCTTGCGGGTTTGTGAGTTCCAGCCCCACTTCTGGTGAGCTCAAGTCTTGCCTTGGGCTCTGCATTGACAATGCAGAGCCTGCATGGGATTCTCTTTCCCTCTCTCTGCCTTTATTTTTCCCTCTCTCTCTGCCCTTCATGGGATTCTCTCTCTCTCTCTCTCTGCTCCTCGCTCACTTGCACTGCTCCCCCCTCAGAAAAAAAGAAAGAAAGAAAGAAGCCAGCTCCTTTCCACTTTGCCACTTTGCAAGAAGCCTTTTTGAGCCCCATTCTTTGCTTCTCCCCTAGAAAATTTGCATTCTCTTGGAAGCCTATTTTCCAGGTGAGGGAACTGTGGTCCACAGAGGGGCAAGGACTTGATTGAAGGCACACAGGACATCTTGACAGGGCCTGGGCTTCCTTCAGGAGGCCCAGTCCTCTTCCTCCCCAGGCCAGACCTGGGGACAACTGCTACAGCTGGGGTTTTCTCTGCAGTAACCCTGGCTGGTCCACTCTGACCATCAGCTCGGCCTCCTAGGCTGGGATGGGTCAGGGCCTATGCTCAGTAGCCTTGAGCCTTTCCCAGTGGGTAGGGCATCCTCCCAGAATTCTTTGCTCAGCGGCCGAGTCACTGAGGGAGCACCAGCCTGCTGTCGTCTGATCCTTTGCCTGCCCCTAGTCCTGCCACAGCTCAGGACTACCCATGTCCTCTGGGCCAATATCTTTCCTCCTCTGTGTCAGTTTCCTCTCACCCAGGCTTCGACCAGCCTATTCCCACTCTATAGTCAGAGGGGGCTCTCCAAAACTCAGAGCTGAATGCTTCACATGCCTCTTCCTGCAATTCCTTTCTATGGCTCCCCACGGCCGTCAGGAAAAGCCCCAGGTCCTCCTCAGTCAAGGCCCTTTGATATCTGACCCTCCCATTGCCCCACCACGGTATTTCCAGCCACTCCCCTCATACCACTGATCTCTGACCTCTTTAGAAGTACCCAATGTGCCCACCTAGATGTCAGAGAGCCTCTCAGCCTTTGTACACATTGTTTCCTCTTCTCAAACCACCCTTTCCCTACCTCTCCATTTGGGAAAACAAGAGGTTGAGGGTAAAAACAAATAAAAGATGATGGGGCCTCTCCAGGGAGGGTTGTGATTCTTTCCTGTAGTTGCAGTCTTGGGGATCTCATCCAGTCTTGGGGCCTTGAATTTCATCTTCATGCTGATGTCTCCCAAACGTGTATCCCCAGCCCAGACCTCCCCCTAGATCTCCAGACTCACAGACTCAACCACCCACATTTTTTACCTGGATGTCTGTCAGCGTCTCAACCTTGACAGGCTACAGTATGAACCTTGTTCTTCCCAACATTCCATCTCCCCATTCCCAGCCCAGCCTGTCTGGTCTCAGTGGATGGCAACTAGATCCGAGCCGCCATCATCTCTTGCCTCCTGTTATCTCATATCGGTGGAGTCATACAACGCTTGACCTTTTATGTCTGGTTTATTTCATTTAGCATTATGTCTTTAAGGCTCATCCATGTTGTACATGTATCAGAACTTCCTTCCTTTTTATGGCTGAATAATATCCCATTGTATGGATGGAGCACATTTTGTCTATCCAGTCTTTCCTCAGTGGATGGACACTTGGGCTGCTTCCATGTTTTAGCCATAGTGAATAATGCTGATATGAATATTGGTGCACAAGTACCTGTTTGAATTCCTGTTTTTACTTCTTTTGAGTACATGTCTAGGACTAGAATTGCTGGATTCTGTATTTAACTTTTTGAGAAACTATGAAACTGTTTTCCACAGTGGCTACATCATTTTATGTTCTGACCAGCAATGCCCAAGGAAGGTCTGGCAGATGGTCCAGCCCCACATCCTCACCAACACTTGTTATTTTACGGGTTTTTTTTAATTTTTAAAAATGTTTATTTATTTATGAGAGAGAGACAGTCAGAACATGAGTGGGGGAGGAGCAGAGAGAGAGGGAGACACAGAACCCGAAGCAGGCTCCAGGCTCTGAGCTGTCAGCACAGAGCCCAACGCAGGGCTTGAACTTGTGAACTGTGAGATCATGACCTGAGCCGAAGTCAGACGCCCGACCGACTGAGCCACCCAGGTGCCCCTATTTTGTTTTGTTTTTTAATGTAATAGGCATTCTAATGGGTGTGAAGTGATACCTCATTGTGGTTTTGATTTTCAACTCCATAATGACTAAAGATATTGAGCACCTTTTCACGGGCACACTGGCCATTTGTACACATCTTCTTTGGAGAAATGTCTATTTAATTCCTTTGCCTTTTCCCCCTCCGTTGTTGAATTGGGCCTTTGCTGTTGTTGAATTGCAGGCGTTCTTTATATATTCTGGGTATATTGGATATGTGATTTGTAAAGACTTTCTCTCATTCAGTGGGTTGTCTTTCCACTCTCTTGTTAGTGTCCTTTGATGCACAAAAGGGTGTAGGTTTATTCTTCAGAGGAAACTGTAGTGGCAAAAGACACCAGGGGAGCAAGTTGCAAAAATTAACTATAACCATCTACCAAGTGGCCCAAACCAGAGCACCAGGATCATCCCAGATTCTCCTTTTTCCTTCACTTCATTCATTCATTCATTCATTCACTCACTCATTCATTTATTTATTGGACAAACTCAGAGTCTAGTGGGGGAGACAAAGATGGACATAGACAGTTCTCATGCTCGGTGTCAAGAGCCTGAACCCTGAGGAAAATCCAGGGGGCTAAGGGTGGGTGCACACACTTGAAGACATTCTGTGGTTTAGACCTTTAAGATGCCTTCAAATTTACCCTTTGTCTCTGTTCCTGTGGCCACCGGTATCCCTTGCTTCTAGTTTCACCCCGTTAGTCTGGGCCCTCTGGGATACTAGTGCCAGGATGGGATAAACTATGGAAGGATTTTATTAGGTGAAGCATCTGTGCAAGAGAAAAGGGGGAGTGGAAGGCTGGGAGAGCTGTCAGGCTGTGATGTCCATTTAGCCCAGGTGAAGAAGACAGGGAAGGAAGGTTGGATGGAAGGGTCTAGTATGGCAGGTTGCCTAAGGAAGGTCTGGCAGATGTCAGGCAGTCCTGTGTCTCCCAGGAATGGGCCTGCCTTAGTATTCCCCTTGTGTTGTCATTGGCTGGGAGCATGGCCTTGATGCAAACAAGGAGCAGAACAGACCTTGTCAGTTACAATCCTTGGAGTTCAAGGTCTATGAGGCTCATTCTTTCTTTCTTTCTTTCTTTCTTTCTTTCTTTCTTTCTTTTAAATAAGTTTATTTATTTATTTTAAGACACACACACACACACACACACACACACACACACGGCGTGGGTGGGGAAGGGGCAGAGAGAGAGAGTGAGAGAGAGAATCCCAAGCAGGCTCCACACAGTCAGTACAGAACCCTCCATCAGGCTCACACCCACAAACTGTGAGATCATGCCCCAAGCCGAAATCAAAAGTCAGATGCTTAACAGACTGAGTCACCCAGGGGCCCTGTGAAGCTCACTTTCTTGAACTCCACAACCCACACAGTGGTGCCAGAGTGATCTTTCTAAAATGCAATCTCACTGTGCCATTCCTCAGCTCAAACCTTCCATGGCTTCTCAGTGTCCTTGGGCTAAATCCTTATCCTGGCTCTCAAAGTCCTGCTGGGAGAAAAGGGACAATTTACCTTATGTGCTCTGTTGCCCCACTAATCCTCACTCTTATGCGCAGTCTATATGCCTCAAGCACACCGGACTGACTACTTGTTTCTTCGGAGACATGTACCCTCTTTAATTCCCCTATGCCCTTGCCCACACTCTGCCCTCTGCCTGGAAGGCCCTTCCCTACATCTCTCCCATCAAAGCCTAGCTCAGTGTCAAGTCCTTTCCCCAGCTTCCCAGGTTCAGTCAGCAGCATCCCTGGCTCTATCTCTGGTCCAGGCCCACGTCCTCTGGAGTAGACGAAGGATTCCTGTGGTTGTGTCAGAAGAAAGGGACAAACAACTACCACAGTCCTCTCTGGCTTCTCTCCTATCTTCCCAGAGCAAGCTGGCTTGTAATGGCCTCAAAATATCCTCATAACTCCATGTTCTCTCCAGTGGTTACAACAGAAATGCACCGCACAGAATCCAGGGCGACAGAGATCGAATTCCACCCTGATCCAAGTGCTTTCTCCCTCCCTCCTCCGCTTGCAATCCTGCCTTCCTGGGCTTAGGGTTTAGTGCTTTATTTTTAGACCACACATTGCACTGGGAAACTGCTTGACGCCTGAGGTGTAATCAGACCCTGGGCTGGCCCTGGCCTTGAGCTCTAGCTGAGCAGAGAGGCAATGAGAAGTTCCAAAAGCTGTGCTGGGGGCTGGGGTCCCTGGGGCAGGGCAACACGCTAGGGCAGACAGAGCCCCCGCCCTGAGATCCAGAGAGTGGGGGGGCTTTCTCCCAGGGCATGACCCACCTGAGCCCCTCCTTTGACACCTGGGGCCAGAGAGGCCAAGATTACCAGCAGCAGAACTAGAACTGAACTCATGTCCCCAACTGCACTGTGGGGACAAATTGGAAAGCAGAGCAGAAATGATTGTATCCTTGTTCTTGCTCTGGTCCCACTCCGTGTGCACCTCCAGCTTAACACTATGGAGAGCCCCCCCAACCCAGATGGCCTGCAGGCCAGATCCAGCTTTGTTTGGCCACAAATAATTTGAATTTTAAAAAATTGTGGTAAAATACACGTAACATAAAATTTACACCTTAACCATTTTTAAGTGTACACATTCAGTGACATCAAGTACTTTTTGCATTGTTGTGCAAACATCACCACCAACCATTCCAGAACTTTTTCGTCATTCCCAAGTGACACTGTACCCATCAAACATGAACTTTCCATTCCCAACTCCCCCCGCCCAGCCAGCCCCTGACTCTGGCCTTTCTACTTTCTGTCCCTATAAATCTGACTACTCTAGGGACCTCATATAAGTGGAATCATACAATATTTGTCCTTTTATGACTGGTTTATTTCACTTAGCGTAATGCCCTCCAGGTTCATCCATGTCGTAGCACGTGTCAGAATTTCCTTCCTTTTTAAGGCTGAAGAATATTCCATTTATGGAGAGACCACATTTTGTTCATTCATTCATCCACTGATGGACACTTGGGTTGCTTCTACCTTTTAGAATTGTGAATAATGCTATGAACAGAACGTGCAAATATCTCTTTGAATCCTTGCTTTCAATCCTTTGAGGTGTGTGCCCAGAAGTGGATTGCTGGATTGCATGGTAATTCTACTTTTAATTTTTTTAAAGAAATACTGACATTTATTTTTTATTTTTTTTTAATCTTTATTTATTTTTGAGAGAGAGAGAGAGACAGACTGTGAGCGGGGGAAGAACAGAGAGAGGGGGAGACACAGAATCCGAAGCGGGCTCCAGGCTCTGAGCTGTCAGCACAGAGCCCAATGCGGGGCTTGAACTCATGAACCATGAGATTATGACCTGAGCTGAAGTTGGATGCCCAACCGACTGAGCCACCCAGGTGCCCCTACTTTTAATTTTTTTGAGGAGCCATTTTCCACAGTAGAATTTGAAATTTTAAAAAATTAGTTGCCAACAAAAAACATCTGGCTTCTGTTCAGAGAATGGAGGTCAGACATCACTGGTCCTGAACCAGCCTCATCAGGCCTCCTGAGGGACACCAGCCCTACCAGGCAGTGCCCCTTCCTTAGAGGTCTGGGACACAGTTCTGTGGGGCCCTCTCCTGAGCTTCTTGGTTGTAAATCTCAAACCTGTTTCTTTTGTTCTCCAGTCCTAGGCGTTACCTATTTCTCTCTCTTAGGCTCTGTGATACCTCAGTGACCCCTTTTGCCTTTTCAATCCACCTGTGCCTGTTTAACATATCCCCTATATTAGATCTCTCTATTGAAACACCTGGTGTGGTTCCATTTTCCTGACTGGCTCTGGCTGGTACCACTTAGCTGCTGTTCCTGCCTGGGTGAAGCTGGACAGCAGCTGACCCCTTTGGTCAGGTATCAGCTTTCCTGGTTGCCTCACCCCAATTTCCCATTTTTCTACATCTGGCTGACTTGGCCTGCCTGACTTAAGAGATCTGATGTAGGCCCTGCTCTGATCAACGACTTTCCAATAAGATGTTCTTATTGAGAACCTACTCTGTGCCAGAGACTGTGTAGAAGACTTTATGCATCAACTATACTTGAATAATAAAAACAAAAGCAAAAACAAACAAACAAAGGACTGCCTTCATATAAAATAATATAAACCTGAAAAAACCTCCAATTACAAGGTTTTGTTTTTTTTTTTTTAAGTTTATTTATTTTGAGAGAGAGCAAGAGCAGGGGAGAGACAGAATCCCAAGCAGGCTCAGCTCTGTCAGCAAGGAAACTGACATGGGCTTGAACTCACAAACCGTAAGATCAAGACCTGAGCCAAGATCAAGAGTTGTTTTTTTTTTTTTAGTTAAAACACATTTTTAAGTTTATTTTAGTTTTGAGAGAGAAACAGAGAGAGAGAAGGGGAGGGGAAGAGAGGGGGACAGAGAATCTGAAGCAGACTCTGTGCTGTCAGCAGCAAGCCTAATGTGGGGCTCGAACTCATGAACTGTGAGATCATGACCTGAGCCGAAGCCAGATGCTTAACCAACTGAGCCACCCCGGCGACCCGAGAGTTGGGTTTTAATAAAACGTTATGATTTTTAAAAATCATGGGGTTTTAATAAAGTAATTATTATAATATATGAGACATAAAACTAGGCAACTAATAAAAATCCTTTATGGATGATTTTTTAAAAGTTTTATTTATTTAAGTAATCTCTACACCCAACGTGGGGCTCAAACTCATGACCCCAAAATCAAGAGTCACATGATCTTCCAACTGAGCCTGCCAAGCACCCCATGGATGATTCTTTAAAAAAAAAAAAAAAAAAGATCTTATGCAATTATCTCATGTAGTCTTTGCCACAACACCGTGAGGTGGGCACTGCAGCGATCCCCATTTTACAGTTGAAGACACTGAGGCCGGGACAGAGAAGATCTTGACCAAAATCACAGCCAGGCAGTGCCAGAGCCAGCCACAAAGACCCAGCCTCCTCATAAAATGAGGCTATAACCACACCATCCTCAAGTCAGTAAGTTCATATTTCTATCACGAAAAGTTGTGTCGTATTTGTACATTCGATAAATACCTGACTTGTACATTGCAGACTCTCTTTAGAAGCAAGTTAAGTTGTACACAAATGCCTGAAATCAAAACCTCACAAACCATTTTTCATTCTCCTCATCTCTTAAATGGAAATCCTGGGGGTGCCTTGGTGGCTCAGTTGGTTAAGCACCTGACTTCAGCTCAGGTCATGATCTTGTGGTTCGTGGGTTCGAGCCCTGTGTCAGGCTCTGTGCTGACAGCTCAGAGCCTGAAGCCTGCTTTGGATTCTGTGTCTCCCTCTCTCTCTGCCCCTCTCCCACTCCCACTCTGTCTCTCTCTCTCAAAAATAAATGTTAAAAAAATTTTTTTAATAAAAAAAATAAATAAAATGGAGACGCTACCTCATGGGGTTTCCAAGAAGATTAAATGATGTGATATACATGAAGTACATAGCTCCATACTCAGCAGGTAAGAAGTGCCGAACAGATGGTAGCTATTGATATTATTACCTAGATACAGAGGGATTATCATGCAAAGCATGAAAAGCACAGTGGCTGGAAAAGATGCATATGGAAACATCTTTATTATATAATGGAAAAATCCTTATTATAAGTGCAAGAGAAAAGGGTCCAAAGTAAAAATAAATTACTCGTGCACTAAAGGCTCATGGGAAACACATCCAAACATCAACCGTGGTTGATTTTGGGCGCTGGGATTTGGGGTAATGTTTTTTTTCTAATATAAATGTTAAAGAGGTAATAAATGACTAAAAAAGAAGAACCAGGCTTTTAAAATTTATCTACAGATGCAATTGCGACCCTATTAGAATTCCTACTGGCTTCTTTGCAGAACTGGACAAGCTGCTCCTAAAACTTGCATGGATCCAGGACAACCAAACAGCCTTGAAAAAGAGGAGTAAAGGGGGAAGACTATGTCATGGGTGTCCATGTCAGGGTCAGGCTCAGAGCTGAATGTCGAGAGACAACACAGTTGTGACTATCAAGAACATTCCCAGGGGCGCCTGCGTGGCTCAGCTGGTTAAGCATCCAACTTCAGCTCGTGAGTTTGAGCCCCGCGTCGGGCTCTGTGCTGACAGCTCGGAGCCTGGAGCCTGCTATGGATTCTGTGTCTCCCTCTCTCTCTGCCCGTCCCCTGCTCATGCTCTGTCTGTCTGTCTCTCTCTCGAAAATAAGTAAACATTACAAAAAATTTTTTTAAAAGAACATTCCCTACCCGTAGGTCACTATTCTTCTGAAATAATGCCTTAAGCTTCATTGAGAGAGGTGTCTTAGAACACGAGTAGAAAAAAAAGGATGTACAAGTCCTCAGGAATTTAATTCTCTAGTTTCATGGTTTCCCAAAGAAGATTTTTTACCAAACCACAGTGATTTGAGGAAAAAGGGCATTTTCATACAGTATCATTTTCATAAAGCACCATTTATTCATTTAAAACCTTATTTTGCTTCTGATGATAATTTCCCTGCTTTTTTGGTGTAAAACTATTGTTTCTTTCACAAAATGATGTTGAAAGTTGATGTTTTTTGTTGTTTTTATTATCCTCAGTTATCAAGGGAGAGTTGGCAGCCCTCTTCCCACTTTTTATTTTAGTTAATTATTTTTTTAAGATTTTCCTTTTTTTTTTTTTTTAAATGTTTTTATTTATTTTTGAGACAGAGAGAGACAGAGCATGAGCAGGGGAGGGTCAAAGAGAGAGGGAGACACAAAATCTGAAGCAGACTCCTGGCTCTGAGCTGTTAGCACAGAGCCCAACGCGGGGCTTGAACTCACAGACTGTGAGATCATGACCTGAGCTGAAGTCAGACGCTTAACCGACGGAGCCACCCAGGCGCCCCAGATTTTCTTTTTTTTAAAGATTGTTTTTAATGTTTATTTTAGAGAGAGAGAGAGGGAGAGAGAGAGAGAGATAGGGAGAGAGAGAGAGAGAGAGGGGGAGACAGCAAGTGGGGGAGAGGCAGTGAGAGAAGAGGACAGAGGATCCAAAATGGGCTCTGTGCTGACAGCAGAGAGCCGGATGCAGGGCTCAAATTCATGAACCATGAGATCGTGACCTGAGCCGAAATTAAGAGTCACACACTTAACCGACTGATCCACCCAGGCACCCCTAAAGGTTTTATTTCTAAGTAATCTCTACACCCAACACAGGGCTAGAACTCACAACCCTAAGATCAAGAGTCCCACACTCCCCGGACTGAGCCAGCCAGGCGCCCCCCTCCTGTCACTTCGTAAAAAATATTCTCTAACTTTGAGAAATCCCAAAGTTTGGGAAACACTGGGAAAAACTGCAGCAGCCTCAGGGCTGCTGTGCCTGGGGTGGGGGCCGAGACTAGCCACACTTTGTAAGGAAGCTCGGAGTAAGGAGAACACAGGCTTGGGTTCGAATCACGGCTCCGCCACTTACTGTAGGAACTCGAACAAGTTACTAAACCTCTTTGAGTCTCTGTTTCGCCATCTGCAAAATGAGGATGATTGACACCTCTCAAAGCTGCTATGAGAATTAAACCAGATAACATATGTGACTATACCTGGACCATCAAAAACACTTGAGAAAATATCCTCCAAGAGTCTGTGAGCTGAGTGAAGGTCCCACTTTCCTCTTCTGCAAGTTGAAGGGTTCTCATTTCTTCGGTCGTTCTTTATTTTCTCACTCTGGTTTCTTCTGGGTGTTCTCTAGCTTGTCACTATTGCTCTTGACATGCGAATCCAGATCTGAATACATGCTGTTGGTGGGGACTAGCTGTGTAAAGTAGGATCTACTGTCACCTCCTTCAATCTAGACTCTGTACCTCCATTTATGAAACCCAAGTTTGCAACAGATTTTTGTGTATGTGTGCTCCTATTTTACTGCTTTGGTATTTGTTGGGCTGAGAGTACCTAACAGCCCCAGATCTTTGGATAGGAATGTTTGTAAAACCCTGTTTCTGAACTTGTGTCATCAAGGGACTTTACATTTATTCCCTTTTACACCTTATCCAGTAGACAAGGTGCCCTCCCCAACTAGATGGGGTCAAAGGAAACTCCCAATGTGTTCTCACGCTCAAGAAACCTGAAGGAACATTTAGCTGATTCTTTTTAGTCCAGGGAAGAAAATGTTTATTTGAATCTTGATGGAATCCAAGGCAGCGGGGCTGGTGCTAGGTGATGGGGCTGAGACAAGGTGCTGTGGTTTTAGTCCCCAACATCTCACCTGTATCAGGTTCACCTGGGGGCCTGGCATGATGGTTTTCTGCCTTATGTCAGTGGGCTGTCTCTCTTTCCTCGATGATTCAAAAGATGAAGAGCCCACCTGGATGGCCTAGGGACTCTAGAGAAATCTGGAGCCCACACAGATTACAGCTTGTAGGGCCCAGGGGTCTCCTACTGTCTCCTGAGAACAGTGACATCCTAGAATCCTCCTGCTTGATCCAGGTAACTTGGAGGAGATAGGCCTGGCACCTTCCCTCTGCATGTCATCCTGGCAGCTGGATTGCATGCCAGTGCTGCCCGAATGATACTTAGGCCTGGGCTGGTGCCAACGTTCAGACTACATGGAAGGAAAAGAGCTCTCTTTATTGCTCTAGCCTAGCCCGACCGCGTGTCTCCCAGAACGTGGCTCTGTCCTTGTGCACTCGGGAGATGCAGTGGCCATCATGGTGGGGCTCAGCCTGGCTGTCGGCCCTGCCTCGGCCTCAGTCGGTCTTCCTGAACCCTGGAAAGCAAAGCCCGCAGGATAGCCTGGGATTCTGAAGGCGGCAAGGCCTCATTTCTACCATCACCCCCAGATGCCCAAATATCTCTCACAGTTGGGTAATGCATTCACCCTAGAAGGCACAGGTTTCCAGGAATTAAATGGGTTACAGGAGACAGATATCCCCAGTGCAGAGACACACAGCCCCCTGGTCTCTCAGTTTTAAGATGTGATGGTAAGCAAAGAGCTGCTTGTCAGGAAGAAAGAAAGAAAAAGAAAGAAAGAAAGAAAGAAAGAAAGAAAGAAAGAAAGAAAGAGGATCTCCTTTAACCTAGCCCAGCCACACTAGCTGTGTGATCTCACCAAGTCACTCTACCTCTCTGGGCCTCAGGTTCCTCATCAGTCAAGTGCAACATGACTGAAGTACGCCCAGTAGGCAAATAACATCATGATGAAGATAGTGTTTGGTTTAGTGTAAAGTTCTCTGAGAAAGGAGGAATGTCCAGATGCCCTTCACTTTTCTATTGTAGTCCACCCTTCAGGTGTTTTGCTTCCATTCCTCCCACAGTTTGCACAACATACTTGCACAGTGGGTATTATTACACCCACGGCCCGGTGGAGGAAACTGAGGCTAAAAGACAATCCTGGGCCCCAGAGCTGGTAGATCAGCAGAGGCAGGACTTGAACCCGGGCCCCTGACTCCAGGCCCTGTGCTGTTGTTTCCTGTATGCTAAGCCTTATTTGCAACCAAAGACCCTGATCTGGAGGAAGGAGGTGAACATATGAAGAATGTAAACATTACCCATTAGCCTAAGCTTCTGAAGGAGGGGGATGAAGCCGTGTAGGACGCTGTGGATCCGGTACACTGCTCACAAACAAAGAGAAAGGAACGTGAGCTTTGTGCCCCAGCAAGGGACGCAGGGTCAGCCCTCACCTACCCTCGGACAAAGGCCTACCCCACACAAACAAGGATTAATGGTGGAATTTCAGGCAGCAGGTTAAGCTTAGATAATAGTACCAGAGTTATTATTATTAAAAACAATGACCTCAAACAGCAATAACAGTGCCAGGAAACTCGGTGGATTCAGTACCCAACTCCACGAACTGCCTTGTTTTCCATATCTGGCTAATTCTGTTTGTTTGCCACTTTAAACTGTTTTTGTTGCATTTTTGTGGAGCTGCCCATTTTTTCCATGAGGTTTTGCCAATGACCTCACATTGACCTTGAAAGTGGTCAGGAAGAAAACACGAGCATAAGGAAATCTTTAAAAAATGTTTAGGTTGTGGCTTTCTGGCCCTTGGCAAGCGTCCGTGGCAGTCCAGCCACCACCCTAAAGAGTCTCTGGGGGCTGGGGGGACTTACCCAGCCCAAAGTAGATGCCAACGGTCTCCAGGGAGGCGAAGGTGAGTAGGCCGACCCCAAGGGACATGAACCAGTCTGCAAGGGCAGCGAGGAAGAGAATGGTCAGCCTACAGGTCTGGTCCCTCCTATCCCCCCACCTTGTCCCTGTTCCCATGGCCCTCACCTGCATAATAGTGATAACACACCAGCAAGGTCCCAATGGCAAAGCAGAGCAGGACAAAATGGAAAAACTCATCTGTAAAGGCAGAGGTGGATATTACTATTTGCTTCTTTCTCTTTTTTATAGTTACTAAAAGTATTCTTGTCTCTGCTCCAAAGTGACTTTAGTCAGAGATGCGGCTCCTGACCAGCCAACTAAAACAGCACCCCAAATCCCACTCCTTTCCAGGCTTTATCTCATTTTATTATTTTTCTAACACTGACACCACTCAACTTGTTATATTTTTATTTCCACACTTATTCTCAAAAAAAAAAAAACAAAGAATAAATACAAAATAGATTTATTTTGTCTGTCCTCAGTAGGATGCTGGGGCAGGGATTTTGCTCAGAGAATAAAGCACTGCCAGGCATATAGAGCTGTCATACTGTATTTGTCAAATGAGCATTAAATGCAATTGTAAAAAAAATGCATTTTTTTACAAAATTTTATAAAATTCCCCTCCTTAAAAGCAAGCAGTGATTGTGAAAGCCTTTCCAGGCATATATATATACATATTTTAAAAAACCAAACCAGGGAAGTATCACAATACCAGATTTTAAGATATACTACAAAGCTGTAGTAATCAAAACAGTGTGGTATTAGCATAAAAATAGACACATAGATCAGTGGAACAGAACAGAGAGTCCAAAAATAAAGCCATGCTTTTCTGGTCAATTAATCTTCAACAAAGGAGGCAAGAATATGCAATGGAAAAAAGACGGTCTCTTTAACAAATGGTGTTGGGGAAACTGGACAGCAAAGGAATAAAACTGGATCACTTTCTTACATCATACACAAAAGTAAATTCAAAATCGATTAAAGACCTAAATGTGAGACAGGAAACCATAAAATCCCCAGAAGAAAACATAGACAGTAATTTCTTTGACATCAGCCATAGCAGCCTCTTTAGAGATAGGTCTCCTGAGGCAAGAGACCCAAAGGCAAAATTAAACAAATGAGGTTATACCAAAATGAAAACTTCTGCACAGTGAAGGAAACCATCAACAAAACAAAAAGGCAACATAGTGAATGGGAGAAGATATTTGCAAATGACATATCTGATAAGGGGTTGGTATCCAAAATATACAAAGGACTCACACAACTCAACACCGACAACAATCGTCTTCATCATCATCATCGTCATCGTCATCATTATCATTATCATCATCATCCAATTAAAAAATGGATAGAAGACGTGAACAGACATTTTTCTGAAGAAAGCATCCAAATGGCCAACAGACACCATGAAAGGATGCTCAATATCACTAATCGTCAGGGAAATGCAAATGAAAACCACAATGAGAGTTCACTTTACACCTCTCAGAATAGCTAAAGTAAAAGAGACAAGAAATAAAAAGTGTTGGCGAAGATGTGGAGAAAAAGGAACCCTCGTGTACTGTTGGTGGGAATGCAAACTGGTGCAGCCTCTGTAGAAAACCAATACGGGGTTTCTTAAAAAAATTAAAAATAGAATTACTATACAATCCAGTAATTCCACTACTGGGTATTTACTCAAAGAAAAAGAAAACACTAATTCAAATAGATATATGCACCCTGATGTTTATAGCAGCATTGCCTACAACAGCCAAATTATAGAAGCAGCCCAAGTATCCATTGAGAGTTGAGTGGATATGCGTGTTACTCAGCCAAGGACCTGAATGGACTTAAAGGGAATGATGCTAGGTGAAATAAGTCAGTCAGAGAAAGACAAATACCATATGATTTCACTGATATGTGGAATTTAAGGAACAAAACAAACATATAAACAAAGAAAAAAGAGAGACAAACAAAAAAACAGACCCTTAAATACAGAGGACAAACTGATGATTACTAGAGGGCAGGTGGGGGGGGGCAGGGGATAAGTAAAATACGTGAAGGAGATTGAGAGCACACTTATTGTGATGAGCAATGAGAAATGTATAGAATTGTTGAATCATTATATTGTACATCCGAAACTAATACAACACCGTGTATTAACTATACCTGATTTTTTTTAAAAAGCAGGACCAATTTGTATACCTGCTGCTCTATCATTTGCTTTCTTCATCTCATGGATAGATTAGGACCATCTTTCCATCTTAGAACATAATAGATCTGCCCTGTTCTTTTTGACGGCTGCACAGTGTTCCATGGTATAAACTTAACCCAATTTAGTTAACTGGTCCCTCATTGATAAACCTAGAAGTGTTTTTTGCTGTTACCACTGATGCTGCACAAACATCACTACACATGAATCTGTGCACGTGTTTCTGTGGGCCCGATACCCAGAAGTGAAATTGCAGGCTTGGAGGGTTCTCCTAGCTAACACAGATGTGGAGAGGAGCCAAGACTAGGGTCTGGGCCTTGGGCAGGTGTTCAGGTGTGCTCTGGAGTGAGGCCTCCCTGCGCTTTGCCAGGCACTGGGGAGAGAACACAGGGCCCTGGACTCGGTCAAGGGGCCGTGATGAGAGGAGGCTCTGCTGTCTGTGTCCGAAGGACAATGACAATGACAGGGTGGCATTAAAGACACAGGGTTTCCAAACTAAGACCATGCTCTAGGAAGGAGAGCGGAAAGGGGAATCACCTTCTTGCTTTTGGGTATAATGCCTGTCCCGCACTTTGGGAATCTCAGTGTTATTCCCGTGAGGCACATTTCATAGCCCAGGAAAGTTCTAAAGCCCTGGTTCCTTTAGCTGGACAGAGACAGAGTCAGGGGCTCACACCCAGGTGTCCTACACCCTAAAGGTGGCCTTTTGCAACAACCCTAAATGTTTCAAGGACAACTTCCATTTGTTTAATCAAACACGTTGGTCTCACATCCCTTTCTCATCCTTCTCCCTAAAGCCCTCACAGATTCCAGGCTTAGGGCAAAGGAATTCCTTCCAGTTCTTATCACTCCTTCTCTAGAGTCTAGGCTAATCTAACCTCAGGGCTTCCTTGCCCCCTTTAGTTCCCTATCATGACCAGAGGCCTAGGGGGCATTTATCATCCCCTTGACTCCGTGTATAGCAGCAAGAGCACAGGACCAGGGTTCAAGTCTAGGTCGTGCTACTGGCTAGCTGAAAGCCCACATGCCATCCTTGAGTCTTAGCTTCCACATCTGCACAATGGGAGTCATTATACCACCTTCTTGCCATGATTCTAAGCTGAGGTGTTTGCAAACACCACACATGACAGAGGTGGGCTGTGATGGCTGTTTTTCTAGGCCACCAGTGGACTTTCTAACCATAGAAATCTGGACCAGACAGACAGGTAGAAATAGCTTTGGGACACGAAACTCCTTACCATCTTTTTTTTTTTTTTTTTAATTTATTTTGAGGGGGAGGAGGGGCAAAGGGAGAGGAAGAGAGAGAATTCCAAGCAAGCTCTGTACTGTCAGCACAAAGCACAACGCAGGGCTCAGTCCCACGAACCATGAGATTATGACCTAAGCCGAGATCAAGATTCAGACACCCAACTGACTGAGCCACCCAGGCACCCACTTACCATCTTTCTTTATATTCAGTCTTCTTAACTGAGAGGCTTCCACTTCTCCTTAGGAACAAGAGAGAGATGAGTGTTTACTTTGAAGAGGGGTGCCAGGGGGGGTTTTCTCTTCTCTGCCTCACTCAGACCGGCTCTCCTGGGTTCCTCTTCCTGGGTCAGAGGGCACTCACCACAGGGCCAATCAGGGCAAAGCTGTGAAGGTGGGGTGTGTCTGTCCTTGGGACCCCCACTGACCCCTTCCTCTACCCAACCTGAGTCTACATTCTGTTTCCTTTCTCCTGAGCTTGGAGAGCCCTTCCCAGAATCAAGGTGACACTCTGGCTGGTGATGTAGTCCCTGTTTGACTGACCCACCCTCTCAGGCTGTCTGGTCCTGCCCTAACCCCCCTGGAATGGAGGCCACCTCCCCCTCTCCTCTTGGAGTTTGTGTATTTACCACTTGCTGGGTCAGAGCCTCTCCTTCGGAGTCCTGGAAATCAGAAACTCAACATTAATGCCAGGCTAGCTTGGGCCCTTAACAGGTGCCTCCACCCTAGCAGAGGAAGTAGGTCACCTCTGAAAATCCCGAGTCAAATTCTCCAGCTCCCAAGGGATCTTTCTATCTATTGATTGCTGACTGAAATCCCCTTGCCTCTTGCCTAAAGCCCCTTTCTAATCTGCACTGGGCCCCTGCCTGACTGAGCCCAGGTCAGAGCCCCGGGTCCGCAAGTGGATTTGGAGTCCCCAACTCACACCCAGGAACCCTGATAGCTGGCTCTCTCAGGGGAAACAAAACGCCCAGACCTGTTCATCATCAGCACTGACAACCCCTATCCCCTAACTGGACACTCACCTGATTCTCCAGAGGGCACCACCTCTCCGGGGACACCTACACAGAAGGAAAATCAGCGATCACATATCCATTATCCTCTGGGTGGGGAGCAGTTATACTGTGGGGCAGATGGATCTCATTCAGAGACTTTCCATTTGATCTGAGTGGGCCAAGAGGTGACTGGAGCAGGCTGGAGGGCTATTCCATCTCGAGGGGCAACTACCCACCAGCCACCAAAAGCCACTGTAGAAAGGCCTGTCCAGTGTTACAGGTCATCCAATTTCCCACAAGAGGCCAGAAATCCAGGTTTTATATCAACTTTTTTTTTTATTTATTTTAATAGAGAGAGAGAGAAAGCACACACTGGAGGTGCAAAGAGAGAGAATCCCAAGTAGGCTCCACACTGTCAGCACAGAGCCCGATGCAGGGCTGGAACGAACTCAGAAACCATGAGATCATGACATGAGCCGAAACCAAGAGACAGACGCTCAACTGGCTGAGCCACCCAGGTGCCCCTACATTAACTTCTTGATTATAGAAAAGGTGGGCACCTCTTGTATTCCACTGAATCAAAGACATCATCTGTGAGAAATGACATTATTTTCTATATTACTATGTAAGGAAAACCACTGCCAATTTTAATTGTAAGTTGCCAGCAATTTTCAGATGCATCCTGACCTTAGAGATATCTAAATGTGAAAAAGTAGGAGTTGTATAATTGATGAAATGTAATAATAATAGTAACGTTCCTTGAGCTAGATAAAACACATCTGCACACATGTGGGCATCAGTTTGCAACCTCTGCCTGTTCATGACTACACAGATGCAGATGACGACACCTAGCCATGTGGCCCAGCCCCACCAGGCCCTGAGTTCATGGGAACCAAGCTGGGCTGCACATTGGTAACTCTGGCCCCACACCCTGCTGAGTGTTGAGCTCCTTGTCTGGGCGGCTGAGGCTGATTTGAGCCCTCTGTACTTGTCCCGAGCTGCTGCCTCCCCAATTAATCTGGTTTAGGGTGGCCTACCCACCCCATTCATCCTGATTCTTGGTGCTTATTCTAGTTCCTGGGGACCTCTCTCCCAGCCTGTCAAATCCTTTCCCTCAAGGGCAGGGAGAACCCCTTGTAGCATCCCCCCCCCCCCCAACAGGTAGTCACCACACCTGTACACTTCCCATTCTTCATTGGGTCAGCCTCAGGACACAAACATCAGAAGAGGGCACTCAGCACACAACAATAAGCATGCTGAACTGTTTTTATGCAAATATGTCTTTATGTTGATATGCAAATAGGAAACATCATCTGCAGGTGACCTGAGGGGTCAGTACTGAGGGTACGGAGAACATATCAAGAACAGTATGAATTAATGAAACTCTAGGAGTGTAATTTACTTAGAATCTCCTAGGTCTTGGGGGGGAAAAGTAATTCACAAATTCACAAACTGTGGTGATATCTACCTTTCAGTGAATATGAATTACTTTTATGATGAGAAAAAAACATTTTTAAATATATGTAAATGTGACCGTTTCTCTCTCTTTCATTTTACACCCAGTGAAACCATTCCCACAGTACTTGAGTAATTGAAAACATTTTCCTAAACCAAGTAATACTTGGCTTTGTGAAAGAGAAAGAATGAGAGGAAGGAAGGAAGGAAGGAAGGAAGGAACAAAGAAACAAAGAAAGAAAGAGTTCAGGTAAGCAAATAAAACAGTATTAACTATTTACCCACAATGCTACCACCCAGAGGAAGACACCGGTAATATCTTGATGCAGAAATTAAAATATTCTGTTTACCTTTCTCAGAATTATTATCTAACACCTTATTATCAGGTGTTAGGAGACTATGTAGATTATAGAAATGTTGGATTAAACAAAGTTAAACAGGTTTTCATTTTCGTATCTGCAGTACGCATTTGTTAGGGTTTTTTGGCAAACTGGCTCATTCCTACAACTTGCCCCCATTGCATCAAAGTGCTACCAAGCAAAGTGCCATGTTTATAACTCCTTACTGTAATAACCACTATGTCTGGAGATGATTATTCCATGAAGTATTTAGAGATCAGATCCTTAATTTTCCCATGCATGTGTACATAGCCCACTATTCCAAGATAGTGCGTGCTAATCATGTTCTATTTCGCTGGTTGGAAAGCTCAGGCCCAGAAAGATTGGCCGACTTATCTAGGTCACCCTGCAAGTCAAGATTATAGTTCAGAAGAGAATCCGGGGCAGTCTCCCCATGGTAGAAAATGCTTGCCCCCATCCCCATCCGCCAATGTTCTAACCATTCATCTGGCCATATTTCCTATATTTTCCTAGCACTTTTCAGCCCACTGAAACACCCTCGTGATCTTGTTTCTGTCCCACAAAGTCCAGAGAGCTCACGTCTCTGTGTAGTTCCCTTTTCTCCAAGGCCACTGGACGATGACTTACCTCCATAGAGCTGAAGCTCGTCCTTCAAAAGGTCAGGCTCCTCATGCACAGCACCTGAGTGGAAACATCCTTTTAGCCAGCTCTTCCCAGTCACAGTATCCCAGGACAGCTT
The DNA here is from genome assembly GCF_022837055.1 of Prionailurus viverrinus. Lineage (NCBI taxonomy): Eukaryota > Metazoa > Chordata > Mammalia > Carnivora > Felidae > Prionailurus > Prionailurus viverrinus. Next base: position 53,439,461 of record NC_062562.1, read on the forward strand.
CCATCTCCCACACATCTGAAGTCTTAAAAAGTAACATAAGCCTTGTTTGTGCTGGGGTGAGCCTGGCAGTCTTTAAGAGGCAAGACAGCCTTCACAAGTACTTTCCCTTTATGCTGTCTGACCCCCCCACACGCTCAGAGGTGACTGTGGTCAGCTTCCTGGACCTGCGTCTGAGAGGTCCTGAGGATCTGAGAGGACCTGAGCCTCCTTCAAAGTCAATAGTCAGAGTTGCCAGTTTTTGAGCACTTACTATGTACCAACACAGAACTTAGATATTTATATTTAACATTTTGTTAGAACCCTGGGGTGACTGAGTGGCTCAGTCAGTTAAACATCCAACTCTTGATTTCCACTCAGGTCATGATCTCACAGTTCATGAGATCCAGCCCTGCCTTGAGCTCTGTGCTGACGGTGTGGGGCCTGATTGGGGTTCTCTCCCTGCCCCTTCCCTGCTTGTGTGCTCTCTCAAAATAAAAAACTAAACTTAAAAAAAAAATACTTTGTTAGATCCTTATGGAAATCCAATGAAGAAGGTATGAGTATCTCTTCTTCCCCCATTTTATGGGTAAGGGAACTGAGGGTCACAAAGTTAAATTATTCCCTGAAGGTCACACGGCCAGTAAGTGGCAATTCCAGGGTTCAAACCCAGATCTGTCACCAAAACCTGCAATCATAATCACTTTTATCTTCAGAAATAGAGCCCAGAACTCAACTCTAGCTTTCTGGGCAGCATTTATTAAACATCTCCCAGGTTCTGTGTGCCAGGTTCTGTACTAGGCATTAATACAGACTCTTCGCCTCATGCTCTTTTCTTCCCACAACCCACTTAGGCCAAAATGTATTTAAATTTTTTATTTTTGCAAAAGTTTTCTTCTGGTTGTTAAAATAGAACACGTTCACTGTTCTATTTTATAGCCAAAAAAGCAAAAGCCAAAAATCACCCACAATTTAACCATCCAAAGATATCCAGAGATAACCACTCCTGACACTTTGCTATTTTTCCTTCCAGTCTTATTTATGGCCACGTATGTGTGAATTTTTACAGAGTATATATAAGATCAAACCAGTCATATAATTTGGCATCTTTCTTGGTCACTTCAGAGATGTATGAAGAACAGAACTGTAGCCAGGGAAGGGTGTATTTTGCTGTCGTTGGACACGAGGCTGCTTGCCATTGGTGCCTTACTATAAACACGGCTGTGAGGAACATCTTTAAAAAATTTTTTTAAGCATTTATTCATTTTTCAGAGTAAGAGAGACAGAGCATGAGCGGGGGAGGGGCAGAGAGAGAGGGAGACACAGAATCAGAAGCAGGCTCCAGGCCCTGAGCTGTCAGCCCAGAGCCCAATGCGGGGCTTGAACTCACGGACAGCAAGATCATGACCTGAGCTGAAGTCAGACACTCAACCGACTGAGCCACCCAGGCACCCTGTGAAGAACATCTTCACGCAGGTATGCTCATTCCCACTGAGAAACTCAATCAGGAGCTGGGTGGGCAAAGGAGAAATGGCAAGGCTTATCGCCTACCAGGTGAGCTGTCCCTGGGGGGGTGTCCAGCCCCCTGGCTCTGCCGACGTTTTCGGGTTACTCTGGGGTGCTGGTCCTCATCACTGCTCCCTGCAAGGAACAAACACAAACTCCAGGAGAACCTCAGCCTGGCATGAGCCTGAAATACATTCGTTCTGATGTTTGTTCTCAGAATTTAGCTTATATGAGGAGTGTGGTCTGGAGGAAAGAGCACTGTTTGGGGGGGAGGGGCGGTGGTGAGGGAGGAGTAGATCAGCCACAAACTTTCTGTGTGACCTTGGACAACTCATTTAATATTTCCACTGTTGCTTTCATGAAGATAAGATGAGGTCACCTGAGGCATCCTATGATAAGCACAGGGGCTGTGTCATCTCTGTGTCCCCACATCATCTTTGCTCCCACTGGGAAGGCCCTTCCCATTTGTCTCCTTTATCTTGAAGATTAAGGAGTAGGAAGGCTTTTCTAACTGCCCCAGTTCACGCTCATCGTCGCCCTCCCTCATCTGGGTTACGATCACATCAGCTATCTGTGCTTGACACAGTGGGCATGAGGGCCAGCGGTGATGGTGTTCGTCTCTCCAACCATCTTGAACTCCTGAAGGACAAGGCCTGGGTCCCTACTGTTCTAAGGGTGCCCAGCCGGGAGGAGGAGCTTGATCAAGACTTGAAGAATGACAGAGTTGTTAGCACTTGGACCAGTCAGTGTTGCAGGAATTCAGGCCTGGGAGCCAGGAGCTCCTGGCTTCATGTCCAGAGGACTCCTTTTTCCTGAGGATGACCGAATGGCTCTGGCAGCGTGAATGTCCCTCAGTGTGCTTGCGGAGCTCCTGCTTAATCGTGGATAAATTTTAAATTTCCAGGAAGCTAGATTAACTGTGTTTTAAAATCAGGGCATATGTGATGTCAGCTAGGTACAGAGGAAAAGGCATCAGGAAGTACATCAAGATTACAACAGCAGGGGTGATTGGGTGGCTCAGTTGGTTGAGTTTCCAACTCTTGGTTTTGGCTCAGGTCATGAGCTCAGGGTCCTGAGAATGAGCGCTGCGTCTGGCTCCGCGTTGAGCATGGAGCCTGCTTGAGATTCTTTCTCTCCCTCTCTCTCTGCTCCTCTTTCTCTCTCTAAAAAAATAAATTAAATTAAGAAAAAAAAGTTGCAATGGCAGTATTTATCTCAGAAGATGGGATTTTGGTTAGCTTCTATTTTCTTCTTTTCTGTATTTTATAAATATTAATCAATGTAAAAAAAACTTTTTCATTGCGTTTTGCAAAATATAAAACAACACAGAAAATGAAACAAAACATTATTCCAAATTCTATCGGCCAGGGACAACCTCCCTCAACATGAAAAATGAACATTATTTTAGCTTTCTCTATGATGTATTCATAATATGTAATTTTTTGTAAAAGGTATTATAGTATTAAATGCTTTCTAAAATGAGGACAATTTTTAGATGTGCTCTCTAATTCGATTATTTAAAAAAGTAACCCTGGCAGAAAGAGTCACAGTTTGCTGCTACTTGGTACCCCAGTATCCATCCCAGAGCCTGGCACATGTTGGTGCTTAACAAATATTTACTGAATAAATGTAAGGAAACACAGTAATATGTGTTCAGTGATTATCTCTGGGTGACAGAGCACAGGGTGATTTTCTTCTTCTTTCTACTTCCTTATATGCTCCACATTTTTACAGTGTTTCTATGTGCAATCTTGCACAATAAAAAGTTTTAATTAAAAAGCAACAGGATGCATTAAAAAAGATATATAGGGAGAGGAGTACTGGCTGCTGGACTATGAGTTAGGGTCCCCAGTATGGAGGAAGGCTGAGGATACAGTGAAGTGCCAGCCAGGCTTGGGGTCGAAAGGGCTAATGGTCACCAGCAAAGCCCAAAGCATGGGCAGGGTGTGAGTTCTAGCAGCATACCAGCCTTTGTGGATCAGAGATCAGAATCCCGATATCAGCATGTCTCTGTGCTTCTGTGTTTCTTTTCTTGTTGCTTTTTCCTTAGTGTTCAGTTTTGCTAATCACAGGCAGTCCCATGTGTGCTACAGAGACCTGAGGGAAGGGGCTTATGGTCACACTTGGGGGAGGACATTTGTAGGGGAGCAGCACCCCCAAGGGTCAACCTGAATGGGAAGACAGAATGTCACCTCCCACCCAGGGAGGAGAAAAAAAAAAGGACAAGCAAGAGCCCCATAATACCGGGAAACTCTTCTTCCAGGGCTAAACCTAATCGGGGATGGGTGTGTATATCCATTCTTGATTCTCGAACAATAAGGGTTTGAACAATAAGGGTCTGTCTGGGTCTACTTACATGCAGATTTTTTTTAAGTTTTTTTTTTTTTTATTTAATTATTTTGAAGGAGACAAACAGTGCAGTGGGGGAGGGGCAGAAAGAGAGGGAGAGAGAATCCCAAGCAGGCTCCACACTGCCAGCACAGAGCCCGATGTGGGGCTCGACACGAAACCCGGAGATCATGACCTGAGCCGAAACCCAGAGTTGGATGCTTAACCGACTGAACCACCCAGGCGCCCCTGTAAGCAGATTTTTTACCTCACTGCGTTATAAATGTATTTTCTCTTCCTTTTCCTACTTTTTTTTTAAATTTTAGATATTTAAATATTTATTTATTTATTTAGAGCACACAGGTAGGGGAGGGGCAGAGAGAAAGGGAGAAGAGAGAATCCCAAGCAGGCTCCGGCTGACAGCACAGAGCCCAGCATGGAGCTCGATCTCACAAACTGCGAGATCATGACCTGAGTCGAAATGAAGAGTCTGATGCTTAACCGTCTGAGCCACTCAGGCACTCCAGGGGATAATCTTAACAGTTTTTTTTTTTTAGAGCTGTTACTATGTGCAAGGTGCTAAGACTTTAGATGTGCAAAGAATGTAATCCTCCCCACAATTCCATGAGGTAGTAGCTTTTGCTATCATCCCCAGTTTATAGATGAGGGCCCCAAGGCACATTGGGTTTAGCAGTTTACCCAAAAGGACACATAGCTGGTGAGTGGCAAAGAAAGGGTTTGGACCTAGGCAGGCTGGTGCACTGAGTTCAACAGCAGAGTGCTCCTGAAAAGCCTAAAATTACTTTACATGAGATGCAGCCGCTTGAGGGGCTTTCTGGGAAGCATGAAAATTAGCTGTAAAGATATCACAGAATAACAGAATACTCAGGATATGACGGCAAAAATTTTTAAACAGAGGACCAAATTGTCTGTGTGGTTAGTTATAACTGTGTACAAGTTGCATGTATCGACAGGTGGGGTCTGGAAGGGAATATGGAAAAATAGAGTTGAAGTATCAAGGCAGGAGATTATGGGGGATTGTTTTCTCATGTAAATGCTTTTCTTGAATAATATTACGAATATATATACATATGTACTAATCTTTGCTATACCTGAAGAAGTGGAGGATGACGAAGAGGAAGAGGAGGAGGAAGATGAAGAGGAGGAGGAGGAGGAAAAACACTTGTCTCTCTTGGGTTGTTCTTGAGGAAAGAGTCCAGCTTCCCTGTCTTGCTTGTGGAAATCCGTCTCTCCATCTGGGAGGCACACATAGGCAAGGATGAGTGTTTCTTGCCCTTCCTACCCCAGAGACCACCAAGACCTCCCCAGGTGTCTCCTTGGACTTGGGGGCCAGGAATGGCTGGGATCTTTTCCCAAACATGTAGGGCCAGTGGAAGGTGCAGGAGATCAGAGTTCTCAGAAGCCTCAGGGGCTCTAGGAAGACCCAAGGCATAAATTTCTCTGAATATGGAGACTAGAGAGGGGCTTTTCAGCCCCCATCCTGCCCAGAGGTCACTAGACTGTGTTGCCAATGTAGGATTCACTGTAAATTACAGGGCAGGTATGATCTGGTCAAGCGAACCCTCTCATCCCCCATTCTGGGGCCGAGCAGGACCATTCCCACCTTCTCGGGACTCTCCCCAGTGCGAGACCCTCTCCTAAGTCCCCAGAACCCCCTTGAGATTTGGGAAGCAACTGAGGGTCTGCAAAGCTAAAGGGTTCTAGGGGACAGACTGGACCAAGTGTGTGTGTGTGTGCATGTCTGTGTGTGTAAAACACTACTTCTCCAGAGGATTCAACTGTGACTTGAGCCACTGTGAAACATGAGCTAAGCAGAGCCTTCTGTTCCACCAGCACTGCTGGACTCTACCTCCCACATGGCTTTGCCCAGAGGGTGAGAGGAGGCAAACATACAGTCCAGATCTTCTGTTTCTCCAGGGACTCGACTGTGATCTTGAGTCTGGGAAGAAGGTCTTGAAGTCTCCATGGTTTTCCCTGGAAGAATAACAGTAAGTAATCAGAATAACAATAATAATTAATTTCACCTCAGTTAATCCCCTTAATGTGTAAACAGCTTGGCAAATAAAGAAGAAAAAGACAAACACCCAATATTCAAAAACACAAGAAAACAACTTATAAAAAAAGAATATACAATTAGGGAAATTTAAATAATGATCATCTTTTGATAATATTGGTAACTTATTTATTTTTTTAAAAAATAGACTTTAGTTGTCAGAGCAGTTTGAGGTTCACAGCACAATTGAGTGGATGGTACAGAGATAACCAACATGCCCCCTGGCCCCAAACATGTATTTTTAGGTGTGATATTTATTTACTTATTTTATTTTATTTTTAAAATTTTTGGGGCGCCTGGGTGGCGCAGTCGGTTAAGCGTCCGACTTCAGCCAGGTCACGATCTTGCGGTCCGTGAGTTCGAGCCCCGCGTCAGGCTCTGGGCTGATGGCTCAGAGCCTGGAGCCTGTTTCCGATTCTGTGTCTCCCTCTCTCTCTGCCCTTCCCCCGTTCATCCTCTGTCTCTCTCTGTCCCAAAAATAAATAAACGTTGAAAAAAAATTTAAAAAAAAAATTTTTTTTTAACGTTTTATGTATTTTTGAGGCAGGGAGAGACAGAGCATGAACAGGGGAGGGTCAGAGAGAGGGAGACACAGAATCTGAAACAGGCTCTAGGCTCTGAGCTGTCAGCACAGAGCCCGACGTGGGGCTCGAACTCATGGACCGCGAGATCATGACCTGAGCCAAAGTCGGCCGCTCAACCGACTGAGCCACCCAGGTGCCCCTAGGTGTGATATTTATATAAGGTTATATTGAGTTAAAGTGTCCATAAATGTAAGGATAAATACTGAAATTTTTATGATAAAATTATATGATGTCTGGGACTTTCTTCAACATGATCTTATTGGGGGGTTGGAGGGTGTAGGTGGGAGTCCAAATAAACAAACACGACCACGAGTTAATAGTTATCGGAGCTCTATCAAAATATAAATTGTGGTTATCTCTGAGTGGTGATATAATGTATTTTCCGTTTCTTATTTTTACTTTACATTTTCTAAATTTTTAACAGTATTGCTTTTGTTGTAATAAAACAGCCAAGAATCTTTCCTTAGTTAAAAATGTAATATGCCAATATCAGAATAGTATATATCAGTGTATATCAGTACTTAAGCCCTTTTACAAAGGGTTTCTCTGGGCCTGATCACAAACCAAAGTCAGGTAGGAATTTGGCTTAATTGCTCCTCACATTTGAATTATAGTTTCTAGACAACAAAACTTCCCCAAATATTGTGTCCTTTGACTGTTACAATCACCCTTCAAGGTATTTTTATTACCCCTATCTTATAGAGGCACAGAACCCATATGAATACACCTCAAAACATTGGTCTGGGGCACAAAACTACTCAAAGGCCACTCTGGAGTCCGGCCCTGCTGGAATGCCTTTCCAGCTTTCCATGCATTTCCATGGAATTCCAGCATCCACGATTATGGTGACGGTAAGGGCAGGAAGCAGGCACTTGAAGGTGAAGAGCAAAGTTTGGAAATCTATCCCATCAGGACACTATACTTCGTACTTTCCTGAAATTCTGAGAGGGAGCTAGAGGTAACTCTGGAGGGTGGCTTTCGGGTGAACGTAAAAGGCCATAACTGTGGCCTTGGAAAATCCAAATGGCTGACCAGAGTCAGCTAGTGCTCTCAGTGGGGAAGATATATGGAGAAGGGCTCCCCTACAAAACCTTTATTTTAGCTGGGCACATGGCCACCCAGCTACGGACTATGTTCCCAGCATCCCTTGAAGCTAAGTGTGGCCATTTGACTACATTCCTGCCAATGGAATGTGTGTGGATGTGATACGTGTGGTGGTGTGACAGTAACTGTTTAATGGCTCTCCAGGAAAAAAAGTACATACACATGCACACACACACACATTTGTTATAAGTTACTGATGTAAAAAATGCATAGCATACAGTTTACAAATAATAAAATATACAGTACCCTTTATTGCAAATCCCACACACCTGTAACTTCAGTGTGATTTGGAATTTCTTGCAAAACCTGCTATCAGTTTTTTATAAGTCCATCACCAGCAATAGTGTCAAAATCAAACTACTGTAAGTTATTGATTACTATCAGTTTCAGCAAAAAAGTTGCCGACACGATTGATGAACGTGAATACTCATAATGTAAATGTCAGCTGATATTTTCTTTCACATTAACGAGTAAGACAAAAGTGAAACAACCAAGGCATTCATTGTCAGTGATATGAGCAACTTCTTTGCTGAATCGCATTAGTTTTCAAATTCCGGAAGACTATTTTCTCGACTTGTGCTATTTACAATGTAATGGCTGTAGGTGCAACCCAGTTTTAGGTTGAATCTGCATTATTAGTGTTTTCTTGATCACTTTCTAACATTTAGACCATCAACAAAACGAACCATCAAGCTCTGATTTGTAGAGGTGACTATTTTCTGTGGTGTAAATGAAAGGGTGGGCCTACGCCAGCCGACTCCATCTTGTTCTGTGTCCTTCACCTTGACCACACCTCCTCCCCTTGAGTAACCCCCCCCCCACCTGCCTAACAGGACTCAGACCCTTCCCCAGCCAATCGGCTGAGGCCATAGCCATTACCTCATCAACTGCCTCAGGCCCCAATAAAACCTTTGTCCTTTTGAAACTCGCTCTCTCTCCCTGGTATCTCACCGCTGCGTCGGTGCAGGTAGGGGACTGAGCTTGAGCTAGCTTGAATAAAGGCTCTTTTGCTTTTACATCGGACTCGGCTCCCTGGCGGTATTCGGGGATCACAAATTCTGGGCATAACATTTGGGGGCTCGTCCGGGATCCCCAAGACCCCCGAGGGACCCCTGACCCGGAGAGCCTGACTGGCCACGGTTAGTGTCTGTCTGTTTGTTCTGTCTTTTCTGTGTGAGCTCATTTCTGGAATTCTGGTAGTGCCCGACGCGGTCTAAGTGGACGCACTGGAGGACCACGGGCTGGGAGTTTCAGAAGACATTCCTATTCTCCCTTCTGGAGGGACATGGAATCCCCTCATCTGTTTTGGAGGGATGTGGAATCGCCTCAAAGGTCTGAGATGAGGCGGGTTGCTCCCGCTGGTTGGCGTGAGGCCGTCGTCTTTGGAGGGACGTGGAATCCCCTCATCGGTTTTGGAGGGACGTGGAATCCCCTCAAAGGTCTAAGTTAGCTTTCAGTTTTGCTTCCATGGAGTTGGAAGACTTTCTAGGGGCCCTCTGTTTGTCTGTTTTTGTGTTTCTCTGTTTTGTTCTGTGGACTTACTGGACGGACGTTATGGGACAGACTCAGACTACCCCTCTACCCACCCTCTTGGCTTAAGCCCTTCCTAGCCCCGCTCCCTCCAGAGCCAAACCCATTCTTGCTTTGCAGGGGACAAAGAAGAAGAAAAGTCTTACCCAGCCTTCAGCACCCCTCTACCCTGTCATACAGGGGGGTACTGAAGAAGAATTAATTTTTCCTCCCCCGTATAACCCCTCTAGGGTGCCGGAAGAACACCATCCTCCCCCTCCGGGGGAGGCAGACGCTGTTCTGAGAGCGGGAGGTGGAAATGCTCCAGTGGGAAGCCCGCCCTTTACCAGACAAAGGGCTCAGAGGGAGCAATCCGCCTCCGCCGCCGACTCCACTATTCTGCCCCTGCGAGCCACCGGACCCCCAGACGCGGAGGGGAATCAGCCCCATCACTATTGGCCTTTCGCCACTAGTGACCTCTACAATTGGAAAGCTCAGAATCCTAAGTTTTCCGAGAAACCGGCAGGGCTTATTGATTTATTAGACTCTGTTCTTTTTACCCATCAGCCCACGTGGGACGATTGCCAGCAGCTTTTGCAGGTCCTGTTCATGACTGAAGAAAGAGAAAGAATCCTCAATGGGGCCCGAAAACTAGTTCCAGGCGCAGACGGGAATCCCACCACCAACCAGGCTCAGATAGATGCCTCCTTCCCCTTAACTCGGCCCCAGTGGGATTTCAACACGGCAGAAGGTAAGGAGAGGCTCCGGGTCTACCACCAGACTCTAATGGGGGGTCTCCGAATCGCTGCTAGAAAGCCAACCAATTTGGCCAAGGTAGGAAATGTACAACAGGGAAAAGATGAATCTCTGGCTGCCTTTTTAGAACGGATCATGGAGGCATTCCGTACCTATACCCCTATGGATCCAGAGGCTCCGGAAAGCAAGGCAGCTGTTATCATGGCCTTTGTAAACCAATCGGCCATAGACATTAGGAGAAAATTACAGAAAATAGATAGACTAGGAGAAAAAAGTCTGCAGGACTTACTGGTGGGAGCCAAAAAGGTATATAATAACTGGGAGCCTCCTGAGGACAAGCAGGCTCGCGCCATGGCGGCTGTCAGCAGTAAGCAGACTCGAGACCTGGACAGAATACTACTAGCTACCACTGCTGACTTCCCCGAGGAACGAGACCGCCATCTCTGGCAGCTGGCAGACGACGCAAGAAAAGGTAAAGGAACCACCAAGGGGAGGAAGCAGAGGCTGCAGAAGGATCAGTGCGCATACGGCAAGGAGATAGGGCATTCGGCCCTTGATTGTCCAAAAAGGGCCGGCGGGAAGGGAAGCAAGACTGATCAAGTAAAAGTCCTAGAGCTAGATGAACTAAGTGATTAGGGGAGTCGGGGTTCGGACCCTCTCCCCAAACCCAGGGTAACTCTTAAAGTGGAGGGGACCTCTGTTGACTTCCTTGTCGACACCGGAGCACAACATTCGGTCCTCCGCACCCCACAAGGTAAACTAGCCAGCAAGAAGTCCTGGGTACAAGGGGCAACTGGTATGAGCCAGTATTCATGGACTACCCGAAGAACAGTAGATTTGGGAACGGGCCGGGTATCCCACTCCTTTATGGAAATACCAGAATGCCCCTACCCGCTGTTAGGACGGGACTTACTGACCAAGATTGGAGCTCAGATAACTTTCAGACAAGGGGGGGCCTCAGGTCACCGATGGCAAGGGCCACCCCATCCAGGTCCTGACCATGAAACTGGAGGATGAATACCGCCTCCACCAGGAGGCGCTCCCGAGAGAGGATAATATAGACAGATGGCTACAAGAATTCCCCTCGGTTTGGGCAGAGACAGGGGGGATGGGACTAGCTGCTCACAGGACCCCAGTCCTGGTAGAGCTCAAGCCAGGAGAGAGTCCGGTAAGGATCAAACAATACCCCATGTCTCAGGAGGCCCGGAAGGGGATCCAGCCACACATCCGGAGACTACGAAGCCTAGGGGTACTAGTTCCTTGCCAGTCTGCCTGGAACACCCCCCTACTGGCAGTCAAAAAGCCTCACACAAATGACTACCGACCGGTACAAGACCTCCGGGAAGTAAATAAGAGGGTCACGGACATACACCCAACTGTTCCCAACCCATATACTCTCTTGAGCTCCTTGGTGCCCTCCAGGGTCTGGTATACTGTACTAGATTTAAAGGATGCCTTCTTCAGTCTGCCGCTGGCACCCCAGAGCCAACCCTTGTTTGCCTTCGAGTGGCATGATCCAGAGGAGGGCTACAGTGGGCAACTAACCTGGACACGGCTACCTCAAGGATTCAAAAATTCACCCACCATCTTCGACGAGACACTACACGAGGACCTGGGTAAGTACAGAAGGGAGCACCCTGGCCTCACCCTCCTACAGTACGTAGATGACATCCTGATTGCTGCCGACAAGGCCAAAAGACTGTGAGCGAGGGACCCAGGAACTGCTGCCTACCCTGGGGGCCTTAGGGTACTGGGCATCCGCAAAGAAGGCTCAGATATGCAGGAAGAGAGTAAGTCACGTGGGATATATCCTGGAGGGTGGACAGCGGCGGTTATCAGATGCCAGAAAAGAAACTGTCCTAAAGATCCCTACTCCCACCTCCCAAAGAGAAGTGAGGGAATTCCTAGGATCAGCCGGCTACTGCCGCCTCTGGGTTCCAGGTTTTGCTGAGGTTGCCAAGCCCCTATATGAAGCTACCAAAGAGGGGAAAACATTTAAATGGACTGAAAAAGAAGAAATTGCCTTTAATCAGTTAAAAAAAGGCCCTCCTAAGTGCCCCAGCCCTGGGACTACCAGACATTACGAAGCCCTTCCACCTCTTTGTAGACGAACATAAGGGAAGAGCAAAAGGGGTTCTAACTCAAGCCTTTAGCCCCTGGAACCGCCCAGTGGCTTACCTGTCTAAGAAACTAGACCCAGTGGCTGCCGGCTGGCCGCCATGCCTAAGAATTATTGCGGCGACAGCACTCCTAGTCAAGGATGCAGACAAACTGACCCTAGGACAGGAGATCTGGATCACGACCCCACACGCCATTGAAGGGGTCCTGAAACAGCCTCCGGATAGATGGATGAGCAACACATTACCAGAGCTTCCTACTCAACCCTCCAGGAGTGCGGTTCCACCCCAGTGCAGCCCTCAATCCTGCAACCCTGCTGCCCGACCCTGACCTAGGTGCTCCACTACATGACTGTGCGGGAATCCTGGAACAAGTACATGGATTCCAGACGGACCTGACCGACCGGCCCCTCCCCGATGCCGAGGCTACTTGGTTCACTGATGGCAGCAGCTTTGTGCGAGATGGACACAGGTATGCGGGTGCAGTGGTGGTTACCGAAACGGACACCGTATGGGCGGAGGCTCTACCCTCCGGAATGTCAGCCCAGCGAGCAGAGCTCATAGCCCTCACCAAGGCGCTGATGCTGGGAGCTGGAAAATGACTTAACATATACACAGACAGCTGTTATGCATTTGCCACAGCTCATATTCATGGGGCAATTTATCAGGAGAGGGGGTTACTGACGGCAGAAGGACGGACTATAAAAAATAAGCAGGAGACACTTAACCTGCTTACGGCCTTATGGCTTCCCGCCAAGCTAGCCATTATCCACTGCCAAGGGCACCAAAAAGCTGATAACCCAGTAGCTAGAGGTAATCGAAAGGCTGACCAGGCAGCCAAGGCAGTAGCCCTTACTCCAGTCCCCACCATGACCATACAACTACCGGACCCGGGAGACCCAGTTTTACCAGACCAGCCCAAATACTCCCAGGAGTTACAGCAGATCAAGAAACTCCCCATGGCCCAGGAGATAAAGGGATGGTGGTGCTCGTGCTGCCAGACCGGCTCGGAGTCTCAATATTAGAGCACATGCATCGGTCTACTCACATGGGGGCCCGAAAATTAAAAGACTTAATCCGACATGCCGGAATCAAGATTCACCAACAGGACACCAAAATAGAGCAAGTTGTATCTGCCTGCAAGACCTGCCAACTCACCAATGCGAGAGCCACATCAAATAAAAAAGGAACCAGGCTCAGAGGCACCAGACCGGGAGCCCAATGGGAAGTCGACTTCACTGAAGTCAAACCAGGAAAGTATGGTTATAAATATCTTTTATTATTTACAGACACCTTCTCTGGCTGGGTGGAGGCATACCCAACCAAGCATGAAATGGCTCAGACGGTGGCTAAGAAGCTACTAGAAGACATCTTACCCAGGTATGGTTTTTCTGCCATGGTAGGATCAGACAATGGACCAGCTTTTATCTCGCAGGTAACACAGGCAGTAGCCAAGGCGGTGGGGGCAAACTGGAAATTACATTGTGCTTATAGGCCCCAGAGCTCAGGACAGGTAGAAAGAATGAATAGAACCCTAAAAGAGACCCTTACCAAATTAACCATGGAGACTGGCGGGGACTGGGTGACTCTTCTACCGTACGCCCTTTACCGGGTTAGAAACACTCCTTACACTCTGGGTTTTACTCCCTACGAGGCCACCCCCTGTTATTCCCAGTCTTCGAGCTGAACTTATTGCTGAGTTTAAAGATCAAGAACTTTTTCTTTCCTTGAGAGGGCTCCAGAGGGCGCACGAGGACATTTGGCCACGCCTCTCTGCCATCTACGAGGCTGGCCCGACCCCGACACCTCATCAGTACAGGCCAGGAGACTGGGTCTACGTCAAGAGGCACCACCGAGAGACCCTCAAGCCGCGCTGGAAGGGACCCTACATCGTGGTGTTGACAACCCCCACCGCTCTCAAAGTAGACAGCATCGCGACCTGGGTCCATCACACCCACGTTCGGCCAGTGGACCCCTCCTCCGTCCGGAAGGACTTCGTCACGTGATGGGCCATCAGTCGGGACCAACACAACCCGCTCAAGCTCAAGCTACAGCGCATTCGACCCACCTAATATTGGTAACTCTGTTAACTCTGCTTGTCATTGCTCATGCTGCTGGGAGTCCCCACGCCCCCCAAAACATCACCTGGCAGATCATAGACACCAGGTCGGGGACAATACTTAATCAGACCTCCCAGAGCCACCCCAGGGAAACTTGCTCCCCAGAACTTTGCGTAAACCTCCAAACTCTGTTCCCCTTGTCACCATAAATGCAGCCGGTCCCATGATTGGGTCCCTAAGCTACATGACAAGGGGGGAATGAAAGGGCGGGCCTACGCTGGCCGACTCCATCTTGTTCTGTGTCCTTCACCTTGACCACACCTCCTAACCCCCCCCCCCTCACCTGCCTAACAGGACTCGGACCCTTCCCCAGCCAATCGGCTGAGGCCATAGCCATTACCTCACCAACTGCCCCTAGGCCCCAATAAAACCTTTGTCCTTTTGAAACTTGCTCTTTCTCCCTGGTATCTCACCGCTGCGTCGGTGCAGGTAGGGGATTGAGCTCGAGCTAGCTCGAATAAAGGCTCTTTTGCTTTTACATCGTACTTGGCTCCCTGGCAGTATTTGGGGATCACGAATTCTGGGCATAACATAAATACTCCCACCATGACTGATTTCAAGCTACCAATATGAGGTCATGGAGTGCAGAGTCGGGAAGGGATGTACCATAGAACACATTATGTGGTGTTTCTACCCTATGAAAATCTACCTATGAAAATCTCAAGTGCCTAGGTAATAGCAGAAAGTAGTGAAATATATTAGGAAGTCATACATTTTCAGCACGTATTAACTTTGTTTTTTAATATACTTTAATTGTACATTTCTTTTTTTATTAAAACTTTTTATTCTTATTTTTTTTAATGTTTTTATTATTTATTTTGGAGACAGAGAGAGAGAGAGAGAGAGAGAGACAGAATGTGAACTGGGGAGGGGCAGAGAGAGAGGGAGATACAGAACCTGAAGCAGGCTCTAGGCTCTGAGATGTCAGCACAGAGCCCAACACGGGGCTTGAACTCACAAACCATGAGATCATGACCTGAGCCAAAGTTGGCCATCTAACCAACTGAGCCACCCAGGTGCCCCTAAAACATTCTTTTTAAAAAATGTTTATTTTTGAGAGAGACTGAGAAGGAGAGCAAGTGGGGAAGGGGCAGACAAAGAGGGAGACAGAGGATCCAAAGTGGGCTCGTCGCTGACAGCAGAAAGCCTGATGCAGGCCTCGAACTCGTGAACAAAGAGATCATGACCTGAGCCGACATCGGATGCCCAAACGACTGAGCCACCCAGGTGCCCCTTAATTGTACATTTCTATAACTTAATAAAGGTTGGGTTTAATAATCAGCGTCCAAAGTTCCTAAAGATTTGACAATCTATGCTCACAGGTGATACAGCCTGGTGTCAGCTCCAGGCATACTTCTGCTTGCATTCTATTTCCTCTTTCCTGCTTTGTATATGCTGGAACTCAGACACCAGGTGGGGGTGGGGGGAAGTGAAACAATCTCCTTCATGCATAACAAGCCAATACCCCAGGGAATTTCTGAGCAAGAAGTCAAAAGGAAATCTAAGCCTGGAAAGGCCTCATGCCCCAGAGCCACCAGCCCACCTGAACCTGCCTCTGATCTGCTGTGTGCACGGAAATAAACCTCTCTTATTTGAGCCTGTGATTTGGTCTATTTGTTACAGCAGCATTGCCTGTTGTGCAGGCTTCATTTGGAAGCCTCCCATATTTCTTCTCCCAGTTCAGAGTCTAAGCCCTCAACTCAGGGTAGATTCCCTACTCTCTGACCAGTTTAGATTAGGGTTACTAACCTCAACGCTCCTGACATTCAGCACCGATGATTCTTTATATGTGCAAGGTGTTTATCCTCCTGACTAGATGCCAGGAGCATCCCCCAACGAGTTGTTGTGATGGTCAAAAATGTCTCCAGATACTGCTCAATGTCCCCGGGGGCAAAAGTCACCCCCACTTGAGGACCACTTGTATAGAGAATCTATTCTTTTTTAAAAATTTAATTGTGTTAAGATTTTTTATTGAGGTATAATTGGCATATAACATCATATTTGTTTCAGGTGTACAACATGATGATTCAATATTTGTATACATTGTGAAATGATCACCACAGTAAATCTAGTTACCATATGTTCCCATACAGAGTTACAAATTCTTTTTCTTATGATGAGAACTTTTAAGATCTATTCTTTTAGCAACTTTCAAATATGCACTACTGTATTATTAACCATAGTCACCATATTGTACATTACATCCCCAGGACTTATTTATTTTATTCCTGAAAGTTTGTACCTTTTGACTGACCATTTCAGCCATCCCCAGCCCCTGTCTCTGGAAATCACCAATCTGTTCCCTGTATCTATGAGTTTTGGGTTTTTACAGGTACGTATGGTTGTTTTTAGTGCAGAATCTACTCTTTTTTTGAGAGAGAGAGAGAGAGAGAGTGAGCAGGGGAGGGGAAGAGAGAAGGGGGAGACAGAGGATCCAAAGCAGGCTCTTTGCTGTCAGCAGAGAGCCCGATGTGGGGCTCGAACTCACAAACCATGAGGTCATGATCTGAGCTGAAGTCGGATGCTTAACTGACTGAGCCACCCAGGAGCCCTGGTACAGAATCTACCCTTAATCCACCACAAGACCTTGGCAAGGCAATATCCTTCCCTGTGCCTCAAAGGCAGGCCACCTGGGCCTGGATCCTATCAGACACTTCTAGTTGTGGATCTTGGGCAAATTGATCTCTCGCTGTCTGTTTCCTCATCTGTAAAATGGGGACAATAATAGTGCTTCTCTCATAGTGTTGTGAAAATCGCATGAATTAAAATACGTAAAGCATTTAGAACAATGCTTGGTATAAAGCAGGAGTGAAATAAATGCCAGCTGAGATGAAGTCAGGCCTCCAGAGACCTAGGCCATTCTTTCTTACTGTCAAAATTTGTATCTGACCTTCCAAGCACAGCTCAAATGCCACCTCCTTCATGAAGCCCTGTGCCAGTTGCTAGTACCTAACCAATCACCAGCCTCCTTACCTCACTCCCTTAATCCTCCTCTCCTCAGCACCCCTGTCCTTCTTTCTTGCTATCAAAACTGCAGTTTTGGTCATTATTACAACAGGAACAGCAAGAACACAGCATTTGTATAGTGTATACAAGCAGATGGACCAGGGTCCAACCACATTCCTGTCACCTGTGCACGGGATGCCCTTGGGCAGACGGGTCCCCTTCTCTCAACTCTAGTGATCTCAGTTGTGAACTGGTGACAGTAGAACCACAGGGAGGAAAGATGGCCAGGGCCTGCCCTTAGCAGGGCTCAGTGAATGTGAGTTTCCTCTCTTACAGACCTCCTATTACTCTCGACCATTCGGTGTCCAGCCCCAGGCCTGCCCATGCCCTGTCAAAGTAGTGTCTGACCTTCCAGGCACAGCTAAAATGTCACCTCCTTTATAAAGCCCTGTGCTAGTTGCCTAACCAGTCCTCATCCTCCCTACCCTACCCTACTCAG
Source organism: Prionailurus viverrinus (assembly GCF_022837055.1). Classification (NCBI taxonomy): domain Eukaryota; kingdom Metazoa; phylum Chordata; class Mammalia; order Carnivora; family Felidae; genus Prionailurus; species Prionailurus viverrinus. The sequence goes on from NC_062562.1 coordinate 53,456,980, forward strand.
CCCTGCCCTTCTTTCTTGCTAACAAAACTGCAATTTTGTTCTTCCAGCTCCAGTTAGATACTTGTTTTCTCAACCTCCCTTGTAGCTGGGAGTGGCCACGAGACCCAGTTTCGGCCAAGGAGAAGTGAGCAGGGGTTTGGCTGGGGTTCTGGGAAAGGTTTTGCTTCTCCTGACAAAAGAAACCAACAGTGCTGGTGCTGTGCCTTGGCTCTCCTTCCTTCCTTGAACATGAACCAGCTGAGCCACCCAGGAGCCCCTGTAGTCAGAAGTTTTGATACACACTTCCCCTTTCCTATATCACAGTTATGTTAATTGAGCACCTACTATGTGCTAGCATTGGGGATACATGGTGAACAAGTTACATCCCTGTCCTCAAGGAATTTTGTGGTAGACCAGGGGGCTGTGGGAGCCCAGGGGACAAATCAGACCAGAGTTAGTCAGGGAAGATTCCTGAAGGAGGGAATGCTGGGGTGAGTTTGGAAGGGCCAGAGGGAACAACGTGCAAAGGCATACAGGCAAGGGGCTTTGTCCCACATGGGAAACAGTTGCAGGAAACAACTCTAAAGAAGAAAGGGATTTGGGGGAGGCCCAGAGTGGACCTCCACCTTATCCTCAGGCATATTGCTCTCCTGAGCCTAGTCAATTCTGCCTCGTACCAGATTCTTCTTCCTCAAGGGAGGGCACTTTGTTGCACAATTCCAGGGACCGCTGTTCTTATTCACCTTCAGATCTCTCTGAAGCTGAGAGCTTCAGGGCTCTGAGCTCTGAGCTCAGGGCTCAGCAGAGGGTCTGACACACCCAGGGTGTGTCTCCCCCACTAGAGCTGGAACCCAGGGTGAAGGGAGAGACTAAAACTGCTTCATTTCTGTGTCACTGAACCCTACACAGGGCCCGGCTAAAGGAAGAACGTGATGATGATGATGGTGATGATGACGATGGCAACCATGACAACAAAGTACTTACTATCTGTCAGGCAACGATGTAAGCGCGTCACACATGTTATCTTACGGAGTGCTCACCACGACTCTGTGAGGGCTCACGCTGGTTGCGTCCATTTTATTGATAAGAACACTGAGGCACAGGGAAATGAAGAAACTTTCTCAGGGCCATAACTAGTAAGTGGCTGAACAAAGTAGTTGCTTTGTCCACGATGGGAGATGGAAGGAGTGAAGCTGTCACCTCTTCTCAGGCCCTTGTCATTAGCACCAGGAATGAAGCCACTAAGTCATGGGAGTGCTATGCAAATGATGCTGACATGGCTTGTAGTCAGCCACTGGTGGAGCCCTGAGCAGGGTCCTCATAGCCAAAGGAACTTCCTCCGGCACTTTGCCAGCTCAGCCACCAGAAGCAAGGGCAATGGAACTAATGGAACTGTCATGGAGGTTGGAACTGAGGCAGCCCTCTTTCTCCTTTTAACGTCCTTGCCCCATCCCTCCTCCACCCACATTTCTATTATGAGAAAGGATAAATAGAATTAAAAAAAATTAAAGCTCGAGAATCCATGTGCAGGGCAATGCTTAACTCAAAAGGACAGCACTAATGGTAGAGCATCAGGCACTGGCAGAGGGGTCGCTGGGACAAGCTTCTAAAAGGTCAAGCTCACAGTGTGTGACCTCCTTTGAAGCAAGATGGACCAAGGGGTGTTGAGACAGAAGTGAGGAAAGAAGAAAGCAGAGAGAGGAAAGAGAACATGGCATGTTCTCCAAGATCTCACTTCACGAGCGCAAGTCTTATTTTACACAGGAAGAAGCTGAGGTTCGGCCAGACAAGTGACTTGTCCAAGGTTGCCCAGCTGACCGGTGGACTCGAATCCAATCCCTGCTCCAGCCGAGAGCCTCCATTCCCTGATCCCGGTTAGAGGACCCTAAAACCCCCTCTCGCAGGTAACCCCCTATCCGCGACTGAGCCTGCGAGGAATGCCTTTCTAGCGCTTTTCTCCAAAAAGGCCCAGCCCTGCTGAGTCATGGGTGATGCCAGGGCCTCTGCACCCACAGATCTTGCTAAACTGGATTTCTCCCTCAGTTCAGCCCCAAATTCCTAAGCTCCTGCCGTCACAAGGGCCTGGGCCCAGGCTGGGAGGGATACTAGGGAACACCGAGCCATGACAGCCTCACAGTGCCTTCCCTATGCAGCTCATTTGATCCTCATGCTAACCAGAAGGGAGGCAGAGAAGGGATTATTGTCCCATTTTACAGACGGAAGACTGAGACCCAAAAATGGAGAGGAACTGTACAAGGGCCAGGCTGGATCCAGAACCCTGACTCTGGATTCAGGAGCTGGTCCCCTTTCTCCGGTGCCCCGCCTTGGGGAGGGAGCCGGGGGTTGGGGGGTACTGAGTTGGATTTCAACAGGTGGCAAAAGGCAGAACGGGGTAAAGGTTTATTAGAAGAAGCATGTGGCAGGAAGTTGAAGGGGTAGGAACCCCGTGAGGTTGGGGAAAATCATCCTGGGCCCTGAAGGTCAGGCTAATGGCCATTTTCCTGTAGATAGACTGCAGTGTTGTGCCTGGAAGCCACAAACGCAGAGCCAGAGAGTTAAACAGGCCCCGGCCAGTAAAGGGAACTGGAAACAGAAAGAGCAGCTGCTGCCCAAGGCGTCGACATGTGTTGTTTTTGTCCACCTGGGACTGAAGCCCCTTCTTCTGGTGATTACACCAAGGGGGCAAGTTAGAACCCTCCAGAATCTCCTTCAGGCTTCCCAAGCCACCCCAGACAGGCACACACCTTAAATTCAAGTGTATCCTGGTCTGGCAGACACAGCTCCAGGACAAGCATCTCCCAAACTGATCAACCTGCTCCCTAAGTTCCTTTGATATGGAAATTCTAGAGGGGTCACTGCCCTGAACTCAGGTCAGACCATCAGCCTCTCTCTCTCTCTCTCTCTCTTTCTCTCTCTCTCAGGATTCTGACTTGTGATGCAAACATAGTGGCTTAAAACAACACCAGTTTAGCATCTCACAGTCCTATAGGTGAGAAGTTCAACACAGGTCTCACTGGGCTAACAGCAAGGGGTCAGCAGGGCTGTGTTCCTTTCTGGAGGCCCTAGGAGAAAATCAATTTCCTTGCTGCTGCTTCTCCTCCCCAACCCCCCTTAATCTCCTTGCTTTGTCCAGCTTCTAGAAGCCACCCACAGTCCTTGGCTTCTGGCGCCTTCTTCCATCTGCAAAGCGAGCACTGTCAGCTCAACTCCTCACCTTGCACCGTACTGACCTCTTCTGCCTCCCTCTTCCACTTTTTTTTGATTTGAGAGAGAGAGAGAGAGAGAGAGAGAGAGAGAGAGAGAGAGAGTAGGGGAGAGGACAGAAGGAGAGAGAATCTCAGTCAGGCTCCATGCTCAGTGTGGAGCCCAATTCAGGGCTCGATCCCATGACCCTACGGTCATGACCTGAGCCAAAATCAAGAGTCCGATGCTCAATTGACCAAACCACCCAGGTGCTCCCTCCCTCTTCCACTTTTAAGGATCCTAGTGTCAGTGTGACATTCCCCCCCCCCCCCCCCCCCCGCTGCAGGTCATCAAGGATCATCTCCCTGTGCTAAGGTCAGCTGATGAGCATCCTTACTTCCATTCGCAACGTTAATTCTCCTTTGCCATGTAACCTAACTTAGCTCCCAGAGATTAGGATGCAGACATTTTGGGGCCCTTAGTCGGCTTGCCACAGTCTCTAACCCCCAGCGCCTGCCACAACATAGAGCCCTGCAGAGGCTGAACCTCTTTCTTCCTAAACCAGGTTCCTTGTCTGACTCCACCATGCTCCTGGGCCCCAAACTCCAGAGATAGGAAGGATGCCTCCAATATTTCCTTCCCAGCCAGGCAAAGCCCAAACTTGTCCCATTTTCCCATCAGGAGGGTCTGGCTTTTCTTCTTCTTTTTTTCAATGTTTATTTTTGAGATAGAGAGAGAAACGGAGCATGACCGAGGGAGGGGCAGAGAGAGAGGGAGACACAGAATCTGAAGCAGGCTCCAGGCTCTAAGCTGTCAGCACAGAGCCCGACGAGGGGTCCTAGAACTTCAAGGTCATGACCTGAGCTGAAGTCAGACTTGCTTAATCTAATCGCTTAATTAGCTGAGCCACCCAGGCGCCCCTAGGGCCTGGCTTTTCTGTTCCCATTGCCTCCCTCTCAAGAGATTTTATAAGGGGACTGAGGGCTTTGGAGTTGGTTGTAACTATGTTCTTATCCCTGTCCTTAGGTGCCTGCCTCCTCTCAGCCTCAGTTTCCCATGTATAAAATGGGGTATTAATATCTGTCTCTGAGAGTGTTGTGGGGATTAAATGATATTATTGCCCACAACAAGCCTACCACACTGGCTTAATAAATAAATGAGAGTATCTTCTCCCTTTGTCCATGCTCAGTGTCTCCCAAATTTGGCTAATGATCCAATTTCCCCAGGAGCACTGTTGACAGGCAGAGTCCCAGAACTCTCTCCTTGGAAGGTTCTCATTCAGGGGGCTGGTGTTAGGAGCAAAGTTAGGGTTAGGATGTGGCTCAGGGAAGTCTGCATCGTTAACAAAGGCATCACATGCTAGGCAGAGTGTGGTCCACTAAGACTGCCAGAACCTCTCCCAAGTGTTAAAAAAATAGCCTTCCTGCCTACCTCTGGCCTCATCCCTCCAAACGCATTGCCGGATTTCCCTGGGCTTCAGTTTCCCCATATGTAGAAGTTGGGATGCGCTCTATAAGGTTCTTCCAGCTTTGACATTCTAGAAAAACAGTCCTACCCTCCAGTTAACTTCTTCAAGATTCATCAAGTGAGCAAAGAACTTTGGGCCCCAAGGTTGATGTGACTTGCAGGAAAGCCCAGAACAGCATGTTCTAATAATAAGATACCTATAGTATCTTGTAGGGAACAGCAGCCCCTTGAAATACTCCAGGTAAAAAGGGGATTTTGTAGTCAGAGAAGTTTGGGCAACACTACTTTTCATAGCCCTCATCTAGGAGCTCCACAATGTGCGACTGAATATTAAAGGCTCTGAAAAGGCCTGCAGGAGTGAAAGCTCTTTTGCCCTATTAAATCCAACCCTTCCCCAAACTATGCAAGAGCATTGTCCTTTTCCCCAGAATGTCATTCGATGTCTTTTGGCACAGCTTTGGGAAATGCCATCTGATTCAATCCCTGACATGCCCAGGGTCAGCCTTTCCATCCTGAAGTCCAGGCCTGGGCCCTGTCGCTGCCCACTTTGGACAGTGCCAATTCCCAAGTCCAGAGTTCCTCCATTCCTCCATCGGGATAGTTGGAGAAGGCAATGAATCAGAAACAGACCCTCAGAAGCCAGGGGCAGAGCTTATCAGCAGTTTTGGGATCCCAAGGTGTGGGTGGTCAATCCTCTCAGCAGCCCCAGGGCAGGGGCTGGGAGAGGAAACTGAGTCAGCTCTCATGAGACCAAGAGCCTGGTCCTGGCCCTGACCCCAACCCATTCTGTGCCCTCGGGTACATCACTTTCCCCCCTCTAGGTTCTTTTTCTCATCTACAAGACAGAGAATAATGTGTTATTCACATTTTGGAGCTCGTATGGGGTTGTAGATAGGAAAGTTCATGATAAAATTATCATGCCCTTAGCCAGGACATTATACTGAGGGTATCTTGATTAAGTCACTGCAGCAAAGTGGTCTGACAGAGCCCACTCAGGTCATGCTTCATCACTTTGCTCCCCAGCTCTGTGACTTTGGGTAAATCACTTTACCTCTCTGAGCTTCAGTTTCCCTGTCTGTAAAATGGGGATCAGCGTCACTGTCTTGCAGGGTTGCTGGGAGCATTGAGATGAAAAGAACGCTAATTCTGAGCTCCCTGGGAATAAAAATCATGTTTTTCTTGCTCTCTACTATATTCTAGCCCCTGGCTTAGACAAAGGGCTTCATAAAAAGAAGTCATAAAATACTAAAGTTAAGAGCTTAAAGAAATGGTAGGCTGGCAAAGTTTCTTTAGCATCTCCTTCTTTCTTTTATATTACTTGTTCACACTCCTTTTTCTTCATTCAGCACCCTCCCCCTTCCTGCCCCAGGCTCACCTTACCCACCCCAGCTCCCCAGGTTTGGCCGTCTCTCCCTTTCTCCAAGCTAGAATCCCACAGAATTGTAGCTGAGAGACCAAAACCGAGGCCCTTAAAAGGAAAGGGACTTGCCCAAGGTCACACAGTGGGGCATCTGGCTATGAGCTCAGATCTGAGTCTGAAGTCTAAGCATGGAGGGAACCTCACAGAGTAAGAAGGAAGACGCCGCAGCGTGCACCTCTTCCACCATCTTGTCCCAAGTCCATCCGGGCAGTTTAGTGGTGGGACGACAAGCCATGCTGCCCAGCCAGCTGACCACAGCCAGACAGACCTGTCATGAATCTAGGTGACTCTTTTGGCCACAGCATACCCAACAAAGCAGCCAGGGCCTAAGGTTGCCTCTGAGCAGTGCAGGGTGGCACTTAGGCTAAAATGCGACAACATCAAGTGTGCAGAAAGGTGGGTGAGCCCAGCTTAGAGGATGTTCATAGAGAAAGACCTAGGATTTTTAAAAGACCCTCTGAAAGGTAAATAAATGTTAGCACAAGCATCTAACTTGATGTTTAGCACACAGCAAGTTCATAATCAATGTTTGTTGAAGTGTAGTATGAGCCAACAAGGTGATAGAGCTACAGAGCCAAGCTAACACAGGCTTAGGTCACATTAACAGAAGCACAGAGCCTACCATGAAGAAGGTGACCCATATCTCACCATCTCCCATCCTAGGTTTGATCCTAGGTTTTGAACAGAATAGAGTCTGGACAAACAGAGATAATCCAGGGGATGGGGGGGGGTATTAAGATCAGACCCAGGAGAAGTGGCTGGAGGAGCAGGGCACTACTTTGGGTGGTCATGAGCACCCTGCCAGGAGAGGTGGCAAGCTGAGGAATGGCAGAGGTTGGCTTAGATGTCCTTAGCTCAGAACCTATTAGTCTTTCAAATTATAATCTCCAAAGTACCGGAGGAAAATGTCAGTCTATGTCTCTCTACTTAACTTTTGACTAAAGACAGTTAAACAGTATATAGTTCAACCTTGATGTGCACCCCCAGCTGTATACCAGATACTGAACATCATGTCTACTAAGGGGGAGGTTCCCAGGGCCAGCGGGAAGCTGTGGCCTTGTCTTTCGTTTCTCTACCTTCAGCCTACTGCCATACATTGTGGTGCCAGGTTGGATAGATCTGAGGATTAAACAATGCATTTTAAGCAAATCAGCCTCCACGGAATGGACAAATGGCTTCAAAGAGCCCTGCAGAGAAACTGAGGATGGAGATAACGCCAATCGAGAAAATACAAGCAGGCAGCAGGAAAAGTGCGGGACAGACTACCGGCCGCTCAAGTCTTGCGTCAGCCACCTTACCAACTGAAAACAACAATGAATGGGATCTCATACGCTCAGTATATTGCCGACTGACATAAGAACAGAAAAACTATTCTAGAGGTGGACTCCCATCCACTATTGTCCGTGATTAATTTCATTCCAAGTGTATATTGGGCCTTTAGACATTAGTCAATCATCACGTACTTGTATGTAATTTCTAAGTCAGTAAATATGTATCTGTTGGGGGTGCCTAAAGCATTTTTCTGAAGAAGCATATGCAATCAAAAAGTGTGACAACCACGGCTCCAGATCCTTAAACCCAGCGAGACACTAGGGGACACTGCTCCCTGTTTGGGTTATGGGGTTGAATCAGATTTGTTTCAGATTTAGGAACAAAGAAAAATTAGGGGGGGGGGGTGTAGCCCCCAGTAAAAATTTTAGAGCCCCTCCCTGCCCCAGTGTTTGCAGATTAATGCAAAGAAACCAAAAACTCTGAAAAGGTTTTCTCCAGCTCTGACTTTCCAAGGTGGGTGCCTATTTAAACAGCCAGAGCCAGGGGCGTCTGGGTGGCTCAGTCGGTTAAGCATTTGACTCTTGATTTCAGTTCAGGTCATGATCTCACAGTCATGAGACTGAGCCCCTACATTGGACTCTGCACTGAGCTCTGAACACTGAACGTGGACCTGCTTAAGATTCTTTCTCTCCCTTGGGACACCTGGGTGGTTCAGTCGGTTAGGCATCCAGTTAGGTGTCCATCTCATGGTTTGTGGGTTTGAGCCCCATGTTTGGCTCTGTGCTGATAGCTCAGAGCCTAGAGCCTACTTCGGATTCTGGGTCTCCCCCTCTCTCTGTCCCTCCCCTGCTCATGCGCTCGCGCTCTCTCTCTCTCTCTCTCTCTCTCTCTCTGTCTCAGAAATAAACATTAAAAAATTTTTTTTAAAGATTCTTTTTCTCCCTCTTCCTCTGCCCCTCCCTCTCCACCTCCACTCCTCCCTCCCCTTGCACATACTTTCTCTCTCTCTCTCTCTCTCAAATAAATAACTAGATATCTAGGTAAATAGATAAAAACAGCCAAAGCCAATCCAGCCTCCTTTCTCATTCTGTCATCTAAGTTTCACTGTCTGTCTCCTCTCTCTCTTTTCCATCTTTTTTCCTGTCTCTCTCTTTCCCCCTCTCCCGCCCCTCGCACATGCAATTGGCAACAGTGAACACCAGAAAGCAGTCATCCAGAGTGAGAGAAGGAGCTTGCTTGCTCATGAATGTCGGACAGACCTGGATTCAGTTCCCACCACTACCTTCCACTGACTGAGATCACCGCATACCACATTCATTCTCAGAGCCTCAGAAACCTCCCTTGGAAAAACAGGCATGCTTACCACTCAGAAATAAAATGACAACCTCATTTTAAAATCGTCAAAAGGGGGCGCCTGGGTGACTCAGTCCGTTAAGCTTCTGACTCTTGGTTCCTGCTCAGGTCAGGATCTCACGGTTAGTGAGTTCGAGCCCCAGGTCTGGCTCTGTGCTGACAGTGCAGAGCCTGCTTGGGATTCTCTGTCTCCCGTTCTTTCTCTCCACTCCTCTCCCGCTTGTGCTCTCTCTCTCTCTCTCTCTCTCTCAAAATAAATAAACTTAGAAAAGATTTAATTTAAAATAAAATTGTCAAAGGATTTGAACAGACATTTCTCTAAAGAAATGGTCAGTTAGGGGCACCTGGGTGGCGCAGTCGGTTAAGCGTCTGACTTCAGCCAGGTCATGATCTCGAGGTCTGTGAGTTCGAGCCCCGCGTCAGGCTCTGGGCTGATGGCTCAGAGCCTGGAGCCTGTTTCTGATTCTGTGTTTCCCTCTCTCTCTGCCCCTCCCCCGTTCATGCTCTGTCTCTCTCTGTCCCCAAAATAAATAAACGTTGAAAAAAAAAGAAAAAGAAATGGTCAGTAGTACTCGGAATGCTGTTCCACATGTCATCAATATAGAAATGTAAATCAAATCCACAATGAGAGGTGCACCTGGCTGGCTCAGTTGGAAGAGCATAAGACTATTGATCTCAGGGTTGTGAGTTTGAGCCCTACACTGGGTGTAGAGAATACCGAAATAAATAAAACTTAAACAAAACAAAACCACAGTGAGATCTCACTTCATACCCTCTAGGATGGCTACAATAAGAAGTCCAGATAATAACAAGTGCTGGCAAGGGTGTGGAAAATTTGGAGCCTTCGTGTAGAGTTGGTGGGATTGTAACAAAAACTTGTACACAAACGGCCACAGCAGTTTTATTCACAACAGTCACAAAGCGGAAACAACCCATCAACTGATGAATGAAGAAACAAAACGTGATATAATCACACAACGCCATTCAACCACAAAGAGGAACGAAGGACTGATGACGTGTGACAGCAAGGATAAACCTTGAAAACGTGATGCTAAGTGAAAAAAGCCAGTCAGAAAGGATCACTTATTGTATGATTCCACTTAAATAATATGCCCAGAATGAGCAAATCCATAGAGATCATCCACAAAGTAGACGAGTGGTTGCCAGAGGAAGGAGGAAATGCAGGTTAACTGCTAAAGGGTATGGGGTTTACTTGGGGATGATAAAAATTCTAAATTCTAAATTAGATATAAGTGGTGGTGGTTGCATAACTCTGTGAATATACTAAAAATCACTGACTTGTACACTTTAAAAGGGAACTTGATGGCATGTGAATAATGTCTCAATAAAGTTGTTACTAAAGAAAAAAAAGAGGACTTCCCACACAGGGTTGCTGTTAAGAGTGAAATAAGGCCTCTGGCAGCACCATGCCCAGTATATCCCTGGTGTGGAGCCAGTGCGTGAGACAGATCTCTCTGAAACGGTAGCCTGGAGAGGATTTCAAAGCACAGGTACCCTAGCATTTTAGAGGGCTACACTAGCCGAGTTCTAGGAGTTTCAGAGACAGGGGGAGGGGGTGGGGGGAGGTCCCATTATGTATAGATCTCCACGGTTTGGACCCCAAACAAAACACACCACACACTTCCCTTACACGCACTCCTGACTCAACTTTTCTGGCAATTTCTAAACAAAGCAGTATAAAATAATAAGCACATGACTGTCATCTTTCTAGTAGCCCTTAAAAAGAAAATGGATTGGGCCTCCAGCCGGAAGGCTGCCACTGAGGAGGGGCTTGGGATGCTCCCAGCAGAGGGGGCTCCAGACACTGGAGGGGCAAGTGGGGGGAGGCGAGACTGGGGTGGGTGGGGCTCCCTCCAGGCCAAGCCACCTGGGTGAGCCTCTCTGAAGGGAGCAGGCCTCCCCTCCCCCAAGGCCTGGCTCTGCCTGTTCAGCATTTTCTCCCCAAAGGTGCCTTTGAGCCCAAGGCAGAGGACTGGCCTCCTCACCCTCTCCAGTCTACCGGGCCTGGCCAGAGGACCCAGGGTGCCTCCGAAGGAAATGTCTAGAGAGCAGCTGCCTTCACCTGCTGGCAAAGCACAGAGACCGGGATGCTTTGGGGGGAAACATCTTTGTTCTCCCAAGGGTTTGGTTCCACAAGGGCAGAGTGGGCGAAGCCTTTAGAGATCTAGTCTGGACGTTCGTTTCACAAATGGGGTAATTGAGGCTCAAAGGCACCAAGGGGTTTTTGAAGGTCCTGCAGCAAGTGAGCAACAGAATCAGGAGTCAGTCACCTGCTACGGGCTGGCTGAAGCCTCAAAACAACCCAGGGAGGTGAATATTTGTCATCCTCCCCCGATACCTCCAGAGATGGAGACGGAGGCACTCACCCAGCCAGGAAGGCATGGAGCTGGGGTTCAAGTCCAGGCCCACCTAGGAACCACAGCAGGTCAGCCGGTGGAAGAGGCTGTTCTCAAAACTAACCCTTCACCCTGCCCCTCACCCAGCACATGTCCCATTACCTGTGGTCGGGAGGCCTGTGTTGGCTGCAAGGAGAGCAGTGTATGGACTGTGCCAATGCCAGGCTGGGCAGGGGAAGAGGGAGACAGGAGAGGCCAGGCCACACCCCAGTGACAGGGAGGGGGCGGGGCATGAGTTGCCCTGGGCCCCACTCACTCACCAGGGTGGCATTCCTTCCTGCTGGTGCTATCAGGGGGCCCAGGCCTTCCTGTTTGACTTGAGTCTTGCTCATGACACCCCAGGCACAGCAGTAGGAGCAGCTAAACCCCCAAACCCACCCCCTGGGCATGGCCATGACTGCTGACTCAGGAGGCGGTGATGTAGGGGGTAGTTGCACTGCCCTTGGCTGGGCCAAGCTCTGGGCAGGAAGGAGGTGGGGTGTGTCCCAGATCCCACCTCCACCTCAAGGGTGAGACTGACTCAGGATGCAGCCATGTGGGCCAACCCGATGCTTTCCCAAGGGGTGAGATTGGGCAGGCAGCAGGACAGGAGGCCCGGGGTTCAGAGGACTGGGGGTCTCCTGTGAATGGAACTGGCAGTGCCCTCTCCTGGTGAGGAAACTGGTCCAAGGCTAGAATACCCACTGCTGTGTGCAGACTGGACAACACAGTTCCCACGGGGGTGAGGGGTGGGGCCTGACCTCCTACACTGAGGCCAAGAATAACCCCAGCTCAGCCTGCCTCTGCCTCTTACTCACTTATTGAACACTTTGGAAACAGGATAGTAAACAAGTCCTACACTGCCCAGGGGAGCACCCAGGCCAGATAGAGACAGGCCATGACAGGCCCCATGAGGGCACAGCCCAGGGAGCTGTGGGTTCCCAGGAGGGCTTCCTGGAAGAGGAGTCATTTCAATGCTAAGCTCAGGCCAAAATCTCAGAGTCATCCTTGACTCTTTGCTCTCTCATACTCTGTCTGACATATCTGGAAAACCCTGTTGGCCCCACCTTCAACATATCCCAAATCCAGCCTCCTCTCTCTACTTCCATGGCAGCCACCCTGGTCCAGCCAACATGATCCCTAGTCTCTTTGCTCCTGCCTTTAGCCCAGTGGCTGTCCTAATTGTGACAACCAGAGGGATCCAGTTAAAAACCAAGTCAGCTCATGTCCCTCCTCAGCTAAACACCCTCCCAGGACCCCCACCTCATTCAGGATGAAACTCAAATTCTTGGGGCACTTGGGTGACTCAGTCAGTTAAGTGCCCGACTCTTGATCTAGGCTCAGGTCATGATCTCACTGTTTGTGGGATTGAGCCCTGTGTTGGACTGTGTGCTGATAGGGCAGAGTCGGCTTGGGATTCTCTCTTTCCCATTCTCTCTGCCCCTCCCCCACTCTATCGCATTCTCTTGCTCTCTCAAAATAAACAAATAAACTTAAAAAACAAAAAACAACTCAAGTACTTACACAGCCCTCCACCATCTGGGACCCACCTCTTGCTCTCTCTGACTTTAATTTCAATGACCTCTCTCACTCTGCCCAGCTACACTAAACTGTGCCCCAAATGCTCCAGTTAGGTTCCACCCTCAGGGCCTTTGCACTGGCTGTTCTCTCTTCCTCAAATGCTTTTTCCTAGCTCCTTCTCAAATGTCACCTTCTCCAAGAGGTCTTCCCTGACTACCTTGTACAAAGTGGTGACTGCCACCACCACCTTTCCCGGTCATCCTGCTTTATTGTTCACCATGTGACATACTGTATGTTTTTTATTATGCATATTTCCTCATTATATATTGTTTGCTCCAGGACCTAGAACAGTGTCTGACACATAGTAGGTGCTCAATAAATTTTGTTGAATGATTGTGTGACCTGAAAGGGAAGCCCAAGAAGCATTGTAAGGGTATTCCAGGCAGAGGGAACCATGTGTGCAAAGGCTTAGAGGTAAGAGGCATTGCTTGTGTTGAGGATCTGTGAATCATTCAGTATAGTAGGAGAGTAGGGGATGCTGGGGGTGCGAGAAGGGAAAGTGAGAGGCAGGGACTTGGAAGCCAGACCAAGGAGGCTAGATATTATCCTGAGAGCAATGGGGAGTCACATAAGAGGGACATGATCAAATCTATATTTTAGACAACAATTTGGCTCTCGTGTTATGGATTGGTGAGGCTGTGAGGGGCAGGCATCCAGGCGAGCATGAGCCATGGCAGGAGAGATAAGGACTAGGGACAGTGGTCATTGCACTGTCCCAAACAGTAGTCACCAGCCATGTGTGGCTATGGAGCCCTTGAAATGTAGCTGGTTGGAATTGAGATGTGCTGTAAGTGTAAAATACACACCGGATTTCCAAGACTTGCTATGAAACACAAGAATATATAAGAGTTCACTAATAATTTTTGTATTGGTTACTTGTTAAAAAGATATTATTTTGGATACCCTGGGTGAAATAAAATATGGGAAAATTAGTTCTACCTGCTTCTTTTTGCTATTTTTAATGTAGTTATTGGAAAATTTAAAAATTTTTGTGGGTACATAGATCTCACAATCTATTCCTGCTGGACAGCCCTGATTTAGAAGGTAGAACAGACAGGGATTGGTTGGTGGACTGTGGGGATGAGGGAGACCCTCAGTTAAATTACAGGTCTCTCCCTTCCAGCTGCTCCTTTCTGATGAGACCGTGGTCTAGAGGCAGAAAGAACAGGCTACAGAGGAGAGCAGTTAGAGTAAGTTCTCATCTCGACATAAGCACACACACAAAATTCCTGTCTTTACAGTAAGAACTATCCAGAAATGAGACAGGTCAGCAGAACAGGCAATGAGTCCTCTGTCCCTGGAGGTAGATAAGAAGAAAACTGAAAACCACCATTACACAGAGGAAAGGAAGTTGAGCTGATTAGTTATTTTCAAAACATGGTCCCTGGACCAGCAGATTCAGCATCATCTGAAAACCTTTTAGTAATGCAAATACTCGGGTCCCATCTTAGTCCTACTGAATGAGCAACTCTGGAGGTGGGACCCACAATTTGTATTTAACAAGCCCTCAAGGTGCTTCTGATACCTGTTCAAGTTTAAGAATCACTGGACTACAGGAGCTCCTGGGTGGCTCAGTCAGTTGAGCATCCTACTTTGGCTCAGGTCATGATCTCAAGGTTCCCGGGTTCAAGCCCCGTGTCAGGCTGTGTGCTGACAGCTCAGAGCCTGGAGCCTGCTTTGGATTCTGTCCACCCCTCTCTCTGCCCCTCCCCTACTTGTCCTCTGTCTCTCGAAAATGAATAAATGTTAAAAACAAATTTTTTTTAAAAAAGAATTACTGGGAAAAAAAAAGAATTACTGGGCTATAGAATACTTCCTGTCATTTAAAGGTTTCAATGAGTGGCACATAGTAGGTGCTCAAAAAAAAAAATCTTCACCTTCTGTTTGTTTCCTAATCCCAGGTGAAGGTACTTCCCCTCTAGGGGCAAATGAAGACTTTACTTCCTGCAGCACCTGGTTGTTTGTGAACTTGACACAGGATAGAGGCACAGCCTCAGGGCATTTCCTATCTCTTGGACATGGGCAGATTGCCAGGACTGCGACAGAGCTACCAGAGGTTTAAGGGAGGCTCCAGCTCAGCTCCCTCCTTAGGTGACCTCACTATCCTGTGGAGGAGGGGGGGGTGTGGAGAGGGGTCGTGATTCATGAGAGAACCTCCCACTGTCCTGTGGGCACAGCTGATGGCCCCAGGGAAGCCAGGTCAGCAGATGAGCGTGGCATCCGGCTTCCCTGCATTCCAGAACTGCCAGCTGGGGGCCCGCCTGATTCAGCAAGCACGTGCACTCTGGAGGCAACAGACAGTGTGTGGCTATGGTCTCCACATCCAGATAAATGGGGAGATGGCAGTCCCTATCCACCGTGACACTATTTGTATACAATGCTTGGAGCAGTGTCTGCATACAGTCAGCCCTCAATACCTCTTGGCATTCTTGTGATGAGGCCACCGGGATCTCTCAGGCAGGTGGGAACTACCCAGGGACTTCTTGGGTTTGAGAATTATGCCCTGCAGGTGTAGGGGGGAAAGAATGTGTACCTACTATGAACACCCAGGAGTCTGGTTCTCTATGTGAATTTTTGCTTAATCACCAAATGGACGTATGTGAGGACGGGGCTTGTCTTTTTTTTTTTTTTTTAATGTTTATTTACTTATCTATCAATGTCTTTATTTTTAATGTTTTTCATTTTTGAGAGACAGAGTGCAAACAGGGGTGGGGCAGAGAGAAAGGGAGACACAGAATCTGAAGCAGGTTCCAGGCTCTGAGCTGTCAGCACAGAGCCCGAGGTGGGGCCCAAACCTAGGAACCGCGAGATCAAGACCTGAGCCAAAGTCAGACGCTTAACCGACTGAGCCACCCATGAGCCCCAAATATTTATTTATTTATTTTGAGAGAGAGAGAGAGAGAGAAAGAGAGAGCACAAGCAGGGGACAGGCAGAGAGAGAAGGAAATAGAGAATCACAAGCAGGCTCCACACTCAGCGAGAAGCCCTACGTGGCACTTGATCCCACGTCTGCGAGATCACAACTTCGGCCAAAACCAAGAGTCAAACACTTAACCAACTGAACTACCCAGGCGTCCCGAGGGCAGAGCCTGTCTTAATCACCTTGAGACATTTGTTAAATGGACCCTCTAAATCAGGAGGCGTTGTCCCCATTTCATGGACGAGAACATTGAGGGTCAGAGGGCTGAAATGATTTCCAAATCACATAACTAACTGGGAAGCGGCTGGGTCAGGATTCGAAGCCAGGTTACCCTGAACTCAAAGCTGGGATTTTTCTACTCCTCCATGCAGAACCCCCGACCTAAGTTCCTGGTTGAGAAGTCCCTGAGCATGTCATTGAAATCCATCTTTGAGGAGTTAGCCTCTGGCCTAGACTAGAATCTTTGCAACTCCATACTCTCTCTTTCTGAGGACTCTTAAAGCTTTGAGTCAGCAGTGCAGGGTAAAGATCCAGGAGTGTCTTTGATATGAAACAGATCTGTTATTTACTAACTCTGTGACTTTGGGGGAGGGCAACCTCAGTTTCCCCATTTGTAGAATGGGGATGATAATATATTTTTCTAAGAAACCAATTGCAAATAGACATTTTGACACAATCTGGGAAGTGTGAATGTGGATTCAATATTAGATTATTTAAGGTCTACTGTTATTGTTTGTTAGGTTGATGATAGCACATCAGTTATATAAAAACAACGTGATCTGTTGGTGATGCACAGTGAAGTGATTACTAGTGCTACGACACTGTGTCTTAAAGGTGTGCTTTAAAGCAGTTCAGCAAGGGGGACAATGTGAGAGCAGGAGACAGGAATCACAATTGGCTAAAGTCGATAAGAGCAGAAGCTGGGTGATTTGTAGGTAGGAGTTCATCATACAATCATTTCTACTTCTGTGTATGTTTGAAGTTTCCATAACAAAAGCTCTTAAGAATGCAGCGTGTCACTGGACCCACATTCCCCAGCATCTGAGAGGTGGTCCTGTTCTTCAGTAGCATCTGGACTGTGGCTTCCATGTCTTTGTTGAAAGCCGGTATGGAAGCATTTAGCAATGGGACACCAGGAGACTCCTAGCGGGAAACACTAGCCACGAACTGTGAACTGTCCTGGTGTTGTCTGACCTGCAAGTCCAGTCGTGTTCTGTAGAAGGGGCTCGACAATCTCTGTAAATAGGGAAGTGTGAGTTGTTAACTTTCATGACAAATAGAGTGGAAAGAAGAGTTGGGGAAGGGAGAAAGGAAGGGAGGAAAGGAGAGAAGGAAGGAAAAAAAGAAAGAATAAATGGAGGGAGGGAAGAAGGGAGGAAGGAAGGAAGCTTTGGAGAGCATCTTGAGATCTAAGACCAAGTGTTTGGAAATAGCTCATCTCTGCCGGAGCAGACAGGGCCTTCAGCCAGGGAATTCTCCTAAAAACTCTGGGAAGTGACTCTCCTTCAAGTGCTGTCTGGACTGAGCTGAAGCCCAGATGTCACAGGACACATCTGTCCATGGGCATCAAGGGCAGGCCCAGGACACCCACTGATGAAGCCTGCGGATGTTCAGATGCAAGCCTGTGTGTCTGGAATGGCACCCAGTTGTCTGCCTGGAGGACGCACCCGCTCCTCAAGGCCTGACTCACGCATCCCACCTCTCTCCCCTGTATTCCCATAGTCCTTCCCTCAGCCATCACACATCAGCGTATGTCTCCCCAATAGGTGTGATGATAATAAAACAGCAACGACTAATAGCTACCATTCACTGCAGGCTTGCCGTGTGCCGGGTATTCTGCCAAAAGCTTTACCTCCTGAGGTAGGTGCCATTATTTCCATTTTACAGATGTTGAACTGAGACTCAGAGAGATTGAGTCACTTGCCCAAGCTCACACAGCTAGAGGGTACCCAGACTTAGCTCTATTTTCCCACAAAGTAGTTGTTCTAAGCTGCAGCTCTATTCAGCTTGCCTCTATATCCTCCTGTGCCTTGCAAATGGCCTGGCTCATTGGTAAAGGCTTGAAGGGACACTCACTTAAATCCTTGGCTTCCCCCCAAGGCTGGGGGTATGCCACCCTTTCCCAGCACCCTGCCTGCCTCATTCACTCCTCAAATTTGTGATAGAACAAGAGTTCAACTTGTTTGCTTCAAGCCACAAACATCTTTCTCCATCTCAGAAAAAAAGTGTAGTCTTATAAATAGCCCAAAGCTGAGAGCTGGGAGGTCTCCAGTTATGGAGTTCTGGCTCCAGCTGTGTGACTTTAGCCAAATTGCTTAATTTCTCTGGGCCTCATCTTCTTCATAGGTCAAATGGAGAAATCACCTACCACAGGAAAAAGTGTCTGAGAGTGCTCAATGAGTGTTTCTTTTTAGTTCTGAGGTAGAAAGTGAAAGAATTTATCCAGGCACCTCTGAGGTGGTCTGGGATCTCACAACATGGAGTACCAGGAGATGGGCAGACAGCCCTGCTGAGATCCAGGCAGAAGCGGGACCTAGGGGGAGGAGCCTGTCCTCCCTGGGACCAAGTGAAATAACCCCTGGGCCAGAGGGGTGTGTCCAGGGAAGAGAAATTGGTTCTGCTGCCTGGGCCTTCTCCTAGGGCAACACCTTAAGCCCTGACCACGGACCAGTATGAGTGAGGAGGAAGATTTGTTGACAAAACCCATCTTCAGACATCTATTGGGCACCTACTGGTGGAAAGTTCAAGAATGAACCAGTTCTGACTCCCATTCTAGATTAATAGCTGGGCACATGATTACCAGAATAAAGATTACATTTTCCGAGTGCTCTAATACCTATGTGTGGCCAGCCAATAGATTGTAAGAGAAAGTTCTATTCCAACTGGAAGGTGGAGGTGATGGCAAGAGTCAGAGTAGCAGTATTTGACCATGAGGCAATACTGGAAAGGTTAGCTATAATGAGAGCAGACATGTAAATAACAACAATATAAACCAGAAAACAAAGAACCATGTCTTCGAAGTGTGGAAAGAAAGTAACTATCAACTTCATATTCTAAATCCACCTAAATATTTAAGAGCAAAGGCTTAATAAAGACATTGGCAGACAAAGAGTGAGTACATTTACCATTCCCAGATTTTTGCTGGAAAAAAAAAAAAACTTTCATGATTTCCTAGATCAAGAAAAAAGAAATAGGGTCTCAGTTGGTTAAGTGTACGACTTCAGCTCAGGTCATGATCTCACAGCTCATGAGTTCGAGCCCCACCTCAGGCTTTGTGCTGACAGCTAGAGCCTGGAGCCTGTTTCAGATTCTGTGTCTCCCTCTCTCTCTGCCCCTCTCCCTCTCCCTCTCCCACTCATGCTCTGTCTCTTCCTCTCCTTCAAAAATAAACAAACATTAAAAAAAATTTTTTTTAATAGAAAAAAGAAATTGAACACAAAAGGAAGAAAAGAATTGAAGGAATTATTAGTAAAGAGAATTGGTAAACATGGATAAATCTAAGTGCTCTCTGAAATAATACATAACTTGAGATGTATAAATACAAGGTAGAATTCAAATTTGTGATGAATAATACATAGCAGCCTGGATATATTGGAGTTAAGGTATTGTAAGATACTTGTATTATCCAGGAGGTGAGTAGAGGTATTAACTTATAAATTAAATTTGGATTTTGGTAAATCAAGTTTGTCTGTTAAAATGTTAAAGATAATCCCTAATTATCTTGATATCATTAATTTGTCTTTAGATGTTAAAGATAATCCCTAAACTAATAAACTAGAGGGGTGCCTTGGTGACTCAGTCACCTGGGTTGCAATGACCATGCAGAGCCTGGTTGGTATTCTCCCTCTCTCTTTGCCCCTCCCCACTCACACTCTCTGTCTCTCTCAAAATAAAAATAAATAAACTTAAAAAAATAAATAAAATAGAATGTACAACTTCCATCAAAGGGAAAAGAAGGGAGGGATAAAGAAAATTCAACCTATCCAATAACAAGCAGGAAATAGCAAAGAAAAGGCAGGGTAAATTGCACAAAATATAAGTGAGAATAAAAGTAAGCCAACCATGTCAGTAATCATAATGCATATAAATGGACCAGTTTTGCCACCTGACCAAATTGGACTTTAAGAAATTCGATGTAGGTGGGGCGCCTGGGTGGCTCAGTCGGTTAGGCAGCCGACTTCGGCTCAGGTCATGATTTCACAGTCCGTGAGTTCGAGCCCTGCGTCGGGCTCTGTGCTGACAGCTCAGAGCCTGGAGCCTGTTTCAGATTCTGTGTCTTCCTCTCTCTGACCCTTCCCTGTTCGTGCTCTGTCTCTCTCTGTCTCAAAAATAAACGTTAAAAAAAAAAAAAAAAGAAATTCAATGTAGGCATCTCAAAGTACTATAGGAGAGGTGGATTTTTAAAAACTTTATTTTGATACAAATTATAGACTCATAGGAAGCAGGAAAAATAATACAGAGTCCCACATACCCTTCACCCAGGCTTTCCCAATGGTGACACCTTATATAAATGTAATACAAGAGCAAATCCAGGAAACTAACATTGGTACAACACCATTAACTAGCCTACACACCTTATTCTGTTTTCGTAATTTTTTACATGTGTGCAGTTGTGTGCATGGTTTCTATGCATTTTAGTCCATGTATACAATCATGTAACTACCACCAAATCAATATACGGAGCTTTATACCACCACAAATAAACTACCTTGTACTACTCCTTTTATTTGTAAACTTGTTACTAAATGATGCTCAGGCACTTGGGTCACCATTTGGAAAAATATAAAATTAGATCCATATCTCCCACCGTATAGAATACCAAAAGTCATAGCTGAGATCTGCTTACCTCGAACAAAAGCCACTAGAATCATAAACTGATAGGAATCCTGAGATGGTAATTTTTAAAAGTTTCCAGAGGCTGAGTATGCATTAGTATGAGAGTGAAAAACTCCTGGGGGTCACAGTCTTAAGGAGAGCCCCATACTTTCATGAGTTTTACCTCCAGGAACTTCACCAAATTCCCAGAATGAAGGGCCAAGAGACATCTCCTCCCAGTTCTGACAGGGGAGGCAAAGAGTAACCGTAGTGAAATACACCCAGAGTATTCTCCCAAACAAAGCCCTGCTCTAGAGGGAAAAAGGCTTTTACCAATCCTTATCCCATCTGGGGGAAGGACACTGCTCTCACTGCAGCTCCCACTAGCCTTTCTGCATCAACTTAAGTGGAGGAATTAAGCTAAGAAACATGCACAAGAGTCACAGACCAGGGACACAGATGCATGGAAATACTGACATTTAATCATAAGATTATAAACTGCTTCTCCTGGGGCGCCTGGGTGGCGCAGTCGGTTAAGCGTCCGACTTCAGCCAGGTCACGATCTTGCGGTCCGTGAGTTCGAGCCCCGCGTCGGGCTCTGGGCTGATGGCTCGGAGCCTGGAGCCTGTTTCCGATTCTGTGTCTCCCTCTCTCTCTGCCCCTCCCCCGTTCATGCTCTGTCTCTCTCTGTCCCAAAAATTAAAAAAAAATAAAAAATAAATAAATAAAAAAATAAAAATAAAAAAAATAAACTGCTTCTCCTCTTCCACCCCTTCCCACACCACAACAGGGCTCTAGAATAATAATAGATTAAGGTGGAAAGAGCTGCAAGATGCAGATTCTCTCTGAGTAGGAGAATCCAGGGAAGCCCAAAGTCAACAGGGAAGATGAAAACAAAGATGCTAGAAGAATGCGAACCCTCTAGCAGCTATATGTACAGGAAACAGTAGGCACAGCCCAGCTCCTAGCCAGATTACCATAAATAGTCACACTAGAGGGTTATTTACCCCAGTTCCTATTTACTAAAACAGCATGCCTGACTTCCCACAAAAAAAATAAATAAATAAATAAAATAAATCACAAGGCATGCTAAAGGATGAGAAAAAAAGTTTGAAGAGACAAAATAAGCATCAGGACCAGATGCAGATATGACACAGATATTGGAAATGTCAGACAGAGTATTATAATAACTGTGGTTGGGGTGCCTGGGTGGCTCAGTCGGTTTAGCATCTGACTTTGGCTCAGGTCATGATCTCATGGTTCGTGGGTTCCAGCCCCACCTCAGGCTTGGCTGACAGCTCGGAGCCTGGAGCCTGCTTCAGATTCTGTGTCTCCCTCTCTCTCTGCCCCTTCCCCACTCACTTCTCTCTCTTTCTCTCAAAAATAAATAAACATTAAAAATATAAAATAAAATAACTGTGATTAATATGTTAAGGGCTCTAATGGAAAATGCAGACGACATGTAAGAACAGGTGGGCAATGTAAGCAGAGAGATGGAAACTTCAAGAATGAATCAAAAGGAGGGGCGCCTGGGTGGCTCAGTCAGTTAAGCAGCCGACTTCGGCTCAGGTCATGATCTCGTGGTCCATGAGTTCGAGCCCCGCGTCGGGCTCTCTGCGACAGCTCAGAGCCTGGAGCCTGTTTCAGATTCTGTGTCTCCCTCTCTCTGACCCTCCCCTGTTCATGCTCTGTCTCTCCCTGTCTCAAAAATAAATAAAAAAACGTTAAAAAAATTAAAAAAAAAAGAATGAATCAAAAGGAAATGCTAAAAATAAAAAACACTATGATAGAAATGAAGAATGGCTTTGATGGGCTCATTAGTAGACTGGATGAAGTAGACATGAAGATGTCAGTTCTCCCCAGTTTGATCTATTGGTTCAACATAATCCTAATAAAAATCCTGGCAAGCTATATTATAGACATCAACAAACTTGATTCTGGGGCTCAGATCAACAAACTGATTCTGATCCTGGTTAAGCATCCAAATCTTGATTTTAGCCCAGAGCATGATCTCAGGGTTCATGACATCAAGCCCCGCATCAGAATCTGTGCTGACAGCATGGAGCCTGCTTGCGATTCTCTCTCTCCCTCTCTCTCTGCCCCTCCCCTGCTCCCTCACCCGTGCACATGCACACACATGTGTGTTCTCTCTCTCTCTCTCTCTCTCTCTCTCAAAATAAATAAACATTAAAACAAACAAACTGATTCTAACTTTTATACGGAAAGGCAAAAGACCTCAAATAGCGCAATACTGAAGAACAACAAAGTCGGAGGACTGATACTATACAACCTCGACACTTGCTATAAGGCTACAGTAGTCAAGAGAGTATGGTATTGGTGAAAGTACACACAGGTAGAACAATGGAACAGAATAGAGAGCCTAGAAATAGACCCACATACGTATAGTCAACTGTTCTTTGACAAAGGAGCAAAGGCAATTCCGTGGAGGAAGGATAGTTTTTTCAACAAATGGCATTGGAACAATAGTATGCCCACATGCGAAAAACAAACCTAGGTAGAGACCTTGTACCTTTCACAACAATTAACCCCAAATTAGTCAGAGACTTACATACAAAACATGAAAGTATAAAACATCTAAAAGAAAATATTGGGGGAAATCAATATGAGCGTGAGTTTGGTAAAGAGTTATTAGATATGATACCAAAAGAATAATCTATGAAAGTGGGACTTATTACTTTACTAAAAGTAAAACTCTCTGCAAGAGACACTGTTAAGAGAATGACAATATAAGCCACACACTGGGAGTAAATAATTGCAAATTACTTTTCTGGTAAAGGACTTGTATCCAAAAATAGACACATTTAAGACTCCTAAAATTCAGCAATAAGAACACACCTCACTGAAGAAGATACAGAGATAGCAAATAAGCATATAAAAAATGCTCACCATTATTGCCATAAGGAAATTGCAAATTGGAACAACAATGAGATACTACAAGGCACCTATCAAAATGGCCAAAAACACCAAAAACCAAAAACCAAAAAACCCAAAACTGAACCACCAAACACTAGCGAGACTGTGGAGCAACAGAAATTCTCATTTATTTTTGGTGGGAATGGAAAGTGGTTCAGGCACTTTGGAAGACAGTTTGGCAATCTCCTATAAAGATATAGATAGCTTATAGCACATGATCCAGCAATCCCACTCCTAGCTATCTATGCAGCTGACCTGAAAACTCATGTCCACCCAAAAACCTGCATGTGAATGTTTATAGCAGCTTTATTGATCACTAAAAACTGGAGGCAACCAAGATGTCCTTTGACAGGTGGATGGACAAAAAAAACTACAGTACATCCGTGCAATGGGATATTATTCAACATTAAAAAGAACTGAGCTATCAAGCCACAAAAGACATGAAGGAATCTTAAATGCATGTTGTTAAGTAAAAAAAAAGCCAATCTGAAGAGGCTACATGCTGTATACTTCCAACTATATAACACTCTGGAAAAGGCCAGACTATAAATACCATAAAAACGATCAGTGGTTGCCAGGGGAACCAGGAGAAGGAAGAGGAGTAATTAAATTAAGCACAGAGGATTTTTTTTAGGATGGTGAAGCTATTCTATATGAGAATGAGTACTTGATACTATTTCTTAAAACTCAGAACTTTTATAGCGCAAAGAGTGAATCTTAGTATATTCAAATTTTATAAAACCATTCAGGAGTTGTCAGGGGATTCCAGGATGGAACACAGAATGTGACAAAGCAATTGAACTGTATTACAAATGTATGCAACCACTTCACTGAATAGAGTGGGGGAGAAGAGTGTTGATATAAATCCTTCAGAAATGAATGGAAGGTGCAAAACCAAAGGCAAAAGAAGATATACATAGTAGTATGCTATACTTGATCAAATTGTTTCCCATGGGGATACAGGTTAACGAATCTGCTATTGCTATACATATACACTGGAACTGAACAACTAGGTAATGAGTGGCTGATGGTGAAAGCCAGGTTTCTTATTGTTGGAGTAGGATGTTACAATTAATTAAAGGAAGGAGGCTAGGGGCACCTGGGTGGCTCAGTTGGTTAAGTGTCCAACTCTTGGTTTCAGCTCAAGTCATGATTTCATGGTTGTGAGTTCGAGCCCTGCATTGGGCTCTGCGCTGATAGCATGGAGCCTGCTTGGGATTCTGTCTCCCTCTCTCTTTCTCTGCCTCTCCCCTGCTTGCTCTCTCTCTCTCTCTCAAAAACAAACATTTTTAAAAAATAAAAGAAGGAGGCTAGAACAATCCATGAGGTAATGGATAAGAATTGGAAATAATGGGGTACCTGGGTGGCACAGATGGTTAAGCACCTGACTCTTAATTTTGGCTCAGGTTATGATCTCATGGTTCATGAGATTGAGCCCTGCATTGGGCTCTGTGCTGACGATGTGGAGCCTGCTTGGGATTCTCTCTCCCTCTCTCTCCCCCCCCTCCCTCACTCTCTCTCTGTTTCTCTCTCAAATCAATAAACAAACATTAAAAAAAGAGTTGAAAAAAAACAGTTGGACATTAGCACAAACTCATGTTTAGCTTAACAGAGATAGAAATGGTTACATAAATAAATTTTATAGGTATTTCGATGAGTAGGTCCTTGCTGCTCCTTGCTTTGTCAGCTGAGAGGGCCTACAACCAATGACACCCCAGTAGAAAAAAGTACATCCAGCACCCGAATCTTCATTTCTAATACCATTCTCCAATAAAAGAAATCAGGACTCTTTAGAGAAATGGCTGACATTGGACTGGGTCAGGAAATAAACAGGATGAGTCTGAAGCACCTTGTAGTACCAGAAAATAAGCAAGTGCTCAAACACGCACGCACGCGCGCGCACACACACACACACACACACACACACACACACTGATCAAGGTATGTCAAAAGGATACAAGAACCAACTGAAACTGCTCCCAATGGTCAAAGCTGAAATAATTTGAGCAAAAAAATTAAAGTAGTACCACATTATAACCCAAAGTATAAAATAAATATCCATGGGTCCACACTGATATAAATCAAATGATTGAGTACATACTTAAAATGGGAGAGAACAAACAAATATCTAGCACAAAAGAATTTAAAGTAGTATATGCAGATATTCTGCCCTCAAGAAGCATAACACCCCCTCGCCCCTAAAATGTAGGTTGTGCTTAGTGACTTTCTTCCAAAGAGCACAGATGGAAAGTGGAAAGGGAGGGGAAAAAAGAGTCACTTTACAGTTGAGAAGCTTGTGAAACACTATCTCAAGATAGGTGATCAAGGTCAACATTAATGGAGATAATTCACATTGATAGTATGGAGTATTGATAGTTGATGTGATGTGATGAGAATGGCGCTTTACCTCTGTGCTCTTCCTCCCAAAAACACATTACCCCAATCTAACCACCAAAAACATCAGACACATCTCAGTTGAAGGTCATTCTACAATATACCCAAATAGTACTCCTTAAAACTGTCAAGGTCATCCAAAATAAGGAAAATCTGAGAAACTGTCATAACCAAGAGAAGCCTAAGGAACCATGCATATGGTATCCTAGAGCAGAAAAAAAAAAGACATCAGGTTAAAAACTAAGAAGATCTGAGTACAGTATGATGTTTAATTAATAATTTATTGGTAGGGGAGGAGCCAAGATGGCAGAACAGCATGGAAGTTTTTTTTTGCATCTTGCATCCATGAAATATAGCCAAATCAACACTAAACCATCCTGCACACCTAGAAAACTGATTTGAGGATTAACACAACAACCTGTACAACCTGAACCACAGAACTCAGCAGGTTGGTGGCGCAAAAAGGTGAACTGGGGGAGAGAGAAGCCACAGAGGGCAGGGAGCTGTTTTTGCTTGTGGAGAGTCGATGGATATGGGGCGGGGGGAAGTACAGGAAAAGCATCCCCCTAAAAGCAGCTGGAGAGAAAGTGGAAAAGTAGAAACAGCTGCAGGGACTGAACTAAAAGTGGAGAAATGAGAAAGGAGAGGGTTTAAATTCCATTAAGACTCTATAAACAGAGGGAGTGCAGAGTCTGAAACTCCGCAGCTTTATACCTGGTGGTGCTCTGGTGGGAAAGGCAAATCCTCAGGAGCAGAGTGAAGTCTGGGGGGCCACACGGCAGAGGCAGTTTCCCTGCTGGAAGGACATTAGGTAGAGGCAGTGCGCCCCCAACAGGCAAAGATGCCAGGAGACCCCGGAGTACAACCACATTCGTCAGTGCTGGAACAAGGTCGTCAAGGCTGATGCCTGGCGCCAGATGTGTGTTGTGATTTTCCATAATCCCTGAAACGTTGCTGCTACCCGATCATGTGAACTTTTTCTGGGGCAGGCTGGCACCCAGCTGCAGTCTCTGGGAATCGGTAGCAGCACGGTCCCACGAACATTCCTGGGTGCAACTGGCACCTGGCCATTGCTTGGTGAGACCCTTCTGCAGAGGGTCTCAGCAGGTCAAAGCTGCAGTCCCTCTGAAGTGAGGGGTTGGGAAACACAACCGTATCTGAGATAAAACTCAGGAGGGAGGTGCCGCCTGGCAACCTGACAGCTTGGTCAAGGACAGTGTAAAAGCGGGGAGTGGGGCGCCTGGGTGGCGCAGTCGGTTAAGCGTCTGACTTCAGCCAGGTCACGATCTCGCGGTCCGTGAGTTCGAGCCCTGCGTGGGGCTCTGGGCTGATGGCTCAGAGCCTGGAGCCTGTTTCTGATTCTGTGTCTCCCTCTCTCTCTGCCCCTCCCCCGTTCATGCTCTGTCTCTCTCTGTCCCAAAAATAAATAAACGTTGAAAAAAAAATTAAAAAAAAAAAAAAAAGCGGGGAGTGAACGGAAGCCAGAGACGAAGGATGGGTGCACAATTGCTAATCAGGGAGAGCAGAGTTCCGATGCTAGAGACTGAATAGCCAGGGATGCCATTTTCACCCCTTCCGCACATCCACAAACACACCTACAAACACCACAACAATCCACCCCAGTAAGCTAAGCAGCGCCATCTAGTGGAGAGAGGAGCTGTTACACTAAGTCCTGCAGAACTGGGCCAACCTCACTCTTCACAAATACCACAAGTCTCTCCACCTGCTTAGTTTCTGGACTATAAAGTGCTTCATAGCTTGACTTCTAGGGGAAAACAATGTAATTTCAATCATATTTCAGTCTGTTCGCTGGTCTGTCTATTCAATTTTCTTTTGTTTTCTTTTTGTTTCTTCTCTTTTTCTTGAATACAGAAAGAGAAAAAATTTATTTTTATTTTCAATTTTTATTAAAAATATTTTCTTTAAATTTTTCTACTACATTTTTTACTTTTTTGTAAATTTTTCAAATTCTATTTTCAAATTATTTTCAAAATCATTTAATTTTATTCTATTTCATTGTATTCATTTAAAAAATTTTCAAACATTTTCCTTTTCTCTCTCTTTTTTTAATTTTTATTTTTTCCCCTTTTTTCCTCTAATCTATCAAGCTCCTTTCTACACCCAGACCAAAACACACCTAGGATCTAGCATCATTTATTTGATTTGTGTGTGTGTGTGTGTGTGTATGTGTTGTTTTTAGTTTTTTTATTTTAATTTTTTTACCATGTTAATTCCTTTTCTTCCTTCAAAATGACAAAACAAAGGAATTCACTCCAAAAGAAAGAGCAGGAAGAAACTACAGCCAGGGACTCAATCAACAGAGATACATGCAAGAAGTCTGAACCAGAATTTAGAATCATTATAATAAGAATACTAGCTGGGGTCAAAAATAGATTAGAATCCCTTTACGCAGAGATAAAAGAAGTAAAATCTAATCAGGATGAAATAAAAAATGTTATAACCGAGCTGCAATCTAAAATGGATGCCACGGCAGCAAGGATGGATGAAGTAGAGAAGTGAATCAGTGATACAGAGGACAAACTTATGGAGAATAATGAAGCAGAAAAAAAGAGGGAGACTAAGGCAAAAGAGCACGATTTAAGAAATATAGAAATCCGTGACTTATTAAAAAGGAACATCAGAACCATAGGGGTTCCAGAAGATGAAGAGAGAGAAAAATGGGTAGAAGGGGTATGTGAGCAAATCATAGCAGAAAACTTTCTTAACCTGGGGAAAGACACAGACATAAAAATCCACAAAGCATGGAGGACTCCCATTAGATTCAACAAAAATCAACCATCAACAAGGCATATCAAAGTCAAATTCACAAAATACTCAGGCAAGGAAAGAATCATGAAAGCAGTAAGGGAAAAAAGTCCTTAACCGACAAGGGAAGACAGATGAGGCTTGCAGCAGACCTACCCACAGAAACTTGGCAGGCCAGAAAGGAGTGGCAGGATATATTCAATGTACTGAATCAGAAAAATATGCAGCCAAAAATTCTTTATCCAGAAAGGCTGTCACTCAAAATAGAAGGAGAGATTAAAAGTTTTCCAGAAAAACAAAAATTAAAGGAGTTTGTGACCACTAAACCAGCCCCGCAAGAAATTTTAAGGTGGGCTTCCTAAGGGGAGAAAAGACGAAAAAAAAAAAAAAAGACCAAAAGCAACAAAGACTAGAAAGGACCAGCAAACACCACCAGAAACTCTAACTCTACAAGAAACATAATGGCAATAAATTCATATCTTTCAGTACTCATTCTAAATGTCAATGGACAAAATGCTCCAGTCAAAAGAAATAGGGTAACAGAATGGATAAGAAAACAAAATCCATCTATATGCTGTTTAAAAGAGACCCACTTTAGACCTAAAGCCACCTTCAGATTGAAAGTAAAGGGATGGAGAACCATCTATCATGCTAATGGTCGACAAAAAAAAAGCTGGAGTAGCCATACTTATATCAGACAATCTAGACTTTAAAATAAAGACTGTAACAAGAGATGAAGAAGGGCATTATATCATAATTAATGGGTCTATCCATCAAGAAGACCTAACAATTATAAATATTTATGCTCCAAATGTGAAACACCCAAATATATAAATCAATTAATCACAAACATAAACTCGTTGATAATAATACCATAATAGTAGGGGACTTCGACACCCCAACTACAGCAATGAACAGATCATCTAAACAGAAAATCAACAAGGAAACAATGGTTTTGAATGACACAGGACCAGATGGCCTTAACAGATATATTCGGAACATTTCATCCTAAAGCAGCAGAATATATATTCTTCTCCAGTGCACATGGAACGTTCTCCAGAACAGATCACATACTAGGACACAAATCAGCCCTCAACAAGTACAAAGAGATCAAGATCATACCGTGGATATTTTCAGATCACAATGCTATGAAACTTGAAATCAACCACAAGAAAAAATGTGGAAAGGTAACAAATACCTGGAGATTAAAGAACATCCTACTAAAGAAAGAATGGGCTAACCAAGAAGTTAAAGAGGAAATTAAAAAGTACACGGAAGCCAATGAAAATGATAACACCACAACCCAAAACCTCTGGGACACAGCAAAGGCGGTCATAAAAGGAAAGTATATAGCAATCCAGGCCTTCCTAAAGAAGCAAGAAAGGTCTCAGATATACTACCTAACCTTACACCTTAACGAGCTGGAAAAAGAACAGCAAATAAAACCCCAAACCAGCATAAGATGGGAAATAATAAAGATTAGAGCAGAAATCAATGCTATCGAAACCGAAAAAAACAGAACACATCAATGAAACCAAAAGCTGGTTCTCTGAAAGAATTAACAAAATTGATAAACCACTAGCCAGTTTGATCAAGAAGAAAAAGGAAAGGACCCAAATAAATAAAATCAAGAATGAAAGAGGAGAGATCAGAACCAACACAGCAGAAATAAAAACAGCAGTAAGAAAATATTATGAGCAATTATACACCAATAAAATGGTCAATCTGGAATAAATGGACAAATTCCTAGAAACATATAAACTACCAAAACTGAAACAGGAAGAAACAGAAAATTTGAACAGACCCATAACGAGTAATGAAATCAAATTGCTAATAAAAAATCTCCCCCCAAAAAAGAGCCCAGGGCCAGATGGCTTTCCAGGAGGATTCTACCAAACATTTAAGGAAGAGTTAACACCTATTCTCTTGAAACTGTTCCCAAAAATAGAAATGGAAGGAAAACTTCCAAACTCTTTCTATGAAGAGTTACCTTGATTCCAAAGACCCCACTAAAAAGGAGAACTATAGACCAATTTCACTGCTGAACATGGATGCAAAAATTCTCAACAAGATATTAGCCAACTGGATCCAACCATACATTAAAAAAATTATTCACCATGATCAAGTGGGATTTATACCTGGGATGCAGGGCTGGTTCAATATCTGCAAAACAATCAATGTGATTCATCACATCAATAAAAGAAAGGACAAGAACCACATGATCCTCTCAATAGATGCAGAGAAAACATTTGACAAAATACCGCATCCTTTCTTGATAAAAACCCTCAAGAAAGTAGGGATAGAAGGATCATACCTCAAGATTATAAAAGCCATGTATGAAAGACCCAATGCTGATATCATCCTCTTTGGGGAAAAACAGAGCTTTTCCCCCAAGGTCAGGAACATGACAGGGATATCCACTCTCGCCACTGTTATTCAACATAGTACTGGAAGTCTCAGCCTCAGCAATCAGACAACACAAAGGAATAAAAGGCATCCAAATCATCCAGGAGGAGGTCAAACTTTCACTCTTCACAGATGGCATGATACGCTATATGTGTATCATTGGGAAAACCCAGAAGATTCCACACAAAAAACTGTTAGAACTGATCCATGAATTCAGCAAAGTGGTAGGATATAAAATCAATGCACAGAAATCAATTGCATTCCTATACACCAACAATGAAGCAACAGAAAGAGAAATCAAGGAATCGATCCCATTTACAATTGCAAATACCTAGGAATAAATCTAACCAATGAGGTGAAAAATCTATACACTGAAAACTATAGAAAGCTTAGGAAAGAAATTGAAAAAGGCACACACACAAAAGGAAAAACATTCCATGCTCCTGGATAGGAAGAACAAATATTGTTAAAATGTCAATACTACCCAAAGCAATCTACATATTCAATGCAATCCCTACCAAAATAACACCAGCATTCTTCACAGAGCTAGAACAAACAATCCTAAAATTTGTATGGAACCGAAAAGACCCTGAATAGCCAAAGCAATCTTGAAAAAGAAAACCAAAGCAGGAGGCATCACAATCCTGGACTTCAAGCTATATTACCAAGCTATAATCATCAAGACAGTATGGTACTGGCACAAAAACAGACACTCAGATCAATGGAACAGAATTGAGAACCCAGAAACAGACCCACAAACATATGGCCAACTAATCGTTGGCAAAGCAGGAAAAAATATCAAATGGAATAAAGACAGTCTCTTCTGCAAATGGTGCTGGGAAAACTGGACAGCGACATGCAGAAGAATGAACCTGGACCACTTTCTTACACCATACACAAAAATAAACTCTAAATGGTGAAACACCTAAATGTAAGATAGGCAGCCATCAAAATCCTCGAGGAGAAAGCAGGAAAACACCTCTTTGACCTCAGCCTCAGCAACTTCCTATTCAACACGTTTCCAGAGGCAAGGGAAACAAAAGCAAAAATGAACTATTGGGACCTCATCAGAATAAAAAGCTTCTGCACAGCAAAGGAAACAATCAGCAAAACTAAAAGGCAACCGATGTAATGGGAGAAGATATTTGCAAACGACACATCAGATAAAGGGTTAGTACCCAAAATCTATAAAGACTTTATCAAGCTCAACACCCATAAAACAAATGACCCAGTGAAGAAATTGGCAAAAGACATGAATAGACACTTCTCCAAAGAAGACATCCAGATGGCCAATCGGCACATGAAAAAATGTTCAACACCACTCATCATCAGGGAAATACAAATCAAAACCACAATGAGATACCACCTCACACCTGTAAGAATGGCTAATGTTAACAACTCAGGCAACAACAGATGTTGGCAAGGATGCAGAGAAAGAGGATCTCTTTTGCACTCGTGGTGGGAATGCAAACGGGGGCAGCCACTCTGGAAAACAGTATGGGGGGTTCCTCAAAAAATTAAAAGTAGAACTACCCTACGACCCAGCAACTGCACTACCAGGTATTTTTCCAAGAGATACAGGTGTGCTGTTTCAAAGGGGCACATGCACCTTTGATAGTGCTGTTTATAGCACTGTTTATAGCAGCACTATCAATAATAGCCAAAATATGGAAAGAGCCCAAATGTCCATCGATGGATGAATGGATAAAGAAGACGTGGTATATACACAATGGAGTATTACTCAGCAATCAAAAAGAATGAAATCTTGCCATTTGTAACTACGTGGATGGAACTGGAGGGTATTATGCCAAGCGAAATTAGAGAAAAGACAAATATCATATGACTTCACTCATATGAGGACTTTAAGATACAAAACAGATGAACATAAGGGAAGGGAAGCAAAAGTAACATAAAAACAGGGAGGGGGACCAAACATAAGAGGCTCCTAAATATGGAGAACAAATAGAAGGTTACTGGAGGGGTTGTGGGAAAGGGGATGGGCTAAATGGGTAAGGGGAATTAAAGAATCTACTCCTGAAATCACTGTTGCACTATATGCTACCTAACTTGGATGTAAATTAAAAAATAAAAAAATAAAAAGAACATAGGAGCTGATCTGAAGGAGCTCCCAATGGGAAGACCTAGAAAAATTTGAGCAACAAAATAAATAATAATAGTACTAGATTATAACCCAAAATATAAAATGAATTTACATTTGACCATGGATATGAATAAATAACTGGAAAAAAAAATAAATGAAGGAAAAATCTCTTCCTTTCAGAGGAGTTTCAATTAATAAATGTTGAAGGAAAGAGAAATAGAAAACTGCCATTTGGCAGCAATAATAGTAACAGAAAGATCCACCAGTGGATACTAAAATTAGTGGGTGAAAGTGTGCAACGAAACAGGATATTTGCATAGTGTCAAATGATCTCCTCCAAGATATTTATTAAGTACAATGTGCAAAATTTTCTAATTTATTAAGATTTATAAAAATTTAAATGTAAATTTACAAAATTATAAACTTATTAATTACAAAGAGAAACAGAGTGGGGCACCTGGGTTGCTCAGTTGGTTAAACCTCAGACCCTTGATTTCGGCTCAGGTCCTGATTTAATGATTTGTGAAATTGAGCCCTGTGTCCTGCTATGAGCTGACAGCACAGAGCCTGCCTGGGATTCTCTCTCTCTCTTTCTCTCTCTCTCCCTTTCTTTCTCTACCTCTCCCCCAGCTCACGCTCACTCTCTTTATCTCAAAATAAATAAATAAAAATTAAAAAACAACAATAAGAGAGAAACAGAGCAACTTTATAGTGGTAAAACCCAGTTTAATGATCACAGCTTAGCCAGATGATCAGGGTTAACATCACCAATCATAAGACATATGGACATAATGAAGCCCCTGATAAGATGAACCGAAAAGAGCATACATAACACTACATCTGTTGTATCCCTGCCCCCAAAATGAGAAAACCTTAGACAAACCCAAATTGAGGGACATTCCATAAAATAACTGACCAATTCTCTTCCGGAGGGTGAACGTCATGAAAAACAAGAGAAAGAGGAACAGTCATCTGTTGGAGGACACTAAAAAGAGATGACAGCTAAATGTCATGTGGGAACCTGGATTGGATCCTGGAACTAGAAAAGAACATTCCTGGATAAATTAGTGAAATCCATGTAAGGTTTGGTTAATAGTGTTGTACCAATATTAATTTCCTCATTCTGATCGTTGTAACATGGTGATGTAAGGTCTAACATTAGGGGAAGATGAGAGGATACATGGAAACTCCATACTATTTTGTAACTTTTGGGGAGGGCTCCTCTTCTATTTTTTGGAAGAGTTTGAGGATTGGTATTAATTCTTCAAACGTTTGGTAGAATTCACCAGTGAAGGATCTGATCCTGGACATCTGTTTTTTGGGAGGTTTTTGATTACCGATTCAATCTCCTTACTAGTAATTGGTGTGTTCAGAGATTCTATTTTTTCATGATTGTCTTGGAAGGGTGCGTGTTTCTAGGAATTTATGCATTTATTCTAGGTTTCCAATTTGTTGGCATTCTTTTATGATCCTTTGTATTTCTGTGGTATCTGTTGTAACATCTCCTCTTTCATTTCTGATTTTATTTATTTGAGTCTTCTTTTTTTCTTGGTTGTTCTGGCTAAAAGTTTGTCAATTTTGTTTAGCTCCTCAGAGAAAACAATCAGAGAGATCAATGGTTTCATTGATCCTTTCTTTAAAAAAAATTTTTTTTTAATGTTTCTTTCTGAGAGAGAGAGTAAAGGCATGAGTGGGGGAGGGGCAGAGAGAGTAGGAGACACCGAACCCGAAGAGGTCTCTCAGGCTCCACACTGTCAGCACAGAGCCCGACACGGGGCTTGAACTCACTGTGAGATCCTGACCTAAGCTGAAGTCAGACACTTAACCCACTGAGCCACCCAGGCACCCCTCATTGATCCTTTCTATTGTCTTTTTTATTCTCTATTTCACTTATTTCTGTTCTGACCTTTATTATTTTCTTCTTTATATACGACTTTTTGGTAGGTTTAAAATTAATTCAAAATGTTTGTAGGGGATATACCCAAAACATTAGCGTCCAGAAAGATTTAAAAGAAAAGCATGAAGAAAAAAAGGTCAAATAACTCTAACCAAGATAAAACAGGCATCACTATATTTATCACAGACAAAATAGGCTTTAGGGCAAAAAGCATGATTTTGGAAAAAGATTATCAGTACAAAGGATAAAAGGAATACTTCCCCATGATGTATAATAATTTTAAATGTGTACACACTTAGTAATAATATAAAAATATAGTAAGCAAAAAAGAACAGATTTCCTAGAAGAAATTGAGAAATCAACTATTTAAAGTGGGAATTTGGGGGGTGACTGGGTGGCTCAGTTGGTTAAGTGTTGGACTTCAGCTCAGGTCATGATCTCGCAGTTTGTGAGTTTGAACCCCGCTCTTGTGTGGGTATGTCAAGGTAGATACATGCTTATTAGCTTTTATAAATATCACCAAGCAGTGTTCCATTGTAGCTGCATCAATTTAAAGCACCTACCAGCACCATATGAGAGTTCTATTTATTGCACATCCTTGGTAACACTTAATGTTGTCCATCCTTGTACACACCTATCACTTTGAACACCATCTCTGTGTGAAGACCTTCCTTTGATCTCTAACTCTGACCCAGTGCTCTCCCCCCATGCAAATGGTGTATCCAATTGTCAATATGACATCTTTCCTTGGATGCCTTGTGGGCATCTCCAAGACAACAGATCAATGCAAAGATCTTAAGTCCTCCTTCCTTGCAAAGGGTTCCTTCCCTTGATTCCCTCATCCTCATAAAAAGCATCACTATCTTCTCAGCTGCTCCAGCTAAACGCCTATAATTTCTCCTCCCTCCCATGTCCACATCCAATCCTTCAGCAAAGCTGCTACATTCCGTTTCTATAATACATTCAGGATCTGTCCGTTTCTTCCCACCTTCAACACCGCTCCTCTGATGCAGACCACTATTAATCATGACTGCACGACTGCTTAGCAGCCAGAGAGAGCTTTTTAAAAACATAAACCAGTCACCTCATCTCCTTGCTTAATACCTTCCAGTGGCTCCCTAGTGCTCCAACATAAAACCCACCTTCTCACCTTGGCCTGAAAGGCTGTGAATGATCTGGCCCCTAACCAGGTACCTCTCTGACCTCTCCTCTTCCAGTAGGGGAGTGAGCACATTCCAGCCATTACCTTTTCTTTCTTTCTTTCTTTCTTTCTTTCTTTCTTTCTTTCTTTCTCAATGTTTATTTTTGAGAGAAAGAAAAACAGCACATGTGAGCGGGGGTGGGGCAGAGAGAGAGGGACAGAGGGTCCAAAGTAGGTTCTGTGCTGACAGCAGAGAGCCCAATGCAGGGCTCGAATCCATGAACCACAAGACCTTGACCCGAGACAAAATCGAATGCTCAACCAACTAAGCCACCCAGGCACCCCAGTCATTGCCTTTTCTTAAATACATCTGGCTCATTCCTGCCTCAGAACCTTTGTCCTTACTGTTCCTCTGTCTGATAAGCTCTTCCCTCAAATCTTTGCCCAGCTGTCTCCTTCCCATCTGTTTAAGTCTTAACCCAAATATCTCTTCCTCAAAAAGGTCTTCTCCAACCACCTTAGCTAAAGTTGCCCCTCCATACATCTCTATTCTCTTCACCCCTTTGTCTTTTCTTTTTATTTTTTTTTTAAGATTTTTTAAAAGCAATCTCTACACCCAAAGTGGGACTCAAACTCACAATCCTGAGATCAGGTGTTACACATTCTACCGAATGAGCCAGCCAGGAGCCCCTATTTTCTGATGTGATCACTTACTTTTTTAATACTCATATGCTCCATTAGAATATAAGGTCTTCAAGGGTCAGGAGCTGTGTGTCTAGTCCCCTGCTATGTTCCTACTGTCTAGAACTGCATTTGCCCCTATGGTAGCCACTAGCCACAGGTAGCTAAATTTAAATTCAGGGGCACGTGGGTGGTTCAGTCAGTTAAGCGTCTGACTTTGGCTCAGGTCATGATCTCATGGTTCGTGAGTTCGAGTCCCGTGTTGGGCTCTGTGCTGGCAGCTCAGGGCCTGGACCTGCTTGGATTCTGTGTCTCCCTCTCTCTGCCCCTCCCCCGCTTGCACTCTGTCTCTCTCTGTCTCTCAAAAATAAACATTAAAAAAAATAAAAAATAAATTTAAATTCATTAAAAGTAAATAGTATTAAGAATTCAGTTCTTCCGCTCTGGAAAGCAGTGTGGAGGTTCCTCAGAAAATTAAAAATAGACCTACCCTATGACCCAGCAATAGCACTGCTAGGAATTTATCCAAGGGATACAGGAGTACTGATGCATAGGGCCACTTGTACCCCAATGTTCATAGCAGCACTCTCAACAATAGCCAAATTATGGAAAGAGCCTAAATGTCCATCAACTGATGAATGGATAAAGAAATTGTGGTTTATATACACAATGGAATATTACGTGGCAATGAGAAAAAATGAAATATGGCCTTTTGTAGCAACGTGGATGGAACTGGAGAGTGTGATGCTAAGTGAAATAAGCCATACAGAGAAAGACAGATACCATATGGTTTCACTCTTATGTGGATCCTGAGAAACTTAACAGGAACCCATGGGGGAGGGGAAGGAAAAAAAAAAAAGAGGTTAGCATGGGAGAGAGCCAAAGCATAAGAGACTGTTAAAAACTGAGAACAAACTGAGGGTTGATGGGGGGTGGGAGGGAGGAGAGGGTGGGTGATGGGTATTGAGGAGGGCACCTTTTGGGATGAGCACTGGGTGTTGTATGGAAACCAATTCGTCAATAAATTTCATAAAAAAAAAATCACTCAGAAGGAATGGTAAACCAAAAAAAAAAAAAAAAGAATTCAGTTCTTTAGTTACACTAGTGAGATTTCAAGTGCTCAATAGCCACCTGTGGCTAATAGCTACCATAGTGGATAGTGCAGACAAAGAAAATTTCCAACATTCCAGAAAGTTCTGCTCTAGACAGCACTGTCCTAGAAACCAGCTACCCAATGAGCATATAATAAAATAAAGATATTTTGGGGGCACCTGGGTGGTTCAGTCAATTGAGCATCAGATTCTTGATTTCAGCTTGGTTCATGATCCCAGGGTTGTGGGGTCAACCTCCACCTTGGGCTCCACAATGAATGTGGAGCCTGTTTGAGATTCTCCCTCTGCCCCTCCTCTCCACTGTTTGCATTTTCTTAAAAAAAAAAGTATATATATATATATATATATACACACACACATACATATATATACACACACATACATATATATATACATACATATATAC
The DNA here is from genome assembly GCF_022837055.1 of Prionailurus viverrinus. Classification (NCBI taxonomy): domain Eukaryota; kingdom Metazoa; phylum Chordata; class Mammalia; order Carnivora; family Felidae; genus Prionailurus; species Prionailurus viverrinus. The sequence goes on from NC_062562.1 coordinate 53,495,204, forward strand.
ATATATATATATATATATATATATATATATATATAATTTATTTTGAGAGAGAAAGAGGGGAAGGGGGAAGCAGGGAAGGTGCAGGGAGAGAGGGAGAGAGAGAATCCCAAGGCTGTCAGCGTAGAGCCTAACAGGCTCACTCCCATGAACAATGGAGATCACAACCTGAGCCAAGATCAAGAGCCAGGGGCTCAACCGACAGAGCCACCCAGCTGCCCCCAAATATCTTTTTAATATCTCTATTAAAAAAGATATTTTTAATCCTTATCTTATGAGGGAGAAAAACATAGGTCAGAGAAGTTGTGTTATTATCCCAAGGCCACACAGCCAGGAAGCAACCTAGCAGGAATTTGAATGCAGTGTTGTTTTGCTCTGAAGCACACGCTACTCCCTTTCTTTCTTTCTTTTTTTTTTTAAGTTTATTTATTTTGAGAGCAAGAGAGCATAAATGCATGAGGAGCAGAGAGAGGGTGAGAGAGGGTGAGAGAGGGTGAGAGAGAGAGAGAGAGAGAGAGAGAGAGAGAATCCCAGGCAGGCTCTGCACCTCTAGTGCAGAGCCCCAAGGGGCCTACAGGGCTCTCGAACACACAAACGCAGAGATCATGACCAGAGCCAAATTCGGATGCCCAACCAACCGAGCCACCGAGGCGCTCAGTTGAGCCTCCCTTTCTTGAGAGCCAGCAGCCTCTTGGCTGTTTAAAAAGGCACAGGGCTCTCTCGTACTCCTACATATCCTCCAACCCTGGGCTTGTACCTAACTGAAGAAGGCATGGGCAGCTTCATTGAAGGATTGTTGCGCAAGGCATTGAAAGATTTAGGGTCTGTCCAGATTTCATCTCAGATCCATTGGCTGTTCCACACTTAGTAAGTCTCTACGCTTCTCTGGGTCTCAGCTGCATCTCTATAAAATGAAGAAACTTACCCTGTGGCCTGAAGACTGGAGATAGCACGCAAGGGACCTGGTGACTAGGTACACTCTTCAGCTCCTGTCTGATTCTGAGTCAGGCCACATGAGGAGTAGGGTGGGGGTGGAAGTGCTTTGGTTGGTTTGACCCACAATAGCAGCTCTTGTTGCTTGAATGCCTACAGATGAAAAAGCTGAGGCTCGACGTGAAGTAATTTGGCCAGGAGAATTGGGATCTGAACCTGAGACTCTCTGATCCCACGCGAGTGCCACGCAACCAGAGTCGGGACCCATAGGAATCAGGAGGAATTTACCGGTGAAAGGTGGTGAGCTCCCCGTCTCTGGAGGTGTGCAAGTCGGTCTGGGCCACGCACGGAGCAGTGGCTGGTGCCCGGGAGCAGACCATAGAACCTCTCGCAGGCCCCTTTCCGCTTGCCGCGGCGGCCCCGGCCCAGGCGCGAGCGCAGCGCCACCAGGGCGGGGCGGGGGCTGCTATTTCTGTCCGGTGAGCGCAGCCCGCGCCGCGAGGCGGGGGAGGGGGCGCCCGCGCCGCCATATTCCCTCCCGCCGGCCGGCCCCGCGGCGTGCAGCCACCATGAGCACCGCCGCCTTCCACATCTCCAGTCTCCTGGAGAAGATGACGTCCAGCGACAAGGACTTCAGGTGCGTCCCGCTGCCCGGCCCCCAGTCTCTCCGCCTTCCACTGAAACCCGGGCCTTCTTCGCCTCCGGTCGCGCCGGCCCTTCCCCCACGAGCGTGCAGCCCCTGCCCCTCTCCCCGCGTAAAGCTCCACCCCTCCCCTGACCCCCGCGTCCGCCTCCCCGGCTTCCCTGTTTCCCTCGTCGCTGCCTCTGCCCTTTCTACAGTCCCAGCTTCATCTCCCACCGTGCGCGCTTCGACCCCTGCCACCGTCCCCTGATCGGCGGAGCCCCGGCTCCGCCCCTCTGCACCTTTCCTCTGCCTCCTCTCCTCTGCCCAGCCCTCGTCTCTCCCCGTGGCTGATGCGCCCAGGCCCCCCGCTTCAACCCACGGTGAAGCCCTCAGCCCCTCCTTGGGCATCCCAACGCCTGCCTCTTCTTCCTGGCACTGGAACTCAGTCCCTTGTCGGGCCCACGACCCGGGGAATGACTTTTCCATGGATACCCTCAGCACCGCCCTCTTCTCTTCAGAGTCATCCCAGGCCACCTCCCTGCACTTCATCAGGGCATCTTCTCTCCTCCCCTCCCCTTCCAGGCTTGCTCTGACACAGCCCTAAGGAGGGCTGGGCTGAGTGGCTTTGCAGGCACTGGTAGGTGATGGTTGGGGTGGGGGCTTTTAGGGTTTGGGTGCCACTCCCCTTATCATTGTTCCCCTTTCACTAGACATCTCTGAGCCACACAGGAACAGAGCTGAAAAGAAAGGAGGAAATCTCTTGTCCAACCCCCTCATCCTCAGGGGGAAACTGAGGCCCCTGGAGGCCAAAGGGATTGGCCCTAGTCACACAGCCAGTTCTGGACCCTGGGAGCTAAAAGGAGCCCACAGAGACCAACATAACCCACTTATTGAACATTCTGTCAGTTTATCCCCAGTTTACAGATAGGGAAATGGAGGCTCAGAGTCATGAAGGGGCTAGTTGCAGTCACAGAGCTATGAAGTGGAGGACGTGGGGTCCAAATCCAGGTCAGTCTTAAGCCAGAAACTGAGATCTCAGCAAGGCCATCTGATTCCAGCCCTCTGACAGGTGAGGAGATTGAGGCCCTGTTCTCCTGGTCTGGCTCCTGCCCTCTCCTGACACCCAATCCTCAGCACCCCTCAAGTGCCTCTGAGTAGAGCTTTAGAACACAGTGCTGGATTCAGACCCTGGCCCCAGCGACTTACTGGCTGTGTGACTGTGGACTTCTGAGCCTCAATTTCTGTTTCTATAAGATGGGATGATAATAGAACCCACCTCAGAGGGTTGGTGTGTGTATGAAAAGAGTTAATAACATGTGCAATGCCTAGATTAGTGGCTGGCACCAGGTAAGTGTTTAATAAATCGTTACTTATGCACATCAGAAACCTGCCATGCCCTCTGCCCACTCTTTCTTTCCTTCTTTCCCTTTCTTTCCTTCTTTCTTTCCTTCTTTCACCTGGCTCACCCCTACTCTTTTGTCACCTCTTTGGGATGCCTCCTGACACCCAGGCAGGGTTGGGCACTTCCCCTGGGCTCCCACAGCGCCTTCCCTGCCCCATGTTTCTACTGCATCACTTCTAGCCCCTGTGCCAGGCCTGTGTGTTTCCTTTTTGCATCCCAGAGTCTGTTCGAGGTACACAGAAGGTGCTCAGTGAATGTTTTCTGGGTCCCAGGCTCTCTGCTGTGCTGTCCAGTGCAGTCTCAGTCAGTCTGCCCCTCTGCCTGGGTGGTATGATTGTCTTTCCTGTTCTTCAGAGGCTTGGCGAGATGAAGTGACTTGCCCAAGGTCGCATAGTCGGCTAGTGGCCGAGGGGATTTGCACCACTGTCTCTTGGGCCCCAGGTCCAGTCTCCAAGAGAGGGAGTTGGCCCTGCCATCTAGAGCCAGAGAAGCCCTTTCAGTCTGCTCTGCCTGAGAACACTTAAAACCACCCAAGCATATGAGGATGGTGTCTATTTTTAAAGTCCAAATACCAGGAAGGCTGGGTCCTGCTGACCAACTGTCCAGGTGCCCATGTGGCAGAGTATTTCAGCTGAGTTGCCTCTAGGATTTCTCTGGAATGAAACTGAAACTGTGTCCTCTGGCTTCTGGAGGCAGGTGGCGACAGCAAGTGGGGGTCCCAGGCAGGGTGAAGGAAACCTTTGATCCATGTTGTCCCTCTTTGGGCAGGAGGCTGCTCAGTTCCCACTCAGACTCCAGCAGCCAGATGGATAAACTGGGGGGTCTTGCAGGAATTCCCAAATCATTTTTTGAAAACATAATAGTAATTGTTGAGGAGCCGGGAGACCTGACTGGTGGGCGGAGACTCTTCCCAACTTGCTGTGTGTCCTTGGACAGCTCCTACAGCCCCTCTGAGCCTGGTTTTCCCATCTGCCTCATGCGAAGAGCTGGTTGTCCTATTGAAACCTCCCATGGGGCGCCTGGGTGGCACAGTCGGTTAAGCATCCGACTTCAGCCAGGTCACGATCTCGCGGTCCGTGAGTTCGAGCCCCGCGTCAGGCTCTGGGCTGATGGCTCAGCCTGGAGCCTGTTTCCGATTCTGTGTCTCCCTCTCTCTCTGCCCCTCCCCCGTACATGCTCTGTCTCTCTCTGTCCCAAAAATAAATAAACGTTGAAAAAAAAAAAATTAAAAAAAAAAAAAAAAGAAACCTCCCAAGGATGTTATGAAGTGGAGCAAAGAATATTCCCCTTTCATAGGTGGGAAAAATGAGACTCTAGAGAGGGGTCAGTTGCCTAAGTTCACCTAGAATAAATGAAGCCAAACTTCAGTGCTAAAGCTCTTATCTACTAAATTACATGCTTTATATCCCCCACTGCCACCACCACATCCATGTACACAATACGGCTTTCTTTCTCTGTGAGCTGGGTATTTGCAGGAACTCGGGGGTGTTTGAAATGCTGAGGCATCTCTCGGAACGGTTGGTTTCTGAGTTCGGGTTTCCACATGCTGCTTGGCTGTCAGGGGCTGGCTCTCTCCCTCCTTTCCCTCCTTCCCTCGCCCTGCCTCCCAGGCCCTCTCCAGAACTATTCTTTGCTGAGTCTGGAGTCCCAGGGATGAACACGATGGGCCCTTGTGAGTTCACAATCTAATGAGGAGACACACTGGTGACCAAGCTTGTAATGAAGTTTGAGGAGTGCTGTGATGAGGAGTGCAGAGTGCTCTCACAGAAATCTATCCAGGGGAGTCAAGCATGATTAGAGACTGTGGGTTGGGGATAGGGCACGGTGGTCAGAGGAGTCATCCCTGAGGCTGGGCCATTTGAGCTGGGCCCTTGACAGTCGAATAGGAGTTCAACAGAGAAGAAAGAGGGGGGGGCAGGAGGCTCATCTTGGGCAAAGGAACACATTCCTTCAGTTTCCAGGGTGAGCTGGGTCACCATGAGCTGCAGCAGAAATGCAGCTTAGAGATCCTGGCTGCCATCTCGGAATGTCCCCTCAGCTGGGCAGACCTAGGAATGCATGTGCCTACCCCACGCCTTGGCCTGGCTCAACTGCAAACCTTCTCCTTCATCTTACCTTGGCTGCATCTGCAGTGAGGAGGCCCAGAGGTGGGCACAGTCAGTCCTGCCACTCCCTCCTGGCCTCCAGCCCAGCCTCCTTCCTTTCAGCAGCTTGAGGCTAATCCCAGCTGTTAAAAATAAACAGCAGTGACAAAGACCAGTGCCTTCCCAGTAACAGGGCGCTGGGGGCCTCCCCATGACATCATGCAGCATGTCTGAACCTGCAAAGATGAGGCTAGAATCCCGACTGTGATCGATTTTGCCACAGGAGGCTTGGGAGGGGTGGGGGAGGCTCTTGTTAACAGAGCAAGCTCAAGCCCAAAAGCAAGGCTGGTGTGAGGAGGCAGAGTGGCCTGGTGGGTCACCAAAAGCTGGAGGCTTTCTCTGGGGCTGCCACTGTCTGGCCCTGACTTTGCCGCATCTCTCCTTGCCGCTCTGGCCTTCTCCAGTCTGTCCTCATAAGTGCCTGCGGGAGCCAGTGAACAGGTGCAGTGGGCCTGGTGGGAACCTGGTGGACTGGAGAGAGTGTCCTACCTAATGAGGGCAGCCATGCCTTGACCAGCCAGTTATTGTCACCAGGGGATGTTGGCCCAGTTGTATCCAAATACTCTATTTTCAAGAGAATCTGGAAATCACGACTTTTACATCAACTTTCCCAGTTTCCCAAATGCTGATAAATCAGATTTTTGAAAAACATCTGCAAGGTGGACACAGCTGAGGGCTGCCAGCGTAAGGCTGCTCTGCCTTCTTAATCTTGGCAGGAGCAGTGCTCCATGATGCCCTTGCAGCCCCAGCTCATGGCCTTCCAACTCAAGACTCCCACTGCAGTTTTCATTCCCCGGGACACAGCATCAGGCTGCACAGATCTGCCCACCTGTGGGTGGGCAGCACTTGGCTCTGATGCCCACCCTGGACTAAGGAGCCATGGCTGTGGACTGGTCAGCTGTTGACACTAGTGTCTAAGATGTGCTTGTGGCCCATCAGCATGGCTTAGTGCAGTAGTTCTCAGGGTAGGGTCCCCACCCCCAGGAACTTGTTAGAGATGAAAATTCTTGGGCCCCGTCTCAGACCTGATCCCAGAAACCCTGGGGGTGGGGCCCAGCAGCAGTGTCTAACAAGCCCTGTGGGTGATTCTGATGCCAGCTAGAGTTTGAGAACCACTGGTCTAAAGGCAGGGGCTGAGTGGGTTCTCTGAGGTGGGGGTGGGCAGGGCTAGCCCCACTCCACCTGTCTGGTAGAGAGGTGTCTGTTCGACCTTCTAGCATGAATGAGAGGTGAATGATGTAACATGCCATTATAATGAAGTGCTACTTACTGAATGCTCATTGTATGCTAAGTCCATCACATACGTTCTTTCATTTTAACTTTCATATAACCCCGCAAGTCAGGTGCTATTCTTATCCCCCCCTTTTTTTTTCTGACAGGTAAACTAGGGCTCTGAGAGGTGAAGTGACATGCCCAAGTTCACATTTTCATAAATGGCAGAAGCAGGAGCCACCAACCTCAAAGCGCTCAGCATTTGGCCAGGGTGCTGTACCACTCATAGTCTGCCACCATGTGGCAGCTGGTGCCTTACACATGGGTCTCCTTGTAGCCCGACCATGCCTACAGTGCAGATAATCTACTTGCCCTTGAATCTTTGTATCAAGGTCTGCTTCTGGGGGAATGCTGAGATACCTCCCAAATTACTGGGGGCCTGGAGCTGCTCAGTAATCCTCCTCTGCCCTCATGCCCAGGTTCATGGCCACCAGTGACCTGATGTCAGAGCTGCAGAAGGACTCCATCCAGCTGGACGAGGACAGTGAGCGCAAGGTGGTAAAGATGCTGCTCAGGCTCCTGGAGGACAAGAATGGCGAGGTGCAGAACCTGGCCGTCAAGTGGTGAGTTTTGGCCTCGGTATGGATGGGACAAGGCCAGGTGTGACAGAACCCCAGGGATCCCTGCCTCTTTGGGGTGCAGCTTCTGATAGAATAGTTGCTGAGCAGCTCTTGAAGGCCCAGAGGAGGTGAACAGTGCCGTGGTCTGGATTTCCCCAGAAGTCGACCCGGTGACAAGGATTCAAGTGTAAGTTTATTTGGGAAGTGATCTCAGAAAACTCCAGTAGGAGAATAGGGAAATGAGGTAGGGAAGGAAGAAAATCAATAAGATGTGAAATAGCAAGCAAGATACTGCTGTGGGCAGATGGAGCTTAACCCTACTGGGGGCCTTTGGGACACAGTTGTAGTGGACGCCCTATGGAGTTTTCCACCCGCCAGCTGTCAAGTCCTGTTGAGGCTGTTCCCAAGGTAGCATGGAGGGTTATGTATTCCATGACGCCTCCAGCCAGAGAAAGCCCTGAGGTACAGATGCAGGTGCTGGCAGCTGGAAGGTCATGTCGGCATGCAGAAGAGTGGTGAGAGCTGAAGGGACAGGGGGCCCCAAAAGTCTTTGCCCTTGGCACTATGAGGTTACAGTCCTGAGACCGTGGAGAGTACCTTTAGAGCTAAAAAAGCAAGATGAGGTATGTGCAGGGCACACGTGTGTGTAGGTGGAGGATTGAGGAATGGCAGGGGTCAATGAGAATTGGGGCATTGCCTCTCGAACTCTGTGAGCTGAGCCCAGGCATTCTGGGTCGTCTTAATGAATTTCAATTTGATCCTAAGAGCAGAGGGAATTCAGTAGAGTTTTATGCAGGAACATGACGTGGTCATGTTTGTCGTCTGGAAGCATCCCTCTGGCCATGCAGTAGCGATAAGATAGGGTGGATGGTGGTTTTCCAGTAGCAGAACCAGTAACACAGTAGCATGTGTTCGGTATGTAAATGCTTGGGCCCGTTGACTGAAGTGATAAAGTCATGAGAAGCCTGTTCTAAATGTAGGCTCATTGTGGGTGCCATGGCAGCTGGTAGGTAGAGACAGGTATGGATGCTGGGGACTCCGATACCACAAGCAGCGTTGCTCTTAGTGACAAGATTTTCTGAAACGGTGAACATCTCCTGGTAGTTTCCCAAAAAACCAAGTACAGTCTTCCTTTAATTTACCTACACAATTATATGCTTGGAAAATTTAGAGTCTATTAAAATAGTATAAAAAGTACTTTGTGTTTATATGTAAATTGAAAGTAGATTTTGGACTCAGATAATTATAGAAAGGTTTTATTTTTCCTATACGAATGCCCAGTGGGATGTTAGAACACATCCAGCAGGATGTGAAACATGTTCTGTTTTGCAATATTGTCTTTCCCAGCCACCCCCCACCCCCAAAATAAAAGCCAGAAGCGACATCTTATTAGTTACAATGACCAAAAAAGGCCCCCATAAATTTCCAGAACACCCCTGAGGGCACTGCACCCCAATCAGGAACTATGGGAGGTGGAAACGGGAACCCTATGATTACTTAGATGGAGGAACTGATGGAGAAAAACATCAAGAGAGTCAGGGTTTGCAAACTGGTATGCATTGGAGTATCCTGGGACCCTTGTTGAAGCTATGTATTCCCCAGGGATTCAGATTCAGGACTGGGAGGGGTGGGGAGAGGAGGCTGAGGTAGGCAGATGAGAAGGCAGCACCTGGGAATCTGCATTCTAATGAACACCAACATCTCAGAACCACTCATTTAGGTCAGAGGTTCTCAACCTTAATGGCACAGTAGAATCACCTAGGGAATTAAAAAAAAGGCAAAAAAAAAACAAAAAACAAAAAACCCTGCCAATGCCCAGGCCACACCTGAAAACCAATTAACTCAGATTCTCTGGGGCTAGCACCCAGGTGACAATTTTTTAAAGGTCCCAGGTGATGGCAATGCACAGTTAAGGCTGAGAACTGGTATGTCTAGTGTAGCTATTTTTAAAATTCAATGTGGATTTAAATCACCTGGGGCCTTTGTTGAAATGCAGATTCTGGTTCAGTAGCCCTAGGGTAGGACCTGAGATTCTGCGTCTCTGACAAGTTCCGGGTGATGCTGGTGACACTCATGATGCTGATCTGTGACTACAATAGGCAAAGCAATGCTCTAAGGCAGAGGTTCTTGAAGTGTGGTCCCTGGACCACCAGTATCAGCATCTACTGAGAACTTACTAGAAATGTAAATTTTCAGGCCCCATCTAGACCTTCTGAATCTGAACATCTGGGGTGGGCCCAGAAGTCAGTTTTAACAAGTCCTTCAGTAGATTCTCATACACGCTCAAGTTTGAGAACTGCTGCTCTCAGGCATTCCTTGGTTTCCAGCTGAGGTTACTGGGTTCACTGGTTTGGCCATACACTGAGATGCAAAACCCAGGAGGTGGTGCAGGTTTGGGAGGTGCCAGGAATGATGTTGGCAGAGCAATAGGGTGCCTCTCCTTCTGGCAAAATAGGGAGTCCCCTGTCGATCTGGAGCCTTTTCCTCAGCACATGTGGTCCTGTGGGCCTGAGGGGACCCTAAGGAGCAGCATGACTCAGGCTGAGCCTGGGGCTTTTGGACCCCATCCCTCCCTCTCTCCCTACTCAGCCTGGGTCCTCTGGTGGGCAAAGTGAAGGAGTACCAGGTGGAGACCATCGTGGATGCCCTCTGTGCCAACATGCGGTCAGATAAGGAGCAGCTCCGAGACATCGCTGGCATCGGCCTCAAGACTGTCCTGTCGGAGCTCCCCCCTGCAGCCACAGGTACCCAGGCCCCAGAGATTAGGCACTATCATCATTTGTGCTACTTTACAGTTAAGAAACTGGGGCTCAGAGAGTTGAAGGGATTTACCTAAAACCAGCCAGCTAGTAGGTGGCAGAGAATTCAGACCCAGCTCTGTTTAACTTCATGGCTCTGTGTCAGGAATGCTTTAGCTTCGAGTAACAAAATCTAATGACAGCTTGAAGAAGTACAGCGTTGCTTTTCTCACATAATTCTGGAGAGATCAGCCATTCCACTTTTGTAGCAATTCATTTAGCAGGTCAATTAGGACAGGGTGAGGTCTCTGCCTGTGTCTTTTGTCTTTTATAAGGAAAGCACATGTTTCTCCAGAAGCCCTCAGAAGTCTTCTACCTATAGCTCACTGGCCAAAACATGGTCACTTGGCCCCTGCTAAGAGCAAGAGCATTTGGAAAGGAGCTTCTCCTGCCTCCTTAGTTAGAAGGTAGAAGGCAGAGGGGTTGGATATGGGGTGAATCAGCCAACAGGTCAGCCATCAATTCAGCTTCCTTAGCCAACCCCCTTTAGTTCTTTCAGACTCTGGGTCAAACCTTGGACCATGTAGGGTCAGCAGGATTCTCAGGAATGTGAGCTCAGGAACATAATGACAGCAAAGGCTGACCAGAAGTGGAAGCCAGCCCTAGCCTCACTGTGCTATGCTTTTGCTCCGTGCAGGCTCTGGCCTGGCTACCAACGTGTGCCGGAAGATCACCGGCCAGCTCACCAGTGCCATTGCCCAGCAAGAGGATGTGGCTGTGCAGTTGGAAGCCCTGGACATCCTCTCTGACATGCTGAGCAGGTACAGGCGGCCACCCTGGGCAAGGAAGACCGGGAGAGGGTGGCGAGGGGACAGAGAGGGACTCAAATCCACAGAGCCGGCACTCACTGCACACCATGCTCTGTGCTTGGGGTCCCTTACTTGTCCTGGCAGCCCTAGGAAGGAGAACTCCTTCGTCTCAATTCTGTAGTCTCTGTCTCTGCCCAAAGTCACTGTCAGCACCAAGGTAACAGTAAATGGCAGAACCTGGGGTGATATAGCTGAGCCTTTGTTTATTTATTTTTAATTTACATCCAAGTTGGTTAGCATATAGTGCAATTATGATTTCAGGAGTAGATTCCAGTGATTCATCTCCTATGTATAACACCCAGTGCTAACCCCAAGTGTCTTCCTTAATGCTCCTTACCCATTTAGCCCCTCCTCCCACCCACAACCCCTCTAGCAACCCTCAGTTTGTTCTCTGTATTTAAGAGTCTGTTTTGTCCCCCTCCTTCTTTTTATATTATTTTTGCTTCCCTTCCCTTATGTTCATCTGTTTTGTATCTTAAAGTCCTCATATGAGTGAAGTCATACGATATTTGTCTTTCTCTGACTAATTTCATTTAGCATAATACCCTCTAGTTCCATTCACATAGTTGCAAATGACAAGATTTCATTCTTTTTGATTGCCGAGTAACACTCCATTGTGTGTGTGTGTGTGTATGTATATATGTATATATATATATATATATATATATATATATATATACACACCACATCTTTACCATTCCCCCATCAATGGACATTTGGGCTCTTTCCATACTTTGGCTATTATTGATAGTGCTGCTATAAACATGGGGTTGCATGTGCCCCTTTGAAACAGCACACCTGTATCCCTTGGAAAAATACCTAGTAGTGCAGTTGCTGGGTCGTAAGGTAGTTCTACTTTTAATTTTTTGAGGAATCCCCATACTGTTTTCCGGAGTGGCAGCCCCAGTTTGCATTCCCATCAGCAGTGCAAAAGGGATCCTCTTTCTCCGCATCCTCGCCAACATCTGTTGTTGCCTGAGTTGTTAATGTTAGCCATTCTGACAGGTGTGAGGTGGTATCTCATTGTGCTTTTGATTTGTATTTCCCTGATGATGAGAGATGTTGAGCATTTTTGTGCCGGTTGGCCATCTGGATGTCTTCTTTGGAGAAGTGTCTATTCCTGTCTTCTGCCCATTTCTTCACTGGATCATTTGTTTTTTGGGTGTTGAGTTGGATAAGTTCTTTAAAGATTTTGGATTCTAACCCTTTATCTGATGTGTCGTTTGTAAATATCGTCTCCCATTCCGTTGGTTGCCTTTTAGTTTTGCTGATTGTTTCCTTTGCTGTGCGGAAGCTTTTTATTTTGATGAGGTCCCAATAGTTCATTTTTGCTTTTGTTTCCCTTGCTTCCAGAAACATGTTGAGTAAGAAGTTGCTGCGGCCGAGGTCAAAGAGGTGTTTGCCTGCTTTCTTCTCTAGGATTTTGATGGCTTCCTGTCTTACATTTTAGGTCTTTCATCTGTTTTGAGTTTATTTTTGTGTATGGTGTAAGAAAGTGGTCCAGGTTCATTTTTCATGTCTCTGTCCAGTTTTCCCAGCACCACTTGCTGAAAAGTCTGTCTTTACTCCATTGGATATTCTTTTCTGCTTTGTCAAAGATTAGTTGGCCATATGTTTGTGGGTCTATTTCTGGGTTCTCTGTTCTGTTCCATTGATCTGAGTGTCTATTTTTGTTGGGCCTGTATTTTAAATTGTATTGCACATTGTAAAACCATTTATTCACCCTTTAAGACTTGAGCACCTACTCCACCACCCAGAAAAATGTCAGGTGCTGAACTGGTACTGGGAATGTGGAGATGGAGGAGTCTGGGGCACTGCTAGGAAGGAGCTCACAGACACATAAACTAAGGAGAGTAAGAATAACAGTAAGGAAAAGAGCAGAGTCTTTAGGAGCTCAGAGGAGGAGCCCCTAACCTGGATGGGGGTAGGGAACCTTCCTAGAGAGGGTCCTGCTAGCTGAGCCTTCAAGGATGGGCAGGACTTGTCCAGTATTGGGTGGGCATAAAGGGGACCCTGGTAGGAGAGACTGCCTTCGGCCCAGAGGCTGGAGAAGACATAGGGTCCTGGGGGTTGTGCAACATAGGTGTGGCGCTTGGGTGTAATGTGGAGAGGGCTGGGCAAGAGCTTAGATCACACTGAATGTGTGAGGAGTGGGGTGGTGGTCAGGGCAGGGGTCCAGGAATGCCTTGTGTATATTTGTGTGCTTCAGACTCCTCTTCCTGTCTGCAGTGTGCATGGTGGATGGGAGGGGTTGAATGGGCAAGGAGACTGGTTAGGAGGCTTCTGCAGGCAGGTGAACTCAGGTTGTATTTAGTAGATAGACTCCACAGGGAAATAGACTTGGAGTGGGTCAGGGGCAAAGACTCAAAGATGACACCCAGGCGTTTGGCTTTACTAAGTGGGGGCCCAGACATAGGGCCATTGGCTGTGGTGGGGTGCACTCTGGGAACAAGGAGCAGGTGTGTGGGGAAGAAGGCGATGGATTCATTTGGGCATGTTGAATCTGAAGTGCCTGGGAGGCACCCACTCAACCAAAGACTCCATGAGGGCAGGCCCTAGGCTCACCTGAGCTCCCAGCACAGGCCCTATGACATTGTAGGTGAACAAATAAATAAATGAAATCCAGCGAGCTGGCCTGGATATGAGAGCGTGAGGTCAATGTGCTTGTGTGGAGTGAGAGAAGAAAAGGTCTCAGGATATGTGTGGGACAGAAAATGCACAGGCCTGTTTGGAGGTGAGGATAGAAGCTGCTGAAGTGAGCAGGGGCTGTATTCTACCTGCGCATTCTCTGGTTTTGCCTCTTGCCTTGATCTCAGAGCTCAGCTTATCCAAAGGGCACTGGAGAGCCATTGAAGGAGTTAGGCAGAGGAGTGACCAGGTCAGAGGTAGGTTTTAGACCACTGTGATCTCAGTAAAGGGGATGGACGGTCAGGGCATTTGGAGAGTGTGCCTAGAGGCAAAGCCCAGACTCCCAAGGAAATCAGCCTCACTGGAGACACCCAAACTCTATTACCATCAGGCCTTCTCCCCAGGCTGGCAACCTGGACATCTGGATTCAACTCCTGGCCTTGTATTTCTTGGCTGAGTGGTCTTGAGAAAGTCCCTCCCCTCTCCTTCTCTTGTGTAATAAGAATAAATAATTACTCCACACAATTGCAGGGTGCCTTTCCTTATACCAAGGCCCATTGGGTTGTCATAATTCTGGCGAGGAGGTCAGGAGAGGATTGGGGGAAGGAGAGCTGCCTGGCCCAGGTTGCCCACTGGGTGGGCCCCTTCCGACGTCCCCTCCGACTCCCCAGGTTGGGCGCCCCTCTGGGTGCCTTCCATGCCAGCCTCCTGCACTGTCTGCTGCCGCAGCTGAGCAGCCCACGCCTGGCCGTGCGCAAGCGGGCAGTCGGGGCACTCGGCCACCTGGCGGCCGCCTGCAGCACCGACCTCTTCGTGGAGCTCGCTGACCACCTGCTGGATCGGCTGCCCGGCCCGCGTGCGCCCGCCAGCCCCGCCGCGATCCGCACTCTGATCCAGTGTTTGGGTAGCGTCGGCAGACAGGCAGGCCACCGTCTCGGTAAGGGGGTGGAGCCCCTCTGTAAGGGGGCGGGGCCGAAGTGGGGAGATGCCGCGGGGCCTGGGGCGGACTGCAGCCTAGGTAAGGGGGTGTGGCTCAGGCAGGGTCGGAACTGGGGAGAGGGGTGGGGCCGGAGTGTCAGCCACCTCCTAGGTAAGGGAGCATGGCTAACATCTCAAAGGGGGAGGGCGGAGCTTGAGAGGCAGTGGGTGGGCCCTGAGCTCCACACGCTTCTGAGCCTTACCTACTTGTTATGAGTCTCCCGGGTAATTGTAAATCATGCCACCAAACTTAAATACAATATGTTCTATCGTCCTACTTTGACAGATATGCTATAGTAACAATCTATAAGCTGGGTTTGAATTTTTAAAAATTTTTGCTGGGGGATAAGGTACATACAGTAAACTGCACTATCTAAAGTGTACAATTGGGTGTGTTTTGACCTATGCGTACAGCTGTGAAATTACTACAGCAATAAAGGTGCAGAACATTTCCATCACCCCCCAAAGTTTCTCTGTGCCCTTTTCCAGTCCGACCCTCCCTCTGCCCCACTCCAGGCAAGCACTGATCTGCTTTCTGTCACCAGAGGTTAGCTTTATAGAAATGGAATCCTGCAGTCGGGGTTGAATTTATCTTCAAGCACGTCAGAGTTCTGGGCTGGAACAAGGCAGTGTGGGTAGAGTTGGCCACAGTCTACCCCTCCTTCCTCTCTGGCTCTCTCACTCCGGGGACTTTATGAACACACATGGGGAACACAGGCTGAAGTCCATGCTCTGTCCACATCTTCTCTCAAACAACAGCTACCTGTTGGTCACTCTTGGGAGTATGAACCCAAGAAGGATGTCTGCACAGGGTCAGACTAGGGTTCATGGTCAATTGGGCAGGAAAATGAGAAAGGGTGTGACTGGAGAAGGGCTGGGACAGAACCCTTTAAAGAGGTGGGCACCTCTTGCCTGGTGCATAAGGGCAGTGCTTGCATTTCTGTTTTTCCCACCCAGGGCTACAACCTAGTGCAGGAAATAAGAGGAGGGCATGAATAATAGTTTCAACAACAGATGCTACTTGAGTGCCTCCCCTGTGCCAAGACTTAGGTGGAGCTCTTTATCTGCAACATGTCATTAATCTTCACAAAATCTCTGCCTGGTAGGCATTGCTGTCCCTACTGGGAAGATGAGTAGATGAAGCTCAGAGAAGTGTTGTGCTGTGTCCAAGGTTGCATAGGTCATAGGTGGCAGAGACAAGGCTAGAACCCACATCTGCTCAACTCTGAAGCTGCTGAGTTGAGTTTGCAGTGGCCAGGGCTGCAGGTGCAGGGACTAGCTGAGTGCTGTGGGCTGAGGGAGCCTGGGGATGGGTCTGGCCTGCCCTCAGTGATGCACCTGGCTCTCTAGGGGCCCACCTGGACCGCCTGATGCCCCTGGTGGAGGAATTCTGCAACCTGGATGACGATGAGCTCCGGGAGTCCTGCCTCCAGGCCTTTGAGGCCTTCCTGAGGAAGTAGGTGCAGTACGGGTGCCAGGAGAGAGGGGCCCACGGTTTCTTTGGGAAGTTGGTGGGGAAGGGGTGGGACAGGATGCTGGCCTCAAAGCACTAAGATCTCAGGACTCACCACTGGGCCCACCTGCTACCCTGTCCTGCCTGTCCCAGCAGAGCCTCCCCACTCCCACCCCAACAGATGCCCCAAGGAGATGGGTCCTCATGTGCCCAATGTGACCAGCCTCTGCCTCCAGTACATGAAGCACGACCCCAACTATAACTATGACAGTGGCGAGGATGAAGAGCAGATGGAGACAGAAGACAATGAATTCAGTGAGCAAGGTGGGTGGCCAACTGGTCACTGGGGCTAGAAGGCGGAAATGGGTGCAGCTTTCCTGGGACACCCCCTCGGCCCCCCAGCCAGAGACAAGGCCACATCTGGCACTTCCACCGTGGTCTTAAGCCTTCCTCAGTCTCTAGCCCTGACCTCCATAATCTGGATTCCACAGGCCCCCACCCTCTGCACAGATCAGGGTAATGATAGTAATTGCTGTCATTTATTGAGCATCTACTGGTGTGCTGAGCATTTTCATTTCATGGTCATTCTAATAACCCTAGAAAACCAGGTGTTTATTATTATCCCCATTTAAAAAACATTTTTTTTAACGTTTATTTATTATTGAGAGACAGAGAGAGACAGAGAATGAGCATAGGAGGGGCAGAGAGAGGAGGAGACACAGAATCTGAAGGAGGTTCCAGGCTCTGAGCTGTCAGCACAGAGCCCGACGCGGGGCTCAAACTCACAAACCCAGCAAAATCATGACCTGAGCCGAAGTCAGACGCTCAACCGACTAAGCCACCCAGGTGCCTCTTATTATCCCCATTTTTTAGACAAGGAAACCCAGACTTAGAGTAGAGATTTGTCTTCGATAACACAGCTAGGAAGTGGCAAAACTGGGCTTGCAGTCTCCACCTCTATGCTGCCATATCTGTACCTGCTTAGTAACAGTTTCTAAGGGATGAAGCTTTCACCCAGCAGAGTGAAACTCTAGTAGTGGAATGATAGGTACTGGCAGGGAGAGAGCGATACCTGGATGGGGAATGGACACAGTGGCTTTTTTCCGTTCGTGCCCATGGTCCTAGCTGTCACTCAGACTGATGGCCCTGGGCCGGTAGGGCATTGATGGAGGCAAAGGACTTAGGGCCTGATCTCACTCAGGGTGAGATGGGATGGTAGGAGACAAGGTTGGACAGGCGTTTTGAAGCCCAAATGCCAAGCCAGGGAGGTTGAGCATTTTCTTGTCAGTAGCAGGAAGCTATGGATTTTTCTTCCTGGGTGGCATAGGGTGGAGATAACAAACAACGATCCATCCGAGGATATCTGCAGTGCTGATAGGACACATCCATGGGACCATCCACATGGCCCACTATGGCTTCTCCAGATGTCAGTGCTCTGAAAGTCTGAGTCATCTGCAGAGTGGCACGGATAGAAAGAACACACTGGGTCTGTGTGTGTTACACACTAACTGTCCCTAGTTAGGACTGTCCCCTTCTTAGCCTCATGTGTGTCTCTCCAGATGTATGGGTGGACCTCG
Source organism: Prionailurus viverrinus (assembly GCF_022837055.1). NCBI lineage: Eukaryota > Metazoa > Chordata > Mammalia > Carnivora > Felidae > Prionailurus > Prionailurus viverrinus. The sequence continues at coordinate 53,512,380 of NC_062562.1, forward strand.
TGGGCCTGAATCTTAGCTCTATTGTTTCCTAGCTGTGTGTCCTCAAGAGAGTCTCTCACCCTCTCTGAGCCTTATTCTTGTCATCTATAAAATGGAGTCAATCGGGGCGCCTGGGTGGCGCAGTCGGTTAAGCGTCCGACTTCAGCCAGGTCACGATCTCATGGTTCGTGAGTTCGAGCCCCGCGTCGGGCTCTGGGCTGATGGCTCAGAGCCTGGAGCCTGTTTCCGATTCTGTGTCTCCCTCTCTCTCTGCCCCTGCCCCGTTCATGCTCTGTCTCTCTCTGTCCCAAAAATAAATAAACGTTGAAAAAAAAAAAAAAAAATTAAAAAAAAAAAAATAAAATGGGGTCAAGGCACCCTCATTCCTGAGGCGTGGTAAAGTACTTGATGAGGTCTGTACTTGGAGAGTAGAAAGCTTGAAGAGTAGAAAGTCACACAAACACAGCTTTTCCTTGTTAGTAGTCCTGCTTGGAAGCCAGAATCCGGACTTGAGAGGCTGGGGCCAGAGGTGGAGGAAGTGAGGAGGCCAAAGGGAGGCCCTGTCAACTGTCGTTTCTGGAATCCCAACAAGTGAAACATCACACAGCCAGTTCTGAAACCAAAGGATGGGTTTTGTGCCCCAAATGGATTGTCTTAAACCCTCACTGATGACTTGGAAGTTAGTTTTGTCCCTCATGTAGGGAAAACAATGAAGGGTCTGGAGACAAAGGGAGGATTCTAGTTTAACTCCAGCTGTATCCCTGCTCATGTAACTTGGGGTGAGCCATTCCCCCCCAGTTTCCACATTTCTACAGGGGCGAAATAATCCTTGTCTTACAAGATGGTTGTGAGGCTCAGATGAGGTTGTGGATCTGAAGTGCTTGGCACCACCTTTGGCACGCAGTAGGTGTTCACTAAATGGCAGGTAACATTCCTAATAGTGTGTAAATCAAAATTGAAAGATGAAACAGTCCTGACTCCCTCCTCCCTGCCCCCTCTCTTGTCACTTCCCCATCCTGCGAGACAGCCTCAGTGGGGCCAGGACACATGGGTGTCCTGTTCATGCCCCAGAGAGTGAGGACGAGTACAGTGATGATGATGACATGAGCTGGAAGGTGCGCCGGGCAGCGGCCAAGTGCATGGCTGCCTTGATCGGCTCTCGGCCCGACCTGCTGTCTGACTTCCACTGCACCCTGGCACCTGCACTCATCCACCGCTTCAAGGAACGCGAGGAGAATGTCAAGGCTGACGTCTTCGGGGCTTACATTGTGTTGCTGCGGCAGACACGGCCCCCAAAGGGGTGGCTGGAGGCCATGGAGGAGCCCACCCAAACAGGCAGCAACCTGCATATGCTGCGCGGCCAGGTGGGCATGCCTCCTCCTGTCTCCCATCCTTGCTCCTGCACTCATGACTCACCCTCCCACCTGCTCACCCTTCCATCCCTCCACCACCGCACCATCTGTCCACCCAGTGAGATGTGCGCACTGAGCACCCACTGTGTGTCTGGCCCTGTGTTAGGTGCTGAGTATAATGGGGAGCATGGCAGGTGAAGGCCTGGCCCCTGAACCACACAGGGTAGGGGCAGATAGACAACCCAAATAGGGCTTCCAGCCCCCTAAGAAGGAGTTTCAGTTTTATTCTAAGAGCCTAGAAGCCACAGGAGGGGAATTACAGGATCCCATTCCCATTTGAAAGAGCTCACTCTGGTTGCTGTGTGGGAAATGAATTGTCACAGGGAGGGAAAGAATAGATGCTGGAGGCCAACAGGAGGCCGTTGCTGCTGTCCAGGTGAAAGGAATGGCACTTCGGGCTGGGGGTAGGGGCAAGAGGAGTGGTCAGACTGGAGGAGTAGTATTTGGGTCTTGATGTCAAATTGGATGTGAAGGGTGAGGGACAGGAAGGTGTCTATGTGAGTTCCAGGGTCTGGCTAAAACATGGGCTGCAGTTCCTTGACCTGGTGGAGAAAGGAATATCTAGAGTTCCTTTCTGGACATTTAAGGTTCCAGGTCCTCGGATGCCCACGTTGAGGTCAGACAGGCAGCACACGAATCTGGTGTTGGAGATGGAGATCTGGGAGTCTTTGCTTCACTGGAATCTGAAGCTCGGTGAACAGATGGGCTCCTCTGGAGAGAGAATCTACCCAGGGAAGGGAAAGGGGCCTCCTTGCTTCCCCCTTATGGAGTGTATGGGTGAGAGCCAGACTGCCAGGTGACCTTGAGCAAGTCACTTAACCTCTCTCTGCCTGTTCCCTATCCCTAAAGAGAGCCCAGGAATAGTTCCTACCACAGAGGGTCTGTGTATGGAGCGAGGGATGGAAAGCTTGAGATGGAGTGATCCTCTCACACTGGGGGTCCTCCATGGGCATGTGCCCCAGCAAAGCTCCCCAGTAGTCGGTGGGACACCCTGGTTTCCTGGGTGGTCACGTTTCTCCTTCAAACTGCCCACAGGTGCCTCTTGTGATCAAGGCCCTGCAGCGGCAGCTTAAGGATCGGAGTGTCAGGGCCCGCCAGGGCTGCTTCAGCCTCCTCACCGAGCTGGCAGGCGTCCTCCCTGGCAGCCTGGCAGAGCACATGCCCGTGTTGGTAGCAGGTAGGATGGACTACAACCAGGTATCTCTCAGCCTGGGCTCTTCCAGAACCCAGACTCCAGGCCTCAATCCCCATGGGTAACCTGTTCAGCAGCCTATGGTGGCTCCCCACTGCCAGCGGTGAGAACAAAGCTGGGGTGCAGGCCCTTCTTTCTGGTTTCAGGGGAGTTTCCTGGCCTTGTGTCCCTCAGCCCTGGCCAAGCCCTGATTTTTCAGGATCTGCAACATAAGAGCCCTGGGGCCTGGGTCCAGCTTACATGCCTGCTGGTGCTCCACCCCCATATCCAGAGATTGCCTGGGGCTCCATAACCTTTGCACCCACCCCACAGGCATCGTCTTCTCTCTGGCGGACCGTTCCAGCTCTTCCACCATCCGGATGGATGCCTTGGCCTTCCTGCAGGGGCTGCTGAGTACAGAGCCAGCTGAGGCCTTCCATTCACACCTGCCGACTCTCCTGCCACCTGTGATGGCCTGCGTGGCTGACCCTTTCTACAAGATCGCAGCTGAGGCCCTGCTGGTGCTCCAGGAGCTGGTGCGGGCCCTGTGGCCACTGGACAGGCCTCGGACGCTGGACCCTGAGCCATATGTTGGAGAAATGTCTGCAGCCACCCTAGCACGGCTCCGTGCCACTGACCTGGACCAGGAGGTGAAGGAGCACGCCATTGCCTGCATGGGCCACCTTGTGGCCCACCTGGGTGACCGGCTTGGGGATGACCTACAGCCATCGCTATTGCTCCTTCTGGACCGCCTGCGGAATGAGATCACCCGGCTGCCTGCTGTCAAGGCACTGACGCTGGTGGCCTCGTCCCCGTTGCAGCTTGACCTGCAGCCCATCGTGGCTGAGGCACTGCCCATTCTGGCCTCGTTTTTGCGAAAGAACCAACGGGCGCTGCGCTTGGCCACACTGGCTGCCCTGGATGCCCTGACCCAGAGCCAGGGACTGAGCCTCCCTCCGTGTGCTGTGCAGGCCGTGCTGGCCGAGCTGCCTGCCCTGGTCAGTGAGAACGACATGCATGTGGCTCAGCTGGCTGTGGACTTCCTTGCCACGGTGACCCAGGCCCAGCCGGCCTCTTTGGCCAAGGTCAGCGGCCCTGTGCTCTCAGAGCTGCTGCGGTTGCTACGCTCACCCCTATTGCCAGCAAGTGTGCTGGCAGCTGCTGAAGGCTTCCTGCAGGCCCTGGTGGGGACGCGCCCCCCGTGCGTGGACTACGAGGAGCTCATCAGCATGCTCACTGCACCTGTTTACGAACAGGCTGCGGACGGCGGGCCGGGCCTGCACAAGCAGGTGTTCCACTCTCTGGCTCGGTGTGTGGCAGCCCTTGCGGCCGCTTGTCCCCAGGAGGCGGCAGGCACGGCAAACCGCCTGGTCTGCGATGCCAGGTCGCCCCACTCGAGCACAGGGGTCAAGGTCCTGGCTTTCCTGTCACTGGCTGAGGTGGGCCAGGTGGCCGGGCCAGGCCCCCAGCGGGAGCTGAAGGCAGTGCTCCTGGAAGCCTTGGGGTCCTCCAGTGAGGACGTGAGGGCGGCCGCCTCCTATGCGCTGGGCCGCGTGGGTGCCGGGAACCTGCCTGACTTCCTGCCCTTCCTGCTGGGGCAGATCGAGGCTGAGCCCCGGCGGCAGTACTTGCTGCTGCACTCGCTCAGGGAGGCCCTGGGGGCCGCCCAGCCCGACAGCCTGAAGCCCTACGCCGAGGACATCTGGGCCCTGCTGTTCCAGCGCTGTGAGGGTGCCGAGGAAGGCACCCGGGGGGTGGTGGCTGAGTGCATCGGCAAGCTGGTCCTCGTGAACCCTCCATTCCTTCTGCCCCGATTCCGGAAGCAGCTTGCTGCAGGTAGGGACACAGGTGTGGGCAAAGGCAGTCCAGATCAGAGGTGGGCAGTTTCTCCCAAGTGGCTCACTCACAGGGAGCTAATTCAAGTGATTAGATCTGAAGAGTCTTGGTGTGGATAAGGCAAAGGCAGAGAAGCCATTAAAAACACAGTGTTTCCTGAGACGTGTAGGCCCTCTCCTGGGGGCTCTCTGGGATGGAGGAGACAGAATCCTTAATACGTCCCTACAAAAAATAAGTTTTTCATGATGCAACCTTCATACTCCTTGGTGTGGACAGCAGCCTCATGCTCCAGGCACAAGTTAATAAAAGGAGTTCTTGGCCTCCAGGGAGTGCAGCTCTCTTGGGTTTGTTTAAGCCAGGAGCAAATGTCAGTATAGACTAGGTAGGACCGGGGGCCATACTCGTAGGGTTTGGGGAGGGTCCAGCAAAAACCAGGGGCAGGTTTTGTGTGGTTCGGTAAGGGCACGTCAGGGCTCTCTGAAACTCAGGGAGGAAGAAAGCAGACAGGTGGGGCTGTGGGGCTCTTGGGTAAGTGAAAGCCCCTGGGAATGAAAGGCCTCCAGGCCTTGAGCTGGCCAACTGCTCCTCTGAGAGAGTCAGAGGGTGTATTTATTCACATAACGCAGGCAAAGTGCTTGGTATAGCATAAGGTATGTAATTAATACTAAGTAAAAACTGCTGTTGTTGTTATGTTCGTGATCACAGTTAAGCCCTCACTGGGCTGCTGGGTTTATAAGAAGCAGCTTGGTGGCTCACACCACTGCATGGACGAGAAGAACATGTTGAGGACATTGCCTGTAACACTCACAGGGCTCTTCACAAGGAAGCTTGAGGGGCCAGAGTCTCAGGATATGAGGAGCAGCCCCGCCATTTCCAAGCCCTGATTCACTTCTGCCTCATGCACCCTGTTGAACTAGTTAAGCGGTCACATTGCCTTTTTACCACCAACTGCCTGGAAGCTTAGAGCCAGACTCATGGCCTGCTTCCAGCAAGTTCATGGGACTTCCTAGGTGGCTCTCCCTGCCCTCACTCTAGTCTTCCTTTCACTTCCTTGCCTGTGTTTTTCCTTGGCCTCGTTTTTCTCATTAAAAAAAATTTTTTTTTATTAATGTTTTTATTTATTTTTGAAGGAGTGAGAGAGACAGCATGAGCGGGAGAGGAACAGAGAGAGAGGGAGACGCAGAATTTGAAGCAGGCTCCAGGCTCTAAGCTGTCAGCACAGAGCCGGATGCAGGGCTCAAACCCATGAATCGTGACATCATGACCTGAGCTGAAGTCGGAAGCTTAACTGACTGAGCCACCCAGCCACCCCTCATTTTTCTTATCTTAAATTCACTTAATCCTGTTCTGTTGTCCATGTCTTCATGAGCCACACTGAATCTTGTCATAAGCCAGTCAGGATAGAGAGAGAAAGAGGAAAGAACTGTAAGTCTCAAGTCAGTAGCTCTTTTCCGTTTTCACACCTTGGCACCAAAGTGTAAACTTTCTTCTGACTCGAATGTAAGGGCTAAATGACGGAAACAACATTAACCCCTCACTGTTGGGTGCTGAGGTAGAGAGGAGGGAGCAGCTGCTGGGTTCTTTGTTTCACCATAATGGAAAGTGTATTCCCCACCCCTTTTTCAGCCTCTATATTCAGAAAGCAAGCGGAAAAGTAAATTTAAGTAACTTCTCCATTCCCAAGCTTTCGGGATGTTCTGAGTTCTGTTGGAATCCCCTTGGCCTTCAGCTTGCCTGGAGCACACCTGCCGCCTGCTTAGAGAATGCAGGCCTGAGGAGGAGGGCCCAGCCAGGGCTCAGATTCAGCCGTTGAATTCTGGATCTGCTGTGTGACCTTAGATATGAACTTAACCTTTCTGGGTTTTTTTCCTCATCTGTAAGTCAGAGATTAATAATGATTTTTATGAAACGTTTTGATTTATATTACCATTTATTGTTAATCAATAGGACCATCCTGAGGATAATGTGTCTGAAAAGTAGAACGCAGCCCCAAGGCCTGAGCAAAGGTCTTTCTTTGGACTATGGATTGACCACTGTCTTGGGTTCTTGGTTCCCTGTGTGCATCCTGCAGTGTGGTTACCTGAGAACTGGGAGTTTTCCTCTCAGCCACCACAGGAGAATTTAGGGATGCATTTTAGACTGCCAAGGGAAAGGGCATTGACTTCACCAAAGATGGGTGTTTTGAATGGGGAGGGGTCCAGTTCTGTCTCCCAGGGAGGCAGAGAGCCTCAACACCTTCTGACCTGTGTCTCAGTTTCCACATCTGTAAAATGGGGGTGAGAAACCCTTAACTGTAGGTTCTAAGGTTGATTCAGAGACCCCGTCATTTACCGAGTGTCTAGGATTGTCCCTGCCGCTTACCAAGCTGATGCCTCTTGTCCTGCAGGTCGGCCACACACACGGAGCACTGTCATCACAGCAGTCAAGTTCCTCATCTCTGACCAGCCCCATCCTATTGACCCCCTCCTGAAGAGCTTCATCGGTGAGCACCCCCACTCCTCTACCCCCGGCCCTGCTCGTCCCCTCCTCCCAGCCTTTGAGTCCAGGCTGATTTTTCTTACACATTAGCTAAGAGGAGTCTGAGGCCCAGGAGGCTACCTCACCCCTATGATGGGCAGCAGGCCCTGGTGCAAATTCCTGTGCTGCCACTGAATTGCTGGGTGAGCCTAACATGCCCCTTCTTACCTCTGAGCCTCATTTCCTCATCTGTAAAGTGTAAGGGGGTGAGAACCCTTATCTGCAAATTCTAAGTTGATTCAGAGGCCCCATTTTTTATTGGGGGGAAGGTACTCCATGAACACACAGTCTCTTACACGTGGAAAACCACCAGCCTCTCACGTGCATTGGCTTCGGTGGGCTTCAAGCTAGGTAGAGCTCTACTGGAATTGGGGAGAGTGGCTCCCAGCTCATGCCCTGTCTTAGGAGTCTTCTGGACTTAGAAGCCCAAGCAGACTTCATTGGTGAGCCCTCTCTTTGGAACTCTGCAGGACTAGGCTCTTCCTAGAGAAGGCCGACATTCACAGCTCTGAGCCTGCAGGCCTGTAACTGGATCACACTGGGAGTCTGGCCCTTCTCACACAGGCAGCACAGCCTGGTGGAATGTGGAGAGATTCTGAAGTCTGCCAGTCTTGGGTTGACAGCCTGGCTCTGCTACTCTCTGGCTGTGTGAGCGTGGACAGGTCATCTCATCCCCAGCTCTAAAACAGGGGTGACGGGGTGCCTGGGTGGCTCAGTTAGTTGAGCATCCGACTTCGGCTCAGGTCATGATCTCACAGCTCATGGGTTTGAGCTCCATGTCGGGCTGTGTGCTGACAGCTCAGAGCCTGGAGCCTGCTTCAGATTCTGTGTCTCCTCTCTCTGCCCCAACCCCGCTCATGCTTTGTCTCACTCTGTTTCTCAAAAATAAATAAATGTTAAAAAAAAAATTTAAAAAAAACCGGGGTGTTGGGGTGCCTGGATGGTTCAGTTGGTTGAACGTCTGACTCAGGTCATGATCCCAGGGTCGTGGGATCAAGCCCCACATTGGGGTCCACACTGAGCATAGATTAAGTACCGCTTAAGATTCTGTCTCTCCCTCTGTCTCTCCCTCCCCTTCTCTAAAATAATATTTAAAAATTTTTTAAATGGGGATTCTGATCCACACTTGCCCAGGCACTGTTGTGTGAGACCAGGGGTCAGCAGGTGTGGCCACACTCTGAATTGGAGAACATGTCTAGAAGCCACAGCAATATCAACAGCAACTTCATCCCATCCCCTGACCCAGTGGGCATACGTTGCCCCTAGTTCTGAATTCCCTCATCTTGCCTGAGCCGCCCATGGCTAGCAGTCCTAGGGACCTCTGCCTAGGTGTTTGTTTTTGGTTGTATGGTTGAACCACAGTTTTCGTGCTCTCACTGCATATCAGATATAAGGCTAGGCCCTTTGGTATACCTCACCGTAGTTCATTCTCCCTTGCTTGAGGGTCGCATGTTACAGATGAGGAGGCAGAGATTCAGAGAGGCGACTTGAACTCCAGTCTTGCCAGGTTCCCCACCAGGACACAGTAGAAGAGCCCCAGAGGTTACCAGCTCTGGATTTAATCCTGCTCTGCTGGGAGACTTTATGTTCTTCCCAGGGCATTGTATTGGGAGGCACAGCATGGCAGCTTTCCCCATAACTGGTGATGGTAACTCTGATAACCTGATTAAGGTGGAGACTTCCAGGTTCTCCACTCTAAAATTACTTTTTCCTTTGGAATAAGTATTTTTGAGTCTGTCAGAACATCCTGTTCATCAAATTTCTGCCCACCACATTTAGCATCCATTGTGGTTTCTTTCCTGATTCAGTGATTTCTGACAGTTGCCAAGTGGTGACTTTTAATTTCAGCATTCCTTCCATATTTGTTCTGTTCTCTGGAAGAACTTTTCCTTATCCCCCATTTATTTATTCATTGATTTATTCATATCGTTAATAGACTCATGGGTTCCTGTTTTATTCAGTGACTTATAACTATTTACTGTCTTCATTTATTTTGATTCTTAAGCTTGTCTTAGATGTGGCCAGTGTGAGCCCTTCGGACTGGTTCCTATGTTCTGTTGATGTGTTTCCATCATCCTTTGAACATATCCTTACTTTTTGGCACAGTAAGATGCCCTACACTTACCTTGAGCCTTTGCTGCCTCAGCTCTGGAATCAGTCCTTTGTTCAGGGAGCCCTGATTCTTTTTAGTGGAGAATGGTACTTAGAATCCAAGATCTAGACACTAGGTGTGCTAATTGCTACTGGGGTGCCATTGCTTCAAGGTCCTCTTAACAGAACTAGGAAGTATGTGAATGTGTGAATGTATGTACACAGACACACATGTACATGTGTGACCTGCTCTTCCAGTCCAGCACTGCAGGGCTCCTTCTAGCCTTCTTCTGTTCCATACCCTTCTCTTACAGGGAAAAGCCCAGTTCCTGCTGTCTACCAGATATTTATACGCTTAATCCTGGAACACACAGAAAGTAGACTGACAATTGCTAACTTTTATCTCTGTGAATAGTCAGTATCTGTTTATAGGTCTTTTGTCGTTAGTCGGAGGGCAACTAGTCAAAATACTTTGGAAATTACTTGGGTGAGTTGTTTCATTCTTTCCTAACCTGGGGTTATGTTAATCATTTGAAATACTGTTAGGATCGCAGTTTTTGTTGTTGTTTTTTGTTTTTTTAAGGATTCCCCTCATTCTAGATTTTCTTTATAGAGCAAATGAGACATTAACATAGTCCTTAAAAAGTCTATAAACTATACAAAAAGGTATATTCAGAGAAGTGCTATGTGAAAGTATAAGTTTCTTTATCTCTCTGATCTTCAAGATCCTTATCTGTAATGATATCAAGTTAACGTTTATAGAATCCTTGCTCTGTGCCAAGCTTTCTGCTAGGTATTTTAGATAGATTAGGTATATTAGATAGACGGATAGATAGATAGATAGATAGATAGATAGATAGATATCACATCACTACATTTTAAATCTTGAAAACAGTCCTACACTATGGGTACTGCTGTTACCCCCATTTTATAGATGAGGACATTGAGGCTATCCAAGGTCCCATAGCTAGGAAATAGTGGAACCTGGATTTGAACCCAGGCCAGACTCTAGTTCACATTCTTACTTGTGCTTTGAGGACTCATTGTGCCTGGTAAGAAAGTAGATGCTCAGAACACGTTTACCCCCCTTCAGCCAAGTCTGCCCAGCTCACAGTAATCAGGTAACTGAGGTTGGGGTGGAGGTGATTTGCGTCTTGGCTGAGCCATCCCTCACACACCCTCTCATCTTTCAGGAGAGTTCATGGAGAGCCTGCAGGACCCAGACCTGAATGTGCGCCGGGCCACTCTGGCTTTCTTCAACTCGGCTGTGCACAATAAGCCCTCACTGGTCCGGGACCTGCTGGATGACATCCTGCCCCTCCTCTACCAGGAGACAAAGATCCGCAGGGACCTCATCCGAGAGGTAAGGCCATTGAAGGCCAGTGAAGGCCTGACTGGCGGAGCTGTGACAAGGATTTGGGTCAAGCTCTTCAGAGCAGGCACGTGGGCCATGTGGCCTGGGTCAAATGCTGCAGCTCCACTTCCAGGTTGTGTGACCCTGGGCACATTGACCTAGGGACAATTTAATCTGCTCTGAGTCTGTTTCTCTTCTTGGGAAAAATGAGGAAAATAGTTCGTGTCTGCATCATAGGGTTGTTGACAAGATTCAATGAGTTATGTCCTGCAGCTTCTCAGGGCTGCTCCTGGCACACAGTTGGCACTCGGTAAATGTTGGCAGTTCTTATTATCATTCAACATTCAGCAGGCATTCACTGAGCACCAGCACTGTGTCAGAGTGCCAGGATCAGAGCTGGATCAGAGCTGCCACTAGGGAGCTCATGGCCACCTAAAGGATAGAGACACCCATTCTGCCGATTATTTTACTGAGATAGAGCCTATTTGGTGCAATAAGGATTTAAGGGGCACAGATTAAAAGTTAATTAACAGCTATTATCACATAGTATAATAAAAATGTCTTGGGGAGCCTGGGTGGTCACTCAGTTGAGCATTCAACTTCGGCTCAGGTTATGATCTCATGGTTCGTGGGTTTGAGCCCCACATCTGGCCTGCTGCTGTCAGTGCAGGCCCACTTTGGAGCCTCTGTCTCCCTATCTCTCTGTCTTTCCCCTGCCCATTCTCTCTCTCTTTAAAAAAAAAAACAACAAAAAAACCACCTGGCATTGCTGAAGAGGAAGCGACTATGTTTAGAGGGGTTAGGAAAGTTTCCCAAAAGAGGGGGCATTTAAGCTGGGCTTTGAGGGGTGAGAATGAGAGTACCATTAAGAACAGAGCCTTGTGGTTAAAAGCTTCAAAGACCCGGGCTTTTAATTCTAGTTCAGCTGCTTACTGGCTGTGTGTTCTTGGGCAAATTAATTAACCTTTCTGAGCCTTAGTTTCCTCTTATGTTACATGGGGTTAATTTAACACTGTCTTCCTGGGGCTGTTGTGATGCTTGAGTAACATGTCATTTGTCAAGCAGTCAGCACAGTGGCTGGCACGTTACAACTGCTCAGTAGACTATAATAATTATTGTTACTGTTATTATCAAAGGGCATTGCAGGCTGAGCAAAGCCAAGAGATTGGGGACAGAACACAGTACTGAACAACAGAGGTGGGGTGTGCAGCAGGAACTAAGGGAGGTGTTCTTACACCCTAGAGTCACATCCCATAACCCTTGTCACCCTTCCCTCCTGCAGGTAGAAATGGGGCCCTTTAAGCACACAGTGGATGATGGGCTGGACGTGCGCAAGGCAGCCTTTGAATGCATGTACTCGCTGCTTGAGAGCTGCCTGGGCCGGCTGGACATCTGCGAGTTCCTGAATCACGTGGAGGATGGCCTGAAGGACCACTACGATATCCGGGTAGGATGGGCTCCCTGCCAAACCTATGCCCACCCTGTACGAAGGGGAGAGCAGGCACCACTGGGGCCCATTGCTTGTTTGTCCCCCACTCTCCACCCCGGCACCCCTGTAAATAACTGCATTGTTCTTTTTCAATAAGAAAGAGAGCCAACCTCTCAAACACCTTTGAGGAGAGTCCACACTGGGCAAGCTCTTTGGAGGACGGTTTAGCAGTAGCTAGAAAAATTTAGAATTCTGAGACCCACCTTTGACCTAGCAGTTCCATCTCTGTGAACAGAGCCTCTAGACTGACACCTAAAAACATGTTTGGAGTTTTATGTTCTAGATTGTTCTGAGAGTTGGGGAAAGCTGGCAGCTTCCCAAATGTCCACCTATCAGAAGCTCACTCAATAAACTGGGTACCTCTGGTCTTGGAATGCTACCAGCATTAAGAAGAGTGAGCCAGGTCCCTCTGCACTGATGTGAGAGATGCCCAAGGCCCACTGTTGATTGATAAAAGCCAGTTTTTACAGGCATTTCCCCCATGCTTTTCCCTTCTTACTCCTTCTGGCCACACGGCCCTCTTGCCTGCCCTCCAGGGAGCACAGGACAAGGCCTGGGCATCAGTGCAACATTTGGACTCCTATGTCCAGGCTCCTTTTAGTGTTGAGGAGGGTGGGTTGAGGAGCGTGAGTCTGCACCACACCCTTAGAGAGTGGGTTTATGATGCCCACTCTACAGGGGAGAGGCCAGAGAGCTGGGTGGTTCCAGGGCACCAGCTGGGAAATGGAGGAGCCCTGGGTCACAGCATGTGCTGTGTGATGCCATGCTTTTTGCTGGTCCCCCTCCTTTGCTGTGGGTTGCGGGGGGATCAGGGCAGGGTGGACATCTGGTAGGGATGGGTAGGGAGTGTAGAATTCAGACAACCATCCGTTATGCTGCATGTTTGTAGGAATTTCACCATTTTCAAAAGAGGTCACCATTATTCTCCTGCAGGCTGGACCAGGATTGTAGATGTGTTTAGTTGGCTCATACAGCAGTTGTTTGTTTTTTTTTTAACTGAGTGCCAGTTACGTGAAAATCAGTTTCTTTTGAAAACAGTGCATGAGCTCTGGGCCACATTCCCACAGCCACAACGGGCTGGAGCTGACAGCTGCTGTCTGGAGTGTGGACTCCTAACTCCTTCCCAGTTGCCATCTGGCCCTCTTCACTCATGGACAGTGTCTGCCTGGCCCAGTGAGCATCTGAGCTTGAGAGTAGCCCCCTCCCTGGTGCTTCTTCTTATCTGATCCTCCTCAGCCAAGTGTAGCTGGCATAGTGGGTATTGCCATTCACATTTTTTAAATGTTTATTTATTTTTGAGCGAGAGATACAGAGCAGGAGAAGGGCAGAGAGAGAAGGAGACACAGAATCCAAAGCAGGCTCCAGGCTCTGGGCTGTCAGCACGTGGGGCTCGAACTAACGTACCACAAGATCATGACCTGAGCCTAAGTCAGACGCTCAACCGACTGAGCCACCCAGGCGCCCCCTGCCATTCACATTATAGATAAGAAAACTGAGGCCCAGAGTGGGAGAGACTGTTGCAGGGCCCTGGCAGGAATTAGTGCTAGAGTTTGGACCTGAGCTCCAGGTATTGGTACCAGATCCTCTGATCTTCCCTGGGCTCTGCTCCTTTTGGCCATTTCACTGTGAACGTTGTCTCCTTCCTCTGGGGCAGATGCTGACCTTCATCATGCTGGCCCGACTGGCTACCCTGTGTCCCGCACCTGTTCTGCAGAGGGTGGACCGGCTCATTGAGCCACTCAGGGCCACCTGCACCGCCAAGGTAAGCCCTCCTGCCTAGCCCTGGGCACACCTACAGATTATTCAGTTACCATTTATGGGTAGTATATGAAGTGCTTCATTTAACTGTTGTTGTCACCCTATAAAGTATTTCTTATTGTCACCACTGTATACACAGAGGAACAGAGACTCAGAGAGGTGCAGTTATTGATTTGGGCTACCCAGCTAGTAAATTGCAGAGCTGAGATTCACACCCACCTCTTTCTTTCATTCATCAAACATTTCCTGGGTGCCGGCCCTTGTAGCAAGGTACTAGGGATACCACATTGAACATGGTGTATTCCCTACTCCCACATCCTAATTGGAACACTGAGTTATTCTCTTGGAAAGATAGAAACCATTGATCGGGTGATTGATCCAGGGCAGAGTTGCTGCTAGGCTGGAGTGCCTCAAGGGTCAGGGGAGGGATCTGGAGTGGAAGGCCTGGGGGAAAGCTGCAGCACTGGGAACAGAGCCTGGTGCCCGGTAATTATCTGTTGACTGAAAGAACTAATCTGGGTTTTGAAAGGGTAGGAATTAACCAAACGAGGGCAGAGTATTTCAGATTGGAGCTTAAAGAGGAGAGAGATCTATAGAACAGTGATTTTCAAGTTGCAAAAGAGCAAAACCTTTTCCAAAAAAAAGAAATCTTTTGTGGCTAAAACAGATAAAATTGGTAATTCTTAATAGAAACCTACCTTTTAAGTTTCAGTTTGTAAACCTATGCATGGTATGAAGTCATAGAAAACAGTGGTTCTGCAGGGCCATTGCAGTCTTGACAGTTTCAAAGGCCAAATCACTTCTAGTTTTCTTGGAGCTATACAGCATGGAGAAAAATCCCAGTTCACAGGGAAAGGCTGCAAATGGTGTTGCAGCATCAGGACACCCTTCCACTCGGCTAAGATGGCAAGAGGAGCTTTGATCTGAGGCCTAAACAGAGGCCACTCATTCTGGCTGCCCAGAGGGCACTGTGTGTGGGGCGCTATGATGAAAACTTGCTGCATCCAAGTCCACGATCCCTCATCCACTGAAACCTACAAAGCTCTGGAAACCAAAAGCTTTTTATTTTTTTTTAATTTATTTTTTTTAATGTTTATTTTTGAGAGACAGAGCGCAAGTTGGGGAGGGGCAGAGACAGAGGGAGACACAGAATCCCAAGCAGGCTCCAGGCTCTGAGCTGTCAGCCCAGAGCCCAGCGTGGGGCCTGAACCCACGGACCATGAGATCATGACCTGAGCCAAAGTCAGCTGCCCAACCGACTGAGCCACCCAGGTGCCCCACTGTGTTAAGTCATTTAATCCTTAAAAGCAACTCTATGGAAAGGAGACTCTTACATATAGAAAGGGAAGTACAGCTTAGAATGACCACCTGAAGTCACAGATCTTACAGGGCAGAGCTATTTGAACCTGACTGTTCAACCCCAATGCCAAGCTCTTAACCATTACACTGGACTCTTCAAGGGAAAGAGTCTTTGGGTGAAGTCAGGGGCATGGAGAGGAATTTGGACTTTATTCCATAAGCAGTGGGGGGAATTCTGAGATCCTCTAAATAAGCGTGGGGGATGAAAAACAAGGCAGACAAGGCAGTTTTGGGTACTTGCTGTGCAGAAGAGATTGCAGGGCCAGGCACCTGAGTTGGGGGGAAGAAGCCAGGCCAGCTAGATGACTGTCACAGTGATCCATTCATTCAATTAAGTCAGATGGTACCACCAAGTCATATGATACCAAGAGCCTGTTTTTAAGCACAGTGAATAAACATAGGCTGAATCTCCTATCAGGGGCAGGAGACAATTAACACTTTATAGCAATTGTCACCACTGAATTATTTATTTTTTAATTTTTTTTAATGTTTATTTATTTTTGAGAGAGAGAGAGCGTGAGTAAGGGAGGGGTAGAGAGAGGGAGACACAGGCTCCAGGCTCTGAGCTGTCAGCACAGAGTCTGACGCGAGGCTTGAACTCACGAACCGGAGATCATGACGTGGGCTGAATGAAGTCAGAGGTTTAACAGACTGAGCCACCCAGGTGCCCCCATCAAATTACTTATTAATGAAAAGAAAGGTGGACAGTTTAGATTGGCTGGTCCGAGGCCCCCTAGGTGACTTCGAAGTTGATTTGAATGACAAAGAATCACCCTCTGGAGAAACTTACCAGTGTAAAAGTGCAGGAGAAATCTCAGGACAGGAGACTGAGGGGAGTATGCTGTGATTTAAACTGGGAAAGCTTACTACAGGTGGTTGAGAGGAATCCAGAGACTAGTGAGGGAGGCTGTGATGCCAGGCCAGGCCAGGCTCAGTAAAGGATGGCTCGTTTTTTCCCACTTTAGGTCAAAGCTGGTTCCGTGAAGCAGGAATTTGAGAAGCAAGATGAGCTGAAACGCTCCGCCATGAGGGCTGTGGCCGCCCTGCTGACCATCCCGGAAGTAGGGAAAAGCCCCATCATGGCTGACTTCTCTTCCCAAATCCGATCCAACCCCGAACTTGCTGCCCTCTTTGAGAGCATCCAGAAGGATTCTGCTTCAGCCCCCAGCACAGACTCTATGGAGCTCAGCTAGTGCTTCCCCAGTCCCCACGTGGGCCCTTACCAAGAGAAGGGGGCCTACCCAAGCCTGAGGCCTCACTGTCCCCATGCTGGCCAAAGGCCTCTGCTTTTGCCCTTTCTTCATCTCACTGGGGGGCCGTCCTGCTCCTGGTCGGGGCTTACAGTGCCTTCTCCAGGGACCCCAACTCGAGGCCCCCAGCAGGAGCTGCAAGGCTGCCAACAGTTGGACCCTGTAACTCAGGACAGTCATTCAAAGCAACAGGGCATGGACGTTTTTCCAAGCCCTTCGGCACAAATAGTGGATGTGTGACTTCACACTGGGCAGTCTATACCTTCAAACTGGAGAGTCGCTGCTTTACAGAGGACTAAGTAGTGTTTAGAAATACTCTTGTGCTCACAGCTGTGAAAGGTTAGGAGGCAGCCGGCTGGCCTTCTTTCCCACCAGTGTCACTCACACCTCTCCCACTTTTCACTTCACTTGATCTGATAGGCCAAAAATTCATGCTTCGGCTGGGCATCTGACAAACTAAAGCTACTTCTCTGAGCTTCTTGCATTTTAGAATTCAAAATGCTTCCTTTTCCAATTGGTAGTGATGATTCAGAAATTGGTATTTTTGCAGGGGAGGTGGTTGGGATAGAGAATTAGATCTAATATGTTTTTTTCTAATTTCAAAACGCTTATGTAGTCAAATGGGAAACCAGAAAGCACAAAGGAAACTAGACCACCTCTCACGCCACCCCACCTATAGGTGTAACCAGTTGGTTTGTGTCCTTCGGAAGACTTTGAACATGTTGTTCCTAGTTTTTAGTATTGAAGACACAAATATTAAGCGACAGATTAAAAGAATTTTCTGTACTGTCCCAGGTTAATAAGAGATCCTTGTTACTTTTTCTCTGCACAGTTCCTCTACTAGGCATGTCACCATCCATGTTTCCCAAGTCAGTTTAAAGAAATTATGAAAATGACCAACATTTACTCAAATGTTTCAGACTAGGTTTTGAACTGGAGGCAGCCCACCTGTAAGACCTTTTTCTAAGGGACTTAAAACCGCTCATGGCTAGCATGCCAAGAAAATTCTAACCAGGGTAGTTCTTTCTGCTCAGTTGACCAGGTTGGTAGGGAAAAACACCCTGTATGCAGTGGTCTTGTTCTGGAGTCTACATGCCATATCCCAGGACTATATACTGCCACTTGCTACCAGTTCCTGGAAAAGTGGTACCCTAACTTTACAGACATGCCTGACTTTATCATGCTTTGTAGATACTGCATTTACAAATTGAAGATTTGTGGGAATCCTGCGTCCAGCCACGTCTGTCAGCACCATTTGCTCATTTCATGTCATATTTTTCTCAGTTCACTTTTTCATTATTGTATTTGTTATGATCTGTGATCTTTGATGTTACTATTAGTGCCTGAAGATGTGACGGTCATGAGAAAACTTTTAACGGTGGAATTGAGATGGAATCTGCTCCTGGTGAAGGTGCTGTTAAAGACTGTTGAAATGACAACAAAGAACTGAAGAATATCACATCAACTTAGTTAATAAAGCAGTGGCAGGGTTTGAGGGGATGGACTCCAATTTTGAAAGCTCTCTGGGTAAAAGTGCTCATATTACATGCTACAGAGAAGTCATTCTTGACTCCATCAATGCAGCAAACTTCATGGTCTTAATTTTAGTAACTTGCCACAGCCACCCAGTCTTCAGCAACCACCACCCTCATTAGTCAACAGCCATCAGCATCGAGGTAAGACCCTCCACCAGCAAAAAGATTGCCGTTCATAGAAAGCTCAGGCAGTTATTTTTGCAATAAAGTTATTTTTAAATTAAGGTATGCACATTATTTAGGTAAACTATTGCACATAATAAATTTGAGTATGGTATAAACAGAACTTATATATGAACTGGGTAACCAGAAAATGCGTCGGACGTGTGACTTGCTTTATCACAGTGGTCTGGAACCAAACCAAGCCTGGGCCTCCGGAGGCATGCCTGTAATTAACAGGGCTAAATTCTAGCTATTGTTGCCTAGAGTGTGGGCTGTAGTTGAAAAGGGAGCTTGATTATTAAATCCTGAATACCAATCAAGAGGCTATATCATGTTAAGGATCCCACATCTTCAGAAATTGTTCAATTACCTGAAGCAGCCAGCTAGGGGAAGGTTATAAAAGGGAGACTGCAAAATATCTTCAGACATCCAAGGCTGATCATATAGTAGAGGGATTTTTGTCATCCTGTCATGGTTTAGGACAGAAGCCACAGGATGCTATTTCAGCACCAAATAAGTAAGGGAGTAAGGGATTCACCTGGATTCTTTCATGCAGTTTCTCAATCACGAGAACCACATAGAGTAAATGTCATCCAACTTTACATAGCAAACCTAAGAAAGACTACTTGCTCTGAGCTACAAGGTCCTCCAGTTAAGGGAGGAACCCACCTTGGTCTGAACGCCAAGTCTCCCCTACCCCCAAATGGAGTGGACAAGGCTGATCTGGGCACCAGAGGCCTATGCCCTATGAAGAATAAAATATCCTTTATAAACCTCTTCCAAATGGAAGATTCCAGAGTATTAACCAGCAGTAAAAAAACATCTGTGACAACTTGTCTGAGTAGGAAATTGAAGAGTAAAACCAAAGAGGGAAATGCCAGATGGTAGTTTTATGGTTTTATTAACACAAATATGATGTGCACATAAACTGTCTATTCATTTTCTTCGCTGCGCAGTCTGGCATTGGGATTCGTGACTCTGATGGCCAGCTGGGCTGCTCTTTCCACAATGGCTTTACGGTTCTTGGAGGAGACATTGTGAGCAATCTCTGCACAGTAGGATCTGGAAGAGAATTGGTTAGTGAGTAGAGTAAGGAGGCGCTGGTAAATGGCTGATGAACAAGACCTGCACAGCCCCGAATCCCAACTCTCCTAAAATCTATGGTACCAGCAGTAAGGCTCTTAAAGTATTCCCAGGCAGTGACAAAAGCACTCTCATTGTTCCCTCTCAATCCCTACAGCAGCCTTATGATTCATGTATTGCCTCCATCTTACAAACCAATGGCCCTTAAAGGTGGAAATGAATTCCCAAGTCAGATATATAGAAACAGACAGGGCTATCATGGCTCAGACCCAGACCCCCAAGTTCAAAGGTCCTCCTCTATCCTTCTAGTCCCATGAAGTTTTAAAACTCTCTGCAAAGTAACCAAGAGCAGAATCCAACAGTCTGATTAAACCAGGAGCTTCCTGGCTCAGACATTAATTTACTTGTTTGCTGCTGACAAAATTCAAATTAAGAAGTAACATTGCCTGAAGTTGCCCAGCAAATAGCTATACTTTAACCCGCCTAACAGATACTGTTCCAACTTACTCATTCCTCACAGCCGCACCATACCCTGGTTTGGTAACAAACTGGCCCGAAGCATTTTATGACGCCAGCAACAGCTAATTAAGATACTGTAGGGGCACCTGGCTGACTTATTAGGTGGGTCATCTGACTCTTGATCTTGGGGAGGCGAGTTTGAGCCCCATGTTGGGTGTAGAGATTGCTTAAAAATGAAATCTTAAGGAGCAGCTAGGTGGCTCAATCAGTTAAGCGTCTATTGATTTTGGCTCAGGTTATAATCTCATTGTTTGTGAGTTTGAACCCCAGTCAGCTGGAGCCTACTTCGGGTTCTGTGTCTCTCTCCCTCTCTCTGTCCCTCTCCTGCTCATGCTCTCAAAAATAAACATGAGAAAAGAAAATGAAAATCTTGGAAAAAAAAAAAAAAAAAAAGACTCTAGGAGAAATTTCAGCAAAGGAAGACTGTAAGAAGTGACTAAGGCAATGGGGCATAGAGTTCTCTTTAAGAACTCCAGCAAAATAGCTTAACAGACAAGCAAACTAAAAGAATTTTTTCATTTTCTATAAAGCAGGTTCACTCAAGCTCAAAGTAGCTATATTTTGAAATGTTTCCATCTTTGTTCTTAACACTTAAATCTTTTCTTCCCCCCTCGATAACTCCTCAGGTCCTTGTCCATATATATATTTAACATATCAATCATCTTAAATACCTTCCCCTCTGCCTAGGCATTTTCCACACATGATCACCATTTTGAGTGTATATGTAACATTCCACCCAGTGCTTGTACTCCCACCATTCACAAATTACACTTTCAATCCTTCAGTTACTGCTGCAATGATCAGCCTTACAAAGATTTTCTGCTTTTCAGTTTATTTAAGGACAAACATCCAGAAATGCAACTTGTGGTGTAAAGGTCACAAATTCCAAAAATTTCTATAGCTCTTTACACAAACTGTCAAGCTATTTAAAAAGAGTACCTTTTTGGCATCCAGCAGCATCTGCAACTCATGTTTGCTGCCCAAGTATCTTTAATAGGAATATAAGAACACCATTCCCTCCAACCCAAATTCAAAGCATCTAAATAACTTCCCACATTAAATGTTTTCTCATCCCACTGTCCCCCCTTTGGCCTAAGCAAACCAAGTCTCTCACAGAGCTCATAAAGTGTCTAACTTTCTTAAAACCCTTGAAAGGAATGCTGTGAATCCTCCGTGCACTCTAGCATCTCTACAACTTTGTGTAAGCCATCCTGATTGCAAAGCCTTCCTCCTTTTCTCTACCTCAGATCACAGAGCTCTTAATCAGACAGCAACTCGTCTATTCCTGCAGATTTTGGAAGAGAGATGCCTGTGGCCACAGCATAAAGTGTCCCTTAGGTCTGAGGCTACACTATATCCCCCATACCTCCACATAAATAAAGCCACCATTCTGCAAAGAACTGCCAATAAAGGATTCTCCAGCGTTTTTACTGTCAGGCAAAGTCCTGTCTTTCCAGGTCTCAGGTCTCTACTTACCAGGGGAAGTTCCCTCACCCTGCTCCAGCAAAGGAAACCTTTCTAAGCCCCCAACAAGCATTCTTTAAGCTCCCTAGAAAATATACAACTCCTCCAAATGCATTCTATAAAGTCCCTACCAAAACTGCTCACAGATGCAGACTTCTGACACCTGAACCCAGAAGTGGGGCCCAACTCACTTGTTGCACATCAGCAGCACCTCAAGCTCCTTGACATTGTGGACTAGGAACTTCCGGAAGCCACTGGGCAGCATGTGCTTTGTTTTCTTGTTGCTCCCGTAACCAATGTTGGGCATCAAAATCTGGCCCTTGAATCTTCTGCGCACCCTATTGTCAATGCCTCTGGGTTTCCGCCAGTTGCGCTGAAATAAACACAGGAGGGTTAGTGCCTTTGCCAACACCTCTTCCTTTTAGAGGAAAAAAGGGGGACCCAATGAAAAGGAAACATGCCCCAACAGTAGCTGTCGTTGGGTTACAGTTCACCTTTATTTGGTGGAGAAAAATAGGGGCTCCTGCCTTTGAGCACCAGGAATATAGACTCACATCCACACTCCTAAATAAAGGAAAAACAAACTACAGACTGATAGAATGTGAGGGGATTGTGTATACAGTAAGGTAAAGTGAAGAGCATGGGTTCTAGCACTGCACTCAAGATACAAGTTTTCTCATCATAAAATACGGATAATCTACTTCTCATAACCTCTTAAGGCCACCTAAAATGATACAAGCCTCTAGACACGTCAAAACAGCCAAACGTCCAATTCATACTATAATCAAGTGACTGAATGCCAGTAAGGTGTACTCAGACCCAAGTTTCTAGAGAGCTCTTCCACTAACTGGACTGGTTCATCTGCCAAATGTGATCTTCTGACCAGGTGATACCATAAATCCAACAGCCCATTTAGGGGCTCCTTTCTCCACCCCAACAAACACTTCCATCCCTGGACCACATATACCTTAATTTTGACATATCGGTCTGACTGGTGCCGGATGAACTTCTTGGTCCTCTTTTTAACGATCTTGGGCTTCACCAGAGGTCTGAGGGCAGCCATGATGCCTTCAAGAAAGAAGCAGAGATGGTGACAGAGTCCTAGAAGGAAGCTTTCCTGCTCAGGCCTTGAACATTGTTGCAGAGTGTCTTCCAATCTCCAGCTACTGAGCAAACTGGGAATGGAATGGGTACCTCTGCCAGGCTTGCTTTCCCTCCCGTTTCCGAAGCTGGCAGAATACGAACCACTCTCCAGACGCGATCCTGGGAGGTCAGCATTCGCTTCATCCACTGAAGAAAAAAAGCACGCTAACAGCTAACCTAAAACAAATGGGGGCGCCTGGGCGGCTCAGTCGGTGGAGCATCCGACTTCAGCTCAGGTCATGATCTCACACTCCGCGAGTTCGAGCCACACGTCGGGCTCTTGTGCTGACAGCTCAGAGCCTGGAGTCTGCTTCAGATTCTGTGTCTCCCTCCCTCTCTGCCCCTCCCCTGCTCATGCTCAGTCTCAAAAATAAATCAAAACATTAAAAAAAAAATTAAATGGACCCCCAAAAGTTCTCAGCTTGCACAGGGAAGCAAATCCCACACCTGGCGCCCCAAACCCCAGACAGTCCAATTTCCTTTTCGTTAGGCAGAACTTGGACAATCCACAAGAACCTGAGCCTTAGTTGTTTTCTCATCTGTAAAATGGAAAGGATACTGCACGTTGAATGCTTGCAGTGACTGGAAGTAGAGAAACCTGTTACTTCCCCTAGAGTGCTGCTGCTCTACAATTCTCTCACAACAGACCTATAAAACCATAATGTACTGATGCTTCTAGGCCTTGGAACTTCCTGTTCTACCTGAAGATCATCCGAGGACCGGCCTTCCCGATTACCCTAGTTTTTTTTCCCTAATGCAACACCCTTTTTGTTCTCTTCGCTGCTTCTATTCCTTTGTTCAGCACACGGTACTCCGTGAACTTTGTGTTCGATAAAGGAACGCACCTCCGCCCGAAACATTTCCTCGCAGACAAGGACGCAGTTTTATATTCTCAGAGATCCTTCGTTAACTGAACCGATCGACTAGCAGCAATCGATTGTTTTGTTTTGGCGGTCTGGCCGCAGCAGCAACCCCAAGACCAGAACCGCAGAGGAGGGAGCGTCGGTCGGCGTGAACAAAATACACGCGGAAACACAACGCTGACCAAAACGGGAACTCCTGCCCTCGGACTGGAAACTTCTGGTGGCTTCACAGTCCCTACAAGCCCGCGCTGCCTAGACCCGAAACGGCGACCTTCACTCCCAGGCCTCAAACAAGCTGTCAGCAACGCTGAGAGACACCAGGCGGCCTCCGTAGGGCGGCCAAGTGGCCCTGGGAAGCAAACCTCCATCATCGGCTGGGCCGCTTCGTTCTGTTCCTGTACGTGCTCCAGCCAACCGACAAGGACAAAACCCACCAAGACGAGTGCTCGGAAGGGCAGGCCTCCTCACCACGAAGCGACAATACCAGATGAAGACCGCAGAGATGCGGATGGCCAACGATTAAAACTCACCGAGTTACAGATGGCTGCCACCTCCGCAGGCAGCGCCGAGGAAGAGAGTGGAAGGTCGCGCGCGAAGGCTGATGGGACTTAACTTCTGGGTCCTGTCAGGGAAAAAAGAGTACTTCCTGCGCTTGGTCCTTCAAAGGAAAGAAAGACATTTCAGAGAAATACTGAAAAAAAGTCGATGAATACATGTGTTTTAATATATATTAATATCTAGAAGTACTGCTGGGAATTTTTCATACCTGCCGTAGGACTACGTAGAATATTTGGAATTCTTTCTGAGCTTTTAAGACCTGGTGGGGGGGCATCCACTTCCGCCAGAAATTGAAGCCGTTCCTCCGGAGAACAATCCAGTTTTTAGATTATTTCCGTCCGCGTTTCTTCTGCTATTAAGTGCGCCTCTTGGTGGCCAGGAGGGAACAAAACAGTCTTCCTAATACTGCCCTCACGTGAATTTATAGAGTAAGATAGGAACGATACCCTAACAGCTATCATTCCATGGGTTTCACGATCCTTCCCACAATTCTGCAAGGTAGTTCTATTTTTTCCCCATTTTGCCTATGTAGAAAGCGACGTTTGGGGATTTGACTTCAAAATCCACACTTCTAATCATTCAGCTAACCTGCCTAGTTGTTGATGGTTTTGTTTTGCTTAGATTTTGTATTTAAGATTATTGTAAAAAAAAAAAATCAAATTTCAGGACGAAAAAATTGTGCATTGATTCCACAATTTGAACACAATACAGATGTCATCGCTGATCTTGATAGTAGTTCCAGGGGCCAGATGGGGACAGAAGCTACACTGGATTGTGTTGTTGACAGGATGAGAAGTGAGAAGGGAAGTGTTGACAACTCCTTCCTGAGATTTTGACTGTGAAGGGTAGGAGTTTGAAGAGACCCAGAGGAGCAAAATGTGAAATGTCTTGTCTAAGGTCGCACAGCTCACAAGTGATAAGGTTGAGACTGGAATCCTATTGTGCCTGTGACTACACCACACCTCATGAATCCTGCTTAGCCAGCCAGCTCTGGGAAGTCAGATGGGATGCAGAGAATGAAAGCATTGTGCTAACAGCAGCCCACATTATGTGTGTTGTGAAGGGAGAAGGTCTTGATGGGGTCAGGTGGGCTAATCAAGCAGAAGGCTCAGGAAACAGAGAGCATGCCTCTAACAGTGAAAGATGCAAGAGATTTGGAAGCAGTAACCAAAAAGGCTCAGTCTTTGGGGGACGAGAGACCAGCTGTGACCGTTTCCACAGAGAAGGGCACAGGGTACCCGCACTGCCTGCTGCTTTCCCATGAGCACTGAGATCCCAGGACAAGATGCTGCAGGTGCCAGGCAAGCATACCTACAGTAGTGCCCTGGGCTCAGAACCCCAGCTTTTCAAACACTCCTCTGGCCCCAGCTCCTGAGCAAGAAATCACATCAACTGGATCACAAGTGACATGAAAAAACCTCCAATCTGGTTTATTTCAAAAGGGCAGAGGTCAAGACAGGGAAATACTCAGAAACTGCTTATCTTTCCCTAGATACACCTGCCCTCTGAGACACTGGACATTTTTGCTGAAGAGAGAGCTGGCTCCAGGCCATCGCACTGAAATGATTTCTTTTATCTGGCTCTTTACACTTCCCGCTGTGTCTGTGGCATTGGGCTGCTAGCTGCACTGGCCACAGCCCCAGGATGGCTGGGTCGGACAACACCTGGGCCACTCTAGTCGATGTAGTAGACCTTGGAGGCATCGTAATAGGCACAGGTCATGTAGTTCATGTTCCCAATAGGCCACCAGTGGTTGGGGTGGTAGGTGGCTGAGTAGGCATGGGGCTGGGGTTGGACACAACTGAAGAGTGCCAGGCTCCTGTCCATGGCCACAGTGGGCAGATAGAGCTGCAGCTTGTCCAGGAGGTGACCCGGCCAGAAGAAATTGGGGTGAGTTCGCAGTGAAGCCCTGGACCTCTTCGCCTGCAGCTTCCTGGAAAATGAGAAGATAGGAAGTTTGTCGTGGCAGACCCGCCAGGGCTGGGGCTTCTGCTGAGCAGAGCTAAGCAACTGTGTGACCAGAGTGGAGGTGTGGCACTGTGCCAAGCACTTCACTTCCATGTGGTAGGTCCTGTTATGCTGTCTGCCCTACCAAGGAGGACGTGAACACCTAGAGAGGATACGTTATTTCCCCCAAAGCCACACAGCGAGCATGTGGTAGGATGTGGGCTTGACTCCCAATTTGCTGCCTTGAAACCCCAAATTCTTTTTTTTTAATTAATTAATTAATTAATTAATTTTTGAGAGAGAGAGAGCGCGCGAGTGAGTAGGGGGCAGGGAGGGAGAGAGAGAGAGTGCAGAGCCTGGAGCGGGGCTCGAGCTCACCCGAAGCAGGGCTCAAACTCACAAACGTTAGATCGTGACATGAGCCAAAGTGGGATGCTTCACCAGCTGAGCCACCCAGGCGCCCCCAAAACCCAAATTCTTAAGTGTACACCGTCAGTTCTCTCGAGGCATTTTAATGTGATGTTCAGCGTATAGCCTCTGGAGCTAGCGTTGCTGGGTCCAAATCCCTGCTCCGCCCCTTCATAGATGTGTGACTTTCAGCAAGATAATTAACTTTTCTGTACCTCAGTTTCCCCTTCTGCAAAGTGGGCATGCTAAGAGTATCTTTATAGGGTTCCTGAGAGGATTTAAATGAGTTAAAACATGGGAACACACCCACAGTGGTGTCTGCCTAGCACTCTAAGTAGTTTCACTGCCTCTCAGTTCCCGGGCATTGAGCCCTAGATACTGTGCGCCGTGCAACATGCAGAGTCCCAGGCACCTCCTCCACCGTGAGGCTGGTCCTCCCTCCCCTGACCCGCTTACAGAGTTGGCTGATGCTACAGACCTGGTGAACTCCTCAAACTCCTTAAAGTGTATCTTCTTGATTTTCTTTGGTGTCTTCCTAGTAGAGAAGACAGAAAGGTATCTTGTCAGGATGGGGGGAATCCATGTTAATGGGGCCTCAGGTAGTAGGTCAGAGGACATGGGGGTGGGCCTGTCTAGTGAGTCCAAACCAGAGCTCCAAAAGGAGCATTTCTTCTATCTGGGGTGGGCTTGGTCAGCCAGGCCTGGGCTCCCAACCTGGCTGGCTGTGTGGCTCTGGGCAGGTCACTTCCCTTTTCAGAGCCTCATGTTTTTTATTTCCCAGAGCAGAGCCTCCCAGGGTAGCTGGAGATGCGCAATGATCTGCATTGTTTGGGGGCCCCTGACTCTCACTCTCCCTGCCAGAACCAAAGCCAGCTTTTGGAACAAGGGTGGTGAAAACTGACTCTCCAAATCTTGGGCCTGGCAGACATCACTCATTAATCACAGACGGCACTCTTTCCCAGCAGGCCTGCATCTGGCCTCAGAATCTTTGACAGCACAGTCCAAGTAGCAAGATAAAACAAATGTCCATCCCTGCCCTTAGGGACCTCCCTAAGGGACCTGCCCTTAGGGTCCTTAGGGACCTATCTCTTATGGCTGTGGCCTACCTAAACAGGGACAAGAGTCCCTTTCTCAGGCTCCCACCCACTCCCTAGGTTCCCGGTGCAGAAATGGATGTCAGCCACCCAGGGGCTGGCAGTCACTAAGTAATCAGAAAGGACTCTCCAGGCCACCAGCCTTCTGACTCGTGCTCAGCTCTGCCTCCCCAGGGTTTTGGACAGGCCCCTCTGTAGGCCCAGACCCATGCCTTCAGTCGAGATTGTGCTGATGGGACAGGTAAAACAACAACTATCACTGCTTCCAAGGGCTGACTATCTGCCAAACACCATGCTAGGAAGTTTATATGCATTTCTCATCTGATCCTCATTGTGTGTGGGAGGGGCTGTTATGCTCATTTAACAGACGAAAAGCTGAGGCTCAGACAGTGAAGTATCTTGTCCGTTTAACCTGCAGCCTGTGGGATTTCCACTTGGCTCTGCTGTATCTCATCCCAGCTGTTCTGGCCATACCACCACAGTGGGCAGCTGGCAGTGATCTAGAATGTGGGCAGTTCCCGGTCCCCTCCCCCCTTGTGGTCAGCTGGCCCCTCCTCATCCCACATTAGCCCCGTCCCTCCTCAGGGATGCAGGGATGCTGCTTGCTCTCCAATATGCAGTCACCCACGGATGCTGGCTCACAACCTGCCCATGGGTCACTTCCTCCCAAAGAAGGAGGTTGGTCTGAGGGCCAGAGACAGGCCCCATTGCAGAGTTCCTTTCTCCTCCTAATGCAAGCCCACCTCTTGCCAGAGAAGGCAGGACAAAGAAGGGACGGCCACCTCTGTCCTCTGTAGGGCCCCTGACCAGCCAACCCATGATTTGAGAAGGGGCCTATTTCCCTAAGAAGGCCCTCTTTTTAAGCTTTTGTAGAGAGGCTGAGATCACATAGGATGTGGTTGGGCGCAAGGCAAGGAGGCTAACGCCCTCAGACACTGGAAATTGGCCAGTCCCTGGGGACCAGCTGGGTTGGACATGCTGGGCACGCTTGGCCACAGGCATTGGCACAACATGTCACCTCAAGTATGCTGGTATGCAAATGGCAGGGGGGAGAGAAGGGGTCTGATACTCAGCTTGTCAGTCTTCTTAGCCACAACATCGCTGAAGCCCTGGAACTTGAGCAGAGCCAGATTTGGACTGAAGATCTTCATATCTGAGTAGTAGCCTCCTGGCTGCCGGATTGGGCGTACCTGGTCCTTCTGGAAAATGATCTTGTCCCCTGGGTACAGCAGGGCTGTAAGCAGCAAGAGAAACGTGGCCTCTCAGTCCAACACCCCTCCCTGCCCTCAGCCTTTGGGGCAGAGGGGAGGATTTTATATATATATATATATATATATATATATATATATATATATATCTCCACATTTTTGTTTGCAAATGTTTTTTCTTAGATATACACTTTAAACTTTTAATGCTTTTTTTAAATTTTTTTAAAAAGTTTATTTATTTATTTTGAAAGAGAGAGAGAGAGAGAGAGAGATGGGGGAGGGGCAGAGAGAGAGAATCCCCAGCAGTCTCTGCACAGTCAGCATGGTCCGTGCACAGCCTGACGTGGGGCTCGAACTACAAAGCGCGAGATCATGACCTGAGCCAAAATCAAGAGTCAGATGCTTAACTGACTGAGTCACCCAGGTGCCCCATTAAGCTTTTTATGTCTAAATGATTGTAGATTCACAGCAAGTTGCGAAGTGCAGAGGGTCCCTTAGACTCTTCCCCCAGCTTCCCCCAGGGGCGACAGGGCACATAACCCTAGTGCAGTGTTAGGAAGTGGGGTTGGTACAGCACTGGTGTCTGGACTAGAGCTGTGGGAGCTGGTTTGTAACCAGGTCAGCCCTGGCCCCAAAGCCTGGGTGCAGTTAGGATGGAGTGTGCGGCGCCCTACCCCACTCTGCACGGGTCGTGCTGGTCACGAGGCCACAAGAAGGAGGGGAGGTTCACCCAAGGCTTCACCAGGTTAACTAGACCTAGTTGATGGAGGTTTTCTCCTTGCTTAGAATTAGTCCCATAGATATCCTCAGGAGACTGCTCTAAGAAGTCGGAGCATAAAAAACACTGGCCAGGGGCTCTGTCTTCCTGCAGCCACGGAGCAGTACTTGTCCTACGATGATAACGCATGACTAGCTCACGTTCTAGAAAAAGTAATGGAAGGTTACAGTCCAGTCCAGGTTATTAATGCTGGTTATCTGGGGTGGGGGAGGAGGAGAGGGGAGGGCAGGGACTGTGCAGATAAGAGGGGAGAGGGAAGGGGAAGATGCAGCATCAACATTTCAAAAAAAATTCTTTTTAATGTTTATTTAATTTTGAGAGAGACCGAGACAGAGCGTGAGTGGGGGAGGGGCAGAGAGAGAGAGAGAGAGAGAGAGAGAGAGAGACAGAATCCGAAGCAGGCTCCAGGCTCTGAGCTTGTCAGCAGAGCCCGACACAGGGCTCGAACTCACAAACCGTGAGGTCATGACCTGAGCCAAAGTCAGACACTTAACCCACCAGCATGCCCTGCCCTGCATCAACATTTTTAAAAGATATACAGGATTTTTTTTAGCTTGTTTATTTATTTTGAAAGAGAGAGAATGAGCTGGGGAGGGGCAGAGGGAGAAGTGGAAGGATCTGAAGCGGGCTGGATATGGGGCTCGAACTCATGAGCCGTGGGATGTTGACCTGAGCTGAAGTCGGACACTTAACTGACCCACCCAGGTGCCAATATACAGAATTTTAAAAAACTACATTAACGATATGTGTATATATATCTTTAAAAATAACTTACATAAATAATTTTGTGTAAATGGAAAAGAAAAAGAGATCTATGAAAGGACAATCCCTAAAATATTAATGGTGCCAACTCAAGCTGGGGGAATTTTTTTTTTAATATTTATTTTTGAGAGTGAGTGAGCAGGGGAGGGGCAAAGACAGACAGAGAGAGAGAGAGAGAGAGAGAGAGAGAGAGAATCCAAAGCGGGCTCAGAGCTGTCAGCATGGAGCCAGACTCTTGAACTCAAGAACCATGAGATCATAGGGCACCTAAGTGGCTCAGTCGGTTGAGCATCTGACTTTGGCTCAGGTCATGATCTCATGGTTTGTGATTTCAGGTCCCACATCAGGCTTTCTGCTATCAGAGCAGAGCCCACTTCAGATCTTCTGTACCCCTGTCTCTCTCTGCCCCTCCCCTGCTAGTGCTCTTTCTCTCTCTCAAAAATAAATAAACATTTTTTTAAAATGCTTTTTTTTAAAAAAAAAAGAGAGAGAGAGAAAAGAACCATGAGGTCATAACCTGAGCTGAAGGCGACACTTAAGGGACTGAGCCACCCAGGTGCCCCCAGCTGGGGGGATCATTATTTTTATGTTTTCAAAAAAAATGTAAGTGAGCAAGTATTATCTGTGAAATCAGGGGGAGGAAAAATGATAAAGCTATGTGCACTGGGCAGAGGGGAAAGGCCTTGATGTTTTAGAACATGGCCCTTGAGCTTGAGGCCTGGATTCTGAGCCCACCAAGCTCTAGTCTAGAGCACAGACCCAGAAGTCCCGATGGTTGAGTTTCTTTACTCATAGCTGAGCTGGCCTCTGTCAAAGAGACAGCCAATAGATAGTGGCCAGGAGAGCGGTCAGAGACAGACTCGAGTTTTTTCCATCTAGAACCGTCAAGAAGTAAAGGGAAGCCCACCCACGGATGCTGCTTCGTGCCTGTGAGTGTGAAATCCCGCTGGCAGGTGAGGTTCCCTGACCCAGCACCTAGCAAAAGCTAGTGGTGGTGGGAATCAGTTAGTGGCTCAACACCCTGGTGGGGACAGAGGAGGCGCATCCAGAGGAAAGACTTAACCCACAGGGCAGTCCAGGGTGCTGGCAAGCCTGCCTGCATTTCAGAAGACAGCTAGCTGCATTTCCAGCAGGAGCAGAGACGAGAGAATATAAACAATCAGGGAAGATGCGGCTCGCTGAGGAAGATGGAAGGAAGGATGATTTGGTGAAAAGTCAGTGTTGCGAGCCACAAGAGATTTCCTGTCACTGCCCTCCCAGACCAGGTGGGCAGCAAGTGGCCGTGTACATGAGAGGGTGCTGCGTGCACAGGAGACAATGATCACTTAGGGTGGTTTTCCTGTGTTCCTGAAGGCATTTGGCCATACGCTGTTGTACAGACCTGTTATGGGCTGAATTGCGTCCCCCACCCCTCAAATCATATATTGAAGCCCTAACCCCCAGAACCTCAGAATTTGTATTTGGAGAGAGGGCTTTCAAGAGGTAATTAAGCTAAAGTGAGGCTGTGCGGGTAGGCTCAAATCTGATCTGGCTGGTGTCCTTGTAAGAGGAAATTTGGACACAAGAGAGGCACAAGGGGGCATGAGTGCACAGAGGGAAAATCATGTGGAGAGGCAGCGAGAGGGTGGCTGTCCATCTGCCAGCCCAGGGGAGAGGCCTGAGGAGAAACTGGCTCTGCTGGCACCTTGATCTTGGGTTTGTAGCCTCTAGAAGTGTGAGAAGATAAATTTCTGTTGTTTAAACCACCTGGTCTGTGGTATTTTATTGTGGCAGCCCAAGCAAATTAATACAAGACCCATGGCCCTATACGTTCTGCCATTCTTTCCCCTTGTCTTGGAAAAAAGACGGAAATAGTCAGTTGTGACGGTGAACTTGTTCTTAGGTAAGTCACCCCATTGTCTGTGTGCCCCTTTCTTTGAAAGCCACATTTCCCAGTTTGGCCATGGTTCCTTCCTGTGACGTTCCTGTGGGAAAACCTCTGTCCTTTTGTGTTTTGAAAGCACAAAGAGGAACTTGCCCATTAAAGTTATAAATTCACGAATTTAGGACACCAGCATTGCTGTGTGGTCGTTGGGGTTATGGGGCCCTCTCCTGTCCCCATCTCTCAGAAATACACACTCTACCCAGAGATGGGGAGGGTTCAGATCTGCTTGGATATCTGAAAACACAATTCTCCCTCAAACAAAGGGTGAGACCAGTGTGGAAATCTCAGGGCTGAGTCCTGTGGTCTGAGCAGAGAGCCGAGGCATCAGAAGAACTTGTCCCCTGGTGCATTCCTACCTCTGTGCTGTGGAAGAACCAAGAAACAGGGCTGGCCTGGGGAAGTGGTTGCAGAAAAGCCCGCTACAGCAGAGCAGTTATCGCCCCTATCACATGTCCCTCTTTGAAATTGGGACTGTTCCTTTCTGCTCAACTTCAGGGCTCCCTCACCCAGAACTCCTGTCCTTGGAGCTTCCTGCTCTAGAATGCTCAGCAGGCTCAGTTGGGGAACCCAGACCCCTAGACCTGTGGAGTCTGTGAACCTCCAGGATTCTAGAATGTAGAATCAAATGTAACAGCAAAACAGGCTGGGCTGCCCCTGCTCCTTCAGTATCCCCACCACAGGCCACAGAGGCTTGGCTGGATGCACGTCTGCTGGGGGAGGACAAACCTCAGGCGGAGCCATGTTCACTTGGGTTCTGAGCCCTCTCGGCAACTTCCCAAGGGCCAGGCGCCAAAGATCTTACCTTTCACGAGGATGTCCTCTGTCAGTGGGAGGCCGTAGGACTCACAGAGCTTGCAGCACTGCAGGTAGACCAGAAAGTTGTCCCTGCGGGACTTGTTGATGAGCTCCTTCATCTCCCCATGGATGGTGGATGGGAGGCAGTGCTCATCAAAGTGCTTATTCCCGCTGCGCACCAGGCGGCAACGCTCCGTGTACTGGATGGAGGGGATCTTGAGCTGCAAGGAGAAGAGGTTGGCACCCACTTCCCTCCACCTTCTTCCCGACCAGAAGGCAGATATGGAGCCTCATCGACCTCTCCCCCAGGAGGGGAGATGGCAAAGCATGCAGGGTGGGACCAAAGTTCAGGTTCTGAAGTCAGTGACTTGGGAGAAAAATCACACATGGTCAAGGTTACCCCTGAAGGGCACTTGAGTGGTTAAGCCACGCGGTTCTGTGTGCACAGCCCCGTATGTGGTTGTGCATACATCACTGTATAACATATACAGTAGGGAACAACGTAGATGCCCTACTGAAACAACACATCTGTGTTTGGCTGCACAAGAATTTAAATTGGGCGTTTTTAAAGGCACATTTAAATTATCTGTGCCTTTGAGGTGGAAGGCACATGTCAGGGATGGCAGAGCAAAGTGGAAGAGGCCTGGGGAATGTGGAGCCACTTTTGGCCTTCTCATTTATTTATTTACAAGGAAACAAAAATCTGTTTTTTGGCCTCTAACACCAGAATCAGCAAAGTACAGCTCACAGGCCACATGTGGCCCGGCACCTGTGTTTATAAAGAAAACTTTTTTGGGACACAGAGGCACTCATTTGCTTAGATGTTGTCCGTGGCTACTCTTTGCTGCAAAGGCAGAACCGAGTAGTTGCCACAGAAACGATAAAGCCCCAAAAGCCTAACACATTTGTTATCTGGCTCTTTATAGGGAAAGTTTGCTGACCTCTGCTCAAATATTTTGGGTTTTCTTATCATGCAGCTGAATCAGATCTTAGTTGGTATAGCACTTATAATGCCTAGTATATTATATAATAATAATAATAATAATAATAATAATATGTATTTAGGGGTGCCTGGGTGGCTCAGTCAGTTAAGTGTCTGACTTTGGCTCAGGTCATGATCTCATGACCCATGGATTCAAGCCCCACATCAGGCTCTGTGCTGACAGCTCACAGTCTGGAGCCTGCTTCAGATTCTGCATCTCCCTCTCTCTCTGCTCCTCCCCTGCTTGTACTCTGTCTCTCTGTCTCTCTGTCTCTCTCTCTCTCAAAAATAAACATTAAAAATTTTTTAATGTATTTATATATAGTATAATATTAATATTATCTGCCTTCCTGAAGGCAGGGGCTGTTTTGTTCTCTATAACACCTAAAATAGCGTCTGGCACTTTGTGGTCTCTTGATAAATATTTTTGGGTGAATTAATTCCCACAATCAGTCCTGCCTTCACTGGTCATGTATGTCTGGAGTGGCCGCTCAGTGACAGGCCCTGTACCAGGCATTTGGATTCCAGCCACAATGAAGACACGGCCCTCAGCCCTGGTCTCAGGATGCAAGGTCACAGTCAAAGGATGGGAAGAGAGGAGCTCCATATACTTTTGGAAACATGATCTCATTACATCTTCAGAGAAACCTTGTGAGGTAGGTGTTGTTTTATTATGAGATGAGGGAACATAGGGGTAAAAGAGGGCCTGCTCCCAGGAGTTCCCCAGCTAGAAGGTGCAGCGGACTTGAACCTGAGCCTGCCTAGAAGCCAAGCGCTACGCCCTTCCCATTGACCGGGGTACCTTGTGCTTCCGCCTCCTCTCGCGGTACCGCTTGCCAATGTCCTCCATCTCCTCCAGAGTCAGGGGCCGTGCCTCCATCTGGGTGTCAACCACGGGCACGGTCAGCAGGTCCATCTTGCACGGTTGTGGGGCTAAATTCACCTGCTTCTTGGACAGACACGATGGGGAAACTCTGATCTTGGCAGGTCTATAATCTGAAAGGAAGGAGAGCCTGAGAGGGGGCTCAGCTAAGGAATCCATCAAGCGGTTAACTCATGTGATCAAGCAGGTGCCGGCCATCCCTCTGCTCACTTCCCACGTGGCTCATCAGGCCACCTGAGACGGACCTTGAAGGTATCCTTTCTCTCCATCTGCACTATGGCCTGCCCAGTGCAAGGCCACCTCGTGCCTCACCTGCACCACTGCCCCAACCTTGCAGTTGGCATTCTCATACTCTAGCATCCTGTCTCCACCAAACACTAAATAGGACCTTTGAAAAATATAATCACTTCATTCCCCTGCCTAACACTCTCTACTGGCTTCCCTCAGCACTTACAAGAAAGCCCAGAATCCTCCTCCTGGTCTGCAAGGCTCTGCAGACTCTCGTCTCAGCTCAGCCTTCACGTGATCCATCTCCTCCTGCTCACCCCTCCCCGACTCCCCAAAGCCACCCTAACTTTTTTCTTCCTTTTTTAACTTTTTTTTGACTACAGGTGTATTTCTTATTTATTTATTTATTTATTTATTTATTTGCTTACTTAATTACCTACTAATTTTTGACAGAGAGTGAGTGAGCAAGGAGCAGATAGAGAGAAACCCACAAGGTACAGAGAGAAAGAGAGAATGAGAGTGGGGAGCCCAAGCTCATCCGATGCGGGGGTTCCAACTCACCAACCAACTCACACCTGAGCCGAAGTCTGAGGTTTAAATGACTGAGCCACCCAAGCGCCCCTCACCCTAACTTCTTTCTGTCCCCTGAAAACTTGCCCAAGTCGGGGCCTTTGCCTCTGCAGATCCCTCTGTCTAGGGTGCCCTTCGCCAGAATGGGCTCCTCATCTGTCACTCGGGTGTCAGCTCCCCTGGCTGCTTTGCAGAGAGGCCTTCTGTGACCACCACCCCCTCACTCTGTCCTATTGTCTTCAAGGCATTAATCCCTACTAGACATCATCTTGCTTAACCCTTTACCTGGAAGCTCATTGAAGGCAGAGGCCTTGGCTTCTTCACTCCTGTGTTCCCAGTTCCCAGTTTCTGGAAGTATGCCTGGCACGTAGGAGATGTTCAACAAAGAACCAAGTGAATGAAAGCATCCCGTTGCCCCTGCCCTGGTTCAGGCCTGCCCTGTTCTGGGCTGAAATGAAGTCATGGCTCAGTCACCTTCTAGTTTTGAGACTGCAGACTGGTGGCTTAGCCTCTCTGAGCTTTATAGCGTCCTCCTGTAGAGCGTGAATTGTAGCTTTGACTTCCAGGGACTTGAAGGATAAACTGAGCTACCTGCTGTGGGTAAGGCTACCCAGCCCGAGTGCCACTGCCTTCTCTCGTGAGCCTGCCACCCAAGAGTCTCGTTGACTCTTGATGCTGCCGCCCCTTTAGGCAAAGCAAAAGATATCCAAGTCCATTTACCCTGGAATGTTCTCCAGAGAAAAGGGTGATGACACTGAGATGGCACCAGGCAAGCAAATACTTGCTCCTGGCTTCAAGTCTATTTATTGGGAAATAATAGGCCCCAAATACCTTTGCCTCAAATATGCATCACGGCACACTGTGGTCGTTCACTAAACAGCTCACGGCCAACTACGTGGATAATGGTGAGCTTTGGTAATTGATAATGAAAAGGCAAAAAGGTCATGGATGGGAGAGCAGGCCCAACTTGAGGCAGCTCTGAACACGAGCTGGACATAAAAGTTGCCAGAGATTATGACTGTGGGTAGTGATGTGTGCAGGAGGTGACCGGGGTGGGGGGGTTGCTCAGTTTCTCTGGGACTCTGAGAGAGGCAGAGACACTGCCTGCAGGTGACGGGGCCTCTGCCCAGTGGCTTGATGAGACTAGAGGTTGGAAATTTACGCGCTGCACTGTGGGCTTATATTTGGGGATATGCTATACTGTTATTATATTTGGTTACATTTGGGGAGGGCTCTGGAATGGTGGATGGAGGTTTAAAGGAGGGATTTAATTTTATCTGGAGTTGTTCAATTTTAATTTTTTTTTTTTTCACCACAATGCCACTAAGCTACAAAGAACCATGATGCGCCCTTGTGTTGTAAATTCATAGCCAGCACTATGGCTAGTCCATTTCTAATTTGCCTCCATGCTATGTCTGGACAGATGTGGTTCCACAAGCACATGGCTTGGCAAATGGAACTTGAGCTGTTGCACAGCTCATACAACTGTTCATAGCAGCCCTGCTAATATCCCTGATCATAGAATATCAAAGTAGGCTTTCCAGTAAACTCTAAACATGTGCTAATTCTGGTTTCCGACTTTTAGTTAACTTTTTATCAATAAAATATAGATTAATAGCAAGAAGGCTTTGGACCCACATACAAGATCTCAGTCTATTGGGTAAGCCTTGGTGGGCTGAAACTACCTTTTGAGAATCCTCCTTTAAGGACAAGGGCTGCATCTCATTCATCTTTGATGGACATGGTAGCTAGGCATTCAAGAGAATACCTTGCTCCTTAGTTGATCACTGGGCTTGGGGATTCCAGAGTCTTGGCCCACCCATGGTAACCCAAAGCTGGAGAACACACTCAGGAAGTAAACCAAGGCTGCCTCCACCATGCTTGCTCCCAGGATGGGGAAGCGGAGGCATGGGGGTGGGACTGGATACATACGCTCCCTTGCAGTTGCCAGGGTGCTTTTCTGATGAGCCAGACACCACTGCTTGTAGGTATTGACTAGGATATCTGTGGTGATACTGTTGTCCTTTCCCAGAGAGCTGAGATAGATCACAACATCTTCCACCTCCTGGTTTTTCAGAGGGACTCCAACCTAAGGAGAGAAGAGAAGCCACCAAGGTGGGCAGGCTCCAATCCAAACATCCTACCTGTACGGTCAAAGCTTTACCAGCCTGGCCCTACTTCCCCTATCTAGTTTCATCCACAGCCACTCCCACCTCGACAGGAGCTCAGAGCCTCTTCTGAGGCCCTGAACACACCCTGCACTTTCTCACCCTCTGCCTTTACTCAGGCGCTTCCTCCTTCTATCTGAAGAACTATCCCTCTTTCAAAACCTAGTCTAGATATGCCACTATCTTTGCAGAGTCTGCTACTCCTTCCTTCTGGGCTGCCACCCCACTCCATACCAATCTCAACGATAACTTTCCCACACTAGATTGGAAAAAGGATTTCATGCCTACCATCCTTGCCCACGAGAAACACATCAGCTTTCCTTAACTGAAGAAAAATAAGATCAGAAGTACAATACACATTACTCATTCAGGGATGGTAAGCAACTTTATAGGAGTATAATGCTTGCCAGCAATACTGAATATTCAAGAAGAAAAGTGTTTAAGGAAATATAATTTTCTTCCTCAGCTTCTTTAGACTGTAGTCAGTGTTCACTGGGCTTTCCTTAAAGAGGGTCAGAACTCTCCTGGTTCTAGAGGACTTCATGTTTTCTCTTTTTGGTTATGATGATTAAAAACCCTATATATATACGTATATACATATACGTATATACGTATACATGTACACATATATGTATATATATACACACCCTGTATACATAATATATATATTTAATGTTTTGAAACGTTGTTTAGGTAACTACATGTCGTGAAACAACAGTGTGAAAACTGGTGATGATTTAAAATCATAAAGACCTAGCAGGCAGCTTCCTAAAGTATTTCCAAGAGGTATCTTGTATTCAAAGCATATTAAGGCTTAATTTATCCAGACCAGAGGTCAGCAAACTTTTCCTATAAAGGGTCAGATAGTAAATATTTTAGGATCCATGAACAATATGATCTCTGTCATAACTGCTGAAATCTGCCATCATAGCATGAAAGCAGCCATGACAATACATATAAATGAGTGTAGCTGTGTTCCGATAAAAGTTTATTCACAAAAACAGAGGCAGGCTGGATCTGACTTCTGGGCCATAGTTAGCTGACCTCTGCTAGATCAACAGAACTTTCTGCAATGATGGAAATGTTCTTTATCTGTGCAGGCTGATAGAGGAACTGCCCACCACATGTGAACACTAAGCACTCGAAATGTAGCTGGTGTGACCGAGGAAATGGATTTTTAAATTTTATTCATTTATAATTAATTAAAAAATTTTGGATAGTCAGTGAAAGTGTGGCCTGTGGACCAGTGCCATAGACATCACTGGGAGCTTGTTACAATGCATCAACTTGGGCCCTGCACAGAGGTACTGAGTAGAAGCTGCATTTTAACAAGATCTCTATGGGATTATCTGCCAATGACAGTTGGAGAAGGTCTGGAGGGTTCTAGAGGCAAGACAGAAGGCCCAGCAATCTCTGTGCCCAGTTCTGGAGTCTGATGGGCAAGACAGTGATTCCCCAGGTACTGACTGGTTATGGGGTCGGCTCTGTAGACTTTCCACTCAGGTAGGGGTTTTCAAGATCAGACTCACGCAGGAGTGGTTTTAGGGGTCTGATGTGGCCACAAGTTATGTCACGTTTTCCAATCTGGCTTAACAAGTAACAAGGCTGATGGTTTGATCTACTTTTCAGTTGGTCCAGGACCTGGGTGGAGGCAGCAGTGGGGACAGGATGCATGCACATCTTCCTCACTCAGGCCAGCCTGGAGGGAGCATGGGAGGCACTTACCGCCTTCAGAGCCACAATGAACTCCTCCCTAGAGATCTTCTGGTGCTCGCCCCCGTCCACTTTGCTAAATATCTCCAGGATCTTGATCTTGCGGCTGTGCAGGTAGGAGTACAAGGCTGATAAGGCAGAGGGCTTGGGCAACCGGAGCTGGGGCACCAGTCGGCGGGAGGGCCGGGGGCTCTTCTGTAAGAGGTAAGAGAGGGAGCAGAGGAGAGAATTCAGGGGAGACAGGCCACTGGAATGTGATTCCCAGAGTTAGACAGAACATGATTCCCAGAGAGAGAGAGGGGGGGGGGGCTGAGCAGCTCTCAACAGACAGCAAGATGGAGTGCAAGGAGCATTGGATTCAGGGGTCAGGTTGTTGAGCATCCGACTTCGGCTCAGGTTGTGATCTCCGGTTCATGAGGTCAAGCCCCGGATCGAGCATCTCCGCTGTCAGACAGGTCCTCTGTCCCCCTTGTTCTCTGGGGGGTTGCATGCTCTCTCTCTCAAAAATAATTTTTTTTTTTTTTTTTTAAGGAGCATTAGATTCAGGGCGAAGGCGTTTTGCCAGGGATACTTTGCATCTCTGGGCCTCTGTTTTTCCATCAGAAACAACCAGGCTGGACATGATGAGAACTAACATTTCATTCTTACCCACATCTCTCCTGTCAAACACGTCAGGATTAAAATCACACCAGGCGATCAGTGCACCAAAACATATGCCCCTGCCTGGAACCAGATGGGGCTCTCTAATCCACCCATCTTCCAGCCTTTGCTCCTGCTCAGCCTCCTGCCCAAAACTTTTCCTTCTCTCTCTACCTGTCCGACTCCTACTCTTCCTTTACTTCCAGGTCATCGGGAATATTTCAGGATAATACTCCCTTACCTTGGTGCAGCACCTGACAGTTTACAAAGGGCCTTTCTGTTCCCTACTTTGTAGCTCCTCTG
The DNA here is from genome assembly GCF_022837055.1 of Prionailurus viverrinus. Lineage (NCBI taxonomy): Eukaryota > Metazoa > Chordata > Mammalia > Carnivora > Felidae > Prionailurus > Prionailurus viverrinus. The sequence goes on from NC_062562.1 coordinate 53,552,325, forward strand.
TGTTTAGGATCCAGCTCTATTAATGGCCAACTGTAGTCACCAATCTGATGTGTCTGCCTCCCCCATTAACATGTGAACATTTTGAAAGCAAGACAATGTCTTTTGAAGCTGCATACCTCTACCTCCTATTCATCTACTGGACAAGCCCCCCAGCCCTAGGCAGATAGGCAGTAATTGTTTGATGAATGAATAAATGATGCTGTAAAATAGGTATTAGATACTACTTTCTGTTTTTACAAACGAGGAAACAGGCTGAGAAAAGTGAAATGACTTGCCCAGGGTCACACAGCCTATAAGCAATAGAGCTAGGTTTCTAATCCAGGCCCAGTGTTTTGGTTGTTTTTTTTTTTTTTAATGTTTTTTAAATTTATTTTTGAGAGACAGAGACAGAGCACGAGTGGAGGAGGAGCAGAGAGAGAGGGAGACGGAGAATGTGAAGCAGGCTCCAGGCTCCAATCTGCCAGCACAGAGCCTGACGCAGGGCTTGCACCCACAGACCATGAGATCATGATCTGAGCCAAAGTTAGATGCTTAATTAACCAACTAAGCCACCCAGGTGCCCCCCCCGGCCCCGGCTCAGTGTTTATTCATAGACACTGTACTGCTCTGGAAAGGGTGTGATAGGCCTAGGAAATTTCGGTTTGGACCCTGATTACACCAAGGACTGAGTCTGGCACCAGTGAGACTAAAGTAGTAGTAAAAATGGCAAACATAGGAGTGCTTGGGTGTTTCAGTCGGTTAAACATCCGACTTCAGCTCAGGTCATGATCTCACGGTCGGTGAGTTCGAGCCCCGCATTGAGCTCTGTGCTGACAGCTCAGAGCCTGGAGCCTGCTTCGGATTCTGTGTCTCCCTCTCTCTGTGCCTCGGGACTCTCTCTCTCTCTCTTTCTCTCTCTCTCTCAGAAATAAGTAAATATTAAAAAAAAATTTTGTGATGGCAAACGTAATATTCAGTGCTCACTATATGGCTGTCACTGTCCTAGGCACCTACTCCATTTAGAAGTCACAGCAACCCTAGGAAGTCAGTACAATGGTTATCCCCATTGAATAGATTAGGAAACTGAGGACCGGATCATACAGCTAGGAAATAGCAGAGCTGGTTTAAACCCACGTTATCTGACCTCTTATCCCAATTTCACCTGAACTGGGAGAAATTTCAAGTGTTTCCATTACCAGAAAATGTCACAGAGAGGTAAGCACTGGGGGACAAGGGCTTTGGTACTGACTGCCACCGACTACCTCTATGGGGCTGGACAATTTATCGGCCTCGTTGAGCTTCTATTTCTGTATTTATAAAAGGGAGTCCTCCTTTTTCTTCCAGCCTCACAACTGTGACCCTCACGGTACCACCACGAGCACCTGCTTGGCACATATAGGCCCTCAACAAACACGTGTCAGTGAACAAATGAATGAGGAATGCATATTTTTAAAATGCCCCATAGATGGCATTCCAGGAGTTATCCCTCCTAGGGTGGTTTTAAGATATAGTCACAAATTCTTTAACTCCTCCCTTCTGGGACGGAGCCTGATTCCCCTCCCCTCGAGTGTGGACAGTACTTAGTGACTTGCTTCTGACAAATAGAATATGGTGAAAATGATAATGTAGTTCTCCTGAAACTCAGGTTGCCTGAGATGAGGTCATAAAAGGCATTGTAGCCTCCTCTTTGCTCTGTCTCTTGGACCATTCGCTCTGGGAGATGCTGGCTGCTATGTGATAAGGACACTCAAGCAACCCTATGGAGAGATCCCTGTGGCCAGGAACTGAGGCCCCCTGCCAGCAGCCACGTGAGCAAGCTAGCTTGGAAGCGGATCTTCCTGCCTCAGTCAAGCCTTGAGTTGTCTATGGCGCCAGCCAACAATTTGAGATGAGGGCCACCAGCTAATCTCTTCCCAGACGCCTGACTCTCAGAAACAGTGGGGGTAATCAACATTTGTTGCTTTAATGTTTGGGGGCATTCGTTATGCCGCAATAAATACCCCATACACCTCCTTTTGGGGGCTTCTCTTTGCTCCCTTTGGAAATGGGGTGAATGACCCCTATCCTGACTAATCTGAGGGAATGAAAGGACAGCATGCCCCTAACACCTTCAGCATCTTCATAAGCAAATGGGGCTACTCACCTTGGTGGCTCTGATAGTAGTCAGGTGGTCTAACAACTGGTCCTCCTGCTCCTTCTGGATCATGTGCAAGACCTTGGCCTCTGAAGGTGTGAGGCTGGGCTTGTTCTGAAGCCACCTCTCTACGCTGCCAAATGACTCCAGGTCCTGGCGAAGCTTCAGCCTCCGGCTCAGCCAGGTCCTCACGTCGTCTGGCTGGCCTTGGATGTCCCCAGCTCCCAGGGCTTGGAAGCTGGAGATCGGCTGTGGGGGAGTCTGGGGTTGGGCCATGAGATTGATGGGCATCGGATCCTCTTTTTGAGGCAAGATGATGACCCGCCGGCGGCTCTGAGGCAGGTGGAAGTCCTCCTGCTTGAACTGCTTGAAGCAGTGGGCGATGACCAGTTCAGGATCGAAGGTGGGGGCCTTGCTGGCATTTTCGTCATCACTTGAGGTCTCAGACTGGCAGAGCCCTTGGGGAAAGAGGGTTAAGAGGTGAGCTTCTTTCAGGAAGAGGACTAACGGAGTCAGGAAGGAAAAATGCTACAGCACCAGGCTGGGTTCCCAGGCCTGGCGTTATCATTGCTTTGCTATAATGATGAAGATAATCACACCTAATATGATTGCGCATTCCTGATGGCAGGCATTATGCTAAGGTCTTTGTATGTTTTCTCTTGTTTAACCTTCTCAGATTTTACTCTTCCTCCACTCCACCCCACCCTCACCCCAATGCTCCTTATCGACAATCAGAATTTATATATATATATATGTGTGTATATATATATATTTATTTATTTAAAGTTTATTTATTTATTTTGAAAGAGAGAGAGGGAGTGGGGGGAGGGGCAGAGAGAGAGAGACCCAAGCAGGCTCCGCACTGTCAGCACAGAGCCTGACGCAGAACCGAGCTGAAATTAAGTGCCCGACACTTGACCGACTGAGCCACTCAGGTGCCCCCAGAACGATCTTTTAAAAAAATGCCATCCTGATCTGGTCTCATCATCGGAGCAGAGGCTTTGAAGCTGGAATGCTTCAGCCGTGTCCTGGCTCTGCTGCTTAGTGGCTGCATGTACTTGGGTAAGTCACTTAGGCTCTCCGTCTCAGTCTTTCATGTGTAAAACGGGGGTAAAGATGGTACCTACTTTACTGAGTGGTGGAGATGGTTAGAATCAGCCCATCTTAGAGCTGCTTTGTTCATGGTAAAGTGCACTGTTATTTTTTAATGGACTTGCTCCTCGCCTATTTTGAAACCCTCCTATCACTTTCCACGGCCCTCAACATAACATCCCTCCTCCGCCAACCTTTCCTACCTCATCCCTTGCCTATCCTGCTTTACAGGTCCCACACGCCTTGACCCTGAATGATCCCTGAATGGTCCAAGCACATCCCGCCTAAAGGTTTTGCATGTGTTGTTCTATCTGCCAGAATGCTCCCTCCCCCCTCCATCCCCTTAAAACTTATCACAGGGTTTTAAGTTGGGGGCTGCAAATGGTGACCCTCGTGGTGAATGAGGCTTGGGGTCCTGTTTCATTTGACGCATTGGTCAAAATTTCCACCTTGAGTTACTTTAGGCTAGGGCATGCCCTCTCCAGCTTGCTGTAGTCCCAAATTATTCTCTATGGTCTTTTTTTTTTTTAATTTTTATTTTTGAGAGAGAGAAAGAGAGCAAGGAGGGGCAGAGAGGGAGAGGGAGACAGAGAATCTGAAGCAGGCTCCAGGCTCTGAGCTGTCAGCACAGAGCCCAAAGAGGGGCTTGAACTCACCAACCAGGAGACCATGACCTGAGCTGAAGTTGGACACTCAATCAGCTGAGCCACCCATGTGCCCCCATTCTGCATTGTCTTACATGCAGCTCAGTTCATTTGTTAAGTGCCTGCTTTAGGCAGACATTTGTGTTTGAAATCTCTGGTATAATTACTTGGTTGGTGTTTATTTTTTCAATAGACTATGGACCTGGACCTCCTCTCTGTGGTTGCCTGCTGGAGCCCCAGCACCTCCACGTGCCAACATACAGTGGGAGCTCAGTAATTATTTGGCGAATGAGTGGATGTCAAGTGGACAGACCATTTGACATCATAGAGATCAGCTCTATGATTATACCACTTTACAGAGAAGGGCACTAAGGCCCAGAGAGGCCCAAGGTTGCACGGTGGTTTAGTAGCAGAGCTGGGATACGAATTCTGGTTTGCCTGGCCCCAGAGCTTGGTTCTTAGCCATTAATTGATAAGACCACAGGCTGCCACCTAATCCCACTGAGTCTCAGTTCTTTTATTTCTAAAATGATAAACTCTGTTCTAAGTACCTCCTGAAGCTGTTATGAAGATCAAATGAATAACAGATATATGAGTGTTCTAAAATTCAGAAGGGATATAGCATTATTATTAAAAGTATTGTCACCATCATTCCCCTTCTAAAACCCACACCCCTCTGCTTTAAAACCCTTTTGTTGCCTCCGAAATAAAATTCAGTCTCCTTAACCTGGCCTCACCTGACACACCCACCTCTGCCAGCCTAATGGGCTCCTTCTCTTATTCTTTCTGACCTCACCCTGTATTTGTACCCAAACTGAGCTGACTATGGTTCCTTGGTCACCTCATCCTGCCCCCGTGCTGTTTCCTCTTTCTGGAATGCTCTTGGAGACTTAGGTCAGGCATCACCATCCCCTGAAGCCCTCCCACCCCCTCCCTCATATCCCCTCTGGTTTCCCATAGCCCCCGTGCTCAACCCCATCATAGCATTTACCATGTTTTTTCTGGACGAAGATGCTTTCTGGGTCTTTCTTTCCCAATAGCCTGTGAGTTTTCCAATGGCAAGGACTGTGTCTTAGTTCCCATGTATCCCTGGTGCCCAGCCTGGCACAAAGTGACCATTCAGTGCATTTGTTAAGCCTCCTTACAATGCCTATGTTTTTCCTTCATGGTCAGAAAATAATGTGCCAGGAAATAATACATCAAAGTGGACGGAAGTGAGCACTTCTCAACAAGCCATGTGTCATTTCTTTGAGAACAAGATGCTGGGTACAACTGAGAATGTAGCCATTTATCCAACCAGCATTTACTGAGAATCATCCAGTAGATCCAAACGAGGCTGGAAACCCAACCGCAGAGCCCTGGCATGGAACAAGGTGGGGCAACCAGAGTGGTATGCCCTCAGTCGGGGGACAAGTGCTGATGGAGAGAGTCGGGTGGTCATCATGAAGGAAGAGGCATTGACGTGTGCCTTCAAGAATGAGTCAGAGTGGAGGGGTCAGCGTGGGGAAAGGTCAGGGGTGGAGTTTGAGGATTTGGGGGTTACTAAATAGTTCCACAAGTTGAAAGTACATTGTGCATGAAGGAGGAGGCTAATGGGAAATAAAGCTGGAGTCATCTCGAATGCCAGGTTAAGGGGTTTAAACTTTACTGTGTTGACCTGGGAACACACTCAAAACATGCTCCTCCCTGGCCTTGCCACTGTCACTTCCGCCCACCCGAGACCCCAAATCCATGATCTTCCCTTAGCTAGAAGGGTCACTCGCCGCCAAGCCCTTCAATGGCTTCATTGCAATGGCTTCTCAGTGCCCTTAGAATAAACAAGCCCCTCCTACAATGGCCCCCACCACTGCCCTCACTGGCACCCTGCTCCCCGCTCCTCCCTGATCTCTCTCTGCCCCCTCCCTCTGCTCACTTCACTCCAGCTGCATGTGCCTGCTTTCTCTTTGTCCAACCCTCCTAGGTCTGTCCTGACTTGGTTTTGGAATTTGCCATGCCCTATGAAGGGCATGGGATTCCCCAAGATTGCTGTTGGCTGAGTCCTTTTCACCAGATGGTTCTCAGCCCAAGTGTCACTCCCGTCAAAGTCACCCTGACTCCCCTATTGAAGGTCGCATGCCCACTATACCATGGAGTTTCCATTGTAGTGATCTTTGGGGTTCTGTGTCCATATAGAAAAGTGAGGTGGGTAGAGACTGTGTGAAAATGTTCCCAAGGGATTGTGAGGACAGCTTCCAGAGGCCAACTAGCTCCATTGCCTTCCCAGGTCAGGGATCTCTTCCTGAAATGCCCCTGGCAGATTTTGCCTCTGCTTGGATATGCCTCTGGTTGACAGGGTGTTCTTTCCTCACATTGTGGATGCCTGATTCTGATTCTTAGAAAAGACTTCCTTATATTAACCCAGATTTTGTTTCCCTGGAAGTTCTACCCTTCAGTCCTAGTCTTCCCCACCGATGCTCCAGAAAACGCATTCCTTCCCTCTTTCCTGGGACAGCTCGCCAAGTATCTGGAGACAATTCAACTCTCTTGAAATACTGTTTATTTTGCCTCTGATTCAAATCTCTCCCTCAATTCCATCCTACCTCTCTGGCCACTTGCTACTTGGGCCCTCTTTTCCCCGCCCATCCCTTAAAATTGGTGCCTTCTAGGTTCATACCTGGGCTTTCTCCTTCTCCTTCCTTCTCCCTTTTCTTCTTCTTCTTCTCCTCCTCTTTTTTCCAAACAATCTCCTCTACTCTCATGTTTCTGTGGTCTTCTATATGCTGAGGACACCCATACCAATATTTATGACTTGAAATTAGCTCCAACTTTCTACATACAGTTGCTCCTAAAGTATTTCCACTTGGATGGCCTACAAGGATCTCAGTCTCAACCAACTAAGACTGCACTGGCCTCCATGTCCTGTTCTCACTCAACCTGTTCCTCCTGGTAGGTTCCCAATCCCTGTGAAAGGCACCTCCATCTCTAGGTCACCCTAGTTACCAACCTGAGCATCATCTTTGATTGTCCTTGTTCCCTGTTCAGTCAGCCCTCAAATCCCCCTAGTCCCCTCTAGCCTGGCCAGTCTCCCTCACCTCTCAGTACCTTTGGTCTGCACATTTCAGGCAGCCCAAGAGCTCATGATTCTGGCTTCAGCCTTCAAGTCTGCCAATTCATTCTGCATTTGCTGATAATCCCAATCCCAATACTGCCATTTCCAGTAGCTTCTCCATCTCCTACCTCCCAAGATCTTTCATGATCTTGTCCCTTCTGACCTCTCTCACCTCTCATCCCTGGCAATGCTCAAACTACTAGCAGTTTCCTGAAGATACCGTATCTCTGAGCTTCTCTGCATGTGCTTCCATTGGCCTGGAATGCCTTTCCTCCCCTTTTTGGCATGGAGAACTCTTTATATCCTTAATTTAAGCCGAAGTGTAAAGAGCTCTTCCAGAACCTTAGAATTGTTCTTACCTGTCCACTACACTTAGCAGACCTCTTACTTCTGGGTGTCACCCCCAGACCTGGCATCCACCCCTTCTTCTGTAATTATGCGTTTATCTGCCTATCCTTCACCTCTGAAGTTGCAGGGTTTTCCCGCAGCAGGCTATCACCAAACACTGCTGGTTTTCTCCATGCTTTTTCTCCAGTACCCAGCACATTAATATCCGGCGGAGAAATGGGGCGCGGCGGGCGAGACAGAGGGCCGTGGATGCCTTTCCCAGGCACACGGGTTGGACCCCTGATTTCAGACCAAGGCAACTTGGCCCACTCCTCCAGCCTGGGAATGGAAATCTGAGAAATGTGCACGACTCGCCCCCGACTCCCTGGCAACCCCTCACCCAGAGAGAGTACGGCACAATGAGATATTCGCCTCCCGTGCTTGCCCTCACCCCACTTGCACGCGTCTGCACGGGGCTGAAGGCTTCCTGGAGGCGGCGCTGCTTCCCGGGAACTTACCGAGCAGCGACAGGTACAGAGCCTCAGACGTTTCGTACCAATCGTCCATGGTCGCAGCGTCGGGAGCAGGTGTTGAAGAGCGTGTGTGTGTCTGTGTTTGTTTTTGCTGGCGTGTCAGGGTACCAAAAAACAGTAATTCCAAACTTTGCAAGAAACACTCAATGCGCCCCCGAGCTTAGAAGCAACTGTTGCCAGGACTACAGACGCCCTGCGCTGATTGGCTGAGCATTGCCACGCTCCTGCCGTCTGTGGGATGGAGGCGGGTACGGGGGAGCACCCTCCCACTCCCGATTGCCTGAGAGTCGTGTTCCTTTTGTGGGTCCTGGGAGGCAGTCGCAGCGGGGCAGAATTCCTGGCTTGGAGAAAGACAGGATTCTTAGTATGGCCCAGTGGCCCCTGAATCTGGAGGAATCACAGGTTTTCCTGAAAATTGTACGATCTTCAGCCGGTCTCCACATATTTCATTTTCATCCAAGGAACAGGCCCTGCCTCCTCCGGAGGGATTGTAGGAACCCAAGAGAATCTTGGCCAAAAAGAGGCCTGTGTTTTTGATATGCATTGCTCCCTAATGACAGGATGCCACGGTTTGGAAATAGAGAACCTGATACCAGGAATATTAAAGTTAAAATGTCCATCAACTGATAAGTGGATAAACAAAACATGCTCTATCCACACAATGGAATATTAGTCACAAGAAAGAGTTTAAGCACTGATGCATGCTACAACACAGATGAACCTTCAAAACATTATGTTAAGTGAAAGCAGCCAGACACAAAAGGTCACATATTATTTTATTTATAAGAAATGCCCAGAATAGGCAAATCTATAGACACAGAAAGCAGACTGATAATTGCCAGAGGCTGGAGGTGAGGTGTGTGGCTTTGGGTTTGACTATTGACAGGCATGGAGTTTCTTCTTAATGCGTTGCAAATGTCTTAAGAATTAGTGATGATGGTTGCAGAACATTGTCAGTATATGGAAATCATTTAATTGTATATTTAAACATAATTAAGTGATGAATTTTAGATTATGTGAATTGTGTCAATGAAAGAAGTTAAAAAAAACACTTGAGTGCTTATTCTGCATAAAGTACCACCTTCACTGAATTGCATTATCTCTGTGACCCTCTCAACCTGAGGTTGTCATTCAGACCATCCCTGAGTCACGTTAATGTAGCATTTATTTATTTCAAAAATTTTTTAATGTTTATTTATTTTTGACAGAGAGAGACAGAGCATAAGCGGAGGAGGGGCAGAGAGAGAGGGAGACACAGAATCTGAAACAGGCTCCAGGCTCTGAGCTGTCAGCACAGAGCCCAACACTGGGCTTGAACTCACAGACCGCCAAGATCATGACCTGAGCAGAAGTCGGATGCTCAACCGACTGAGCCACCCAGGTGCCCCTATTTATTTATTTTTTAAGTTTATTTATTTTGAGAGAGACAGAGACAGTGGGAGCAGGGAGGAGAGAGAGGGGGAGAGAGAGGGAGACACAGAACCCGAAGCAGGCGTCAGGCTCTGAGCTATCAGCACAGAGCCTGATGCGGGGCCCAAACCCACAAACCGTGAGGTCATGACCTGAGCTGAAGTGGGACACTTAACTGACTGAGCCACCCAGGTGCCCCCAGATTTTAAGTAATCTCTACACCCAACATGGGGCTCAAACTCACAACCCCATGATCAAGAATCACATGCTCTACTGAGCCAGCCAGGCACCTACAGAAAAGGCTCTACAGAACCTTTTCATCTTTTTTCATCTGTCCTCCAGCACAGAGCTTTGCACTTAGTAAATGCTACTTTGAGGTTTGTTAAATAAAGATGTAATGGGACACTATAAAATGGACGTTTGCCTTGGGGGGTGGCAGGGATGTGGCCAGTTTTCCCATTCTCTGGTCAAAATTCAACTCTCTCTCTAAAAACTAAAACTGGCTCACTAATGTGGAAACAACCCACTAGCCCTGCAGCATATTCCACCCTACAACAAAGGTAGTTTCCCTAACAATTTATTTTTCATTTATTCAATTTTATTTTCAAATTATACCTTAAAATGGCAATTGGTAATTGAGACTTAGTAACTTGGGATTTTTTTGTTGTTGTTGCTTGGTGAGTTCTTTCTAAGGTAAACGTTTCAGTATTTGTGCTACAACATTATGATGCCTGTATTAAGAACAGCACAAAACTTAAAAACTTTAACAATGGGGTCAAGGTGCATGAGCCAGAAGCTGATACTCTGAAACAAAATGGCAGGCAGATAATCACAGGTTATCAATTGGATGCTGGGGTCCAATCTCTAATTACTAAAAGCCAGCACAGAGTCATCAAGAACACATGATGACAAAAGTAACTTACTGTTATGTTTTTTAGTAAAAAGACTAATTGCCTATTATTAGCTGCCTATTATACCCTGTAATATCTTTTCTTACATTTTTGGCTGCAAACTCTTTGATTGCTTCCTACATAACAACTGTGTAATTCCATTTTTATTGAAAGAGAACTGAAAGTCTAATCTTTCCTTAAGCAAGATTGATAGAAATCTGCTTTGTATAATTGAGAGTTGACAAAAGATTTTTTTTCAACTTCAAATCATATTTTATTATTGGAAAAGTCATTTACATTTTTAGGTTTCTTGTCACATAATTTATTTTTTAAAAAATCTCAAAACATGTTCTAGTACATTCAGTAACAAAGATCTACCAGTGTTACACATATTAAGAAAACCTGTATCATGTTTCTAGTTGCACTAAAATCTATATGCCTGTGCTTAATGGAGCTCTTAACTTACTTAAGTACAAAGTAAGGTATAAAAACTGAGTTTGAAAACTTCAAACAATTTTAAGACAGACTTAATTTTTCATGATTTTCCCAAAGCCAGTCATGATATTTATTTAACTTATGGTCTTCAGGGTGCACCTGGAAGAAATACAACACATTAGGAGACAGAAGTTAGTCAGAAATACATTTTTAAAATGGGCCTTTCAAAGGTACAGTAGGGGAACAATACCTTATTGTAATATTCCTGCAAATTATAACCTTTAACCTAATTAGATTCATGAGTGCTTAAAACTCTATCTTACATTAAGGCAATCCTTCACAAAGTACTTTCCAATTTAGTACTGATCTTTAACATGACCTAGCACGTGGGTTGGGGATAACATGAGTCAAGTATTAATAGGCCATTTTTCAGGAGAAGGTTATAACTGAGAGTTATCACAATAAATGGTGGAGCAGGGATGGGCTTAGCCAGATCTACTGGCTGAATGCTTCAGGGTGAGTCAGACTAAGAGGGCAGTGTACCATGCCACCTGGCAGTACCCACCAGCTGCCAGGACACCCGCTGGATGTCTGTGGACAGGGGACACTCATTTGAATGGGTAGCTGAAGTAGGGTCCAGTTACTGTTAAAGCAGTCTGGGACCACTAGGAGAAACCCCCACAAGCATATATTCCAAGTCCAAACCTGCCTGCTTTCCTTCAGTGGTGTCATTTTTGAAGGCTAATATGACTATGACAGGAGAAGAACCACATCAGGCTTAGAGACCACACATGAATGGGAATGACATTACAGGGCCAGAAGTGATAAACTGCTGGAGGTCAGTCAGAGGCCACACCAAGGAGTCTTTACAGAGGCGGGAGTGTCTACAGATCCTCTCCCTTCTGCCAACAGCCCCATGCCACCACTGCCCCTCAAGCCTGGAACAAAACTAGTTGTGATGGTGGCAGCACATGTGCCCAAGAAACAGTTTTGGCTATTGGATGGGTGTATTTTGTCTCAGAGACAAAATGTGCTGGAGATGTTATGGCTGGGGGTGGGCCTCACCTGCTTCCACTCATTGACGCAAAAAATTCGGTAAGAATCATTGCCATATTTGCCAATCCCGTGAAGCTCAATCGGGTACCTCCACTGCTTTGTCAGATATTCATCTGCAAAGATAAAACCTCACTTATCAGGTCAGCTTCTAGAAAAGATACTTTCCCCAAATATGTAGTGATGCAGAGCTGGATGGTGAGAAGGGCAGGAAGGGACAGCAAAGAGTCTTTCCTAACAACCCCAGTTCTGATGGCTCTTTCTTCTGAATTCCCACAACACCCCTGTCTAAACCTCTCACCTGCCACTTAGTAACCATTGTGATTTTGTGCTGTGCTAACTAGACAGAGGTAAAGTCCCTGAGGTCAACGGGGCCTTCTGCTTTGCTGATTTCTTCATCCTTCCTAGATGGCCTGCCCCAGTGCTGAGCAAAGATTTACTGCTTGGGTCAGTGGGAGACTGTAGTTTGGGGCAAGTGGATTGTTTTTACATGCTTTTAGCCCTTGAGCTGAATGACCTCTATTAATATAGCATCCTAGAACATTAAAGTTTAAGGTTTGACTCTCTTAAATAGGCATAGTTTATGTTCTTTCCTTTGGGTATATGGGAAAGTACCTGAGAACTTGATAATGGTTTTTGCTCGAAGATCATAGAGACCAAGAGGTTTAAGAAGTTCTGACACATCTCTCCAGTCTGCGGTTCTTGCTACCTCAGCTGAAGGGTACTTCTCTAGAAACTCCCAGAGCACGGGGATTGCCATTTTACCTGGGAAGTAAAAGTAACTGTGATTACAAGCCTCCTGATGGGTTGTTTTTAAGTTCAGGTATTTCCTCTCTAGAAATCTCGTACAGAGGGTTTTTTGTTTTTTGTTTTTTTGTTTTCCTTTTTAAATCCCTGATGAGAAGCCATTACTTGAACTGGTAACCACCTTCAGAGTCAATAACCAACACTCCTGATGATTTGGCTAAGAGTTTAAAAAAAATTTTTTTTTTTTTTAACATTTATTTATTTTGAGACAGAGAGAGACAGAGCATGTACGGGGGAGGGTCAGAGAGAGGGAGACGCAGAATCTGAAGCAGGCTCCAGGCTCTGAGCTGTCAGCACAGAGCTGGATGCAGGGCTCGAACTCACAAACCACGAGATCATGACCTGAGCCAAAGTCGACCGCTCAACCAACTGAGCCACCCAGGCGCCCTGATTTGGCTAAGAGTTTAAATCATGCTGATACCTGGCCTTGCATGATATTAATTTTCTTTTTTTTTTTTTTTTAAATTTTTTTTGAATGCTTATTTATTTTTGAGAAAGAGAGACAGAGACAGAGCATGAGTGGGGAAGGGGCAGAGAGAAAGAGAGACACAGAATCCGAAGCAGGCTCCAGACTCTGAGCTGTCAGCACAGTGCCTGACGCAGGGCTTGAACTCACGAACCGTGAGATCATGACCTGAGCCGAAGTCGGACACTCAACCGACTGAGACACCCAGGCGCCCCGCATGGTATTAGTTTTCAAATAATCCAGGCATCAGATAACTAGTATAAAAGCATACAGAACACAAAGTGCCAATGACATTAAAGAAAGCATTCAATGAAAAAGAAATGCTTTTACACATGACAGAGGGTGGAAGAATGTTAAGTAACTGATTTTCACTATGACCAAAACTAGTTTGGAAGTAGAAAATAAATGACAATCTATCTGTTCCTTAGTGCGAAAAAGGCTTTGGCTGTCATCTAGTCTAACTTCCTCATAGCTGAAGAGCTGCAGGGCTGCAAGAAGTCCTTGCCTGAGGTCACACAGACTCAAAGTTAAACTTGAACCCAGGGCTCCTAATCAATCCAGTGTTCTTTCTCCTCATCGCACTGTCTCTAAGATAAAGATTAAAATAATCCACAAACCTGAGGTCCGATTGAGAAATATAGTAGCGATGAGGAGCTTCCATGGATCATGGAAAAGTGTTTCTTGGACGAGGTTAAAAGGTGACCGAGGAGGTGTCCACTTCTTAAAGGCTTTGCGTCGTGGGGGGCTAAGGGCTAAACAAACACACTGCATCAGAGCTCAACATCTGAAACAGACTTAAAATAGGATTTTCTGATTGGGAAAGGGATACCTTCTTTGTTATATTTGCTGGAAAAATATAGGCTTGTTTTCCTTTTTTCTATTTGTGTCCGTGGAATGGTATCTTCTGAAAAGGAAGGGTGAACATTGTTTATAGAAGCTATGGCTTAGGCTAAAGAAATACTCAGGGGTACAAATAACAATAACACACTACTATTATAAAGCATTTAGTACGTGCCAGGTACTGCTCTAAGCAAAGCACTTTACAAAAATTAACCAATTTAATACTATGGACCTACAAGCTAGGTACTATTTACTTTTACCTTACAGATAAGGAAACGGAGGTACAGAGAAACTAAGTAAACTGCTCAGGGTCACACAGCTAGTGACAGAGTTGAAATTCAAATCCAGGCAGTCTGGCTCCTGAGTCCATAACTTTGACCACTGTGTTACACTAGTATTCTAAGACATGCTCAGAGTTCTTAGTACTGAAAAATTAGAATATGGAATATTTTAAATTAGGACATACTTGTTCAATGTGGTCATTAAACCATTTTGAGACGATATCATGAATAGCTTCCCCCATGTTCTTAACTTTTAAATAAAAACGCAATATTCTACATATGATCCCAATTTAATAAAAAAAGAAAAAAAAAGATTAGAATGTAAAAAACCAAACCAGTATAGTGGTTATTGCTAATTGTTCTTTTCTCCTTTAATTTTCTATATTTTCCAAAATTTCTGCGGTGAACACTTTACGCTTAAAGAAAGGACCCAGACAAAACAGAACCTGCTGAAAAACCTGATTTGGACCTTGGAATACTGACCACTGTCTACTGGGAAGCTCAGTTAATTTAAGAAAGACTATTTGACCAGCATTATTGGGCTTCCCAAGTTTTTAAAATCATCACATTTAATACTCTCCATAAGGTTACCCTCTAAATTTGAATGTCTGTTAATATCTTGCCATTTGTATAGCGTGAGCCATCTTTTTCACTTCTCCTTTTACTTTGTAATATTCTTGATGTGAAACACAGGACTGGTGAGGATTATTACCTCCATTTTATAGATAAACTAAGGCTTAGAAATTAAACAACCATCCTGGGGTGTCTGGCTGGCTCAGTCAGGAAGAGCATGAGACTCTTGATCTCAGGGTCATGAGTTTTTGAGCTTCACGTTGGGCACAGAAATTACTTTTTTAAATGTTTATTATTAAAAAAAAATTTTTTTTTAACGTTTATTTATTTTTGAGACAGAGAGAGACAGAGTATGAACAGGGGAGGGGCAGAGAGAGAGGGAGACACAGAATCTGAAACAGGCTCCAGGCTCTGAGCTATCAGCACAGAGCCCGACGTGGGGCTCGAATTCACGGACCATGAGATCATGACCTGAGCCGAAGTCAGACGCTCAACCGACCAAGCCACCCAGGTGCCCCTAAATGTTTATTTTTGAGAGAGAGAGAGAGAGAGAGAGAGAGAGAGAGAGATAGGCAGACAGTGCACAAGGAGGGGAGGGGCCAAAAGAGAGGGAGACACAGAATCAAGAGCAGGCTCTAGGCTGATAGCACAGAGACCACACAGGGCTCCAAGCAACGAACCATGAGATCATGACCTGAGTGGAAGTTGGACACTTAACTGACTTAGCCACCCAGGCACCTAGGGCATAGAGATTACTTAATAAAAAAGTTAAAACATAAAATAAAATAAAACAGCCATCCCAAAATGAGAGTGGGATCGACTATAGATTGGGATAGGTATCCAGCTCTCCAGATAATTAGCTGTTTTTTGCTATTCTATTTTGAATAGGCAAAGCCTAATATAAAGTCAAAAAAGAGAACAAAGAAAACTGCTCTTATTAGTTCCATTTCTTCTGTGGGCTCTTACAAATAATTATTAACTAGCCTCTTTTATTATTAGGAGACTGAAGCTCGGTTTACCTGGCAATTTCCAACTAAGCCAATGGGAAAGTCTTTACTATTCCATTGGACACCTCTTAAACTAAGGCTACTTCACCTGGTGTTGAGAACTAGACTTCTTCACAAATAGGACACTTCCATTTGGTCACAAAAGGATGTTTTTCATATTTTATTTACCCATTATACTAGCAATAAAGCTACATAAACCTTAAGATTCTAAGAAGCTTGAAGTCTTTAAAGGACAGGCTTGTCCTACGTATATATGAAGCACAAGGTGTATATATATAGAAGTACTTCCTAGGTATATATGGTTCAGCTTCTATTAAAAATAAAGGAATTCCAGGCACAGCAAAGACATAAAACCATGAGTAGGGCTGAGAACAGGAATCAAGTCTAACCCCGTTCCACCATTTGTCCAGGCTGTCTCCCCATAGGACTTTAAGTAAAATTCTTCTTCTTTAAAGGAGTTATTCATTATGCCATAATGGCATAATGAATATATAATACAGGGCTACTCAAAAGATCTTCTTTTTATTTCTTATTCACTGAGGTATTATAAAGGCAAAACTACTAAGCTCTGAACTCTGTATTAAGAGCATATTACAAATAATAGATGAACTATATGATTACAGTTTTGAATTATTTAGAGCTCTAAAGCATTTTAGAGAAGCATTACATTATAATAGAAGATAAAAATGACTATGATATGTACAAAATGAAATTGGAAGTCACACATCAGTGATAAGTAACAGAAGGGGTGCAAAAGAGTAGACACTGACTATTCACAACCAGTTTATGCACATCAAGATTCTTCCCCAAACCTTTTCTCAAGTGGAGCTTTTTTATTTTCCCTAAAGTTGTAATATTACTGGCTGGGAAGAAGATGGGAAGAAGGGAATGCACTGTCGGGGAGAGTCCCTGCTGTTGAACCAGGGAGAGATGGTAGCAGCTGTTAATGGCACAATTCTCCTTTGCTGGGGGTATCAAGGCAGTAGCCAGCCAGTTCCCTCTATGCCATGGGTTTGAAGATTGGTTAACAGAGGTACTAGGAACAACTGGTAGGACATATCTGATATTTGGGCCTATTTCTTCATTCTATTCCCACATCCTAACTGGGTACCGGCATGAAATATACTGTCTGGGAGTATAAACTCATCACATGTTTACCAGCTGCTTCAGCGCTCTGAATACCTTGACATATTTTCACAGAAATAGAGTCTTTCTCCGTTTGTGAGCAGTTGTCATCCATTTCAGAGCCACATTTTAAAATGTCAGTATGCAAATGTTCCTTCCTTTCCCCAGCTTCTACTTTTGTTCTTATTTCCTCAGATTCTAAAAAGGTTTCCTCACACTTCTTGCTGTGTTCTGCTTCTTCGGTTGAACATAATTTGTTTATGATGCCAGAAGTTATTTGTTCAAAACAAAAGTTTGATCCTGAACTCAGTGATTTTTCTTTTACAATTCTCTTTTCTTCATTGGTTACACTGAGGGTCTTGTTGCTTGCTCCAGCATCAGAAATGGAGAAAGTTTTATCAAGCTGACTTCTTTGCTCAACAGGTTCACTTTCAGCATCTGCCTTATTATATTCAGATTCTCTTTTCCTATTACTTTGAGTAGACTCGGGAAGACCCTTCTGGCACCCTGTTTTAGTTTTCTTAATTTGAATTCCTTTTAAAATAGTCACCTTTCGTTTGGACTTTCTAACCTTTCTGGAGTCAACATCATTAACACCCTCATCTTCTTTAAAGTTAGATGGTCCTCTGCTATTTTGCGATTCCGAAGTACCACTTGACAGGGGAAAGACACCTTTTCTCCACCAGCTTCGTGTCCTGAGGTTCCAGTTTGAATTGCTCCTTTCATTTTGCATTTGGGATGTCAGAGGCGCTGTGTTGTTATCTTTATGTCTGGCCTTGATGCCCCTTTTAGAAGGTACAGTAAAATCAAAATCTTCTGGTGTAAGAGAAGTCTCTCCATTTTTGTGAAGATATTTAGCAAGTGAACTTTTGGATCTGAACTTCAGTCCTTGTGGGCTAGAAAATGATATTAAAGAAAACTTATTGGTAGTAAATAAAAGTGAGTTTTACAAAGAATTGGACCACATTTCAGATTTTTAGTTAATAATTTCCAAATGTTGCTATGGGTATTTGTCTTTGAAAATTTAAAAAGCACGGGGTGCCCAGGTGGCTCAGTTTGCTAAGCAACCAACTTTTGATTTCAGCTCAGGTCATGATCAAGCCCCACGCTGGGCGTGGAGCCTGCTTAAGATTCTCTCTCTCCCTCTTCCCCTCCCCCACTTGCATGTACTCTCTTTCTCGCTCTGCCATGGGTATTTGTCATTTAAAATTAAAAAAAAGTGATAAAGTGGTACTTCTAAATAGTTTTCTCTATGATAGTATAATTTTATAAATATTTACAAACTTACAAATTTAAAGGCACCCATTTGAAGTAGAAGTATGTAGTATGTACTTGTTCCCAAATCACTTGATGTAACTAACCTGTGACACTCAAAGAACAGAATCCATAATGGCTGTTATGATAAAAATAGAAAAAAGCCAAGTTCTTGTTACGCTTTCCTGCTACCTATCTAGATAAAATGATTTGGCTGTGCTATCGGTACCACATTGTATGCTCACCTGATAAAATATACATCATATCTTCCTGCTGTTTTCCCTGATAACCTTTGCTTCACAACTCTTTCCCATCCGCATGGGACAGACTTACGGCATTCTGTCATTGTACTACCACCAATCTGACTGGAAGCAATGGATTCTTGCAGCAGGGGATTCCACTCACTGCTGTTTTTTATCATCATTTGCTTTTCATCTTTTCCCACTCTTTCCAATTCCAGAGTAACATCTTTCTTACTAAACAAACAAACAAACAAACAAAAAACAAAAACAAAGTACAGGTGATTGGCTTAGTTAAAATTTATTTTCCTCTGCTTATTCAATTTCAATCCATGACAGAGCAGGAACCATATGGACTATTTAGATGATAGGAGAGATTAAAATCAGTATGGACCAGTCTTATGCTATGTGATTACCTCTCTGTCCTGCAACATGGGTTAAAAATGATTGGAAATCTCTGTATAATCTATAGAGGTATCTAACCCAGATTGTTTTCTACAAATAGGGAAACTAAGCAAGAGTTAGTAACTAGAATTAGAACCAAGTTCTTCTGAAGTATTTTGGGGTTAATAATTTTGGGGGTTTGGGTGGGTCTTAAGAAATTATATAGTTCACATTTTAGGAATAAGGAAACTGAAGCCTGATGAAAACAGCACAAACTTTAAAGTCAGTGGACTGGGTTCAAATCGCAGCTCTTGCGATTTACCAGCTATGCGTCCAAGAGCAAGTTACTTAACCTCTTAAAATCTCCTTTCTTCACCTGTAAAAAGGAGGTAATACTTCCTTAAAGGTAGTTCTGAGGATTACATTTTGAAAAAAACAAATCAGTAGATAAATCATCCTAACCCCGTATCTCACATATACAAGTACTGTACTCGAAACAAGACTGTGGCTTCCTCTGGAACTTCCTATAGGACTTCCATTTTGGGGTCAGCAGCGCTGGCTGCTTAACGTGACATCTCCTACAAGGTTTTCCTGGGACCCTGCAACCCAAGCAGATCTCTCCTTGCTCCCCTTGCACAAAACCTCCCTGCTCCTTCCACCTCCCTCGTCATTTCGGGTAACGAAGTAGGGAGCACTCTAGGGCTGAACCTCACAAGAGAGTATCTGAGCCACAGCCATTGCTCCGAGTAAACTAACCCTGTGGGTCTCGAGCTCTGTCGATCCTAGGTTAGAAAGGACCACCAGCCTTCTATCCGTCCCAGCCCGCTCCCATTTTATAGTTGGTGAAAATGAGTCCCGAAAGGGGACAATGACTTGCCGGAGGTCACTGGGCCGGTCTGGGTCTAGGCGCTCACTGGAAGTGACCGAGCGGGCAGCTCTGTAGTCCCGCAGGCTCGGACTCTCCATCCTAGCCGTGCCCTTCAAAAGGTCTCCGGCGGCAGCAACTGGCCAAGAGGGTACGACAACCAAGGAGTGGAGCAGAATAAGATGCGAAAGCTTCTTCAGCTCGGAGAGCAAAGCTGAAACCAAAGCCGAAGAGAGTGAACGTCAGTCAGATCCCACCGCAGCTCCCTCACCTCCCCCTCAGCCACAGGCGCCATTTCCACGGCTCAGCCAATCAAATCCTTCGTCGAGGAAGACGTACCGCCTTCCGCGCGTTCGGACCAGTAGAGCGAGCGCTAGTCGCGCAGACACCTTCTAGGCCCCGTTCCATCTTCGCTTTTGCTTCTTTCTTAAGCCTTTCCATTTAGACCTGCGCACTTGGAACTCAGCCGCGCGCACGAGGCTCACTGCGCATGTGTGTTGCTAGGGGTAGCGCAGTAACGAAAGCCGTTAGGGGAATAGGGCCTGTTACTGAGGCGGGAGGAGGGGCTTGAGGCGTGAGGGAAACCGCGATGAGGGCCGTGTTGACGTGGAGAGATAAAGCCGAGCATTGGTGAGGAGCGGGGCGGTCCGGGAGGAGCGGGAGGACGAGCCCTGGCGGGGGTGCGGGAACCGTTGCGGGAACCCCCGTGGTTGCCAAGGGCAACGGGCCTGCGGCCTGGGCTGAAGCCACTGAACCCCGGGTCTGCGCGACTGCAGGGTCGCCCTCCCACCCCTTTGCGGATGGAGAAACTGAGGCCTGGCGCGGGAGCAAGGGGGTGTACCACGCATGAGGTAGTGGCCTGTCGAGGCCGTTTTACACAGACAGAATCAATGTCTGGCCCTGTCCAAGTCCGTTCTGGGTTCAGCTTACACCCACGGCAGTGTTTCTCGAACGTCACGATCTTTGCCACATCCACATGTTACCCATACTCTTGTTTCCTTGGCGTTTTTTGTCTAAATTGTCTCACTTACTTTCACTCAAATATGATTTTACAAGGAAACTATTGCTCCGTATTTGAAAATCAGTACCACTTGCTTTGAGATAACTGTGAAACTTAAAGCAGCGAGAAACAAAACGGTATTATTAAGTTGTAGCTGGATACTGGCAACTAGGAAGCCTTTAAGCCTCTGGTCTATAGTCTGGAGAACTGGAAGGAAATTTATCCAGTGCCATCAGAGAGGTGCTGGAGATGAATAGCGTCAAACCAAGACTTTCTCCTGTGCTTAATTAGAAGGCTTGAAAGAGAATCACAAGAGAATGACTTTCTCGCCTTAGGAGCGGATGTTAATGTTCTATTCCATTTTTATCATCGAAATCCATCATACAACGAAACATTTTGGGAAATGCTGACTTACTGGATCGTTCTCCTCAGCCTGACTTTAAAAATCTTCCTAGATGGTCTTTTCAAGCTTCATTGTGCAGCCTTCGTTTTGGCCGCTGGAACAGCGCCCTTGCCATTCCCTCTCTGCCTTTGCTTAGTCTCTTCTGTGTGAAGCTAGCATGCCTTCTCATTTCCTCACACTGAAATTCGAAACATTCTGTAAGGCTCCCTTCAGAGATGGTTTCTCCCTCTTCTGTATTCTGCACTAGTAATAGCTAATGCTTACTATGTGCCAGGCACTGGCTGAGAATTATGTCTTTTATCTCAGTCATTTCACAACAGCCCTCTGAGGTAGGTACTGTAATTACCTCTGTTTTACATGAAACTGAAGCACAGAGAGGGTCATTAATTTGCCAAGGTCACACAGTGAATGAGTGGTGGAGCCAGCTTTTTTCCTCACCCCAGAGCCAGTGCTGTTTGTTAGCTACTACATTAATTTTTCTTCATGTTACAGAGGCTGCAAACTCAAATGCCTGCAGGAGTCAGGCAGGCAGTATCATGGGAGGTGTTTATTTGCATCTTAAACTCACAGAATTGCCTGTCTGTCTTAGGAGTATTCTGCACCCCTTTTCTACACCCCATTTCTCTTGAAACAGATAGCCTTTGCAGTATATCTTTCACTTCTTTTAATAGAAAATTGAGCTTAAAAAATTCTTTCTACTTTTTTCTTATAAAGCTGCTGAAAACTAGCAACTGAACATTTGGCTTTGAGGTCAGGGAGTAAGAGGGAATGGCAAGGAGTGTGGCAAACTAGAGATCTCATGCTCTGCCTAAAAGGGGCAGCTGCTGCTCAGCTCCTGCCAATTACTCCCCTGCGGGAATTTGGCCTCGAGTGCTCAGATCTTCCTGTTTCCACCAGAAGCTACGGATTTTTATGTGAAATGCCCTAATTTTTAAGTGTTGGCAACTAATTTAAAAAAACTGAGATAAAACACTATGTGAGCCAAACAAAACAGTTGCTGGCCAAATACAGCCTGATTTGCTCCCAGTTTTCAACCCCAGGCATAGATTTTGTTCATTCCTCTCTTGTGGTACTTAGAATCTGTCTAGTATAAGAGTTATTTGTGAATCCGTTATCCCAGAAGTCTATAAACCCTTCAGAAGCAATGGCTACTTTTTATTCATTTCAAAGGCATATTCCAGAGCTTAGACAAATCAGTGGTTGGTGTGACTATTTGATGGATATATGTATTCATGAATTAATGAATGAGTGAAAGAATGATGAATGAAGGTTGGTTATTTGGGTTTTGGCCCATTACAGCTTTGAGAACAACTGTTTAGAATAGGCAGTGTAGGGGTTCTATAGACCAGCGATCTTGGTGGCAGCAACATATGCCAGCTGGTAGCCCAGAATAAGACAAAGCAAAGCAAAAACTATTTAAAAAAATAGGTAGTAGATCTAAGAGATCCCAAATATCTAAGATTAGTCCTCCACAACTGAACCAGCCACTGTCTCCTGGTCTGCTCTTTTGCTTCCAGTCTAACCTTCCCATGGCAGGAGGATTTCTCTTTTTTGAGTCCTGCTGCTGTGATCCATTATTCTACTTTGCATAATCCTAGATTGACTCCCATTTCCCTTCTGAATCAGATTGTGCATTTAACTAGGTGGTCCTCTTACCATCCCTCCTCCCCCACTGCTTGCTAACATTTAAATTTATGCTTTCCAGTTCAGCTGTAATCTCCATTTTTCTATCCAAAGCTCCTTCCCAGATGCTATCTTATTCTCTGAACTCCCTCATTTCTTCCATAAAACCACTGCTCCAGGTTTCCCTCAACCATGGTGACTTTTCTGGCTAGACTGCCTTATTCCAGTAAGGACAGTATCTGCTATTACCCTCCAGTCGCACTAGCTCATATTTAGTGAGTACTTGCTATAGGCCAGACAGTGTTTACATGCATTATTTTATTTAACCTCCGCACAACCTATGAGGTTAGAATAATCACCCTATTTACAGGTGAAGAACCTGAGACTTAAAGTAACACAATTTGTCTAAGATTCCAAGCAGGTAAGTTGGGGTGGGTCAGGTTGGGCAGGATTTGGAGAGGCACCTTGACCTTGGGACTTCCTTTACAGTGGGGTGGGCACAAAGTTGGCAGAGGACAATTTGCAGGACTTGCTCTCTGTCTCTCTGCAATGTAATTTGATAATGTATCTTTCTCATAAAAGGTGGCAGATGGGTAGAGAGAGCCATCCTGTAGTGTAATAAACTCTGCATACTGGTGACTTCTCCAACCCTGGGAGTGTTCAGAGGCTGGATGGCCATCCATAGGGAATTCTTGTCTTGGTGGGGGAGTTGGACTACATGACAAGTTCTAGGGTCTTTCCCAATTCTGAATTTCTGTGCTCTTGTCAACCCTGAAAATAAAACAGCCAGTTATTTTGCCAGCAAAGTGGGTTTATTCAGGAGTAGGAGAGCAGTTGCAAGCAGGACAGCAATTGGGACAAGCAAGCTATGGTGAACCATAGGTAAGTCCAGAAAACAGAGGAGCACTCTTTTATAGAGGAAAAAGGGGAATTGGGAGGGGCTGTTATAAACAAAAAGTCCATTAAACTGGGAGCTCAAAGTGTAGTGGCTTTTTATTGGCTGAGTTGTGACAGTCTCTCATTGGCTGGGCTGTTGCTGGGCAAGGAGAAAAATCTTCCTTCATCTAGGGTGGTGGTGAGGCATAAGCTTCTTCCTGTTGAGTCTTCAAAGGGCTGCAATAAACGTACACCATGAGAGCTCCCCCTTCTGGCCTCCTAGCTCCATTTTAAACGAGGTTTCCTTTATTTGGTTTCATAGTCTCATGATGTAATTAAAGTCTGAAGGGTTCAAGATAAAACATGGTCAGGTTGTTGGTTATATTCATTTTGTGTCTAGGACCATGCCATGCACCAAAGGCCCATAAATGTCTAAAACGGGGTCCTTGTCCTTAAACTGCAGGGGACTATAATTGACTGTAATTAAGGGGACAAGATAGTATTTGAAACAGTGTAAAATATAGACGATTATGTAATTCAGAGCTATGATAAATTATACAGATCCTAAGTACCTTAAGAGTTTAGACTGGGGTAAATTGAACATTATGTTGTACTTTAGGAAGGCAAAATTCAAGACGTTTATTTATTTTTTACTTATTTATTTTTAAATGTTTGATTTAAAAAAATTAAAAAAATTTTTTTAAATCTTTATTTATTTTTGAGACAGAGAGAGAGAGACAGAGTGCGAGTGGGGAGGAACAGAGAAAGAGGGAGACACAGAATCCAAAACAGGCGTCAGGCTCTGAGCTGTCAGCACAGAGCCTGATGTAGGGCTCGAATTCATGAACTGTGAGATCATGACCTGAGCCGAGGTCAGATGCTTAACCGACTGAGCCACCCAGGTGTGCCCCCCCCCCCCCATTTTTTTAATGTTTAATTTTGAGAGAGAGAGAAAGTGTGAGCAGGGGAGGGGCAGAGAGAGGTGGAGACACAGAATCAGAAGCAGGCTCCAGGCTCCAAGCTGTCAGCACAGAGCCAGATGTGGGGCTTGAACTTCTGGACCAGGAGATCATGATCTGAGCTAAAGTTGGACACTTAACTGACTGAGCCACCCAGGCACCCCAAATTTCAAGACATTTAGAGAAAATGAATTTTCATATCTGAGAGGAAGACAGTTTAAGACTTGGCCCAAATCAGACACTCAAATGATTTTCTGAGAATTCAACCCCAAATGATCCTTATGAAGAAGATCCCCACAGGAACCACTTTAATGAGCTTAGATTATCTACATTGCAGAAAGGGAGCCACAGGACCACAGATGACTATAGAAGAGTGGTGCAGATCCTTTCCAAAATCCGGTACCTCATCACAGCAACCCACAGGTGTCAGGTGCTTGCACAAGGGTGGCCTGTGCACTCAGAGGTGGGATGGCAGCTCTCTTGCCTTGTGTTGTAGGTGAGGACTAAAGCTTGGACAGGGCATCAGTTCTAGCCCCAACTCCCTTCTGATTTTCACTTTACCACCCTGTTTCTCCTCAGTGTGATACATGCCAAGCACATTTCCCCATAGGTTCAGAGAAAGAAAGCCCAGGAAACAGTAAGGCCCAGATCTGTTACCAGCTAATAGGAGGAAGCTGAAGAACCCAGTGTCTGTGTTTGCTTCTATCAAGAGGGATGCCTAACTGGGAAGGGTGTAATATTCATCAGCCAGCTGTTGAATATATGTGAAGAATTACTATTATTTTAAAAATTATTTTTATTAAAGGAGGCTGTTGTCCACAGAGCCCATATAAAAAATTTTTTGGATTCTACATGTAATGCCTTTTTTCCCCCCATTGATAAAGCATGGAAACTGTTGCTATTATATTATCAACTGTGACATATGCTAATAATAATGAAATAAGGGCCACAGATCATAGTGGTTAGATCTTGGGCTTTGGAGACAGACTGCCTGGGTTTGAATTCTGGTTCCACCTCCACTCAGTAGCAGTTTATTTCCTGGCAAGTTATTTAGCTTCTCCATCTTAATTTGTCTCATTTGTGAAATAGGTATAGGGTTGTGAGGGGTAAGTGAGCTGATACATGTAAAACATTTAAACTGTACTTGCACACATAGTAAATAAATGTACTTAATAAATGTTATCCACTGTTATTGTTAAAGTATTAAAGATAACAGAGATTTGTCATATTTGACAATAGTTCAAGTAGAAGGTAGAGAGTAGAAGGTAGTATAGCACAGACTCTACAGTCAGACCCAAGTTGAAATTCTGGCCCTGCCACTTGCTGGTAGTGTAATGTCGGGTGGGATAATTGATTCCTCTGAGCTATGGTGTCCTCAACTACAAAACCAAGTAATAATTCATACTTCATAGAATTGTGAGGATGAAATGAAATAATGTATTGGAAGAGCTCAGCACAGAGTATCTCTGCAAAATGCCCCAAGTACTCTTACCCGGGGTCTGTATTTCTAGATGACTTCAGGTATCAGGTGAATTTATCCCATGCTAAACCTTTGCAATAGGCTGACTTGGCAGTGCTATCTAGCATATTTTTACTAGAGTCACCTGAACTAATGAAATCCCCTGCCGAGAGCATTCAAGAATCATTGCAATGTGGCTCCAGCCTGTTGTTTTTCTAGCCTGATCTCTCCCTACTGCCTTACATATAGCCAAAGTTTCAGTCAAATTTGATTATTTAGATTATATGCTATTCCCCACCTTCATGTCTTTGCTTGTTCTGTTTTCTCTGCCTGAAATGCTTCACCCTCCAAATCTCCTCCTGCATGTCTCAAAAGCCCTATTTTTCTCACATACTTTTTTTCTTCATGAAGCTTTTTCTCATCCTTTCTCCAAATCTTTTCTGCATCTTCCTCATTTGAATCCTGTAATATATGTTTTAATGTATCTCCTAAAACCTTTACACAGTATTATTCTGTAGTCATCTAATCTAAGAGGTCACTGATTGTAAAATACCATTATTTTAAGTACCACTAAGAAACCAAAAAATGCTTCCAGTTAAGCTGACACATCATCAATTATAAGATACATAACCTCAGAGATTTTTTTATTTTTTTTAAGTTTATTTTTATTTATTTTGAGAGAGAGAGCAAGCAGGGGAGGGATAGAGAGAGAGGGAGACAGAATCCCAAGCAGCCTTCGTTAAGTCAGTGCACAGCCTGATGCGGGGCTTGAACTCATGAACCTTGAGCTGAAATCAAGAGTCGGATGCTTAACCAACCAAGCCACCCAGGCACACCCTCCGCCCCCAACCTCAGAGATTTTAAAATGTGAAAAAAATGTATGTTGCAGAGTTGATGACATATGGTAGGTCTTTGTGAATGTGTCTGAGTCATATCTTGCCAGTGGATGGGGATTTCTTTGAGGGCAGGGAGCGAGTGTGATTTACTCATTTTCTATCAGTTACTATTGCCTAGCACCTAAAAGGCATTCATTAAATATCCAGTTGGTTGGAAATAATAATGATATTTTTATTTTATTTATTTTATTTTTTTAATGTTTTTATTTATTTTTGAGACAGAGAGAGACAGAGCGTGAGTGGGGGAGGGGCAGAGAGAGAGGGAAACACAGAATCCGAAGCAGGCTCCAGGCTCTGAGCTGTCAGCACAGAGCCCAACCCAGGACCTGAACTCACAGACTGTGAGATCATGATCTTAGCGGAAGTCGGACGCTCAACTGACTGAATCACCCAGGCGCCCCAATAATGATATTTTAATAAATGACCAGTTTTTCAGAGACATGCGGATTTAGTAACCCTCACGCATTCTCTCAGTTTGTGTAGTCTTTATAGGAGAGTTAGTGCCTTCAACTGTTGACCCTTTGAATCATCTCTGGCGTCTGGACAAGTGGAAACTGGGACATGAAGCTAACTGCCAAGTAAATCGTGATTGAATGGACTGCCAAGGTGCGGTGGCTGAACGGAATTTGCAACCAAATGCAATTCTTAGCCATTATTTTTCTCTCTCATACACAAGCAGTATTTCATAATGGAAATAAAGTTTGCTTTCCTGGCCATTAGCAGACCTCATCCTTTTGGTTCCTAATTGTCCTTTTGTCTTGTCTTGTCTCCTGTTTAGTATATATGACCTCGCATTTAAGCCCGATGGAACGCAACTGATTTTGGCTGCAGGAAACAGATTACTGGTAGGATTTTGTCTGAGTTTCCTTTTTAAGTGCTTTTTTCCCTCTCCCTCTTGTAAGTGCTCTGAAATTTGACCCTTTATTTTTTAAGATAAAAAAGGCAAGGGCGGAAAAACCAGTCATTACTTTTTAATAGGGAAGGAAATGGGCTATTTAAAACAGGTAAGTAAACTGTCTGTCAGATAGGAACCTGTGAACAATACCTCCTTTGGAGTCATTAATCTTTCCCTTTTTACTTTGAGACACCCATGAAAGAGTTGAAAACAATTAATCAAAATGCCTTTGAAACTGGGCTAGTGTCAGTTCACATTTTGTCCCCCTGAAAAATTTAAGCAACAAGACTGAAGGGGTTCCCTCCCTGAGAAGCCAGATAGCTTGACCCCAACTTTTAGGCATTGGCCTACCTAAACAATTCCATATGGATGCTGTCCTTTTTTCATATTTTCAAAGAATATAGCTAGTCTGGAACTTATCCCAGTATATAAAAGTAATTTTCAGAGGACTCTTTATGTTTGACCTAAAAACCTTTGTATGATCTCTCCTTCCTCCTGCGTAAGTCCACTTCCCCTTGCTCTGTTGTCTCTAGATATGCAGACTGACTGATCTCCATTCTCTTTATGGTAACTACATAATCTTAAAGCCTTGGTTACATTGTTCTGCAGACTTCTTCTCGCCAGGGTAAACAATCCAAATTCTTTTACTTTTTTTTCATCGGTTATCTTCTCTAACACTGTTTTTGGAGGGTTTTGCCTTGATTACTCAGATAGTGTGTTTTTTAAATATCCACACATTTATAGATGTTACAGTGCTACAAAATATCCTAAATCCATGTTACAGCTGGGTTTTATAATATTTCCTCTGATTTGTAAACCTGGAGTTCAGGTCTATGACTTTCAAACTCTTGATAGCAAATACGAAACATTTCTCTATTATGTTGATACTGGAGTCAGGCTAGAACTAAAATTTAATCATGTTG
Organism: Prionailurus viverrinus; assembly: GCF_022837055.1. Lineage (NCBI taxonomy): Eukaryota > Metazoa > Chordata > Mammalia > Carnivora > Felidae > Prionailurus > Prionailurus viverrinus. The sequence goes on from NC_062562.1 coordinate 53,580,785, forward strand.
TAGCTGACTCTTTGTGTCTGTTGGCTTTATTTGGGAGGGTTTAGCTTGATTGGTCATATATCCAAATTCACATAAGATGAGTGAACTTTGTAGTGAAGTTCCACAGAGTGAAGTTCTATTTCTCAAGGATTAATGATATGTTCCTGGCCATGTAATTCACAGAGTTGGGACCTCTACTTTTTGGGTTTCTCCACTTAGAGTCACATTCTTTCTGGGGTTTTTTGGTGTAGTTTTTACTTGATGCAAATTTAGATTATTGACAAATGTTTTGTCATTTAAACAACAACAACAACAACAAAAAGCAGCAGCAACCTGCAGGAATTCTGACTAATAGATGTCATGTGGATAATGTGTAATTTTGTGCCTTTTTGCCAGGTTTATGACACCTCTGATGGCACCTTACTTCAGCCCCTAAAGGGACACAAAGATACTGTGTACTGTGTGGCGTATGCAAAGGATGGTAAGAGGCTGCTCTGGTTTTATACCCTCTGTAATGGTCTCATAGCTGTTCATTTTTCTCCTTAGTCACTCCTTAATTAGTGTTAGTAAGCTGACATACAACTCACAATCGCAGAAGATAGTTAAGTTTCTTACTTTATTTCAATCATTCAAGTCAATAAGGGCCATCTATGTGCCAGGTATTATTCTAGGTGCTTGAGATAATGAAGTAAATTAAACAGTATGCTGGAAATGAAGTAAATTAAACAGTATGCTGGAAGTAGGGCAGAATAAGGGGAATTGAGAATGCTGGATGGGGCAGGGGATGGGTATGGGAAAGGAAAGGGTGGTGACGGTGGGCTTATTGAGATAGGACAGATGAGCAAAGTCTTGAAGGTGGAGAGGCAGTGAGATTCTGATAGTGGGCATCCAGAAGAAGAGAACTCCCCGCAAAGGGAAAAACCATAGCAAAGGCTCTCAGGTGGGAGTGTGCCTTCCAGGGGCTTTCGTGGAGTGAGTCAGGGGGAACAGTAGGGGATAAGGATAGAGAGGTAATAGGTATGGATGGGTGGCCAGATCACGTTGGCTGTTATAAGGACTTGGACTTAGATTCTCAGTGAAAATGGGGAACCACTAAAGACTTCTGAGCAGAGGAGAGATCTGATTTGATTTATATTTTTAAAAGGATCCCTTTAGCTAATGTTTTAGAAACAGTCTGCAGGGGGGTGAGGGTTGGAGCAGGGAGACGAGTGAAGAAAGCATCATCCAGGCAACTTTTGTAACACTAGTGATGGTGGCTCAGATCTGTGGGAGCAAAGGAAGTAGTAAGGAGTGGTCAGATTCTGGATATGGTTTGAAGGTGGAGCGAACAGGATTGCCTGAAAGACGGTGTGTGTGGTGTGAAGAAAGTAGTCAGGTGTGACTCTAAGGGTTTTGACCTGAGCTACTGAAAAGGTTGGAGTTGCTTTCCACTGAGATGGGAAAGGTTTCAGGTAGAAAAACTTACAGTGGAAGATCAGGAGTTCAGTTTAGGACATGTTGAATTCGAGAAACATTGATGCTGGAGGGGAGAGGGGAAGGACTTGACAGGAAAGAGTTGTTGAGTTGGCAAGAGGAGATGGGATCTATGACCTAGATGGGACATGGTGGGAAGGTAGAAGGTACCACCACGATGTTGGCAAGTGGGGGCATGTGGTATTAGGAATCTAATGGAAATTCTTTTCCATTCTTTCAGTGAAGTAGGAAACAATGTCACCTGAGAGTGAGGATGGGGAGGGAGGTATCAGAGTTGAGGAGAAAGGAAAAACTGGCAAATTGCCATTTAGGAGAATGGCTGAGTAAATGTACTGTGAAATCCCAAGCAATATGAAGGGCCCACTTGAAGCTGGTTATGAATTGAAAATGAGATTCATTGGTGTGATTATGTCTTTCTCTCCACTACTTGAGCTGCATAGATGCAGGGACAGGGGTGGTGGAGACTTGGATTTAACCAGGTTGGTAGGTTTGCAGGCACCTCTGAAGATGAAATAAGAGGGCAAGGGAGTGGAGGATGTATGTGAAGCAGTGATCATATACAGTGACTTTGAACTGTCGGCCATTGTAATGAGGGATTAGAGGACCACAGGGGGGTGGGCAGTGGAGAGGTTCTGGTGGACTTGAAGAGGGTTATTGGATGTGGTAAGGTGACAAAGAGGAGAGGTGGCAGTCAGAGAATGGGTGCATTCTCTATGTGGGATTAGTGGAAAGAACATGGACTTTGGAATGAGATGGTTCTACGTTCCAATCCCAAAGGTTCTGGGAGTTTGAGGTAGTTATTGAGTCTTCTTAAGTCTCAATTTCCTCATGTGTCAAACGGATATAGGATGAGAAGTAACATTCTGTGACCACTGCTGAGAAGGCACAAAATTGGAATGTTATAATGCTTGAACAAACTTTGGAGATCAGTCAGGTTCCAGGTTTTTAACTTCTTTTGGGTGATGAACCTCTTTGAGAATCCAATGAAAGCTATAGACCTCTTCGTAGAAAAGTGCACATTCTTCATATATACACACGGTTTTGTGGGTATAGTTTTAGTGTCATCTAGCCCAATGTCTTCATTTTAGCCCATCATAAAGACATGGGAAAGTCAAGTAACCTGCTAAGGTCATGTAGCAAGTCAGTGGCAAAAACATTATTTCTTGCCTCATAGTCAAGTGTGCTTTGCCACAGTAGCCATGGTTTTTTTGGTTGTTTTGTTTTGTTTTGTTTTGTTTTTATGTGTGTGTTTGAGTTCAAATTCAGAGTAATGCCATGAGAAGGCCTTGGGGTCCTCTGGAGTTTATAAGCCTGGGGACTCTTTGGCTTACTATGCCACTAGGGCCCTTGAGGGTGTCAGAGTGTGGCCTGCCATTAGTGGCATCTGACAGCATTTGCAGAGTCCTGTCACACATACCATCAGATTTGATCTTCCCAACAACCCTCTGGAGCACTTAGAGAAGTTCTCAGCTCCTCTCACGGAGGAGAAAACAGGTTTGGAGCAATTACGGTGGCAGCCGGTCATGGTGGCAGCTGGTGATGGTGGCACATATGTGCCTGCCCCAGATCCTCCCGACTGCAGAGCCCTCATGCCTTCTAGTATTTCATGCTGCCTCTTCATGACACATAATGATTGAGAAGTCTTTTAATTCCTCTCAATCGGCCTTTTCTCCTTTGATCTAGAAAGGGAAATGCTCTCAATTATGGTATTGCTCTTTAAGTTTGCTTGTTTCCAGTGTCTCCCTTAAGTTTAGCAAATACTTAATGAACAGCCATGATATAAAGGTATGTAAGAACTAGTTATTTTGGTTCAAGAAAAACATGACAATATGAAGAAATAATTGTAATAGTAGCTAATATTTTTTTTAGCATTGATTATATTCTGGGTACTGTCTGAAATACTTTAATCTCATTTAATCATCACAACAACTGTGAGGTGAATACTATTGTTGCAGCCGTTTTTCAGATGAAGAAATGAAAGCATGGAGATGTTCAGGAACTTATTTCAGGTCCTACAGCTGGTACCATCACTGGGCATTCCAACTCAGACTCTGAGCCCATAGCCCATACTCTTCTACACCATGTCTTACTGTCTGCCAGTGTTGGGGGAGTAGTGACAGGAATAATAACAAATAAAAGCAGCTTCTGAAAAATAAATACATACATACATACATACATACATGCAGCTTCTGTGTATTTAATAGATGCAGCAGTATCATATGGCTCACCCAAATACCTACTGTTCCAGCCATTGTGAAAGGTGTTTTACAGATATCATCTTAGTTGTCCCCCCGCACAAAGTCTCTGAGGAAGGTGTTACTACCCCTTTTTGTTTCAGATGTAGAAGCTCAGAAAACAATGACTTGCTCAGAAAACAGGTCAACTTCTATTTGCCTTAAGAACAAAGTCTAAAAATCCTTAACAAAGGTTACAAAATCTGGCCCATGGTTAATTCTTTTTTTTTTTTTTTTTTTTTTATATAATTTATTGTCAAATTGGCTAACATACAGTGTGTAAAGTGTGCTCTTGGTTTTTGGGGTAGATTCCCATGGTTCATCACTTACATACAACACCCAGTGCTCATCCCAACAAGTGCCCCCGTCAATGCCCATCACCCATTTTCCCCTCTTCCTCACTCCCCCCATCAACCCTCAGATTGTTCTCTGTATTTAAGAGTCTTTTATGGTTTGCCTCTCTCATTCTCTGTTTATAACTATTTTCCCCCTCCCTTCCCCCATGGTCTTCTGTTAAGTTTCTCAAGATCCACATATGAGTGAAAACATATGATATCTTTCTCTGCCTGACTTATTTCACTCAGAATTATCATGGTTAATTCTTCCTTATCTCTCTCCAGAGTAGGTGAAGACTCCTTATTGTTTGCTGCCTTGATACTCTGCTCCACCTCTTAAGTACTACTTGCAAATTTGCAACAATGTAATTAATAAGTAATTACTTATTATATGTTGCCTCTCTAATCCATTCTTTCATGGTTTTCAAAGAATTTTAAAAACTTTAATACAGTTCAAATCAGTGTGCCAGGTTCATTTCAGGTCCTTCTGTGCCAGACCTGGGGGCAGGGACTGTTTCAGTTTCTCTTCTTTCTCTCTGCCTGTGATGACGAAAGTGTAAAGGTATCTACTGCATCGAACATCAAACTTCATGTTATCCTTATCTTTATTTAATTTCATTTATTCTATTTTTAAAAAATGTTTTATTTGTTTTTGATAGAGAAGGGGGCAGAGGATCCAAAGTGGGCTCTGTGCACACAGCAACAAGCCCAATGTGGGGTTCAAACTCAACTGTGAGATCATGATCTGAGCCAAAGTTGGGTGCTCAACCAACTTAGCCACCCAGGCGCCCCATGCTTATTTTTCTTGATCTTGATGGATTTGGCATCCTTTCATCTGGCTGTGAGCAGAAAATCCTTGATTTCTTCAATTTGGCAAGGCGTGGCTATGAGGGGCACAGGGGAGCGTGCAGCTGGCACCACCCGAGACCTAGTCCATTCTTTCATAAAGCCCAAGTAGTGTGGACATGAAAATCTCATTTGTTGCTCTTGCTTAAAGCCTTTCTTTGAGTTAAAGAACAAGATCTTGACTATGGCCTTGAAGCTGCTAGAGATCTATCCTCTACCCACCTCCCCCTTGGCTCTTGGTATTCCATGCTGCTGCCTCTCAGCCACTCAGACATACCAGGCTTTTCTTACCTCAAGGCCTTTGTATATCTTTTCTATCCATGTGGATGGGTCTTTTGCCTCTACTTGGCTAAGCTTTGCTCATCCTTTAGGTCTCAACTGAAGGTTCTCCTCCTGAGAAGCTTTTTCCTCATCTAAATTACATCCCCCAGTTATTCTCTTTCCTAGGACTCACTTCATTTCTTAGCACATTATGTTCATGTTAGATTAAATTCATTCAATGCCTACTTTCCCCACTACACTAAACTCTGTGAAGGTAGGGATTACATTTGCTTTAATTACTACTTAATCCTTAGCATAGAACATGATACTTAACATGTGGTAGGCCCTCAATACATCTTTGTTTACTCAGTGCCAGAAAAAGTAAAATATGAACCCAAACTTCCTGAACTGCCACCCAGTACTGATAAGAAAAAAAGTAGAGGGGCGCCTGGGTGACTGTCGGTTGAGCATCTGACTCTTGATTTTGGCTGAGGTCATGATCCCAGGGTTGTGGGCTTGAGCCCCATGTTGGGCTCCATGCTAAGTGTGGAGCCTCCTTAAGATTCTCTCTCTCTTTCTCTCTCTCCCTCTGCTCCTCTCCCCACCACTCTCTCTAAAAAAAACAAAAGCAAGTAGAGAAGCAGCTGACACTTGCTAGTTAACCTTAAAGAACTAGTTTTCTAAGAAACTCCTTTCTAGGAAATACTCTTTGAGAAATGCTGGTTTAAAACAAATATGAGTTTTCTTTTTAAAACACTTTTAGGCAAGCGCTTTGCTTCTGGATCGGCTGATAAAAGTGTTATTATCTGGACCTCAAAATTGGAAGGCATTCTGAAATACACGTAAGTAACCATTTAGGTGTGCAGTATTATTGGTTTGGCTCTGATTGAGCTACTGTAGCAAAAGCCCCTTGGAAAAAATATAAGGAAGAACTTTTTTTCTCTGCAATTGAATTTGAGGTTAAGTTATAGATAGGAGTATATGGTGGGTATAGGAAAGTTGGGTAATGAACAAATGAATGAACATTTGAGCACAACTAGCCTGGCCAGCACTGAGCTAGGTGTTTTCATATAGCTCAATTTAGTCACTCTGACACCACAGATTCCACCTGAGTCCAACTTGTCCCCTTCTAATGCCCCCATTTCAGGGAATGGCGTCACATCCACCCAGTTTCAACGGCCAGAAACTTGGAGTCAGTGTGCACCAGGCTTCCTCTCTGCAGAGACTTTGCTCATGTTCTTCCCATTCTTCCCATTCCTCCTCCGCCAGGTTAACCCTACTTGCTCTGCAGATCTTAGGCTCATATGTTGCTTCTATGTGAAGCCGTTCCTGCCCCTCTAGACTCAGTCAGGTCTCCTTCCTGGTATTTCTCACAGTTGTAGTTTTACATTTATTCTGGTGATTGAAGGCAAACACTGCATCTATTTTTGCTTACCCATGTGTTCCTGGTGCTTAGTGCAATGTCTGGCCCATAATCAGTACTTAACAAATGATTTTTTTCTTTTTAATTGTGATGAAATACACATAACATAAATTAATCATCTTAACCGTATTTTTATGTGTACAGTTCAGTTGTATTAAGTACATTCATGTTGTTATATAAAACCTCCATAGCTCTTTTCATCTTGCAAAACTAAAACTCCGTACCCATTAGACAACTGCTATTCCCTGGGCCCTCAGCCCTTGGCAATCAGTATTTTACTTTCTGTCTCTATGAATTTGACTTCTTTAGGCACCTTATGTAAGCAGAATCATATAGTATTTGTCATTTTGTGACTGATTTATTTCACTTAGCTTAAAGTCCACTAAGTTTATCCATGTATCAGAATTCCCTTCCTTTTTAAGGCTGAATTATATTCTAGTGTGTGGATATAGCACATTTTGTTTATCCATTCATCTGTCATTGATGGACGTTGAGTTGCTTCTACTTCTTGGATATTTTGAATAATGCTGTTACGTACATGGGTATATACATCAATGAACAACTTTTGAATGAGTGAACAAATAAATGAATGAATGAATGAATGAGGTTATAAGTAAAACGTTACCTAGAAGCGAAGAAATAAAATAGAGGCTGAGATGACATACGTGACTCACTCAGCTTTTGCTGTTGTCTCAGGATTTGCCGTGTTTCCAGATCTTGGCCTGTAACATCTTCATTGCATCTCCGTCCTGTATTTCCAGGCCTCCACAAAGCAATAATTAACAGCCGTGAATAAAGCACTTCCTGTGTACCTGGTGCTAGGCTAGGTACTGTACATCATTATCTTACCAGCTCACAAACCAGAGGTATCAAGAGTGCTGGTCCTGGAGGAGATTGCATTTAAACTAGGCCAGTCTGGTGGGTAATGTTTAAGAGAGGAAAATGGTGGGTGAGGGGCAATCCAGCAGAGGAGAATTCATCCCTGTGCTTTTTGTTGATCACTGGCATAAGAGCCTGTAGTGTGTAGTCAGAGAGACTGTGGGCTCATCATAAAATCTTCAGTTGTTGCCACTGAAGCATTTGTGGTTTGCTGCATAATAATCTATAGTTGTTTACTTGTTAGGCACAATGATTCTATCCAGTGTGTCTCCTACAACCCTGTTACCCACCAACTGGCATCTTGTTCCTCTAGTGACTTTGGTAAGTTCTGATTCCTGATGTCTTGTCCTGGAGTTACTGAAAATCTGGGCAAAAAATGTTGAAATCCATCCAGAATGTGGTGGTTTTGTCCTGAGAGAGTTCATGCTACTTCCCTGCCTTTAATAGCTGAGGGGAGGCTGACAGTTATCTTTAAATTGTAGAGAAACCAAAAGAGTGAATGGTGACATTGAATCTGGTACAAAATCTGGGAGACAGCAGGAAGGGCCCCAGGGAGGGAAATGGTAAGAAGGGTGGGAGAGCACAGACATAACGTTATGCTGCTGCCTCTGGGGAAACTTCCCACCTCACCTGGCAGGAACCAGTGATTGTCTCCACTTCTGTGTCCCCCAGCATCCTTGTATGTGTGAAATTCTTCACTATTTCAACTGTGCTTCTTGTGTAGTGTGTCACCATTACTTGTCTGGTGGCTGTAGCTGTCCTTCCTGAGGGGCTGGATGCCCTGAGGAGATTACTGTGGCCCCACTCATGGCATTGGCATGGTGCTGGCACAGAGGAGAGGCCAGTGAAATGGCCCTCGAGGCAGGGAGGGAAGGAGCAGAGGCCTGTAGGTTATCTCTGTCAAGACCAATTTTGCTTTCAGCTCATCAGTTCTGTCTTCCTTGCTGACAGTGAGTACAACAGAACAGCCATTATTGAGGAGTGAGAGACCATGGAATCCCTCTCAGTGTTTCACGGTCCTTATCCTACCTGTCTACCTCACTGCCAGAGTGACAGAGTTCTGAGGTTCAAGAGAGAATATAATTGAAAGCACATTGTATAAAAGGGAAAGGGACTGTCATTCATTAAAAATGTTAACCCCTATGTGAGGCACTGGTCTGTGTGCTTACTTTTTTTGTTGTTTATTTATTTATTTGGAAGGAGAGAGAGCTTATACAGGTGTATATGTGAACATGGGAAGGACAGAGAGAGAGAGAGAGAGAGAGAGAATCCCGACACAGGACTTGATCCCATGAATCATGAGATCGTCACTTGGGTGAAATCAAGAGTTAGACACTTAACCAACTGAGCCACCCAGATGCCCCTTTGTGCTTACTTTTGTGATTAAAAAGACAACATAGAATCCCTGCCCTCAAAGAGCTTGTGGTTTGGGGCAGGTGGAGAGGTAGAATTTGTAAAAATAGAGTATCAAGTAATAATAATAATTAATAATAATAATAATAATAAAATATTTGTTAAATGCTTGTGATGTGCTAGGCACTGTGCTGAGAGTTAAAATGAATTTCTATTTGAGCTGTATGACCACCCCTAAGGTCAGATATTCTCATTCCCACACCACTGATGAAAAAGAACTGGGGCTTAGAGTGGTTTGGTGACTCACTTGAGGTTGCCCGGCTGATAAGTGGTGGAACCAGGGCTTGGACCTCGGCCATGTAATTATATCTAAGGCATGATCTGGTAAATAGTGCTGAGGGAGGCCCAGGAGGGAGAGGTCTCCTTTGCTGGAGGCTCCAGGCAGGCTCAGTGGAGCATAGACAAGATGTATAAAAGTTGAACATTTGCGGGAGGCATTCTGGGCCAGGGAGAGGGAGAAACAAATAGCTTGTTTGATGTTGCACCTTGCTATGTAAGTATATTATTGCCCTGGATTTATTTTCTTGATCATACTTCGTGGCTCAGGCAAAGAGTAGAACTTGTTCGTGTTGCCTAGATGTACGCCTGTTGTAGGGCACTGAGCCACTAGCAGGAGGCAGTAAACCAAAAGTGGCCAGTGTGCCTTGGACAAGGCACAGTCTAGACAGGGTCATGTGCTGTTGGTGAGGCCTGAGAGAGGAAACTGATTTTCAGGAAGCATCGTTCATTACTTTGGATGCTGATTGTACCCTGGTTGTAATGTAATAGTTATGAACTGTGATGTTGCCATTTCTTTGAGTTAAACCTCTGAAATTCACCAGTCTAGAAATTCACGAATCTACCTTGCTGTTTTTTCCTTTTTCTTTTGAAATAATTATAGATTTGCTGTCAGTTGCAAAGATAGTAGAGTTCTACCAGGAAATGAGGCCTGGCACAACATGTGTATATAGTTCTGTCATTTCATCACGTGTGCAGATTACCATTGCCACAAAGACATTCCTTTATCTCCATCCCCCTCCTATTATCCCTAATCCCTGGCATCTGGTAACCATTAAGCTGTTCTCCATATCTATAGAATTCTTTGCCATGTTGAGAATGTTATAAAATGAAAGCATATAGTACATGACTTTTTGAGATTGGCTTTTTCATACAGCATGAAGCCCTGGAGGTGTATCAATGGTTTGTTTCTTTTTATTGCTGAGTAATATTCCATCTAATCTTATCTTCCTTTATATATTTTGTGTTGAAGGCTTGTGGTCTCCTGAACAGAAGTCTGTCTCCAAACATAAATCCAGTAGCAAGATCACCTGCTGCAGGTGAGTTAAAGGCAGCTCTGAAGGTAGGCTTTATATTCCCTCCTCTTCTAAACAGACTCTTAGAATCTGGTTAGGTCACACAGTGGAAAAGTTCTTGCGTGACCTAGTTGGTTTGGGCCCCTATGTTTTTTCTTTTACTGTCTCCTTGATGGGAAGGACCTGTGCCTTTGATCATCAATCAAAAGAGAACTATAAGTTGCCTTCCTGTAATTATCTAGTAATAAGTTTCCTCAGCTAGAAAGCTATACTTAGTGGAGGTTTTCTGGAGGTGCGAGGCTGTCCTTGTCCAGGCAGCATGTGTGCTAAGAGAAAGCATAGGCTTTGATACTAGACCTGGATTTAAATCCAGATTTAGTCACTGATAGGCTCTGTGACCCTAGGAGGTTCCTCATTTTACAAATAGAGATAAAAATACTCAATAGGGCTGTTGTGAAATGTGCACAAACTGAGTATAAAACAACACAGTACCTAATGCATTAAAGACTCTATAAATAGGAGGTATTCTGGCTGTGCAGATTCTGAGTGTAGCCATTCTTTCATTCAATATCTGTTAAGCACCTACTTATTTGAGAAGCTAGGTATACACCAAGACACAGATTCTGTTCTTAGGTGATCTTATAGTAGGAGGAGGTTGAAATGGTGAGTGGAGAATAGAGGCTGGCTCAGTGTTGCAAGCACAAGCTAAGGGCTTTCATGGAGGTATGTACAGAAAACCGTGGGAGCTCAGGAAAGGGTGATACTGCCTTCACATCTCACTGTTGATTTTAAAAATAAATGGGGCTTGATGTTTGGTCCTCTGATTTTTATATCAGGACCAGGATGAGCCCTTCTGTTGCTACCTCATTAGACTATATTTTGACCAGGGCATCCTCCTCACTGGCTTTACCTTCTGTGTGTTCCTTTCCCTCTCCCCATGCCCTTTCGTTGGTTGTATGAACAGCTGGACAAATGATGGTCAGTACCTGGCTCTAGGAATGTTCAATGGGATCATCAGCATACGGAACAAAAATGGTGAGGAAAAAGTGAAGATTGAGCGGCCAGGGGGCTCCCTCTCCCCCATATGGTCCATCTGCTGGAACCCTTCAAGGTAATCTTATAGCTGTCCTCCTTCTAGGACAAATACTATTAAGAAAAAGAGCTTTCTCAGCAGGCTGAATTCTCTTCCTAAGGTGTCCCTCCATTCAAAAGCTTCTCACTCCATTTGACTGATCTGTTCTGGAACCCATTCCATTTGAATGGAATTTTTTAAGAGCCCATCTTGAGTTTTGGAATGAATCCCAGAGATTTTAGCTAAGCAGATGAACTATCTAGGCCAGCCCAAAGCATGCATGCGCGTGCGCTTGTGTGTGTGTGTGTGTGTGTGTGTGTGTGTGTTTGTGTGTGCATATGCTACAGAAAGCCCATTTCTTTATGAATTAATAGCTCACCTGTTTGCTGTGGCTTTATTTGGGTCTTTTCCCTTTTTCATTTCTTCCCTTCAATTCTGGGCAGAACATGTGCCCACCCAATAATAAATAGCTGTTTCATGAGCCTTTTTTGCTGCCTTTGCCAAAAAAGTAAAAATTAAGTCTAGAAATGTCCTCAAAGCCTATAGTTCCACAAACAATTGGCATCTACCTTCTCAAACCTTACACACACTTTCCCTCTTCTGCCCATGTGACTTTAAGGGTAGACTAATAACTTTAGGTGCTATTTGTATAATCCTCTAATATTATTAAATTCCTGGTATCCCCCACAAAGTCCTTTGAAGTAAAGGACTTAATTGTTTACCAGCCCAATGTCATTTTACAGGTGGTACCTACTTGATTTACAAGGTTGTTTGATTCCATTGCCTTTCTTACACCAGATTATTATGCTTCTTCCTGAATAATTGTGTCCAGCCCAGGGCTGTACCATGCATATCTAATGCCTTCAAAGGCCATTAGCCTACCCCAGAGTTCCTGCTGTTTGATTTTGTGGCCACAGATGACTTTGTGGCTGCACGGTACCATTTTTAATTCATGAGAAGCAGGATGCCCAGTATACCTGGTTGCTGTCCTCTTCCGGGCAGGGTTCAGGGGCTTCTTGACAGGTTTTGAAATTATAGCTTTAGTGCAGTTCTAGGCAACATGATTGTGAACAACCACTTACTATCTACAGCCGATGGGAGAGTTTCTGGATGAACAGAGAAAACGAGGATGACCAGGAAGTCATGGTCGACAGATATTTTCAGGAAATCCCTTCCACTCTGAAGTCAGCAGTGTACAGTAGTCAGGGTAGTGAGGCAGAGGAGGAAGAACCAGAGGAAGAGGACGACAGTCTCAGGGACGACAACTCGTGAGTGTGTCCTGAGGAGCAAGAGCCCCCCTCCCCCCTTGGAAGGGTCGAGGCCCCAGCATAGACCTGCCAGGCAGACACTGCTCTGAAGTCCCTTTCTAAGAGGTTTGGGGGAATTGTTGGTGAAAGCTCCCCCAGCAAGGGGGAGAGCCCACCCTTATAATTTATGTTATAAAATGATTCTTTGGGAAACTTAGGAATAATGAGGGAATCATTATTAGCATTTCAGTGTATTTCCCCCTCAGTCTTTCAGTGTGTTCATATGATTAAATAAATCATATCTGACTCTTTTTTTCCACTTAGCCATCATAAAGCAGTCTCTTTCTGGTAACATTAATGGTCCTTTTAAAAAGAGGATTTTTAATACCTGCATAGGATACGCTGTGTGGATGCATCATAATTCATTTAACATTTCCTCTATTACTAGACACCTTTCTTAGCCTGTTCCCATAGTGTACCTTACCTTGCATTTGACAGGACATGTATTGGAGAGGAAGCCCTTGCCTTACCCACAATCCTCACACCCAAATCCTGGCTGTCTAGGCATTCTCTCTTCTTTTTGATTGAGTTTACCTATAAGGAAAACATTGGCATACTGGAATGGGGAAACCTGGGGTAGCCAGGATATTCTGATTGGGCAAAAGTGATCTAGCTTGGGACTTTGCAAACTGTGCTCTTTGATATCTGGGGTTCTTTGGAAGAAGGAGGTGGGAGATGAGGGACAAGGAAAGGAGCAAAGGGTGGGCTTCAGGTCCCTATTTTTGCTTCAGTCAGATCGGCCCCTTTTATTGCTTGACATGAGATTTTGTCCCACTTCCAGGAATAAAAAAGAAAAGGGAAAAAGGAGGTTGAAAACTACCAATCCAGTTGATACATGTGACCTCCATAAGAAGGTTCACCATGGGCTGGGTTCCTGGACTGTGTTTGGACCTCATATGAACCCTACAGAGTTCACCTGCAGGTCCCTTCCTGTTAACATCCCTCTCCATCTTCATCTTTTATCCCTTGGTTGTGAATTAGTGCCTATATTTGCCAGTTTGCCACCCTTGGCTATGTTTTGCCGGTGAGGCTGCACCCCGCCTTGCCTGCATATCTAATGGTGCTACCAGATGACCTCAGGCCCTGGGCTTGAAAATTAATAAACAAAGAGGAGGCAACATTAGGTGGAGTAAGACCAGGTCTCAAGGGCTGAGAATGTCTGTCTCTTGAACTAGATTCCCAAGTAGCTTGATCCCCAGCCTCAGCTGAAGAGGTTTCTCCGGTGTGCTGGTCCTACAGCCCTAGTCCCAAGGCACTGATTCTGATAGTTGGTCAGTTTCAAAGGCAATTGCTGGTCTTCAGAGAGCACACGATATTTTATTCATCTAGTCAGAAACCATTTTACATGTTTGAGGACCCTAACTGTGAGAGAACTGATCTTTAGGTGTTGATTTTCCCTCTTCAGGAAGCGCAAGCAAACTTCCTCTCTGTCCATTAAAACATCAGACAACCCATTGCCCTTTCATTGCAATAGATTTGCTTCTCCATCATATCCCCACAAATAAAAGGCACTCTTGGCTCTACAACCTTGTGCTTTCTTAGCACTGCTCTCAGGAAGCTTTGAAATGAGGGGTTTAGCTTCTTCACTGTGGCAGAGGCCCAGCACCACAGCCTATGGTAGGGCATTCAATGAAATAACAGATCCCAGAAGGATCACCTTGCCTCATCCCACTGGACTGATTGATGGATTGGCCCATGTTACAACTTTTGGCCTCAGTATTGCTATATAACATTTGGTAATCTGACAGTCTGGCCAGGGGTTTCTTTTTCCTGTTGTTTGTTAAACCCTTAGGGCTATAGTTCTCAGGCCATGGCCCCACATAACCTCTTTTGTCTTCTGTTGATTAGAGAGGAACATAATGACATCCTGGCTGTAGCTGACTGGGGACAGAAACTATCCTTTTACCAACTGAGTGGAAAACAGGTATGTAGTTCTGTACAAACCCAGTGGGAGATACAATTGCAGTCATGCTTGTTATAATCTGTTCACTTTTAGAGGTTATATTTTTAGTAATTATACATTATTATTCTTGTTGGCTCCTGTTTATTGAACATTTACTTTGATACCAGGTACTATGCTCAGGTTTTGCATACTTTATCTCATTTAATTCTTACAAACCCCTGCAAAGTAGGTACACTGGTTATTAACTTTTTAGAAACGAGTAGACAAGACTCAGAGCATGAAATAAAGATTATACCCAAGGTCCCACACTGCTAGTAAATGGGTAGCATCTGAGATTGAAAACCAGCTTGTTCTGACTCTAAAGCCTTGGTCTTAGTTATGACTCTACCGTCCTTTATTTGCTTTATTCATTCTGTAAACATTAATGAGCACCCACTTAGGTCAGATCTTCACCTGTGCTAGGAGCTACTGACATATAACTGTGTAAATTAATGCCCCTGTTCTGAGAGCTCACAGGCTGATAGGGACACAGTTGATGGCCAACAGCCCCAGTGCAGCATGATACATGGCATCTTTTTTTTTTTTCAATTTTTTAATATTTATTTTTGAGAGAGAGAGAGAGTGTGAGTGAGGGAAGGGCAGAGAGAGAGGGAGACACAGAATCTGAAGCAGGATTCAGGCTCTAAGCTGTCAGCACAGAGACTGACACGGGGCTTGAACTCATGAACCACAAGATCATGACCTGAGCCGAAGTTGGATGCTTAACCTACTGAGCCACCCAGACACCCTGATACATGGTATCTTAAAGAGATGTACAGATAGACTGCCATAGGGACACAAAAGGGGATAACACCACTGCTTGGTGGAAATGAGAGATTTTGAGCAAGATAAACAAGAGTTTGCTAGGCAGAGGACATTGGGAATAGTGTTTCAGGCAGTGGAAATAGTATCTACAAAGGTAGGGAGGAATGAAGGTATATGTCAACTCAGGGAACAGTGTATTGTTCAGAGTGACTGGATCCCGAGAATTGTGGACAAAAGATGGAACTAGAAAGGAAGATGGGGACATGATTCTAAAGGACCTGAGTAGTGTGAACTAATTAGGAGTTTGAACTTCATATACTATAAGTATTTAGGAGTCATTGACTTAGGTAGGGAGGGACTTGGTCAGCTTTCTGTTTCAGAATTCCTTGTTTCTGTGGAGGGTACATTAAAATAGAACCTGGTGGTAGGAAAACCTGTTATAGTCAGGAGACACCAAGGATTAGACTGAAGGTGGTGGGGATGGCTTAGGTACCACAGCCTAACAGGTAAGAAATACAGCCTGTTCAACGGAGCCTTTGTTTAGTAATATTCTTAGTCCTTAAGAGGGGTTTCAGTTATGTAGCCTAGTTTGGGGGCCATTTCTTTTCTACCTCATCATTTGTCTTTTTTTTTTTTTTCATAGTTGAGTAAAGACAAGATAAAAATAGTGAAGTGTCTTCTGAGTTTCCCATGGCTGATTTCCCCAAACCCTCACTTTAATTATCTTGTATCTAGCCCTGGACTATCTGTTCATCCACTTGATGTGTGTATATCATCATTCAACACATATTTATTGGTACATCTATTGTGTACCAGGCACTGGGCATAGGTATTGGAAGTTCTTGGGAACAAATAACCACACTCCACAGAGAGAATGGAGTCTTGTTGCTACAGTGACAATAAAAAAGAACTTGACCTGGTGGTCAGGGCCATGGGAAATATCTTGGATGTATGTAGCACTAGAGCTCATGTTGTGGCCCAGAGTTTTTGAATTATAAGCAACCTAACTCTGCTGAGATAACCCACTTGGTTTGGGACAGTAAAATTGTTTCCTTAGTGGTTGTCTTTTAAATCTGGGAAGATTTAGAATTAAATATAGGATGATGAAGTAAATCAAACCTATACTTTTGTGTTGGTCTTAGGTATATACAATTTGTGTATTTTTAGCTTTTTAAGTGTTTATAATGTTTAAGGGTATCTGGGTTAATGATAATAATAGCTAACATTTATTGAGTTTCAGGCATTGTATAAACTCTTTATAAGGTTAACTCTTTTAATCTTTGTAACAACTCTGTGAGGTATGTACTGTTACCACCACTTTACATGTAAGAAAGTTGAGGCACAGAGAGGTTCAATGACTGCCCAAAGTCATACAGTGTAGTTAGTGCCCAAGTGTGGTTTGGAACCCAGGCAGACTGATGCTAGAATCCATACTAGAATATCTATCATATCTGTCTTGTGATGACCGTTTAGAAGTTGTAATTGAGTAATCAATTTATACGTCTGATTTTAAATTGAAAGATGTAAGAAATTTTTAGTAAGTACCTAAGTAATATTGGAATGTTAAAGAGATTCATTATATTTTCTGTCTTGGGGTGGGGTGGGGGATTATTACTGATCTTCCTGAATCTATATATTTATGTCTTTATTCTTTCAGCAAATGTGGAATAATTCTTTGTTATTTCTTCAAATAATTTTTCTTCTTCATTCTCTCCTTTCCTTCTGGGTCTCCAATTACACATTAGACCTTTTGATACTGTTCTCCAGGTCATTGAGGCCCTTTTCATTTTTTAAATCTCCCCTCCGCCCCCCGATCTGTTGCTCAGTTTTCAACTTCATTGACTCTTCTGTCATCTGTAATATTTCTGTTAAGCCCATCCAGTGAATTTTTGTTTCAGTTATTTCATTTTTCAGTTCTAGATTTCCATTTGATTCTTTTTTTATTATTTGTTCATTCATTATAGATGTAGGTATATTTGCCTTTATATCCTTGGCCATAGTATAATAGCTATTTTAACATTTTCATGTGCTAATTTGTATCTGAATTATCTTGGGGTCAGTATCTACTCATTGTCTTTTCTCTTGAATATGGTTCATATTTTTCTGCTTTTTGGAATTTTGGGTTATATTCTGGACATTGTAAATGATACATCATAGGTACATCATAGGGATTAATTTCTGTCATGTTCCTCTGAGGATTATTGTGTAGTTGTTTTGTTTTTTGTTTTTTGTTTTTTTTTTAAGTTTATTTATTTTGAGAGAGAGAGAGAGCACGCTGTAGTTGAGCTTTTTTAAAACAGGTAGTTAACTTTGCTGGACTCAACATTCAAACTCCATCTTTCTAGTGTGAGCAGCAGCTGAAGTCTCTATTCAGCTCTTTAGCCTTGCTGGGCTGCTTGGCATCTGCCCCACATGTGTGTAGTTCAGGGAACTCAAGATATTCAACAGAGTGTATGTGCAGAATTTTGGCTCTCCCTCTGCATGTCTCTTTTCTGGGATTTCCCACCTCATTTTTAAGCTGTCATGGCTTAAAATTCTGTGCTCATCCAACAGGGTGCTGATAGGGCCTGCCCTCAGGCAAAAAGCCATTAAAAAAATGAGAAACTCACCTAGGGCCAGTCCTTTCTTCCAAATGCTCATGTGTCTTCAGTTTTTGTCTGCTTCTGGTTGCTCTGTAGTGCCTTCAGGTGGTTGTAATTTATAGTTGGTTCAGCATTTATAGTTGTTACCTGCAGGAGAGTTGGCCTAGTGGGAACTAGTGAGCCATTACCAGAAGCTGCAAACCTTCTATGTCATGACTCATAAGATTTTTTTAGTTTTCTTACTATCATTTACTATCACTACTCTAAGTGCTAGGGGATTTACTATCATTATATAAGTGCTAGGGGAATTTTGGTGTTAGGCATTTGAAATTTTTATAAAGGAAAATTGAATATATAAAATTAATAATTACAATTTATTAATTAAAAACAATTTTTTAACATTTATTCATTTTTCAGAGACAGAGACAGAGTGTGAGTGGGGAAGGGGCAGAGAGAGAGGGAGACACAGAATCTGAAGCAGGCTCCAGGCTCTGAGCTCTCAGCCGAGACCCTGACGTAGGGCTCAAACCCACAAACCATGAGATCGTGACCTGAGCCAAAGTCAGATCCTTAACCAACTAAGCCACCCAGGTGCCCCAAAATTATTGCAATTTAAATTAGTTTAAGGGAATCAACTAAAATCCCTTAAACTAAGGGATGTTAAAATCTGTTCAAAATTTAATTCAGTAAATGATAATCAGAGGCCCCTTTTCAATTAGTTGTTTACTTTTGCTAGACTTATAAATAGAAAATATTTGTAAATTGAACTTAAAAACTTAATGAGGAACCAGGTTTTTAGGATTATTTCTTTAATAAACTGTTGTTGTGAGGTTTTTTTTTTTTTGACTATTAGTTTAACAATGGTAATCATAAATAGTCTTTTTATTTACAAAAAGCACCCTCAGGGCAGCAAAAAACTCCAGTGACAATAAGGAGCTTGGGTTTTAACAGGTTAAAAGGGGAGAGAGGACATCAAATTAAACCTGTAACTACAGAGCATTGAGAGCAGTGCTGTGGGGGAGGTGAGCACAGGGCCATGGGAGCACAAAGGAGGGAGCACCCTTGGGTAGGGTGAAGAGATAGGGGATGTTTTTTGTAGGAGATGACACCTGGTGGAGAGAGAGAGAGGGAGGATAGTTCTGGCTGGGGTGGTGGTGGAGAATAGCACTTGTGAGGACATGAAGGTCTGAAAGAGCAGGGTCTGCTTGGCAAACTATAAGATGTTTATCTTGGCCAAGGGAGCTGAGCTCAGGAGCTTGACCTTCATCCTAAAAGCTAAGGGGACAGTACCAAAACTGAAAGACAACTCATAGAATTGGAGAAAATTTTTACAAATCATATATCTAATAAGGGACATATATCTGGAATATACAAAGAATTCTTACAACTCAATAATAAAAAGACAACCCAATTAAAAACTGGAAAAAGGATTTGAATAGAGATTTCTCCAAACAAGATATACATGTGGCCAAATAAGCACATGAAAAGGTCCTTAACATCATTAGACATCAGGGAAATGCAAATCAAAATCATACCCACTGGGCTGGAAAAATTGGAACCCTTACATACTACTGGTATGAATATAAAATGTTACGGTCACTTTGAAAAATACGGCAATTCCTCAGAAGGTTAAACATAAAGTTACCAGCTGATCCAGCAATTTCACTCCTGGATATATGTATCCATAAGAGATGAAAACATGTCTGCATAAAAACTTGTACACAAATATCCATAGCACCATTATTCGTAATAGTCAAAAATTACACATGGCCATTAACTGATGAATAGATAATAAAATGTGGTATATTCATGTAATGGATTCCATGTAATGGAATATTATTCAGCAATGAAAAAGAATGAAGTACTGATACACGCTACAATATGGACGAGTTGGTCACAAAAGGCCACAAATTGTGTGATCCAATTCGTAAATTGTGAGATCCCATCTCCCATTTGGAGATTTGTGAAATCTGCAAAGTAGGCAGAACTATAGACACAGAAAGTAGATTAGTGGTTGACAGAGGAGGGAAAGAAAAGAGAATTGAGATCGACAGCTACCAGGTATGTGGTTTCTTTTTGGGGTGATAGAAATGTTCTGAATTAGTGATGATGTTTGCATAATTAACTGCACACTTTTTTTTAATGTATATTTACTTTGAGAGAATGCACACACATGTGCACACCGTATGCGTGCACACACACACATACAGGTGAGCAAGCAGGGGAGGGGCAGAGAGAGGGAGAGAGAGAATCCCAAGCAGGCTTTGCACTGACACAGGGAGCCTGAGCCAAAATCAAGAGTCGAATGCTCAACCAACTGAGCCACCCAGGCATCCCAATTATACACTTGAAGTGGGTGAATTGTATGGTATACGAGTTATACCTCAGTAAGGTTGTTATAAAGAGAAGTATGATGGGTGTAGTTTCAGAATAGAGGACAGTTTTTTAAACCAGATGAATTTAGCTTTATGAAATACTTGGGAAGGGGAAGGGGAAGAAAGGGGAAGGGGAAGGGGAAGGACCAACCTGAGGGGAACCATTGAAATCCTTGCAGAGGCTGTGTGTGGAGGAGGCCTGTGGGAGAAAGTCCTAGTGGGAGGAGGGTCCAGATTGGCTGAGGAGCTAAGACACACACCTGGAGCAGTTAGTGGGACTCCGGGAGATAACTGCCAACTCAAGCAGTGGAGGATTCAGCTGTGTGGAGGGGAGAAGTAGGGTGCTCCAGAGGAGGCTGGCCTGTGTTCATGATGGAATCACACAGGAGTTAACTCTGGCCAGCTTGCCCTTGTCTTCTTGACTCCCCCCATTAAAGTCATTAGGAAAAACCCTTAATTGTATTGTGAATAGTATGGATATAGGAATGGTTTTTCCCTTGGTGTGTGTTCTCTTTCCTCAGATTGGGAAGGATCGGTCACTGAACTTTGACCCCTGCTGCCTCAGCTACTTTACTAAAGGGGAGTACGTTTTGCTGGGAGGGTCGGACAAACAAGTATCCCTTTTCACCAAGGATGGAGTACGGCTTGGGACTGTTGGGGAGCAGAACTCCTGGGTGTGGACGTGTAAAGTGAAACCTGACTCCAACTACGTGGTAAGAAGAAGTCCATTCTGTTGGGCTGTTGCCTGACTAGGCACAGACATCAGCCATGTTTAGCCAGTCAGATCCTTGACATTTGCTCCTGGCAAATGGGAGGGCAGACTCTTTGTCCAGAGAGAGCTGGGAATTGACAACTCTCTTTCCCTACAGGTGGTAGGCTGCCAAGATGGCACCATTTCCTTCTACCAGCTTATTTTCAGTACTGTCCACGGTCTCTACAAGGACCGGTATGCCTACAGGGATAGCATGACTGATGTCATCGTGCAGCACCTGATCACTGAGCAGAAAGGTAAAAGGCAGACTTTGGGAAGAGGGATAGGTTGAGAGGACTGCTGACAGAGCAAGTAAAATGATAGGAAATGTTCCTCCTCAGTCTTTTGGAAACACATTGGACTACTGGTTCTTCTTTTGGTTTTTTCTGAGGGTAAGGGGAGGATGTACATGTCTTTGAGAATCTAAAGAAAGCAATAAACCCTCTCTCTGAAAAAAAAAAAAAAAGGCACAGATTCACATAATTTTGCTGCTGCCAATTCCAAGGGGGACGTGGAATTCTTGACTAAGGGAAGGATAATGTATGACACATCAGAGCCAAGGTGGCTGAGCTGCATCAGTCTTTGTGGATGTGTATCCTCTCTGGTGTGGATATACTGGAATGCTTCTCTCTCACCTTCATCTCCACTTGCCTCCTGGTGGGTCCTTACCCCAGAGGTAAGCAGGGATAATGGGTCATCACACGCTTAGAAGATCTGGGTTCCAGGCCTAGCACAGTCAGTCTGAACCTCAGCCTCCTCCGCTGTCCACCCAGTAGCCATGCTGATTAAATGGGCTAAGGATCCACTTATTTCAGGTGTATTCATATACAGATGTTTGGCCACAGCACACTGCCTGGTGCCTATGTGTGGGTATGCACACTGAGGGTTGTCTTACAGATTCAGTGGCATCCTTTGGCTCCCATCTGGGAGCACCTCTGTTTGAAGATTCCAGCTGTGCTGGTGAGGGTATAGCTACTTGGGCAGTTCCCCAGTTTCCCTTATTGGGGACACTTTCTCCACCTGGTCTGCAGTTAGAGTGTGAGAGCCTAGTGTATACAGAAACTACATGCATTTCCCTGTTATTGAGGGTGGTGGGTGGGGAGTGGCCAGAGATGTGGGTATTTATTCAGATGGACTTCTGATCATCAGGGGCTGTTAATGCTGTGCAGAGGAGTTTTAAACTTATATTCAGTAAGTGATGGTAATGCTAAGAATTTTACTTTCCGTACTCAGGTGTAAGCTTTGGACCACAAAGATTGTATACGATTTTGGATTCCCATATTTAGTAGAGCTGATTGTACATATTAGACAGTCTGTAAAGATTTTTTTTTGATGAAAGTGTCTCCTTTAATTGCCATTAAATGATAGCTTTTAATTTCTCTGCCTTCTACCTTACTTAACGTCATGCTAGAGCTAGAATTTTTTTTTTCTTTGACAGTTCGGATTAAATGCAAAGAGCTTGTCAAGAAAATTGCCATCTACAAAAATCGATTAGCTATCCAACTGCCAGAGAAAATCCTCATCTATGAATTATATTCAGACGACTCGTCAGACATGCATTACCGGGTGAAGGAGAGGATTGTCAAGAAGTTTGAATGCAACCTCCTGGTGGTGTGTGCCGATCACATCATCCTCTGCCAGGTGGGCACCAGGTTGGAGGAATCGGGCTGAATCTTCTTCATGTTTCCTCCAAGGATAGGGTACCCAACTCATTGTTTTAAAGTTGGACACCAAGAAAGTCCCTTTCCCTCAAACTCAGTAGCTGTTCATTGCTTTCATTTTATTGACATCTAGAGGAGTTGGACTCTACCGGAAAGTCATGGACCATAACTAGGAAAATACCTTTTTGTATTGCAAAGCACTTTGTTATATTAGGATCATATATATTTTAATGACTTAAAGCATATACTGATAGAAATGATCATTTTTTTGGTAAATATATGTAATATATATATTACATGTATATTTTACTATCTGTTAAACAAAAATATGATATCAAGTCAAAAATAGTAAAGGAAGTTTTACTTTTTGAGATATTTTTTTCACAGAAAAAAAATTTTCAACTTAGAGCTTCCTAGAAAATGTCTAAGTCAATGCCAAGAGAAGTTTGGAAAGACTTTGAGATAAGGCCAGCCCAGCATCTTTCTTGGAAGTAGAGGTAGATTTGGATTCATAAAAGTAGGCCTGTTGGAAGTGATAAAGTTTTAAGAAATCTTTTAGCAATCACTGTATGTATGGGCACCTGGGTGGCTCAGTCAGTTAAGTGTCTGACTCTTGGTTTTGGCTCAGGTCATGATCTCACAGCTTTGTGGGTTCGAGCCCTGCATCACGCTCTGTGCTGACAGCATGGAACCTGCTTGGGATTCTCTCTCTCTCTCTCTCTCTCTCTCTCTCTCTCTCTCTCTCTCTCTTTCTTTCTCTCTCTCTCCCTCCCCCTCTCCCTCTCCCTCCCTCTCTCTCTCTCTCTCTCTTTGCCTCTCTCCCTCTCTCTCTGCCCCTCCTCAACTCACACTGTGTCTCTCTCAAAATAAATAAACCTAAAAACCACTGTATGTAAAATACAATTAAAATCTCTCTTATGTCTAGAACTAAAAGCAGTTTTGAGGTGCAACAAGTTATAGGATAGATGTGGCAAAAAGATATGCTTTTGGATGCTGCCTTTGGCTGTGGCTGCCTAGAGGTCTGCACAGAAGATGTGAGGCTGAGCTGGGCTCTGTGGTGAAGGCTGTGTGAAGGATTAACGAACAATGCCAGTCATGGGGACTAGATCCAATAGACCCTGAGGTATTTTTCATCCCTCACATGCAGGAACACCTGGGGAGGGCTGGGAACACTTACTCTGTCAAATATCCATGCAGATCTGGGTTTGCTTTCTAGGAGAAACGGCTACAGTGCCTGTCCTTCAGTGGAGTGAAAGAGCGGGAGTGGCAGATGGAGTCTCTTATTCGCTATATCAAGGTGATTGGTGGCCCTCCAGGAAGGGAAGGTCTGTTAGTAGGCCTGAAGAATGGACAGGTGAGTGTTCTCATGTGTCTCCCATCAGGCTGATAATCTGTGTGCCGACACAGGGACCAGTCTCATTACAACCCTGAATGGTTTCTTGGGGCAGGAAAAAGGGTGTCCCCCACCCCACATTTGCCATAGGCACATTGGAGGGCAACCCAGATTTTCATGTTTTGAGAACAGCTTCAGGCCAAAGACTTCTAGCATGCGCATCCTGGCAGGGTTGGCATTGTGGCCTCTGGGCTGCCTGTAGAGTGGATTAGTGGGTTTAAGGGCATCCAGAAGGTGGGAGATTTGTTAGAGGTGCAGTTTCAGTGGCTTGCTAAGGAGGGAGGCATAGCTAATTCTTAGGTCAGATCCCTATTAGGGCAATGAATGGATTAAGGCAGTGAGTTTCAGCTTGTGTCTTAGAGGGTACTGGTCTTCAGGCAATTATTACTAGATATTGTAAGAAAACTGGGCCCTTTGCTCATATAGACGTGGAAAATCTAGGTTATACAAAGTTAAACAGATTTGTGTGTGTGTTCTTTGCTCAAAATAAGAAAAGTTCTAAGTGGGCTACATGGAAATTTGAAAGTGAAAATATAACCGCATTAGCCTGAGAGCCAAGCTGTCTAGCAGATGGCTTGTGGCTGAGGCTTATCAGGCCTTTCCTGGGGACAGAAGTCATGAAGTATGAATTAATGCGGGCTGCAGGGTAGCAATACCAAAGGGTGGAAAGTCTGCTTCTTTCTCACAGTCAGCTGTCACTTCCATTGTGAGACCTGAGAACATGGATTTGGGGGGCAGGTCAACCTGGGGTCATGTTTGTGCTTAGCTGCTTACTGGCTGTATGACCCTAGGCAGGTCACATTGCCACTCTGAGACTGAGGTTTTACAAATCAGGATAATGCTTCATGTTGCATAAGGCTGTCAAAAATAGTCAATAACTGATAGCTGTCATCATCCTTATCATCATCATCATTATTTTGCTGTAGTTACACCAGATGTCTTGTCAGTGTTTAAAGTAGCCTCTTCCTGGGGCGCCTAGGTGGCTCAGTCAGTTAAGCGTCCGGCTTCGGCTCAGGTCATGATCTCACGATTCATGAGTTCGAGCCCTGCGTTAGGCTCAGTGCTGACAGCTCAGAGTCTCAAGCCTGCTTCAGATTCTGTGTGTCCCTCTCTCTCTGACCCTTCCCCGTTCATGCTCTGTCTCTCTCTGTCTCAAAAATAAAAAATAAAAACATTAAAAAAATAAAATAAAAAAATAAAGTAGCCTCTTCCTGTGTTAGTGTGACTCAGATCTCCCAACTCTGAAGTTTGGGTAATGTTATTAACAAATCCCCGTCAAGCAGACATTTAAGAGAGTTTCTTGCATCTTGGGGCTCGTCATTACTTTGGCAACCTCTGAGGAACTGTACTTCTGGTTTCCTAAGGATAAGTCCCCACTCCCTTCTTTTGATGAGTCCTTTTCTCTGCACAGAGCCTCTGTTGAAGTTAGTGGGAGTTGTTCTTGTAGAACACATGGGATTCCAATACCTGGCAGAGTTCCAGAGTCTTGTTGCCATGGTAACTCACTTTTTTTTTTCTCTCTCTCTGAAATTTTGCCAGATCCTAAAGATCTTTGTGGACAATCTCTTTGCCATCGTCTTGCTAAAGCAGGCCACAGCTGTGCGCTGTTTGGACATGAGTGCCTCCCGTAAGAAGCTGGCCGTGGTGGATGAAAATGACATGTGCCTGGTGTATGACATCCATACCAAAGAGTTGCTTTTTCAGGTGAAATCCCAGAGTTTCCATGACATGGTCCTTTGACTTCTTTTTTAGCTTCCTAGTTCCTGCAGGAGGTGCTCACGCTCTGGCTCCCAGGCAGATCTCTGGGAGGAGTGGTGACATGGAGGGGTATAGGCTTTGAGCAGGGGTGCAGAGCCCAAGTGGCCCCAGGGTACAGCCCACCCCCTCCCACACATGAGCTGCAGGAGCTGGAAAAAGTCTCTTTGAACTTTGGTTTCCTCACAGATAAGATGAGCAAGTAACACTTTTCTTTCTGTGAACAGTAAAGGAATAATAATAACTATCAGTGGGGCATGTGATAGGGTCTCAGTGTATTGTTCAATGAGATGATGATTCTTTTGCAAAAGGGCTTCTCACCTATTGGAGATATGCCTGTATCTATGAGTGACCTAAGACGTAGTAAAGAAATAGGACAAGTTTTGTCATCTGAAAGAAGGGAAGGCATGGGGGAAGCCCTCCCTTCTATTTATTTCACAAAGATGCTATAAGAGCCAGCAAAATGTGAACTGTTTGGGGGCATAGGCAGTTTACACACCATTTGGTCCTGTGGCCAGTGGAAGTGTGTCACTGGAGAAGATAGCCCAAAGGCTTCATGCCCACCACCTGGCTGGCTTTCTGCCAGACTCAGTGCCACTCTTTGCCTGTATAGGGCTTTATAAGAGGTCAGGGCCCATTTGCCTGAAGCAAGCTTCCCCTAAAGCTGACTGGCTTCTTCAGCCACAAGTCTCCCAGTGTTAATTGGCAGATTGAGGTCCCCTTCTCAGGGCTCTTCTTTGTCCCTGGGAGCAGAATCAGCAGGACAGAGGGATGTTAGAGTGTAGGGAGCTGCCTCAGTCAGTTAGAAGGGGCCACCTGGCTACTGCTAGCCCAAGGTGGTTCCAGTAGATAACAACTCACTTATATCACTGTGGAGGCAGAGTGGTTAAGGGGAAAGAAAGAGCATAGGCTTTGTCTTCAGACAGACTTGGGCTCCAGTCCTACCCTCACCACTTACAGTGTGATCTCAAGCAAGTTAGCCCAGTTCATTGAACCTGAATTTTTTATTCTTTCTGAAATTGAACTTGTAATTGCCCCCTCACAGAATTGCTACAGTACTAAACAAGAGACTACAGTAAGTAGCTCAGTGCCTTACAAAACATGGCCCTAAATGTTACTTTTCCTCTCCTCAGCCTCAACACTACCTCCTGTAGGTAGGTTAGCAGGCCTCCAGTTGTGAATCTGTGTCTGAGCCTAGAACCATATAGGAATGGAAGGGTGTGTGTCCTTCCCCATCTCCACTGAAGGTTCTGTAGTAGCTAGGGAGGGTAATTCTCACACTTTGTCAGGAGATATAAGCATTCCCAACTATCTTTTTTTTCTCTCCACTGCCCCTGCCCCCTGAAAATTAAAACAGCTCTATTGTTTTTACTTAGTATAAAAGTAATCCATGCTCGTTATAAAAGATTCAGACATTGTAAAAGATTCTAGGCAGAAAGGTATGAACATCTGCTCCCTGGGGCTCCATTGCTAAGCAGAAAACTTGTAGGAGAGGGAGTGCCCCCCAGGGTGACTGTATTTCTACAGCATGAGAATTGTAAATGCAGAGATGATATATTATTTTATAATGTAAAAATAACAGTTTTTTTCCTTATTATAAAAAATAATAGATGTTTATGATCAAAAGAGAATTTCAGCAAACGAAAAACATAAAAAATGAAAAAGCACCCACAATTCCACCCACCCCAAAACAATCACTGTTAATTCTTTGAAACATATCCTTTTATTTATTTTTGTTTGCTTGTTTTATTTTTGTTTTTACTTAGAGAGCACACACACACTGGAAAGGGGCAGGGAGAGGGAGAGAGAGAATCTTAAGCAGGTGCCACACTCAGTGTAGAGCCCAACGCAAGGCTCTGTCTCATGACCACAGGATCATGACTGTGAGATCATGACCTGAGCTGAAGTCAAGAGTCAGGCACTCAACCAATTGAGTCACCCAGGCACCCTTGCTTGTTTGTTTTATTTTAGAGAGAGAGAAAGCAGGTGCACATGTGGGTTGGGGAGAGGGAGAGAGGGAAAGAGGAAGGGAAAGAGAGAGAGAGAGAGAGAGAGAGAGAGAGAGAGAGAGAGAACACCCCAAGCAGGCTCCATGCTTAGCACGGAGCCTGATGCAGGGCTCAATACCATGACCGTGGAATCATGACATGAGCTGAAATCAAGAGTCCGATGCTCAACTGAGCCACCCAGGAGCCCTGTAACATATCCCTTTAAATCTTCTGTGTATAGCTGTGTGTACTCATTCTGTAACAGAAGTAAAGCCACTTTGCTCATTCTCTCAGTAGGTAATGATTAATATTTGGGATAATAATACTTTTTTTCAAAAGTAATGCTTGTTTATTAAAAAAATTCCAACATAAACAAGTGCATAGAGGCATAGAGGATTTTGCTTCTATGCTTCTATCCTTTTCTTCTGCTTCCCTTTTCCTCCCTTTTCCCCCATCCCACTCTTAGCAATTTAGTTTGATTCAGGCTTTAAAAAGTGCCTAGCTGAATGCAGGAATGGTGGCAAAGGCCAGGGTGGTTGTCAAAGGATCCTTACTATTCCTGTTCCTCAGGAGCCAAATGCCAACAGTGTGGCCTGGAACACCCAGTGTGAGGACATGCTCTGCTTCTCAGGAGGAGGCTACCTTAACATCAAAGCCAGCACCTTCCCTGTGCACCAGCAGAAGCTACAGGGCTTTGTGGTTGGTTACCATGGCTCCAAGATCTTCTGCCTCCATGTCTTCTCCATGTCGGCTGTGGAGGTGCCACAGGTAACCAGGGTACTTGTCAGCTCTCAGCTGTGGCAGGGCAGACAAGACCCAGGAAGCCAGGCTATGCATTTGTGTATTGGGTGGGGGATGGATGGTGAGGAGAGAGGGAAGAGAGAGGAGTTGCAGTTATGATGTCACGGAAGGTACTCTGGACGAGAACCTGAAACTCTGTCTCTACCTTATACAACCTGTGTGTCTTTGGACAAACAGCTCCACCCTATTGAGCCTCCAATTCTTTCTGGTCTCCCTTTCCTGGTTGGGACAGGGAGGGGTATTCAGGGTTGTCTGTCTGCAGACAGAGTCTGTTTCACTGAGGGCCGTGCATGGGGCAGAGTGGAGCAAGCCAGCAAAGCTGGGAGTCTAGCTGGGTATATGCGCAGATGTGTGAGCACGGTAGTGTGTGAGGGAAAGAGAATGTGGGTCGGATGGAGGGGCGGGGCACTGAGGTGTGTGAGCCAAGAAGGAAGCATGGGACTATGCACAAGTCTCTCAAACTAGGAGGAGGCCAGAACAGAAATGGGGACCTGGAGCCACAAACAGGAGGACAGAAACACAGGAGGGCAGAGATTGACAACCCAAGTCTGGTCTGGCTTAATCCCAGCTGTCCAGGCTGCCTGTCTGCTCTGTGAGTGAATCATGCCCATTGTAGAAATGCCGTAAAATAAAGGCAAGCACGAAGGAAAGACTTAGCTCTCAGAATCCCATCCTCAAGAGAATCACTCTTAAACGTCTTAGAACATATCCACCCAGGCTTTTTCTATATGTATATGTAATATATGCAGAACATACAATTATGAGTATATAATTTTATATGAACATTGTAAACAAAAGTGGAATCTACTGTAAATATTATAAATCTAATTTATGAAACCTCAGATTTGCTGTTCTTCCTTTACTGAATGTGGACTATAAAAGAGAGAGATTTTTAGTCATCTTCCTTTATCACTATCTTCCAATTTAACCTAACACTTACATATTGCCGGCCCATCACTATATGAATTATTGCCTGTCAGCTAGCAGTGTGGCTTTTTCTCTCAGCAGTCTACTGGAAACATGGCTCCACATCAGTAAATATACTTGCCTAGTATTTTTAAAATACTAAGATGACTGTAGATTTACTTATGGTTATAAGAAACCATACAGAGTTCCCTTGTACAACTTGCCCAGTTTCCCCACTGGTAGCAGTCTGCAAAACTATAGTATACGTGTATTACCTGGATAGGTTCATGTGTCTCCCACCACCAACCCATGAGATCTCTAATGTTGGACTGCCTTTTCTTTCTTTCTTTTTTTTTTTTTTTAATGTTTATTTATTTTTGAAGGAGAGAGAGACAGAACACGAGTGGGGGAGGGGCAGAGAGAGAGGGAGACACAGAATCTGAAGCAGGCTATAGGTTGCAAGCTGTCAGCACAGAGTCTGGTGCAGGGCTCCAAGTCACAAACTGTGAGATCATGACCTGAGCTGAACTCGGATGCTTAACTGACTGAGCCACCCAGGTGCCCCATGGGCTGCCCTTTTGTTATAACCATTCCTGCCTCCCTGCTGTCTCCACCCCCACATTGTTTTTAATGACTGCTTTTTGTCCTATCACATGGATGTTCTTTCCACATCTTACACAACCACTACCTTTTGTTGGACATTTACACTGCTTACAGCTTTTTTGCTATTGTAGATAGCATCTTTCTTGCTAAGTCTTTGTACCTGTCCCAACTTAGCTCTTCAGTATGAATTCCTTGAAGTCAAATTGCTAGGTAAAACGCCACATACATTTGAAAGATTTTTAGACACATTTCTAGATTGCCCTGCAGAGAGACTGCATCAGTCTGTGTTTGCCCTCCACACACACGTGCCCTACTCACTGTCCCCGGCTCAACTTCTTTTTTTTTTTTTTGGGTGAGGGTGGAGGGAATGATACCATTTTATTGAGGGGCTTCAGAGGATGGTCAAAGGGCTGGCAGGACAGTGAGATCCTATGTCCTCAGCCTGGCCAAGATCTCCCCAACTTTATAGTCACCAAAAGCCTGGCCTGGCTTCTTACAAAGGGTGGGGCTGGAGTCCACTTCTTCCTCTACGTTGTTGATACCCTTGCTACTCATTATGCAGAAATTATTAGTGCCTGACGCAGAGCAGTTATTTGGTAAACGTTAATGAAATTCAGATTTGAGGAAAAGGAAAGAGAATGAAAGGAAGGAGAGAGGTGGGTGGAAGTGGCGTCAGGAGGAGGGGCAAGAATAGCCCCTACTGGACTGTTTCCTAATAGTCCTCATCTGCCCCCCATCCCAGATCCATGCACCGCATCCACCAGAAACCTAGTCTTTCTTAATCATGCCAAACACACTATGTTGACTGAAAGCTTTTCTCCCAAGACTGCCATCCCAACCTCAAAGATAAATGCAGTTTGCTGCTCCCTGACTTTGGCTGACCAAGAAGAGCCAAAAGGGGGGCCTGGGGCTTCCTCTGCCAAGCCCTTAAGATTCAGAAGTCAGAGTCATCCCTCCCTCACCCCCCCCCCCCCTCAGCCCCCCATGGCTTCACCAAGGCCATCCTGCTGATGCAGCAGGTCAGAACTGCCAAGGGTTAGGAAAGGCAGCCTCAAGACAAAGGCTATTTATCTGTTGCCTCTGCCTCCAGCCATCCTGTGGTTTTGGCCTAGAAAGGAGGGAGAAAGCATCAGACCACTCTGGGGATTTCTGGTTTCCTTTCGAAATTTACATCATCTTGTGCAAGAACTGGTTTGTCAGTGCTGCCAAGTAGGGCGACAAGCCCTTGTCAGACTTCTTGGGGTGAGTGCTGACTTCATGCTTGGAATGCAATAGTGAGATAAAGTAGAACTCAGAGGGCATTTGTTCAGTTAGGATATTTTTAAAATTCCCACTCTCAGATTGTACTTCCCAAGCAAGCCCGAATGTTAATCATTCATCGTCTCCTCGATTCTCATGTGCCTGTTGCTTCCTCATGGGGTATTCAACATGGTGAGAAGCTGTGCAGTTTAGGGGAAAGAACACTGGCTTTGAGTTCTGACTTTGCTGCCCGAACCAGCTGGGATCTTGAGCAATCCCTTTCACTCTTTGGAACCTCACTTTCTATGCAGTGGGGTTAATATACCTGTTTTATGGGTTTTGTCTGGCCCAGTTCCTATTGTTATTGTTATTAGCAATCTTAAAGTACAAATGCTATGAAACAGAACTAAATTGGAACAGGGTGCTCACTAAGGAGTTTAGAAAGGAAAGCTCATTGTGCACAGGGAGTGTGGAAAGCTTTCAAGAGGTGGTGACACTTGATCTGAGCCCTGAAAGGTCTGGAGACATAGAGAGGAGCAGCAAGGCTGTTTCAGAGAGAAAGGTAGAGGTAGGAACAAGTCTGGAGAGTTGGGGAGATGGCAAGGAGCTGGTGCTGAGAAAATACAGTGGATGTACTGATCATGTCCTGTTTGCCCATAGTAGTCTGTGAGCTGGGCAGGGCATCTAAACAGAAGTTAATCAGTTTACCCAAAAAAGCACCCAGCTAGGATGTGACTGAGCCAGGCCTGGCTTCTGGCTCAGCTGCTCCCCTGTCCGTACCCCTTTACCCCTCTAAAGGAAGGAAAGGTAGACAGAATGGTACGATAGAAAAGATGAGCACTCCTAAACAGCCACATCTTGCTGTCAGAGGGCAGAATGGCTTAAAAAGAAAAAAAGAAAAAAAAAAAAAAAAGCTTTAACTCTGAAGCTAAAAAATGAGACAGGAAAGTTCAAAGATAAAGGCCCCAAATGGAGAAAACAGCACTTCCAGCTCCACATTTGAGAACCATTAGCATGAGGTACTGGCTGATTGATCTCTACTGCCCTAGAGAGATTCAGTTCCCTTCAGCACACTGGCTTAAAACAAGGGCAGGGCCTTCTTATTCAGGACGCCAGATCCAGCTCAGACTTGTTCTTGTGTGCACACATATTCATGTACCCCACATCCAAGAGCCAGGAAAGTGCTCTTCCTTGTGTTTTCCTTGTGCCACTTATGTGTCCTCAGACTGTAATCAGAGAGTGATAATAACCTGCAACACAGACCTGTTGGGACAGATGCAAAAGCAATGTGTAAACCTAAGAAGAGAAATTATTAGGAACCATTCACAGGTATCACAGTGAGGCAGCCCCGTCTGGGAGGAGGGATGGCAGGAAGGCTCCCAGCCTTCCCAGGTAACCTGGAACAAATCACTTACCTTTCTTGGGTAAGCTGGTTTTTTGGCCCTCTTTGTAAGAGACCACCTCAGACCCCTTCCTCACAGTAACGTTGTTCCTTCCTCCACCAAACAGAGACTGAAGGCCTGCTGGGGGAGGTGAGTACAAGCCCACCAGTGCCTTCAGGGGTTGTGCCCAGACTTGTGGAGGAGAGGGGCTTGTCATTATAACACAACTGACTTCTGGATAAAGGGCAGAGAAAGCTCAGACTCCTTTCCTTGAGGGGTCAGCAAAGACCTTCCAGAAGAGGTGACATTTTAACAGGACCCTCAAGCCAAATAGGTACTTTCCAGTGGGTAAAGAGGAACAAGGGCATTCTAGATGAGGGTGATACCTTGTGGTAAAACAGACCTGGAGGTGGGGAAAGCTAGTGGTGGAGGGAAGGATAAGCAAGAAGTTTGTGCTGCTGAACACAATTATTTGGCTATGAAAAGGAGTGACAAATGGAAGGCATTTGGGGTGAGAAGGGTACTGATTACTCCTTATAGTATTCCTCTATAGGCATTTGTAATTAAGTCAGTGCACACATCTGGAGTCAGGCTTTGTATGAATCTGATTCTTTCCATTGCTCTCAGTCTTCTTTCTTTTTGATGAAATCCTGCAGTCTGCTCCAATGTACCAGTACCTGGATAGGAAAATGTTCAAAGAAGCCTACCAGATTGCTTGCTTGGGTGTGACAGACACTGATTGGCGTGAGCTGGCCATGGAAGCTTTAGAAGGATTAGAGTTTGAAACAGCAAAGAAGGTAAGCATCTAGTCAGCATGAGCTAGAATCTGACCCTTGGAGGGTCCCTTGAGGCAAAAGTGAGTCCAGGTAACGTGTGGAGAGGCAGATGCATACAGTAGAGAGCTCTGGAGATAGGCTGACCTGTGTTCAGATCTCAGCTCAGCTATCTCCTAACTGGGTCTGGGCAAGTAACTCGTTTCTAAGGTTGTTTATTTCTAAAAATAGGGTGGTGATTGGCTTCATCCTCACAAAGTTCAAAGGGTCTAATGTGATAATGTCTGTAAGGCCAGATATAGGAGAAATATCAGATAGATTCTAGCTGTCACTCTTATTAGCTATCATTTATGTAAATCACCTAGCTGAAAGCCTAGCACAATAATAGGGACATACTAAAGGGTAGCTTTAAAAAAAATTTTTTTTTAATTTTAGAGAGAGCACAGATGAGTGGGGGAGGGGCAGAGGGGGAGAGAGAGAGAGAGAGAGAGAGAGAGAGAGGGAGAGAGAGAATGAGAATATCTTAAGCAGGCCCCACACCCAGCATGGAGCCCAATGCAGGGCTTGATCCCATGACCCTGGGATGATGATCTGAGCTGAAATTAAGAGTTGGATGCTCAACTGACTGAGCCCCAAAGGTAGTTTTTATTATTGGTGTTTTGTTATTGGTGTAATACTTATTGGTATTAGCCATTAATTACACAATGCTATTTTTCATGGTACTCTACTAGGTATGGTGAAGAGATGGTCAAGCTCTCTGATTCTGACAGCAATGTTACTCCCCACGTACCTTCATGGCCTTGATTCATGGTGTCATTTACTGGAAAGTATATTAAAGCTACAGAAACTGGCTGACAACATTTGACCCCTTTCTACACATCAGAAAAAGCTCAGCTCTGTCTGAATTGGGTTTTCATCTGGAACCTGATGTGGGGAGAAGGAATGGCCTTCAACTCCCTTTCCCCTACTCCTCCCTTCCCTCTTTATCTTCCCATAGCCAATTAATCAAATACTCCTTTGTCCATATTACTGAGCATTCAGGGAAGGAATTACAGGAATATGTGATGCTTGCCCTGTGTTGGGTCCAGACTTCTAGGCATGAAAGGAGAGAGGATCTGAGGCCAGATACCAGCTCTGCTATATATAGACTGGATGGCCCTGTGTCCATCCTCCCATGTCTGCAGTGGGGATGGTGAATGCACTAGCTGCCCTGCCCTCCTGACACAGGGTCCTTAGGCTTACCTACCACATTGTAAACGGGCTTCTAGACCTAGCAATGGTTATACAAGTGCTAGCTGTTATTAAAATAAGTAAAATTGCTGTTATTTAATTATGTTATGTTTTTAGATCTACTGAGTGTCAGAAAACTGGTAATAGAGGAGGGCTTTAAGAATTCAGAGGCAGGAGGAAACATTCTTATGGAGGGAGTTTCCTTCTCCTGTCCCCCATCCCCACCTCCCCCTCCCCCCCCCCTCAAAAAAACATCCCTGCCAAAATACCAGGAGGGATGAAGAATAACAAAGTATTCCTAGACTATGTTTTGTTTTCAGCCTGGAATGAAATTTAAATTTTTTTAAATGTTTGTTTATTTTTGAGAGAGAGAGACAGAGCGTAAGCGGGGGAGGGGCAGAGAGAAAGGGAGACAGAATAGAGCCTGAAGCAGGCTCCAGGCTCTAGGCTCTCAGCTGTTAGCACATGAGCCTGAACTCATGAACCAGGAGATCGTGACCTTAATTATGGCTGAAGTCGGACACTTAACTGAATGAGCCATCCAAGTCCCCCTAGCCTGGAATGAAATTTAAAGTCTTCCTTATAGATTGTCATCTCCTCATACCCAAGAACTAAACACCTACCTCATTTTAGTTCAGCCAACACTGCCTAGCATGGGGTTAGGTGCTCAGCAAATGTTTAAATGGATCAAAACAAAGCTGGAATGAACCATCATTTGTTTAACACTAACCCCAGGCTTGTATTCCCCAAATACTTCCTGGAAATTGAAATTATTAAAGCCACAAGATTTTGACCATAGACTTGAGCTTGGCCATTTTATCCAAATCCCGAATCCCCAGCCTTTCTTTTTCTGCTTTGCCAACTGACTCAAGCAAACAGGAGGTGGAGGGTGGTGCGGGAGATAAAGTAGTGCCCTCACTAGATGGCAGAGGAGAGCTGTTTAGCACCGGGGACTGCTGCCTTGAGCAGAACTGCAGATGCTTCCCGGTTTCCATGCTTCCTTCCCTCTTCTGAGGTTATTCACGGGCCTTGTGACTCTGACCACTCAGACCAGGGCACCCCTGACTCTATAGTATGTGTTAGGGTCGAGGAACTCTGAAGCAGATTTCTCAAGGTGGCAAATCCTAGAATCCTAGCAGAGCAGAACTAGAAAGACCTTGGAGAAGACATCGCTAGTTTGCCCCTTTCCATAAGGCAGACTTGGGAGCCTAGAGGCAAGAAAGAAGTTCAGGGGCCCCCAGCTGGAAAGTCTCAGAGCTAGGACTGAGACCTGGAATGCTCCCTCTTTCCTCTCTGCCCCTTTGTGGACATTCCAGGTTTTCCCCTTTCCTATGGTTTTAAGGAAGCCCTGATCCAGAAGAGAGCTTATAAGATCTCCAGTGAGGAACACAAGAACTCTTGGTGCTCCTTTGCTCATGTGATGCCTACTTTACCCTTTCAAAGAATTCCTCTTCAGGAATACCCATTTGCCAGGTTCCTACTCTGTGATACTCTTCTTAATCCTGCCTCCTGCCACTGCCCATGCTCAGACAGTGAATCTGTTTTCTCTAGAGTATCTAGTTCATGCTTGTATAGCTCCTAGCTCACAGAGATTTGATGATCTGTTTAATCTGCTTGCCTCTCCTTTTAGAGTATGGACCAGTGAAATGGGGAGGGGTACAGATCACATTCACCTCTGGATCCTCAGTCCCTGATAGGATGCGTAGCCCTGCAGGATGAAAAGATGAAGTCACATTGTGGTCATCTGCGAGGCAACCAGAGGCCAGATGACTTGATCATTTCCCCAAGTCTTTTTAGGATGGAGGGTGTCATGCAGCAAAGTAGAGGTTGCAAGTGGTCAGGGTGTTTCTTCCGCATTTCATATTCAAAGGACTCCTGGACCTGCTGTCTTATCTAGGTGTATCTCAGTCCATTTCAAATGGGACAGTGTAAAGCAGCACACCTGGGTAGAAATGTTAACAGCAAAGCCACCTGAAGATCAGCCTGACATGATGGGTCAGGTTCCTCTCTAAACCCCTTGCAGAATCAGAAGGCAGAAAAAAAAAATTACCTAACACCAATCTTCCTGAGGAAGGCTGCCTAGAAACTTCTAGCAACCTATGGGTTAAAGTCTCTGGGTTTACTGTGAGTGGAAGGCAAGAGCTACACTTTTAGGATTTATGTAAGAGTTTGCCTTCCAGGAACTTGGAGTGATTTATTCCCTAACGTCCCCCTCCCGTCTAGAAACCATTTTTATTCCTTCTTAACTTTCTCCTCCCACCCCCCCCCCTCCTCTGTGCCAGTACTGTGGGCTTTGGGTGCCCTGTGTTTATGCACAGTTGGTAAGCTTAGCTGTCTCCCACTTTCTGTCCCAGTCATCTAGACGCATAGCAGTGTCTCTTCAGTCAGTACACCTTCCCCACTCCCACTCCAATGCCACTGCCTCAGAGTATCAGACCGCCCTGTTCTTTTCTTTTGCATAGAGATTTCTCCAAGCAGGCACCATCACAGACTGCAGTATCATAGTTTTGTTTTAACTAATCCCAAAGTGATTGATGCAACCGAGACTTCTTTGCTGTTCTTTGTGTGGACTAATCCCAGGGATAAAGCCGTGCCTCACTGGGT
Source organism: Prionailurus viverrinus (assembly GCF_022837055.1). Lineage (NCBI taxonomy): Eukaryota > Metazoa > Chordata > Mammalia > Carnivora > Felidae > Prionailurus > Prionailurus viverrinus. The sequence goes on from NC_062562.1 coordinate 53,618,049, forward strand.
GGTATAACCCTCCTGAACACATGGCGATTAATCAATGCTTGCTTCTTTTCCCTCGTTACTGGCTCACTTTCTAACGCTTGACTTCCCACCCCCAGCCAATCACCCACTTTTGAAGCCCAGAGGGCCGTTGATTTCATTCTTTTATCTCTTCCCCTGTAGGCCTTCACCAGAGTACAAGACCTCCGATATTTAGAGCTCATCAACAGCATTGAGGTAAATGACAAAATGTTCTTCCTTCTCAAGAAAGCACAGACTCGCAGTCAATGGCTTATAGGGAGCTATTCTAGCAGGCGAGAGCATTAAGGGCACACAAATAGAGCCTACTGGTGTCTGGGCATTTGGGCCACAGCTTTGGCCTGGGGGAAGAGAATGCTGTGGGGGCAGGGAGACAGCACACGGGAGCAAGGAATGCCACTTGTCACTTGGTAGTGGGGTAAGGCAGGTGGGTTCCTAATCTCTCTGAGCTTTGTTTTCTATCTGTGAAATGGGCTGTTTTCCCAGGGTTGCTAGGAGGATTAAATAGGTTCTTAGTAACTGGTTTTCATCCTTGTAGTGGTTGTTAGGTGGTTACCATCCTGTAGGGCTCAACAGTGTGCCAGTACAGGAGTCATTTTCCAAACGCACATGAGCTACGCCCCATCCACAGCAATGGGACCTGGGGAGGGAGCCATGTGTAGTGGGGTGGGCAAAAAAGGCTTGTTCTATGGGTTCCATTTGCTGGGTAGCAGTAGACAATACTCTTAATTCCTGTGACTGTCTGTAAAGAGGCGTACATATTTTTTCTCCTGAACAGATTTATTGTGAGGCTAGGGGAATGTGAGATACATTTGAATTCCCATATGGAAGTAGTGAGGAAATCAGCAAATGTCTTGTCCTTGTGATTCAGTTCAGCATAATAAACACCTGTCGTGGGCCAAGCCTTGTGTTGAGCCCAGTGGGCAAAGAGCTGAGTGGAAGAGAGGCCTGTGGGAGCTCACAGACTGCTAAGCCTAATGATAGTTGCCACTTGTTGAGTGCCTGCTCTGGGCCCCATGCACGATCAATGTGTATACTACAGCTGAGCCTTGAACAACACGGGTTTGAACTGCATGGGTTCACTTATATGTGGATTTTCTTTTCAGTAAATATAGTACACTAACTGTTAACGTATTTTCCTTATGATTTTCTTAATGACATTTTCTTTTCTCTAGCTTACTTTGCCATAAGAATATGGTATATAATACATGCAACCTATAAAGTATGTGTTAATTAACTATTTATGTTGTGAGTAAGGCATCCAGTCAACAGGAGACTATTTAACTGCTATTAGTAGTTAAAATTTGGAGAGTCAAAAATTATACCTCAGTTTTCAGCTGCGAGGGGGTCAGGGCCCTTAACACCCCTGTTGCTTAAGGGTCAGCTGCATTTTAAATCCTCACGGTGACTTAACGAAGCAGATATTGTTCTTATCCCTATTTGATAAATGATGAAACTAAGGCTCAGAAATCCTATGCCACATCCCCAAGGGTCCAGAGGCAAAAGCTTGGTTGGAATTCAAAGCCAGTTCTAATTCCCAAGCTCAAGCTACCTTTTTTTTCTTTTTTTTCTACATGTATTTATTTTTGAGAGACAGAGTGAGACAGTGCACGAATGGGGGAGGGGCAGAGAGCGAGAAGGAGACACAGAATCTGAAGCAGGATCCAGGCTCCGAGTAAACTGTCAGCACAGAGCCCTATGCGGGGCTCGAACCCATGAACCGTGAGATCATGACCTGAGCTGAAGTCAGACGCTCAACCAACTGAGCCACCCAGGTGCCCTTCACGCTATCTTTACCTGAGTTCCTGCTGCCATCTAAGTTGCTTCTGATGCACTGCCTCTATAACCCCTACCCCAGCACTGTCTTAAGGAGCTTACTTACCTGCATGGTAAAGGGTTTGTTCAGAGCCATCTACTTGAAATTCCCAGTACTGCTTACTATAGGGGCTGGCATTTGGGAATCCACTGGTCTGGATCTAGAGGCCTTAACATGAAACCATGGAATATGTTCTTTATGCAAAGGTAACTGACTTCTGTGAGGACCACCTCTCGCCATTTATCATATCTTACTGCTTCTTCTAGTGTGCTATGAGGAGCTGGGCAGTTGGTTAAACTTGTAAGAATTGCCTCTTGGAAAAAAAAAAAAAAGAATTGCCTCTTGAAAAAGAGTAAATTGCCTTCAAGCGTTGAGCCATTTGGGCTGCTCTGAAGCCTTAGTAGCTTGCTTCTAGGCATTCGGCATCATTCCAGAGAACTGAGTTCCATGCTAGGCTCCTTTGGGATAGGGGAGATGTAACTATACTGATAACAGGAGGAAGAGAATCTGCCCATATGGCTACGTACATACGGAATAGATGTAAATCATTTTTTATTGATCATGGTGATATTCTGTGGCCTAGGCCTAAATTCCATGCCTAGTAAGACCTATTTTTTTAATCTTACTGCAAGATTTTGATTCACTCCATACAGTTAGTAGTTAGTTTATTTGATTAATTAGCCTAAACTACACATAGTGTAGCTAAATTTATTTTTCAATTTTGGGTATGGGTTTTTGTTTTTGTTTTTGTTTTTTTTTTTGGTTTTTAAAAATTCTTTCTGTCAGTGGGGAAGCATGCATGTTGCCTCCAGCTGTTAAAACTTTCACCAGCTTGTCTGGGAGTTTGATTCAATGTCTCATCTTCCCCCACTGTGATACACTTGCTAGAAAACAAGCAAAAGGAAACTGCTGGGGATGAGACTTTGGGTGCTATGGAGTGTTTACAAATACTTGAGCTGTAGACTAATGAATGTTCCCTAACACCAGAGGAAGGAATATGTCAGTTATTCTCTTCATCCTCAGTGCTGCTCGTCTGTGTGTGTGCCTGTGCAGGTATGTTGTTGGGGACTGTCACATGTTTCTGAAGGTGGTATTATGTGGTACAAAGAGCATCTGGAGTCAGACAGACTGAGTCCAAATGCCAGTTCTCTATGACCCTGACCTGCTCCTCTTCTGAATCTCAGCTTCTCTCAGTGGTACCACTTACCTGTGGGTCCTGTCAGCACCTAGCAGATGCTCAGCATGTGGCATTACTTGCCTTCTCTTTAGAGACAGGGACATATTAAGACTCATTATCCCATTTTATTGTCTCCTTGTGAAGAGACCCTAAGCTTTCTCCTTGTCTGCATCATCATGAGTCACAGCTCAGCCAAACCAGGCCTGAGGACTTGGGAGATCCTGAGAGCTTGGGGGCCACCAAAGAGTGGGTAATACACACCATCCTAACTAGCCAGTTGTTTCCTTGGAAGATTATACAAGAAAGCAGCCCTGAGGAATTTCCATTAAACAAACAAAAGTTTGAATTACTTTTGATCTTCACTCATCTGGGGGAAAAAATCTGCTTTTGTTGTCAAGCATTCCCACCAGAAACCTAGGGGAGAGACACAACAGCCCAGGAGCCAAGTGGAGGTTCCAGTAGAAAAGCCCAGGGGCTTAACTTGAAATAGCAACATCTAACCTTTGTAAAGGCTGCTTCCTGCCATGGCTGCAGAGGCTATTTCCTGTGCTTCTAATTTTTCCAGGAGAGGAAGAAGCGGGGAGAGACCAACAATGACCTGTTTCTGGCAGATGTGTTTTCCTACCAAGGGAAGTTCCACGAAGCTGCCAAACTGTACAAGAGGAGTGGGCACGAGAACCTCGCACTCGAAATGTATACCGACCTTCGCATGTTTGAGTATGCCAAGGTAATCCAGCCACATCCTGGGCCCAAGCTGCCATGTGGAACCCACCAGTGTTCTGCCACCGTGGTGCCCAAGTTGTTTACCCTAAGATATGTTATAGATGGAAAATAGCAACTGCCTTATTAGAAAGGGTTTGGGCAAATTGGCAAAGGAACCATCAATGACCACTGGTTCAGGCTGACCTAAAACTGACCTTTCAGGCTGACATCAAAGGGACAAGAGTATGACAGTTCAAACCTTTGTCAGTCCCAGAGCTGGCTGGACTGTGAGTCTGAACCAACATGTCCCTTCATTAAGTGTTCAGGGTTCAGGGTTTCAGGTCTTTCTCCCACAAATTCTCTTAAACTGTTGTAGAAGCCACCGAGAACCCACATCCTCAGACATGAGCTGGTTCTACCATTTTCATACAGGACGATATGGTTCACTTCAGCCAAGATTTCCTAAGTGTCTGCTCTCAGATTGCTACCAGGCTTCGCACTAGGCCTTGGAGACACCATGACAGAGTCCCTGCCCTCCAGTACAGTGTGCCTCCTCTCACCCCAAGGATGTATCTGTAAGGGTGATGGTGGAGATTTCCTCTTGCGTTTGTAGATCCTCTGTTTTGGTTAGTCTCCAGTCGGTCTGGGTACATGACAGGGGTCTTCCCAGAGCAGGCTCCTGATGGTTTGTGTGAGAACGAGTCCCACTGGGGAGGCCAGGCCATCAAGACATTTGTAGTTCAGCCTAATGCAAGGTGAAAAGAGCCTTGGGTGCATCGAGCAATGAGGCTCTTCCTTCCGCAGAGATGCTTTTGTTAACCTGCCTTTCCTGGTACTGTCAAAAGACACTTCAGAATGTTATTAAGTGAGTCATCAGCTACAACCAATTAGTGGCTATTAATGGTAATTATCTAGCTCACAAGTTCAAGATGGAAAATCCTCCCCATTTTTTTCCTCCTTTGCTGTTCCCAAAGATGGCTATGCTCTTTTATCTTCCACCTGTGAGATCCTGGGGCTGAAGGTTGCATCTCAGTCACTAGGATGTGGCTCAGGGGTTTCTGGTCATCAATATATGAATGAGCACCTGGGTCCCAGCCTGTCTCTTCACCTTGGTGCTCCCTTTACCCCATCCGTCAGATCGGAGTGCTTGAGGTTCCCCCACTTTGCCCTCTTCCACTCTTTTACCCTTTCCTTATACTCCCACCATGTACATATGATTGAACACCACATTCATACTGAGAACAGCTAAATCAGTGCATCATTTTCTAGGGATAACAACATAACCTGAGGACAAAACCTTAACTAAAGGATTAAATGCGCCTAGGAGTGGAATTTAGGCATTAGGAACAATGGGGTGTGGTTGTTCTTCAGAGCCAGCAGCCTCTCCTGGAACCTCTGAAACCTCCTAGTCAGCAGCCCTGGTGCTCGCCTTGGCATCTGCAGAGCTGGAGAAAGTCCTAGTCCTTCCTCTGGGTGACCTGGGGAAAGCCTCTTCACTTCATTGAGCCTTCATTTTCTTCTCAGAGGTTAACATAGCTACAGCTCAGCTCAGTTCTCAGAATTGCACAAAATAATGTATGAGGAAGCCCTTTGTAAAGACCAAACTATAGAAAGGCTGGGAACATATGAGGAGCCTAGCATGAGCACAGACTGGCTGTTCTTTAGGCCTCTCCCCGGCCAGCCCCACTCCTCGCCCTGCGCTGAGGCCCCTCCTCACACCTCGGCTGGGCTTTGGCACCACAGTCTCCCATCCAGAAATGCAGCCCACTTACACACTCCATCTGGTCTGCCTCTCTATGAAGGTAAATATTCTGGGGGTTGTTTTGGTTTTAGTGTTTGATCGCAATTCCAAGTAAGTTGGTTCTGTTTCAATCCCCACCCCCCAGTAGTCTGACTTTGAGGAAATGTGTATGTACACATTATGTTGGGGGGGGGGGCGGAATACAGTGCTTATTAACATGGCATGTTTTTGTTTACTTGAAAATTGCTTCCCAAGATTCAATCTGGTTTTTGGAAAATTTTTAAATTACATTCCCATGTACAAATAAATTGTATGCTTTCCGGATAAGTGACATGTTTATATGGTGATAAAGGGAATTATAATGCTCTTAACTCTTATATAGTATGTCCTTATCAAAATCACCAAGCATGGGAACACTGTTTAGTCTCATTCATCACTCAGCACAGTCTCTTTCTGTCCACTCCAGGACACAGTCTTTGCCATGGCCCCAGATAACATGTAAATTAGCTTCATGGAACCAAAGAACCTTTGAAAACTGAGTTTGCTGGGCCTTGAAGGAACCATTTCGACTCAGCTTCAGTTATGTCAGAGCTTCTGGAGCTGGGCTGTTGGGCTAGAGGTGGCTGCTTCAAGCATGTGAGCTGTGTGCCTGGCTGGTCTCCTTGTTGATGATCCAAATTTATGGCTTGCTCGTGGCTTCTGACCCTTCTCACTGTAGTCGCCCTGAGTCCACTGAGCACTCACTTTTAAGGATATTTTTGTTCTCTTAGGATGCCTGTTTTCTCCAGTTGCTAACTTCATCTAACCAACCAGGTTAGCAGAATTTCTGACTTTGCACTGGCATAAAGGGTATGCATTGTAAAGGCTGTGTGTGTAACGGCCCAAACTAGGCATCTTCAGATAGTCAGTGATTGTTTCCAAGTTTCTTTCTCTGTGTGAACTCCAGAGAGACCAGGTGCCAGCAAGATGGGCCTGTATTTTATTGGATTTCCAGCATCAGAGTAAATGATGCCCTTTCCTCCCCTTACAACAGTTGGTTGTCTTAGGCCAATCTAATGTATTATTTTAGGGGCTACACAATTACCCTGAAAGCAAATGGAAAAAAAGGAGAGCTAATTGTTCAAGTGGGTTTTTAGCATACATCGACTGTACTTTCCTGACAAATGAGTGCTAATCATGGGAAAAGGAGTGCTTTTTTTATACTTTATGAGGTTGACACAGCGCACTCTCTGCAGGCTACATTATTCCTAAGACAAACCGCTTCTTACTAGTAATGCAGATCTGCTTCTAAGCGCTTTTAATTTCCCTTTTTGAAAAGCCCCACCTTTAAAAATGTCAGCACCAAAGCTTCTCAACTATGGCAAACTCCCATGCATGTATTTGGGGTAACTATATCCTGAAAAGAGGTGATTTTCTGAGGCCTTTTCTCATGCATTCCAGGGCCAACCCAGGGAAGCTGGGCATAGAGCTTCAGAGGCCTCCTGTTGTGGTGGAAGGACATCTCTTCCTTCCTGGATTCTCTCTAGGCCTCTTCCCCGACCCCACCCTACCATGGCCTCCTGCTGTTCCTCTCCCTACAGACCTGATATCCAGAACAGAGTGTTCTCTGCCCTAGCCACGTAACTGAGGAAAAAGCCAATGGGATGATACCCTAAGTTCAGGCAACAGAGTGTGAACAGAATCAGAAAACAGATGGAAACAGTACTTCCAGTGTGGTATGGTAGTTGAGGAGAGGGCGGGCTCCCCTAGAACTCTGTACATCATTTTGTCCATTTAAGTTTATGGGACTACGTCCTTAGCCTCACTCTGAGGCACATGGTATCATCCCTATTACCTGAATAAAGATCCTAGATCTGAATATTTGAAATTAGGCAACCAGGTTGTGGAATCACATATAGGAATAGTCACACAAATAGCCAACTCTATACGAGAAAGAGGCAGAGCTACCTGATCACAAAACCCCAGCACTGCAGAGTTTGTGTATAGTACTCGAGAGAGTCTGGAAAGTCTTGTTTAACTGAAAGACAAATGTCTGTTAGTGGGAGGGGCAGGAAACATGGAGGGCTACAGTCCTTGACACTGTTCCGGTACCCCCAAGGAGCACCTGTGGAGCAGCCTGTGAGCACTCCTCCCTGACACCTGGGACTGCCCCCACCCCCCTCCTAGTCAGCCATGCAGGGATGGGCTCACGCCTGCATCCTGATTGCCTACTTCAGCCAAACAGAGCCCTTCCTTGCTCCAGCTTTCGGCAGCCTGACGTAATGCTGGCAGCAGGAAGTTCTAATCCGGAGTGTTTTTGTTTGTTGTGCTTCCTCAGGATTTCCTTGAATCTGGAGACCCCAAAGAAACAAAGATGCTAATCACCAAACAGGCTGACTGGGCTAGAAATATCAACGAGCCTAAAGCTGCGGTGGAGATGTACATCTCAGCGGGAGAGCATGTCAAGGCCATAGAGATCAGCGGCGACCATGGCTGGGTTGACACGTGGGTTTTCAGTCCCTGCCCCAAGAAGCATTTGGCAGCATGTCATGTCATGTCAGCTCTTGGTTTTGACTGACAAGGGAAAAAATAGTGTTTCTCTAAATATACAATCCAAATGTTATAGTGACTGGGTTTGGGGGAGACACAGAGATTGAACAAGGCAGGCACTGCCTTTGAGGAGCTTAGTGAGTCCCTGGGGAAAGGGTCGGGGGTGGGGGAAAAGTAGGGGGAGATACCCAGGCATTAGAGCTGCCATTGGCTGAGCCTCCCTAGGAGTCAGGCACTGCAGTATCTTGCAGGCATTTGATTCTCTCCCGTACCCAAAGCTGTGGTGTTTCCATGAGGAAACCAAGGCTCAAGGACCAAGTGATCACGTGAGGCAAAACAGCTGGCAAACAGTGGAGCTGAGCTTCAAACTGACCTGGCTGATTTCAGTGCTCCTAACATGTGTAATGGTAGGAACTAAAAAATAACAAGAACAGATCTAAGCACATCAGGGAAGGAGACATGAATTCTCAGGGGAAGAACTGTGGCCATCTTCTCCTAGGAGGTGGTCTTTGCATGAAGGGCCTTGATAAATTTTAAGAGGTAGAGGTGGTAGGAAGGGGAAGGGTATGAGGCCAAAAGAACATCACAAACCAGGAGTCAGCTGAGATTGGAATACACAAGTGGGGGCAAGAGGGTGATAGACAACTGGCTGCAGGCAGGGGGATCTGGGCTGGCCACCTCGGGAGGGCCTCAGGCGCTAAGCTGAGGCATTGAGATTTGTCAGTAGGAGTAAGAACCCTGGTCATGGCTGTGCTGCTGGAAGCTCACTCAGGCAGTGGGTGTAGAATGGAGGGAAAATGAGAGGGAGGCAGGCCAGACAAATGGCCAGTGCAGTTAGTTACCAGAGAGAAGTAAGGTGGCTGCAGGAATGAAAGAGACGTGGAGGAGCCACAGCTGACAGGACCCAGCTGGATGTGGACTTGAGGCTGGTCCGGCAAGGGAGTTGAAGACCGATTTGAACTCTGGGCCTGATGGTCAGTAATGCCATTTTCCAAGGTAGAAAACAGAAGAGGAGTAAGAGTGGGGTGGGGCCACCCAGAGAGAGGATGGATTCAGTCTTGAGAATCTTAGAGCATCAGACCTCCAGGGGATGGCTTTCTTCTCCCTCAGTCAGGGAAAGTAGGCTTCACACTCGTGTGTGTGTGTGTGTGTGTGTGTGTGTGTGTATGTGTGTGTATGTGTGTACAGGTGCACATTGCCATATCTGGCAAAGAACAGGTGAGGGAGTGGCTCCTGAGGGTGGCTCAGTCTGAGCCCTAAAGGCTTTTGGTTATTCTGAAAGCCATATTGTTGTCCAGTAGTGGCCTAGGCAGGACCTGAGGAAGGAGAGGGCTGGTTAATGATTATGTCACCTCCTTGAACTCCACCATGTAGTTTGCGTGTATGCCCCTCACAAAGGGACTTTGGTGGATGACCTACCATCCCATCTTTCTCTTGTGCAAGAATACAGTTTCTTGGAGACAGAGGCAACAGATCTTGCCCCCCAAATTATTCTTTTCACAGAAGGAATGTTACAGGAGAAAGCCAGGAAGATTTGTGGCCCTGCTCTCCCCTCTGGTTTTTCATGTCACTTTCGTTTGCAACTGACATGTATCAGGTTACCCTGGAGATACCTAACTAGTTCGGGAAAGAGATATTTAAGCATGTTCCCTCTTTTTCCAGGTCTGGCTGTAAAAGGTGCCTCTTCTCCAGGGACATTTGGTTTGATGGGTGGGGCTGGGGGCCTCTTAGGGGTTGGCTGTGCCACCTTTCTCCACTGAGAAGTGTTATTTTTAGATGCCATTATTATTCTAAGTACAGATTGACAGGCCTCCCTGAGCTTGCCTGTCTATGAGACAGGGATCTGTTACAGCTGCTTCCCCTTCTTTTCTCACAAAGAGAAAGCTGGGTAGAACCCCTTTCCTCTGAGAGAGCTGGTTTTACTCCAAATCCCGCCTGACCAGAAAGAACAAGCACATTCCATCCAGCCTTCCTGCCCCATGAGTAGTGGTGGCGGGAGGGGGTGGGGGGGAAGTGCAGTTACCCACTGGGAAGAAGTGGTGGCCAGTGATCCCTGTGTCCCCTCACCTGTGGTCAGCACCTTGGCCAGCAAGAGAGGCACAGCCAAGATTTCCTGGGGGTCTTTCTTCCAGAGCCCCACACATGCCTCTTCCTTTGAGGTTCTATCAGCTGAAGAATTCTCATGCCTCTGCCTCTACTTTCCTAGGAGAATTCCTGAAAAGGTGGTAGAAAGAACATTCTCCCACTTCATGGCTTCAAAGTCTTGAGCACCCTGCTTCATCTTCCACGTAGCTTTTAATCTCATCTGTAAAATGAGAATTATAGTACCACTTCTTAGGGCGGTGAAGATTCAATGAGATCACACATGGGAAAGCTCATGGCACTATGCCTGGTACCAGTAGGTGATTAGTAGATGTTTGTTTCTATCCCCAGATCCTGCTGTATAGATAGTGACTCTGTGAAAGGCACACAAGGTTGGGGACAATGGTGTCCTTTAGCAGGTGACTTCTCCCAGTCACTGGGCAACGTTTCTGGATTATGTATTCACTCATTTAATAACCACCCATCAGGGGCGCCTGGGTGGCACAGTCGGTTAAGCGTCCGACTTCAGCCAGGTCACGATCTCGCGGTCCGTGAGTTCGAGCCCCGCGTCAGGCTCTGGGCCGATGGCTCAGAGCCTGGAGCCTGTTTCTGATTCTGTGTTTCCCTCTCTCTCTGCCCCTCCCCCGTTCATGCTCTGTCTCTCTCTGTCCCAAAAATAAATAAACGTTGAAAAAAAAAATTAAAAAAAAAAAAAATAACCACCCATCAGACACCAGGGGCCATGGCACCATATTGATCACTGGGGACATCAACATGAGTCGACATGCAGCTCACCCTCAAGAAGACCCAAAAGCTAATGCTGCTTCCTTCGATCAGGCTCCTTTTACAGGAGTCCATCTTCTCCCTGTGCTTTCATCTCTCCAGGTTAATCGACATTGCCCGTAGACTGGACAAGGCTGAACGGGAGCCCCTGCTGATGTGTGCTCATTACTTCAAGAAGCTGGATAACCCTGGTTATGCTGCTGAGACCTATCTGAAGATTGGCGACCTGAAGTCCTTGGTTCAGCTGCACGTGGAGACCCAGCGCTGGGACGAGGTGAGGGTAGAGCCTGTGTAATGGGTCAGGGGGCCCCACCTGACCATAGTCAGTTTTTTGGGGTTTGTATGGGGAGCAGCTGCCCCTCATCATGGGAATGAACATTGGCCTGGCAATCAGGAGACTAAGCCTTGAATTTTCTGAGCCAGAATGTCTTAGAGGCCCTTTCAGTATGAGCTTTCCATTTATTTGCTCATTCAATCATTCATTCAGAAAATCTTTTTTTTTTTAATTTTTTAATGTTTATTTTTGAGAGAGAGAGAGAGAGAGAGAGAGCGAGAGAGAGCTTGAGCAAGGGAGGGGTAGAGAGAAAGGGAGACTCAGAATCTGAAGCAGGCTCCAGGCTCTGAGCTGTCAGCATAGAGCCCGATGTGGAACTTGAACCCATGAAGCCTGAGATCATGATCTGAGCCAAAGTCGGAAGCTTAACTGACTGAGCCACCCAGACGCCCCATTCAGAAAATCTTCATGCATTGCTGGCTTTGTGCCAGCCCTGTAGTACACACTGTGGACATGAGAGTTAACAGCCCTCACTGTCTGCTGTTGGTCTGAACTGCTTTTGACCAACGCCACATACTGATGGATCTCTGACACATGTGTAACATTCAAAACCTGCTGGGTGCCTTTTGACAGAAAATGCCACCCATACTCTCCATGTGCAAGCTGCCAGAGCTTTTTCATGGGCAGCTCCTTCTCCTCCGCTCTTTCCTGACCTGGACATCTCTGGCATGAGGGGTGGGTGTGAAGAATTAGCCAGGCCAGTGGGAAAGATGGCTAGGGCCGGGCTGGCAGTAGCAGCTGATGTGCTGCCCACTCTGTGGCTTGACTCCCACCCTCTAGCTCACTGGCTACCTGTGCCCTGGATTGAAATTCATTCCCAAGAGGATCAGAGGCTGCACCTATGGTCCTGGCTCTACCCCACCCACCCATGCACCCACCCACTGAGGTCTAGTTTACAGAGCCATAGCAAGACCTTTTCTGAGTAAAGTTATCTGACTCTCGTCTGCCTTATAAATGGCTCCATTTGTTGAGGTGACAAGGTTACTGATGAGAAGAGGTGGGGCCAAGGACAGGCAACAATGGCTTCTCAAGATAAATTTATTAGGAGATTTCTTTAGCAGCATATATTACAGCATTTTAGAACCATAAAGTCCTGGGGCACCGGGCTGGTTTGGTCCACAGAGCTTGTGACTACTGATCTTGGGGTTGTGAGTTTGAGCCCCATGTAGGGTTCAGAGATTACTTAGAAAAAAAATTAATAGGGGCACCATTCGGTTAAGTGTCCGACTCTTGATCTCAGCTCAGGTCTTAACCTTTGGGTCATGAGTTCAAGCCCTGCGTTGGGCTCTGCACTGGGTCTGAAGCCTAGATAGATAGATAGATAGATAGATAGATAGATAGATAGATAGATAGAATCATGAAAGAAAGAAAGAAAGAAAGAAAGAAAGAAAGAAAGAAAGAAAGAAAACGAATGAACCACTCAGTCCTAACTGTGCATCAGGCAAACTTTCTCCCTGTTGCCACATACTGTCCCCCATGACTCATTTCTAGTTCTCCTGGCCTGACAGGTGGTTCTGGGGCTTAGATAAAGCAGTCACTGGGTCCTATACAGCACCAAGTCCACAGTCATCTTTGACAGCTAATAAGCAGTGATGATGATAATGTCAATTCTGTTTCCTTAGGTGTCGCCTGCAATTAAAAGAAATCTGTTTGCAGCCCTACAGGAGCCCACGCAAATCCTTAAAATAAAATGTTTCCGATTCTGTGCCGCTTCTGTGGTCCAGAAACAGACTGTGTTGTTATTGAATCCAGTCGCTTGCATATTGCTGTTAATTGCCTTTTGTTTTCAAAGAGCTGATTTGTTTTTGCGTTTCTGGGGGTGGTGGTAGGGGGAGGCACTCTCCCCCTCTGAGTTGTCAGGCTGGCAAAATATGACATATTCCTAATGGATTCAGCCAAGTGCCATGTTTTCATGGGGGCTGTCGGGGCTGCTTTATTAAGAATGCATTTGCTCCTTCCTCCAGGCCTTTGCTTTGGGCGAGAAGCATCCTGAGTTTAAGGATGACATCTATGTGCCCTACGCTCAGTGGCTAGCAGAGAACGATCGTTTTGAGGAATCCCAGAAAGGTAGGCCACACAGACTGCCACCTTGCAGAAGGGGCAGGAGACGGCACTGCCAAGGTGTACATTTCAGAAAGGCTACCAAGCCCCTCCCATTGTGGGCTTGATGATGGATGACTTCATCCTGGGGATATGACATGTTTCATGGTGAAAGACTGGGGAGCAGTGGAAAGAACATGGGCTTTGAAGTTGGACACACCTGGGTCCATCACTCACTTGCTTCCGGACGTTAGACAGGTCCTGTCTCTTCTCTGAGCAAAGCACTGTGCATTCAAATATAGCTTCCCACTCAATCCTCACGACAGCCCTATAATGTAGCTACTGTTTCCTAGATGAGAAAACAGGTTGGAAGAGGTAAAGGGATTTGCCTGAAGTCCCACAGCAAGGAAGTGGCAGAGAGGGAATTTGAGCCAGGCTGGTGTGGGGACAAAATGTGAGGACTCCCACAGAATGTCTGGCATGGTCTCACCTGCCACTTTCCTCTACCGCAAATAGGAATTTGGGTTCTGTTTCTGGCTCAGATAAATGGGGTGACCTCTGCTCTTTCCATTGGTAAAGTGGACTGTACTCCAGGTATGGCAGTATCTGAGATAGGAGTGAAAGGAAGCACAGAGCTTTAATTGGTGGTAATAATTTTAAAATGTGACTTCCTTCTCTGTGTCAGGCACTGGTTAGGCGCTTAACTATATAACCCTGAACCTTGCCAGCAGCCCTGCAGAGACACCAAGGCTAACTGTGCCCTGCAAAGTCAGAAAGCCATGGTTGGACCAGGATCTGGCCGTCTGGGAACCTGATTCTTGTGACTAGGTCTTGCTGCCTACTTAAGAAGTCTTCTTATTGAAGCTGGGTGTGTCATATTCCATAGCATCTCATTTACACTTCTATATGGTAACAGTTGCCACCTCCGGACACATTGCGGAACAAATGTCTCCCTGTTGGAGCTCCTCAGCTAAAAGCCCCCATTGAAAGACAGCATGTTCTCTTCTGCTTTAGCATTTCCAGAGCACCCAGTTGCTGAAGTATGTGCATGTTTGGGCAAAACACATCAACCTATCCATCTGTCTGTGTCTGCCCTTCCAAGAATCCATCGCCATAGTAACTTGGTACTCAGACAAGAGATTGTAGATGAGACTGGAACAAAGGCCAGACCTTTTCCTTCTCTAAAGCAGAGGATTTGGATCATCTGAGTCTCCATATGTGGGCAAGTGTCATAGCTACAAGTGCTTCCCTGGCAGCTCCCAATATCCTGAGGGTCTGTCTACATAGTCAAGATTCAGGAAGTTTCTGTTAAATGGATATAGGAACTATTGAGAGATTTTTTTGCATGTTTTCACAAATGTTTGATTGCTAGAACTGAGCCATATTTTTCAAGGTTGTCGTTAAAAAGCACACAGTTGAAGACTGAGGACTTGAGTTGAGCTAGGTTCTGTGACCTTGGGTGTGCCACTTTACCTCCACCTTAGTAAGTCTGTTGTGATCCTCCATTAAGGAATCAGCAACACTCTGTAAACTACCAAACCTGTTAAAGTGTCAGGTGCTATGAGTGTCACCCCAGATGTCACAAAACTTTGTTCTGGAATGGATTGAGGGTAAAACCTCACTGGTTATGGGCAACAGTGCCGTCCTCAGACTTTGCCCTGCAGTTTGCCCCCTAGGATTTTTCTCTTCTGCCATGCCTTTCCAAAGTCAGCTGCCTTTTCCCTGCCAAAAAGGAATATATCTCACTGTACTTTTTTTCAGGATGTAGCTTTGGCTATTTATAGCCTTCGGCCTGAGAGGCGCATCCCAGCAACGAAGTGCTGCAGATGCTCCCAATGAATGTCCTACTTCTACAGCAGCCCCTTGCAAGCCCTGCAGAATTCCATCCCACTCCTCAAACTCTGTGTTTTTTTTGCCCCTCTAGCATTCCACAAGGCCGGGCGGCAGCAGGAAGCAGTCAAGGTGCTGGAGCAGCTCACACACAATGCTGTGGTGGAGAACAGATTTAATGACGCTGCCTATTATTACTGGATGCTGTCCATGCAGTGCCTTGATATAGCTCAAGGTAAGTAAACATCGGCCAGGCCGCTTGTTTTCCCCAGCCCTGCTCTGGCACCAAGATAAACATCGAAAGAGCTGGGACGTTTTAATTAAAGCCCTGGGCTTGTTTATTGGGTGTATTGTCCGTAACCCTGTCTTGCAGCAGCATAATCTGGTGTGTCATCTTTTTCCAGTTTGCCCATAAATTTAATGATGGTATGAGGGCCATCCTGGGGTTATGGTTGGGAGGTCCTGCCCTGTGTTGCTGATTCAGAACATATCTCTCCCCTGCTACCTGGGAGCCTATAACTGGACCCAGGTGAGCACTGGTTTAAAAAAACTTAATTAAATAGAAAGATGAAGAAGAGATCACTTTACAGTAATACACTCCAGATTCTCACTCATCCCAGGCAGAAAAATAGTTTCAATGTTGCTTTCTTGAGATTTCCCATGATGCACCGAGGGAGTTCTGGAAGCAGAGGGGACTGGGAGATGTTTTTCACTGGACTAAGGCCAGCATGCTGGAATGGGGAAAACACTGGAATTGAGGCAGTTAGGTGACTTTTAACAAGTCACAAATTCTTCCTAAGCTCTATATCCCCATCTGTGGTGTGGGGATAATCTTATCCTGCTGCCTTCGTAAGGCTGCTATGAGCCTACCGAAGTTGTGGTTCTAGTTTGGAAACTGTCAGGCCCAGGTGTAAGGTGGCATGTTTCTGTCCGGCCAGTGGTCTGTGCCTTGGATGAGGCATGGCACAGAGGGAAGAGGCTTGAGGTGAGATGAGTAAAGCCGACGTCTGCCCACCCTCCATGCCAGACTCCTCTGGTGTGTCCGGGTGCCAGTAATCACCTGCTTCTTGCTGCAGCTGGCACTTCCCTGGTGGAAGGACCCAGTAGGCTGCAGTGTGGGATCCAGGAGGACTTTCGAAAAATGTCCTCAGACTTTTCCTGGCTACATACTCTGCCCAGCTGAGACTTTTCCTGTCTTGAGATGGTCCCAGCTCCTAAGCAGCACCTTTCCCATCACTGCACTTCCTTGTCACTCTCCCTGGCACAAGCCTGATGTCAGGGGAGAGCTGACACTAGAAATGCTGCCACTGCCTCACCTTGTAGACACGGCTTGACACATTTTCCCCTCTTGCCCTACCCCCTCCTGCTCCACACCTCAGACCCTGCCCAGAAGGATGTGATGCTCGACAAGTTCCACCACTTCCAGCATTTGGCCGAGCTGTACCACGGCTACCATGCCATTCATCAGTATACGGTAAGGTGGCTAGGAGATGGGGCCTGGTGAGGGTGCTGCCTACTAAGCTAGGGACCCAGGCATGGCTTACAGAGCAGCAGACCTCTGGATGGAAAGTAAACCGACTGGGCAGGATGTCCTGCTGAGAAATTCTGATCTTCTGGGAGACAGAGCTTGGGACTTTGATTTTCCTCAGCCACTTTTTGACCTGTAGCAAGCTGTGGGCTTCTGAATTAATGAGCCAGGGCTAGCATGGGGCTTGCTAGTTGCCAGCTTTAGGTTTGTAAAACTCAGGCAGACTCTGGGTTAGCCAGACAAAGGGCTATCTCTAAAATGATCAGGGGTGGATGTTCTACTCTAGATGGATGAAGGCCCAGCTCTAACCAAAGGCCCCAAGGTCTTTCCTAGGCCCTGCCACTCAATTGCTTTGTGACCTTGAACAATTTGACCTTGAGCAATTTATTTTCTCTCTCTGGCTCTCAGTTTCCTTCTCTATAAAACGAGGGCTGGCTTGATCTCCAGAGACCCAAATGGTTCTTTTTAGTCACTCCCTGATTCTTTTGATTAAGCATTTTAAATCTGTCTCCTGACAATGGGGAACAGGTGATAGGTTGTTATCAGTTCCCTCATTTTGTGTATCCTCAATCTCTCAGCAAATGTTGATTAAGCTCCTACAATGTGAGCTTATCCTGTGCTGATAAACTAAGAGGATAATTCCAATAACCCACCTTTATTGAGTACTTACTACTTAGCAAGCAATGTGCCAAAGACTTTATTGTATCGATGTATTTAATCCTTTCAATCATGCTGCGAGATAAGTAAGTATTGTCATCCCCATTTTACAGATGAGGAGACTGAGATGCTGAACACAGAGATCCCACAGTTAGTACATGAGAGCCAGGATGCAAGCCCAGACGGGCTGGCTCCGGAGCCTGTGCTCTTAGCTTCTGCTCCTCCACCCCCTCTAACTTGGAGAAGGCCAACAACCGGCCTCACACCCCAGCTCCATTGTGTGACCTTGGGCAGGTTGTTTACTTTCCTCTGTGCTTCAGCTTCCTTCTCTGTAAAATTGAGATGATAATAGTACCTACTTGATGGTCTTGTGAGGATTAAATGAGTTAATATTGGAAAAGCACTTGGAAGAGAGCCTGGCACAGAGTGACCCTAGATGAGTGTCAGCTATTCCTCCTGCCCTGTGTGGAGGCTTCCAGCCAGTTTTCCGTGGGCCTTCTCCCCTGCAGGCTAAGCATTTCACAGTTCTTTGCCCATCTTCAAAGGCCCTACCTTTTACACCGGGTCTTTTCCCCACATTTGTGCTGGGCACTCGGCATGTTCTTTGTCTCTGAGGAAAGTCTGGCAAGAGAGACTTCTCTATTAGGCAGAGACAGCTGTCAGTCCTTCATCTCATCTCTTCCCCACACCAAGGTCAGTGGTTTCAAGGGACCTCATCTTCCCTTACAGTCTTTTCAAGGCCCCTCATTTCTATTAGGTGCTTATGTGGAAAGAAGCCACCCTAAAAAAGCCATCCTAAACTCAACTCAGCTTGAAAGTCAGGACCCCAGCTCAGTGTTGGTTTGCCTGAGCCACTCTGGAGCTCAGCTCTTTGTCTCATTTCTGTAATAACTGAGCTCTTCTCCAGGACCTACATGCAGCTGTGAGCTTGTGGCATCTTTGCACCAGCTGGGGCTTTTCATCCTAGCTGAGGCTTCTTATTGGGCCATTTCTTTATTCAACAAATCCCTCCTGTGTGACAGGCCCTGTGCTGAGGCCTTGGGACACAGTGGTGAACAAGACCTCCCTGCCCATGAGGAACTCACAGTCTGTGAACAAGCAGTTATAGTCCAGTTCCTTCAAGAGAAAAGCTTAGAAGACCAGGAGGACTTCCTGGAGGAAGTGATCCTAAGCAAAGAGGAGGGAGATTAGTAAGAATGGGGCAAGGGAAGAGGAGGGGAAGAAATGGCATTCCTGGCAGAGGTCACAGCATGTGCAAAGGCCTGGAGGTGGGTGGTATTTTAGGGTCTGGCATCAAAGCCCAGCAGAGCAGCTCTGAGTCAGATCAGACTGGAAAGGGGAACATCAGACCTTTCCTGATATGATGGCTTCTTTCCCAGAGGAGAAGTGCTAATCTTGAGGACCCTCCCCCCATTCTGTTCTTTCTGGGACATTTCTTAGCTGCCACACGTAGTGCGATGTAACCAGAGGCAGGCTTCTCCCTGGCTCTTACCCAGAAAAGGATGCAGTCTCAGGTTTTCTGGGGTTCTTGGAACTAACAGAGGCTGTAGAAATTTAAATGAGAGCTAACGAGAGAATGTTGGGCTCCAAACCCAAGAAGTAGTATAAAGTAAGTCCTCACAAATGTAGACCAATTAGGGTCTAAGTCCTGCTGGCTCCCTGATGAGTACAGCCTAGCAAGACCCTTCAGGAAATGTCAGTTTATTACCATTGAAGTGCTTGAGGGGGAGCTGGCCTGCTTTCCTCTTGTCATCTTCAGTAGTCTCAGTTTGCACACAATGTGCCAGATTCCTTCAAAATGGTATTCTTAACCTTTTATGGACCCCTCCCTGATAGAAAATTCCCTGTGCTCTACCATGCTGAGCTTCTGGCAGCCTCTAGGTACAGAAGACCTATTCATGTGTGTTAGTGCCTGGCCTCTTAGGGCCTGTGCCAGGTGCTGGGGGCACGGGGCTGAGCCCTTGAGGAGCTCCACTACATGTACACGTTTGGTGGGCATCAGGCGGCTAGGCTGCTTCTGGAGAGCCGAGAAGAGGCATATGATTTCATGCTCTAAAGAGTTAACTGCGTCCACTTAAAGACATGCTTATGTCGGGTCATGTCCTAAATTGCATAAAAGAAAGGTCCTCTCTCTCGAGCTAATTGGAGACAACTTGAGCTCGAGGAAGTGGAATTATTATCAACACCAGGGGCAGTGCAGCTTGGAAGAGAGGCATTCTTGGGCTTTGGAATCAGACCTGGGTTTGAATCCCAGCTCTGCTCTTTTCCAGTCTTTTCTAGCTGGATAACTCGGGCAAGTCGTCTCTCTGGGCCTCAGTTTTTTCATCAGTACAGTGGCAATGACAGTGTATCCTCACAGGATTATGTTGAAGACCACATGAGACGGCGGCTGGAAAGCACACAGTAGATGCTCATTAAGGGAGATTGCTCTTCTACTGAAGTAACTCAGAATCATTGGTGTCTGCCTTAGGAATTCAATCCCTATTTTCTTTTCTCTCTGCAGGAGGAGCCTTTCAGTTCCCATCTTCCAGAAACCCTCTTCAACATCTCCAGATTCCTACTGCACAGTCTGACCAAAGACCCCCCCTTGGGTATCTCTAAGGTGTATCCTTTCTCTCACCCCCACCCTCAGTCCCACCCCTCTTGTCTAATGGCCCCTGCGAAGTTCTTTCCAGAGCACTTTACTGGCAGAACCTTCCCTTTCTCCTGTAGCCCTCAGGGAAGAGAGAAAGAGTTTGTCCTGCTGCTGCTGTTTTGCTGTAGAAGCAGCTCAGCCAAGGGAGGCCAAGGGGCCAGTGCCAAGAGAAGATTTGTTTTTCAGGGCTCTCTGGGCTTGGCCCAGCAGTGGGTCTCTAACCAATCCACTACCCAAGCCCTCCCGGAACCCATAAATGAGGGAGTAACTGAAATATAAGGAACACTTGGACTCTTGGGCATTTCCCCGGGTAGAAGGGTGATGGGTGTTTGTTCAGCCCAGTGGATGGAGCACCTGCTGTGCCCCAGACACTGGGCCAGGCAATAGGTGACGAAGTTGCCATCTAGTAGAGGAAGTAACAAGTGAACTGGGCTTAGTTCAGTGGGATGTGTGCTGTGCCCAAGGGTGGAATGCAGCTAAGTCTGGGGTCATGGTCAGGCAAGGCTGTTTGGAGTTGCTGACATCCATCCCATAAGCTACCAGGGAAGACAGTAGAGTAGATGTTCCAGGAGAGTACCCAGCACATGGAAAGGCACAGAGGTGAAGTGAGCATGGTGTATGGGAGCAGCTGAAGAGGGGAGTGGGAGCCAAGCTGGGGATGCAGTGGCCTGAGGGCCTCCCTGTGAGTTGGCCTCACCTTCCCCAAACCTGTGAGGGCCATTGAGAGGCTGTAAGCAGAAAAGGGGATTGAGGACGCATGCTGCCAGAAACGACTAGGATACAACCAAAATCTTTAAAGTCCTTATAGTCATAAAAGTCACAAAAGGACATTCTCCTTGTCCTCTTCTAAAGCTTATATTCTCTCAGTCCCTTTCCAGCCCCAACCTTGCCGCCTTTCTGTGAGGAAAAGGCCTTCCCAGAAGAGAGCTCAGAGGTATTAATCGGTTAGAACTAGCTTCTCTAAAGGGTTCCAGGCCCATCATTTACATTTCAGGGAAAACTCCCCCAAATCAAGCTGTGCCTTCATTGACTGAGACCTTTGCAGAGGAGTGGTCAGGGCCACACCTGCCAGAGCCTCAGCACATGTGCCCAACCTTTCCAACAAGTTCTATATAAGTCAGCAGAGTTTGATTGAACCTCTGCCCTAAGCTTCACCCTATACTGTCCACTGGGGACCTAGAAATGGCTCCTGACATGGTCCCTGACTGGGAGGGGTGACAGTAGAGACACAGGCAAGGAAACTTACCACCATGTAACTGCTAGGGTGGAAGGTGCCACACTGGGGGTGTGGGGAAGCAGGAGCATCAGGGGGAAGAAGAGTGCCAAGGAGGCATGGTACTTGAGGCTTGCCAGGGAGAAGTGGGGAAGGGGGTTCACCAGTGGGGCAGGGGAGGAAGGGCAGGCCTGGCCTGGGCACATTTAGCATTTAAGGTGACCTGGGATCAAGCATAAAGGCCTATCAGCCTCAGATTGAGGAGCCCAGAGGAGAGCCTCAGAGAGCCGGGGAGGCTGTCCCTCAGAAATCGCTGTGGCTCCTGGTGGAAGTGCAGGCAGAGAGAAGTACTGTGCACCCAGTGACCTCTGTGAGCTGGACCTAAGTGAGCTCCCTAGGCAGTCTGGGACCTGTCTCCTCCTGGCGAGGCTGGAGCAGGATGGCACTTGGTGCTGGGCATTGTAGGACCTGGCTGGCAGGCTGGGCGAGGTGGGGAGAGACATTTTGGCCTAGTCAGGGTACAAGATGAGCCATCAGCAGGCCCAGAGAACCTAAGCAAGGTTAAAATATTAATGGAAACTGCACTGTCTTTATCTCTGGAAAAATCCCTGTGCTTTGATATCCGAGAAGTACACTTACATCCCACAAATGAGAAAAGCACTTCTCAGGCTCCTGCCCATGCCGTCCTGGCACTAGCACAAGCTGTGTTCCAGCACGGGGCTCACTTTGAGGGTAGGCAATGCCAGCTCTCAGGCCCAGTGTGGCCTCTGCTGTCCTTAACCCTGTCATTGGCAGAAAAACACTCTTCACTCTGGCTAAGCAAAGCAAGGCCCTGGGTGCCTACAAGCTGGCCCGACATGCCTATGACAAGCTGCAAGGCCTGCATATTCCTGCCAGGTTCCAGAAATCCATCGAGCTGGGCAGCCTGACCATCCGCTCCAAACCCTTCCATGACAGTGAGGTGAGGGCACAGCTCCCTCAAGCAGGAGGCTTCTCCTCCTCTTCTTGAACATCTCCTGATGCCTTCTTTCCTGGCCTGGGTTCTGTTTGAAAGATGGCTACCATGCTCTCAGGGCTCTGTGAGCCTCCTCCCCTTCCTAAGCCTTGGTTTGCTAACTCTTGCTTTTCCCTCTCTGCCTCCTCTGTCCTCTACTCAGCCTCCTGTGCTCCAGCCACAGACCCTGGTGTGGGCCCCATAATCCTACCCTCCCTTGCTGCCCAGCTCTCCTCTGAGGCTCTGAGTTGGCTGCAGCCCAGCCCACACTGCTCTGCCTTTAACCTCCTTCTGCTCTTCTGTGCCCAAGTGGCTCTGCCTTCGCCTCATCCTAGGATCCCCTGCCCTAGTCCACCTTCCTTCTGGAACCAGGTTATCACTGTCCCATGTATCTGCGGCGCAGCTGTGCTCCAGCCCTCCTCTTCCAACCTGACAACCTATTGTCTCTTTCACAATCTCCTCCTTCAAACTCAGAGCAGAGACTTGGCATCAGACAGACCTTGGTTCAGATCCCAACTCCACCATTTCCTAGCTATGTCTGTATTTCTCTGAACCTTGGTTTCCCCCTCTATCAAATGGGGACATACATAATAGCTTTCCCACAGGACAGATGAGCCTGCCCAGATAATGTGCTTAGCACGGTACCTGATGCATGGTAAGTGGCCAGTAAATGACAGCTGTGGTGTTGTCATTCCTGCTGGAGAAATGTGCTGCTGAGCCCTGCCTGTGAAGGAGTGTCCAGAGCAGTGGGGCCCAAGTGATGGGGCCTCAGATGCCTCTGTAGGCCCTTATCCTGAGTCACCACAGCACAGAGCCCTGAACCAGTGCCCCCTCCATGCCCACACAGATGGCCTTTCTTCTTGGCAGCCAGGCCCCAGGGGGCTGAAATCAGAGTGGGGAGCATTTCTTCCCTCCCGGTTGGTCCTTGGACAGTTGTGGTTCTTGTGCTTTTGTAGGAGCTGGTGCCCTTGTGCTACCGCTGCTCCACCAACAACCCATTGCTGAACAACCTGGGCAACGTTTGCATCAATTGCCGCCAGCCCTTCGTCTTCTCCGCCTCTTCCTATGGTAAGTCTGGCATGTGCAGATGGAGCAGCCAGTGGATGGCTGAGCCCTCTCCACTACTTATTGGCCGCATGTGTCCTCATTTGTAAATTGGGGACAGTGTGACAACCCACCCCACCAGATGCACAGTCACTAAGGGTTCCCAGAAATAGGACCCCCTGCTGCCCAGACTTGAAGCACCCACCCCTCAGAACCTGGTGTGGGGTTTTGCATAATATAAATGCCCAGGTGCCACTGGTCGGGAATTTGGTCTGGGAGGCTAAGATGGGCTCTTAAGTGCCAGTTCCTTCTATGTTGACGAAGGATCAGAAGCCCCTTCCAAGTAGCTGGGCAGAGGCCGTTCCTCCTCCCTTGGAGAGGAGCCCATCCAGCTATTAGGGGGAAGAAGGAGGGGCTAAAGGCCACTGCTTCTCACCCATGCACATACACGCCACATGTGCACACACATGCATACATGCCTGCTTCCTCCAGACATGCAGTGTTCAAAAGACGCGGCCCTGCTGTGTCTCCTTGCTTACAGAGAAGCCTGCTGCCAGGTGGGGAAGGAACTTTGATCCTCCCACCTCCCCTCATGCTGCCTGGTGAGAGCATCCCAGCCCCTAGCTCCCCCTGAGCCGGCCTTCCCACAGCCCTTCCCTGTGCCCTGTGCCCTCTAGAGGTGCTTCACCTGGTTGAATTCTACCTGGAAGAGGGGATCACTGATGAAGAAGCTGTCTCCCTCATTGACCTGGAGGCACCAAGACACAAGCACGAGAACAAATGGCAAGAGATCACAAGCAGCAGTATCCTGGGTGCTGGGCTGGACCTTCTGTGTGTGCCAGCCGAACAAAAGGCCTGGGTGCAAGGCAGGAGGCAGGAGGGCCTTGGGGGATGGCTGGGCCAGTGGGGGCAAGGGCATGGCAGACTACTGCTGAGTGATTGGAGAGGCCCAGATGGTGGCAGGGACAGGCTGGGAATGGGCAGAGAGCTGGCCAGGGTGCAGAGGTACAGGAGGGGACAGTGCATGCCTACAGACCCAGAAGAGGCATGGAAGGGGAGATGGTACCTTGGTCTTCACCTATGCCTCATTCCTGGGAGGGCCTCCTGCCTACCCTAGCTCCTAAAAGCATACTGTCTATGCTTCTGGCCATGCAGAGCTGATGAGCAACCAACACAACATATGATGTCTATCAACTTTTGTAGTCAGGTTACTTTTATGTACAAGAGACAGACGCCACAAGTCAGGCTGAGCAAACAAAAGGGTGTAAAGAAGCCTAGTCTTAGATAGACACTCAGCTGGATCCAGGTGCTCATTCGGCACCAGCGGGAGACTGTCTGTTGTCTTCTTGGCTCTGCTGTCCTCTGAGTGACTTCATTCTTTGATAGCACCCACCCTGTCCCACCAGCAATACCAACCCTGAATCCCATCAGTCTTACAATCCTGGGAAAGGGCTGACGGTCCTCCCAGCATGACAGCAAAAACCCCAGGGCACATCCTCGCTAGGATACCTTAGGCCAAAGGCCACACCTCAGCTTATCCCTCTAGCTAGGACCATGTTCATTGTCCCAGCTAGACACAGGAGGAGGGCTTCTACATGTGACTGTGCACATTCATCACCTGTGGACCTTGGTAGCACACAGCAGCTGGTTCAGCACGTCTGAGCGGACTGAGAGCCTGAGTTTCTATAAGCTTCCAGGTGATGCCAGTGCCACTGGTCTGTGGGCCACCTTTTGAGAAGCAGAGCAGAAAGGAAAAACCAAGGAGTTGTTTGCTGAAAAAGGGGGACAGAAATCATGTCTGCATGCCAGCTCTCTGCACACCCAAGTCAGATGGTTTGGCCAACCTGTTACTGCCGGGGGGCCACATGTCATACCTAACTTGGCACCAGCAGCCTCCATTCCCCTGGGGCCTTCCTGTGGGAACCCCACTCACCCTGGCCTCACATCAGCCTGGCAAAAGGGGGCAGCTCCCTAGGCACCTTCAGCCTGGTCTGGCTAGCCTTAGGACTTGGAGCTCTCACCCCCTTCTACATGAAATAGGACCTGTAAGGCCTTCTCAAGTGCCTACAGACTACATGGTGTTTGCTAAGTGTTTCTCCAGGAATTGCCAGGTTTTCTGGCCATGGTTTCCAGGTAGGCCCATTATTTTTCCTCCCACCCGCAGTAGGCCTGCAGCCTCCACTTACTAGGTACTTCTGGTCAGCAGGCCTACGTGGGCCATGGCACAGTCTGTATGGGGCAGCAAAGAGCCCATCAGAGCCCCTTTCCTGCATGTGCACTGGGGCCCAGCCTCTGTGTGACAGGGGCTGTCTCCTCCCTGGCCTATGTTCCTTCCATTTCTCTATCTAGAAACCTATTCCACAGACAAGTCATAGGAAACACTCCAGGCCCACATAGAGTTCCCATGAATCTTGCGTTGGGTGGAGGGCAGGACCTGTTTCCCACTCAGCCTCAGGTTGCATCCTTGACCAGACCCCTCCAGATTCCCAGACTCTGAGGCTGGATGAGACCACGGACTCCATGAGAGATGATGACCCGTTCACAGCAAAGCTGAGCTTTGAGGTGAGGGCACCTCTCTGAGTGATGGGCTGTGGAGACACCTGAGACTTGTTGGGAGGGGTGACTCAGATCCCTTCTGTACACATTGCTTGGCATGAAGCAGACTTGTTCCCTGTTAAGGCCACTGGGGGAATTGAGGTGATGGGTTCCCCCTCACTAAAGATGGCTAGCAGGAGCTACCTGACCTGCCAGCGTTCTGTCAAGGTACCTAGCAGGGGAAGTTTCTGGGGTCCTCCCTGGTTGCCCCCAAAATTCTGGGATCGTGACCCATATAAACACGTCACCCTGGCTGAGTGAGAGCACCTGTGCCCCCTGCTTCCCACCTGCCCACCCTGCAGCAAGGTGGCTCAGAGTTTGTGCCCGTGGTGGTAAGCCGGTCAGTGCTCCGCTCCATGAGTCGTCGGGATGTCCTCATCAAGCGCTGGCCTCCACCCCTGCAGTGGCAGTACTTCCGCTCGCTCCTGCCTGACGCCTCCATCACCATGTGCCCCTCTTGCTTCCAGGTACTATGCCTACAACGCATATGTGCTTACCAGTTTCTTCTTTACACTGCTTTTCCATTTCACAAGTGTCCCCTTGGGGAAGTCCTGGGTGGCTCAGTTGGTTTGTGAGTTCAAGCCCGGTGTTGATCCCCGCTTGGGATTCTCTGTCTCCCTTTCCCTCTGCCCCTTCTCTGCTTACACTGTCTCTGTCTCTCTCAAAAACAAATAAGTAAATTTTAAAAAAGAGAAAAGGGGCCTCAGACCCCAGACCCTTCCCCCCTTTCTTCTAGTCCTCAGACAAAGGTGTTCTGGATCCTGTGTTTCTAGCCCTGACTCACTGCCAGGCCTCCTCCCCCTTGGAAGGGCGACCGTCCCTGCCAGGCTCAGGGGTTGGCACTGGGTCATGACCGTTTCTTCTCAGATGTTCCATTCAGAGGACTACGAGCTGCTGGTGCTTCAACACACCTGCTGCCCCTACTGTCGGAGACGCATCGATGACCCCGGCCCGTGACTGGCCCCCTCAGGATCACCACTCCTACCAGGGCCACCTTGCACTTGGATGGGCTGTCACAGGAAGAGTTAAACTGTCAGAAAAAAAAAAAAATCTGTTACTTTCAGAAAGGCTCTGAGTTGGTGGCAGCCTGCTGGAGTCCACAGATCTGTCAGACCATTAACATGTACACTTTGTGAACAGATTGCCTCAATAATTACAAATAAAAGGGCTACTTATTTTCATCAGTGTCTGCATTTTAGCAAATCTTCATATTGTCTGCAACTTAATTTCCTTATGCAAAAGTGCACCTGTTTCTAATTTGATCTGAGAGGAACATTACATTTGCCTGCTCTTAAAATTTAATCTAATCGAAATGGCAATATGGGAATAGGTAGGGGAACGAGTGTTTATTTATTTTGGTTTAGCAGGGCTCTGTCTTGACCAGAAAATAAGGTTCCTGGCTCCACAAAGACGATGGCAAAGAGGGCCTCTCCACAGAGGTTGTGGAACCCACCCTCTGCTTCCTGCCTATGGCCAGGCCCCCCTTCTTTACTCCATTCATCCAGCCCCACAGAGGCCTCTACCCCACTGAGGCTTTCCCCTTCCTTCCAGCTCCTGAAGCAAGTGGGTCTGTTTGAGGTTCTGCTAAGGTTGCTGCCCCTGAGCATCAACAGTGTCTGATTTGGCAGCTTGAGAGCATGGGTGGGTAGCACTTTGGAAGCTGAGGAGGGAGAACTGACATTTATTGGGGACCTTCTCTATGCCAGCTGAGTTTCATATGTTGTCTCAGTTCTCACACCAGCCTTGTGATGGAATCGTTATGATTTCCTTTCTATAGCCATGAGAGTCGGTGGAGGTGCTGGAGCCCAAGGGCTCATTCAGCCCTCGGTGGAAGCCCCTGATCTGCCCTTCCCTGAGTGCCCTGTTCCCTTTGCTTTCCACACTACCTGTCCTGGAGGTGGCAGTGATCCAGTGCTTTATGCAAAGTCCTGACAGCAGGGGAAGGAGAACTGGGCTGTCAGATAAGAAAACCACCCCTGTGATTGGATATTGATACTTTACAGCTCTTCTGTGAAGTGGGCAGAGCCGGACAAATGTCCCCATTGGAGGGATGAAGATTGAGGCCTGGAGACAGGAGTGGCTGCAGAGACCACCCAGTGGTGAGTGCTGAAGCTGGCCCCCTGCCCTCCCCCTTCCTCTCCTGCCTCCCTCTGTGTCTCTCTTTGGAGATGATGGAGGAAAATAAAGAAAGGGAGCCAGACAGTTGTGCCAACAGAACTCCTCCGTTGAGTGTCTAATTACTTACCATCATGCATGCTCTCTCTCTTGCTAAACATTTATTAATGTGTTAGGATTTCCATTAGCGCATTATTTGAACTAAAATCATTTGCATATGGCTGGGAAAAAGAGAGGAGAGAGAGAAAACAGCCCTAGCCACCCAACAGGCGTCAATCACAGTGACAGATCAGATGGTCGATGGCTAGAGGCAGGGGGTGGGGGGCCCACCCTGAGACTCCAGCATGCATCTTCTCAGCCGAATAACACAAAAACCAGGGTGTGCCGTGCCAGGTTCTGCTGCCGCGGGGAAGCACAAGGAAGCTGTGGAGGTCTGAGACAGTAGCTTCCTTTAAATCAAATGCTTACTGGGTACCAGACACATTGCTAAGCACTCTCCATGCGTCGTCTTCCTCAATCCTCAACAGCCTCCAAGAATGCCCATTAACGCAGATGATGAAACTGAGGTTCAGCAACATTCTCTCCTTTATTCAACAAATACTTACTGAGCCAAGATGCAATTCACACCCAGGCACAGCCTTTGCACCTAAGCATTATGTTCTGCATCTCTCCTGTCTCAGCCTAGACAAGGTCTTGACCAGGCCCATTCTTTCTCCAAGGCTCAGTTTCCCCATGTATGCAGAAGGGCCTCCTCCAGCTCTGACTTTGAGGTTGAGCCTCAAGTCTCCATCTGATGAGCCTGATGACCCTTCACATGCTACAACAAGGAAGGCACTGTAGGGATGTTGAGATGCCCATTTCACTAAAAGGCCACTGAGGCCCAGACAGAGGCACAGCTGCTGGAGGCTGCACAGCTTGGAAGTGGTTCAGGCTGTGGCTTGATCTTCCAAGTCCCCAGTGCTACCCATGTTCCTAGAAGGAAGAAATAAGGAAAGGGGGGGGGGGGGTTTGCACAGTCCAGAAAGAGCCCTGGACCAGGCCTTAGGTGGGCCTGGCTTTAGTCTGGCCTCAACCAGCTAGGTGTCCCCATCCATCCCAGTGAGGCTGCTGAAACCAGGAGCCCCTCGTGGCTCTTGCATAGGTAGGCAGATGCCCTGTCTCCAAGGTTGATGCCTGTGGCAGACACCAAGTGACCTTCCATTTGTGCTAGCCCCACCCTCAGGGTAGGTGGGAGCCTTAGCAAAGAGGCCTGCACTGGGCATGGCTCTCTCCCTGGGTCCAGCACTTATCCCAATATTCCACCCAGACTCCAGAACATCTTCCTAGAATGAGAACCTAATCATGCTTCTCCCCTGCTTATAACCCTCCCCATTGCTAGCCAGCCAGCACCCGGATTCCTAGGCCTGCCCTCCCCTGGCCGGCCATCCACCCCAGGCCCCAGGGCGTCCATACCAGCTGGCCCTTTTCTTGCTGTGCCTTGGTTCAGTTGTCCCCCATTCTAGGCTAGGGAGCCTCCCTCCTCCCTCCTGGTCTATACCTTGCTCCTTTGGGATCTCACAGCACTGGGGCTGGGAACAGAGCCCTACATCCCATGGTTATTTGTTTTTCCTTTGTCAGCTGGACCCTAAGCCTGGGACCTCCTTGAGGGCAGGGGCTATATATGATTCATCTCAGTGTCCCTAGCACCCAGCCCTGAGCGTGGCACCTAGAAAGTGTTTGGCTAATGTTGGGGTAGGAGGGAAGTGGGGGGAGGGAGGAGGGAGGAAGTGGGACTGGAGGAGAAGAGGAAGGAAGGGGGGGAGAGTGGGTCCATCTCCTTCCTTTCTTCCTTTTGAGATTCTCAGCTCAGTCTAAGGCCTCGCTCAGCCATGGTGATGCAGCTAGGTGGGGCTAAGCCAGGGAGAGGAGGCAGAGAGGAGGAGGAGAAAGAGAAGGAAAAGGGAAGAGGAAGCTGCTGAACCAGCAGCACCTCCATGCAGAAGCTTAAGGGCTATTTGTGTGCTACCTACTAAGCCCCTAATCCTCCACGGCCAAGTCAGAGCCCTGCACCTGGGCTCCCAGGGGGCCGGGCTCAGGGAAGCTTGGAGATAGGTGCTACCATCTTCAGAGACAACTAGCCCCAGCCCTCCACCCCCATAGCTCTTCCCTAAGCCTGACTGAGGGGCCAGTGGCTCAGAAAG
Organism: Prionailurus viverrinus; assembly: GCF_022837055.1. NCBI lineage: Eukaryota > Metazoa > Chordata > Mammalia > Carnivora > Felidae > Prionailurus > Prionailurus viverrinus. The sequence continues at coordinate 53,648,059 of NC_062562.1, forward strand.
CCACCCACACTGGGGCTTGTCCCTTGGCATGCTCCCAGGCCCCTTCTGGACCAGCTGGCATAGAAGAAAGCTCAGGCTGGGGAGTTAGACAGCCAGTTCACCTCCGGCTCTGCTGAGGAATATTAACCCTCTGAGCCCATTTCCTCAGTGGTCAAAGGTTAGGGAGTGAGACCTCCTCATGGGGGGCCAGGAGTTGTTCATCCACTCGACAAATATTTATTGAGTCCTTGCTCCAAGCTGCCAGCTCAGATGCAGCAAAGTCCAGGCCAGCCCAGCCCTGCACTCTGGAGAGAGATGGGCAATGAATCAGTAAGGAGACAAGACCACTGCTGACAGTGATAGGTACCGAGTAGAAACGAATGTGATGTGGGAGGCAGAGGGGGAGGCCTGGTGTGTAGAGTCAGGGGCCTCTCCAAGGAGTGCTTTGTAAGCGGAGACCTGAATGAGACTCTAAGAAGCTAATACTGTCAGCAACAGTCATTGATCACTTACAGGCAACAGAGTAGGAAACTGAGGCACAGGGAAGGGAGGTGGCGGGGCTGTGCCCAGGCTGCATGGCCTTAGAGCCTCAGACCAGACGTAAGGGTAGGTGTAAAGGGGCTGTACCCAGCTAAGGGATACCATGGCTCCTAAATGATAAGGTGTGAATATCTGTGACTGGACCCTGGTGGGAGAGCAGGTCACATCAAACCTGCAGATGGGTGTGGATCCCCCAAGGTTTCCTAGCTTCAGCAAACTGAGGCTGGAGAGGGGAAGTGGGACTTCTCAGGGTGACTCAGGGCCCCAGGCGAGAGTCCAGTGCCACCCCCTGCCTTCAGAGCCACCACTGCTGCCCCAGGCCTGTGTGACTCAGTCTTGTGGCTTTCCCACCAGCCCAGCACAACCCCTTTTTTTCTTTTTTTTTTTTTTTTCTTTTTTGGTCATTTATACCATGATGTAAACAACTAGCAGAACTTTCCTGAGAGCTATCTTTCATGTAGGGATGGAGGCATGGCCAGGCAGGTGATAGCCAAAGTTTGTTATGTGATCTGGGTCACTGACTCACTGACCACCCTGGACCTCAGTCTCCCCACCTGTGAAATGTAGCAGGGAGGGTCGGTGACTTCTGTTGACCTTTTTGCTCACTATGAGCCTGTTGCTCTGAACAAAGAGCGTTTTTTTGTTGTTGTTTAAAAAAAGGATTCTTTGTCATGCCTCATAGAATATAATGCAATGTCACAGTGGTGATGCCTTTAATTCCTCCCTGGCCATAGCCCTGTGACAAGGGTCATTAAACTCTGAGACTTAGAGAGGGAAGCACTGATTGAAATAACCTAGATCTATCTATTCACTCAATCCACAAATGCTGAGCACCTACTATGTGCCAGGCCCTGAGGATACATCAGTGAACAAAACAGACAGAAATCCCAGCTCCTTCCAGTGTATGGGAAGTGATTTACATTTTGCAACGTCCTGAGAACCATGCTCAGCTCTGGGAACCCTGCTGAGAGCTGGGCAGACCACACACCCCCACCCCCCACCCCTGCCTGCTCACATGACAGCCTGTGAGTTGGACAAAAAACATGTGAACAGAGCATAAATTAAAAGCTTCCAAGCTGTCACAGCGTTAGGAGGAGGTGAAGGCAAGGTGCTGAGGTCTATGGTTGAGGGCTCACCCCAGCCAGCTCTGGGCTGTGTAGGGGTCAGTCTTGACCCAGGGAGTCCGGTGCTCCTCCCTCCGTCTGGCTACCAGGGCCACGTCAGAATCAAACCCTCCACCTTGACCTCATTAACATTGGGCCTAATCACTGAACCAAGCACCTTAAACTGCAAAAGGTCACACCCCAGCAGCCCTGCCACGCCTTCCCTTGAGCTCATTCCACCAGTACACACTTCTGCAGCCCTCCATGTGCAAGCCCTGACTGCCCGCAACAGGCAGGGCTCTGGACTCTCAGGCGGGCTGGAGGGAGGGGGAGGGCTTTTCTGAGGGAACAGGTCTGGGGGTGTCAGGGGGGAAGAGACTGCACAGAAGAGAGTATAAGGGCTGGAAGTCTCAGAGACGGGGACAATTCCCTGGCCGACTCCTTCCATCGATCACGAAGTTCATGGTTCAGACTTCACCTTTCTGGACTGCTCCGAACAACAGTGTGTTGGGAGCGGGTCACGATCTGAACTTGTCCTATTTCATTTGTTTCAGTACTTATTTGTGAGCCCTGCCAGCCCCACACAATGGTACTTCCTGTGGGCATCGTCCTTCTCATGTTCATCAGAACTGAGCACTGTGTGTGGAGCGCAGCAGGTGCTCCATACACGTTTGTGGTTGGAGGCTGGTCATCAAGCACCGGTGTGCTGGGCACTGCCATGTGCCCCACTTCATTTCTCGGGGGGCATCACTGTGCCCCTTTCACTGATGGGGGGAGCCTGTCAGTGCAGAGCCATTTGCCCCCAGAACCTGCTTTTGTGGAGTGACCTGCCACACAGCTTCCAAGGCCCACTGTCCCAGCCCAGCCGACACAGACGTCCCCAGATGTGCCCTGTGTGTTGCAGTGTCCAACCAGTTCTTTTTCTAGGCTCAGCCTCACCTTCACACTGGACCCAAGCCTGCCTTGCTCACGGCAGTGATCTGGTGCCTAGCATGTCACCTGGCACACAGCTGCCTCCTGGATGCAAGGCCTTGCTTCGGGAGCCTTAGAGCTCTGTCCCCTTTCTGCTCCAATCACCCCCTGCCTGGTCCCCTCCTCTATCCTCACTCCCTCCAATACATCTTTGGGGCATTTGAGCCACATTTCTGCCCCTTATGATCTGCCCAAGCCACTGCCCAATGCTATTTGGATAAAACCAGGTTTCTCAGTTTGGTATCAAGACCCACCAGAGCTGGCTTCATAGCCCATGTGCGGCCTCACCCCCGACAGGCCTCAGGCCTCTGTCAGCCCTTGTCTTTAGTCTCCCCTGTCTTCCCTGCTTGGCAACCTAACAAAATACTCCCCTCCCTCAAAGACCCAAACTTCACCTTCCCAGACACCTCCCTGTTATAAGCAGTCTCTCCTCCCTTGGCCTCATGGAAACCCCTCCCTGGACCTGGATCTGTTCAGGGTCCTCCTCAGCACATAACCTCCTCCTTTCTGGATTTTTATATCCCCAGTGGCCTGCACATGAATGTTTAATGAACGAGTGAGTGAGTGAATTCCAGTTCAAGTACCTATTGAGCTCCGGGTCTATGCCAGGCTATGGTCTGGCACGGAGAGTGCCAAAGCTGGCAGGACGTGGCCCCTGCCCTCATGGAGCTCATAACTTGGTGAGATGGACTAGTGTTAGGGACTAAGCCAGGAGGTGATAGGTGGGGAAGAAATAGATAAGAGGCTGAGAGACTGAGAGGAGAACCAGAGAGCTCATGGTCCAGTGGGGAGGAAGACAAAGTCCTCTGGCATGAAGTGAGGGGGACGTGGGCATGGAGCCAGAGGTCCCAATGCCAGGCCAAGGCCAACATACTGAGATGGGCAGAGATTCCTGGGGACCGGAAGAGTTGGGGTTGGGCCTCCTGCCCTTTCCCAGGGTCCCCAGTACCTCCCCTCTCTGGCCCCAGGCTTCTGCCTAGAGTCACCTTGGCCCCTCTTGGAAGCCAATTAGGCCCCCAGTTGCAGTAGTGGGGATTAGTATGATTAATAATGCCCCCAATCTTCCAGGTGCTGATTCAGCTAGGAGCTTAGGGAGGGGAGGTCACTTTATAAGGGCCTGGGGGGCGGGGTTAGAGCCCAGAGTCGTCCAGCCGGAGCCCGGGGTGGCCAAGCTCAGGCCTCAGCAGCACTCTTGGGTCTGAGCCGCCCCCGGGGCAGCCACCAGGACCACAGCCATGAACGGGACGGAGGGCCCGAACTTCTACGTGCCCTTCTCCAACAAAACGGGTGTGGTACGCAGCCCCTTTGAGTACCCACAGTACTACCTGGCTGAGCCATGGCAGTTCTCCATGCTGGCCGCCTACATGTTCCTGCTCATCGTGCTTGGCTTCCCCATCAACTTCCTCACGCTCTACGTCACGGTCCAGCACAAGAAGCTGCGCACGCCTCTCAACTACATCCTGCTCAACCTGGCCGTGGCCAACCTCTTCATGGTCTTCGGTGGCTTCACCACCACCCTCTACACCTCTCTGCATGGATACTTTGTCTTTGGGCCCACAGGATGCAATTTGGAGGGCTTCTTTGCTACACTGGGCGGTAAGAACTGGTGTATGGGTGGCTGGCTGGGGGAGTCAGGAGTCAGCGGTGGGGAGGGTGTGGAGGGATCTGGAGAGAACTCCATATTTGGGGATGGTGGTTAAGAGGCCTCTCCCCTCTACATTCATCAGCGCTCTCCACTTAATCAACAAACACTGTCAGTAATGATAAGCTAGGCTGCCATTTATTGAGGGCAGGCATTGGACACTGTTTATCTCACATAGGGTGGTGCCATTGTCTTGCTTTGCATCAGGGAAACTGAGGATGAAAGAGTCAAGGGCCTTGCTGGGGCCACATTGTGGTGAGGATAGAGCTGAGTTTCCAGCCCACATTTCTTTTTTTCTTAAAAAAAAAATTTTTTTTTAACATTTATTTATTGTCAAGAGACAGAGCATGAGCAGGGAGGAGCAGAGAGAGAGGGAGACACAGAATCCGAAGCAGGCTCCAGGCTCTGAGCTGTCAGCACAGAGCCCGACACAGGGCTCAAACTCACGAACTGTGAGATCATGACCTGAGCTGAAGTCGGACGCTTAATCGACTGAGCCACCCAGGTGCCCCTCCAGCCCACATTTCTGTGGCTCCTCAGGCCATGTTCTATTTCCCTCGGAGAAGCTGTGACTTGTCAGACCCATGTTGGGCACTGGGAATAGCACGTTGAGGACGTCTCTGTGCTCAGGGCTTTCAGCCCCGGGGTGGCACACAGATCATTAGTCCTCCAGCCACTGGACTTTGCCTGTGCTAAACAATGGGCTCAGTCTCTCCCCACCAGCATCTATCCAACCTTGCAGAGAAGGGTCCGCCTGTGTGTGGCAGCACTATATCACTCCTACCTCGTGGCCTGAGACTGGGTGATCCTTGGTCATTGAAGGTCACAAGCACCCAGTGGTGGCCAGAGATTCCCCAGTCATGGGGCTGAGACAGTGTCCTGGACATGTGAAAGAGAGAGAAGACAAGGAGGCAGAACAGTCCTTGTGGCTGGTGCTGGGCTCTCCCAGCCACCCTGGTTCTCTCTTGCTTGCCTGAGAGGCCATGTGTCCTCAGAGAAGGGGGGCACTTCTGGATCTGAGCCAGGAGACCCAGGTCCTTGTCACTGCCCTGCCACATCCCTGAATGTGCCTCTTCCCTCCTCCATGCCTTGCTGTTCTCATCTACTAAACAGGATCTGTTATCTCTGCAGCAGCCCCATCAGTTTTCTAGTCAAAGAAACTATTTGATTGCACTTTTCAAAGCTACAGATCTCCACACAGGTCTAGCACCTCCCTATGGAAGGGGTTTCTTGGAAGGGGATAATCCCCCCACACACAATAAGGCTGGAGGTGGGCTGAGGAGTCTCAGGCTAGAAGGCAGGGGTGAGATGGAGGCCACATGCAGGCAGGCCCTTCTCTGCCGGGCTGGCGTCAGTTTACAATCATTATCCTGGAGTAATACTTAGTAGTGTTCTGTTTCTCTCTTAGAAATGTCCCGGTTTGGTTGACCAATTCTATGGCTACCCTCCTGAATGAGATTCTGGGGTGATGTGCAGGGTGGTTGTCTGAATTCCACCATTCTTTCCTGCTGCTTCTTCTGGGCAAAACATTGCCCAGCTTTCTGGCTCCCAGGTGGAGACCCACTGGCCCAGGTTATTTCATTCCCCACAGGGGAGAGGCTGCTGCACAAGAGGGAGAGCAGGAATTCTAGCTCCAACAGGCACTCTGCCTGTCACCCCATGAAGGCGCACATTCTTCTGCAAAAACTTCCTACGGGGCTGCTAGTCTAATCATGACCCTGGAATCTGATTTCCTGTCCTTCATGAACCCAGAGCTCCACTAACTCCTCTTCCTGGGGGGTACCCAGTTCACTCTCTTCTCAGCATAGTGCCTTTCTGCCTCACAGCCCCTTGGCTCCTCTTCTCAGAATCGAAGTCCTCTCTTTCCCAAGTCCTGGCTCCAACTGTGCCCTAGGTGGCCTTCCTGCCTGCCCTCTCCCATCCAGGAGGAGCGCTCCCTCTTTGGACAGTGGGGTCCAGGCAGGTGATGTGTTGACTGATAGCTGACTGCCTTGCAGGTGAAATTGCCCTGTGGTCGTTGGTGGTCCTGGCCATTGAGCGGTACGTGGTGGTGTGTAAGCCCATGAGCAACTTCCGCTTTGGGGAGAACCATGCCATAATGGGCGTCGCCTTCACCTGGGTCATGGCACTGGCCTGCGCTGCACCCCCCCTCGTTGGTTGGTCCAGGTAATGGCACTAAGCAGAAGGGAAGGGTCCCTGGGGTAGGGGTTCTTTATAGGGTCCCCGGCCAGGACTCAAACCTGGGGCTGTCTTGTTCTGGGCACCGAGCTTATATGCTCCCCACCCCAAACACCCACCCTGGCAGCTCTCCCAGGGTTGGGGTTTAGGGTAGGGGAAGAGAGAATCAGACCCTAATGTTGCTCCGGGGGCTAGTGCCACCTCCTGGGCCCCATGTCAAGGAGAATCCAAGATGCCCCAACCCTTAACCTTGGCTGTGCCCCTAATCCTCAACTAAGCCAGGGCCAGATTCCAATCCTCTTTGCCCCATAGGCAGCTCCCTCTGACCTTGGGCCTCAGTACCTGGGGAGGCCAAGCCTACCTAGTGCAGGTGGTGACACTATAGCCCATGGGAACTGTGTGTTCTGTCCAGCTTCTAGTCCATCATCTCCAAATGGGGCTCAGATGAGAGATGGGAGGACAGTGGTTTGGGAAACTGGACGGATGACCCTGGACGGGTGTGGGTTCCTGGAGGCCTCGTGTCCCTCTGCTTCTAGGAAATTCCCAATCTTTCTTCCCTTCCCTCCTCTCTCAGCTTCCTGGGGGTCATTTTTTTTTTTTTTTTTTGGTCCCTTGTTGAATCTGAGCCCATCACCTCCAGCTTCTTTCCCTGTTTTCTCCAGTCTTGCCCAGTCCCATCCCCACAGGCACAGCCAATAGACACTCCATTGTCACCATCCTCTGAAATCACAGAAACATCCTAATCATCTGTCCCTGGGACCTCTTGTCTCTAGAAACTGTGCAAAGATCCCTTAGTTAGTCTGTGTGCCCGTCTTTGGCCTAGAAAATACTCTTACCCTGTTAGCAAGACTCTAGTTTGTACAAACTGCCTCAAATACAGAGCTCGGGGGCTTTTCCTGTCTCCCCACCAACCTCTGCCTTGCACAGCCTGAGCCTCCAGCCACTGGAAGCAGCCGGTGTGGTGAGGAAACACAGCGCTGGTCTGCGGTGTCCAGGCCCTGCTAGGCAAGAGACTGGGCTGTCTCATGATTAGCATGGCTGTTTTCACAAGGGCATTTGAATCCCTCATCTCCGTTGATTTGATCCTCACAGTCATGCAGCCATGCAGATATTTTATTATGCCTCTTTTAAAGAGAGGGAAAGCAGGGCCCAGAGCAAGCCCAGCCACACAGCAGGTGTGTTGGCGTCCTGTTCCTCAAGTCCCTCACATGTGGGTCTCCCCTATGCCCTCTCTTGCCCCGTCCCCCTCTGGTGGTCAGGTACATCCCTGAAGGCATGCAGTGTTCATGCGGGATCGACTACTACACACTCAAGCCGGAGGTCAACAACGAGTCCTTTGTCATCTACATGTTCGTGGTCCACTTCACCATCCCCATGATCGTTATCTTCTTCTGCTATGGGCAGCTTGTCTTCACAGTCAAGGAGGTATGGACCTGTGCTGGGTGCTGGGGACACATGCATTGGTTGGGTTGACCCTGGCCTCTGTCCCAAAGGAGCTGCAGTCTGGACAGCAGACCCTGTGTCCTTACAGGCGGCAGCCCAGCAGCAGGAGTCAGCCACCACCCAGAAGGCTGAGAAGGAGGTCACTCGCATGGTCATCATCATGGTCATTGCTTTCCTGATCTGTTGGGTGCCCTACGCCAGTGTGGCATTCTACATCTTCACCCACCAGGGCTCCAACTTTGGCCCCATCTTGATGACACTCCCGGCGTTCTTCGCCAAGTCCTCTGCCATCTACAACCCTGTCATCTACATCATGATGAACAAGCAGGTGCCTGCTGGTGGGGTGGAAGGGTCCAGGGGCCCCAGGCTGCAGGCATTGCCTACAGAGGACAAACCATGTCCTTGGCTGGGCCTCAGTCATTTCACCTGGAAAACTAGGCAGGGAAACTGGTATCCCCCAGAGCATCAGAGTCATCTAGGAGAAATACAGATTCCTGCTGAATCAGAAGCTCAGGGTGAGCCCAGGAACCTGCATTTCTAACAAGCCCACCAGGTGACTCTCATACTGGCTCAAGTATGAGAAGTGCCCGTCCAGATGGTTCTGGAGGCCCACTTTAAAAGTCAAATGGTCTAAGTCCCAAGCCTGGGAATGGGATGGTGCCAGTCTCTACAAAGCTGAACAAGGAGCTAAAGTCTTATTCCAAGGGAGGAAGGGATAAAGCAGTTCTTTAACACCAACCAGTGACTTCTCTGAAGAATCCATGAACCTGTGGGGGAAAACATAGTCTCTAGAGTTAGGCATATTGGTTTCAAATCCCAGTTCTTCTTTTCTAGCTGATTGACACTTGGGAAGTCACTTCCCTTCTCTGGGCTTCAGTGTCTGTGTTCCTAGAGAGGGCAAAATCCCAAACTTGAGGGCTATATAAGGTACTTACAGATAGCCCTTGGCACACAGAGGGCATCAGGGAATGTCAGTAGCAGAGCCCTCTTGGGTTTGGTCCCTGGCATCTCTGGGGTGGGGCCACATGCGCTTACTAAATTCCCTCCAGGAAGCCAGATTTGAGAGGGGAGTAGAGGCTGTGAGAGCCAGAAGAAGGGAAGGGGTTGGAGGTAAATCTCGCCAACCACTCCAGTTTGCTACACACACTTTCGGTGGACCCTGATTCTGACTCACGCTCTTTGCCTTCCAGTTCCGGAACTGCATGCTCACTACCCTCTGCTGTGGCAAGAACCCACTGGGTGATGACGAGGCCTCCACCACCGCCTCCAAGACGGAGACCAGCCAGGTGGCACCGGCCTAAGCCCTGCCAAGGACTCTATGGTCAACTGTAGGAGTCTCCCATTCCCTATGCCTACCCCCAGCCACAGCTGCCCCACCAGGAGCCAGGTCTGTTGGAACCAGGTTGCGCAGACTCCTTGAGTTAAAAAAAAAAAAAAAAAAAAAAAAAAGAATAACGAGAGAAAAATGAGGCTCCCCACTCGACAAGTATGGCCCGATCTGGAGTCCTGAGTTCCCAGGGGCTGGTGGGATCTCTGCCCCTTCTCTCCCCAACTCATGTCTCAGGAACACAAGAACTCTTGCTCCCTGGAAAAGTGTCCCAGCTTAGGGATAAGTGTATAGCACAGAGTGGGGCACACAGTAGGTGCTTAATAAATGTTAGATGGGTGAAGGAAGGAACGAATGGGGGAATGAATGAAGGAATGAATGGGCAGGGAGAGCATATCTACCCTCTCAAAACCACCTTAGCTGCAGCTCACCCTCGGCTGATGTCCTTGAACAGTTTCCCTCCCTGGGCCTCACTTTCTTCCCCCAGAAAATGGAAACCCCAAATCCTTGGTCCTGCCAACGCATGGCTGCTGTGAAGATCAAATGAGATTTTGATCTCATATATGTGTGTATATGTGTGTGTGTGAGTGTGTGTAAGCACTTTGTAAATGGTAAGGAGCTGTACAGATTGTAGTTAACATTATGAATAACACCAATTAATATAATTAACTAATATGATCATCTCTTCTTGATAGTGACCATTTTGAGACTGGGCAAGGCCCTGAGCATCCAGCCTCAGCAGGTTTTTTTTAAATTTACCAGATGTCAAGACCAGACCAGGGCTGGTGGTCAGTCTGCAGAGAGGGACAATCAAGGGAATGCAGAATACAGTCATATGGACTGAAAAAACAACGTCAGGGGACTGCAGTCTGGGACCAAGGCCCAGGGTCTCACCTCTGACGTGAACTCCCAGGCCTGGTGCCTCCCCTTCCTCATGCAGCCTAGGGAGAGACAGGCCTTTCTCTCAGCTTCTGCAAACTACCTGCCCTCCTTCCCAGCCCCTAGGCCACAGCAACTCTAGGCCAGCATGGAGCTGGGCCTAGAAGCCATATGCTAGGCTAGACTCTAGGCCAGCATGGACATATGCTAGGCCAGCAACTCTAGGCCAGCATGAGCTAGAAGCCATATTCACCTGCCCACATTTAATGAAGAGCTGAGTCCCCAGTGGAACCCTTTTCTCAAAGATCTCAGAAACAAAAAGTGGGAAATTCAGATGGGCCCATCTTCCCTGGGGATGTTCACAGATCCCAGAGTTGAGCACCCTTGCTGGGTAAGCCTGTTTTTAGTAGCTCCAGTCCATTCTTCATTCTGGAAAGTCCTTGCTGCAAAGCTGATGGGAACTCTAGGGTATCAGAATTGTGCTGCTTGCATAACTGCCCCTCCTCCACGTAACCAAGACCAGAAGCTCTAATTCTTCCCAGCTCTGCCTGGAGACTAGGCAAATCGGGGCATTAAAAGCTCAGCTCCTATACTTGGTGTTAAGGGTGGTGGTTTTTGTTGCTCTCAAGCTCTTTCTCTACAGGATGGATTGAAATTGGGCAGTAATTTCCACCTGATCTCTAACCCTGGGATGCTGGGTTTGGGCAACCAGCAGGGCCCCCTGCGGGTGTGGGGTGGAGGGAGCAGGCCCGGGAATGAGAAAAGCCCCAACTTTGGAGTCACAGAAACCCAGGTGACCTTTGAAACTGCAAGCAAGTTTGGCCATCTCTCTGAGTCTCCTTATCAGCAAAAAGGAATCTGAACCTGGCTTGAGGGGACCGAAAACTTCGCGTGGCCAGCCTGCTTCCTGGTACACTGTAGCCAGTGGGAGACTTCTGACATTACTGGGCCTCAGCTCAGAGCTGGCCTTACCAAGAACACCATCTGCAAGGGGAACAAGGATGGAGACATAGTCTCAAGAGTTACCCTCAACCTTCAAGGTGGGAAAGGGTGGCTGGAGCCTGAGATGGAAGTTCCCCAGTGCCATGGTGGGGGCTGAAGCAGGTAATAGCTGGGATCTCTACTCTTGCCCCTCTAGGTGATATACTCTGCCTCCGTAGGTGGTGCCAGTGAGGGTTTCTTTGGCTGCAAGTGGCAGGAAATCTAACTCAACAGGGCTGAAACAGAAAGGAGAAATTGTTGGCTCCCCAAAACAAAAAAACCCAGGGCTTCAGGCACGGCTAGATGCAGGTGCTCAGATGTTATCAGACTTCTGTATCTCCCCTCTGGTTATAGTTTTCTCTGTTGGCTTTGGAAAGGGCTACCAGCAGTCCCAAGCTCAGCTAGCCTTGCAGAAAGTAAGCTGTTTTTCCTGACAGTTCCAGCAAAGGTCCTGGGTAGGGCTCTCACTGGCCAGGTCTGGGTCACCTGATCACTCCTAATCCTGTCACCAGGTTAAAATGGGGATTCATCCTCTGATAGGCCCGGCTTGAGTCACCTCATTGTCCCTAAACCTATCACCAGGCTGGGATGGGGATGTAGCCTCTCTTTGGCCAGGGCTGGGTCACCTGATCACTCAGACCAAGGTAGGGTTAACCCTAGATAAACCAAATGGTCTGAGTGAGGGTGGGGACTGGAAGGAGCCCAAAAGATTCCTGGGGTTGCGGGGGGGGGAGTGTCGTTACCAAAAGGAAGAGGCCCAGAGACAGGGTGGGCAGAACTAACGGTGGCCCAGAGGGGCTGGCCTCTGTCTAAGTAGGTGATGTCCAGCTACACCAGGCTTCCCTCCCACACTGGGGACCCAGGGGAGAAGATTCCCATGGTGGGTCCCGCACATCTCACTCTCCATTTCTGATGTGTTGGGCCAGGCATGGCCATGGGAGAGACATGCTTGCTTTGCAGGCAGCCCTCTTTCCTCACTGCCCCACCTCAGTCCACTTATTCTGAGGAGTGGTATCCTTGTTTTAGCTACATATTCAGAGGAAAAAATTAACTCTCTAGCCAGAAGTCTCTGTTTTTTCATGGTAGAAGGGAAAACCTCTTTCCCTCCTTAATTTATAACCGATTTGACAGGCACTTGGGGACATTTGCCAATAAAGGCAAGGCAGTGCTGACTTAGGTTTGGTTGAGGGTGTTACCCACCTCATCTCCAGGCTCCAGGTAGCCAGCAGGTTTATGGAACACCTCTTATATACAATCACATCTACAGTCAGCCTGATCTTAGGAAGCTGACCCCAGGCCAGGATGAGCTGGGGACTCAGAGATGGGTTGCAGGTAGCAAGTCTCTGGGCTGTGGCCTGGCCAGCCACAGGGACACAGAGCTCTCTCACCCCTGATCTTACCTCTGGGAGAAGAGAGTATGAACTAAGCCTCCCACCCCCAGAGACAGCAAAGCCTGATGGCAATCTGCCCATGTCCCCCAGTAGACACATGCACCCCTGACGTCCCAGGGTGGCCCCAGAGAGACAGTGCATGCCCTTCTCAGCCCTGCAACCTCACACCATGTTCCTGAACCTCACTAGGTCTCAGGCCTCTGAGCTTGAAAGAGGAGACTCATCTCAGTTGGTAGAATTGTCCACAGACTAATGAGATTGTTGCTATAAAAATTGCAGTGCACGGTAAACACTCAATAAATATGAGTTTCCTTCCCAAAAATGTGAATCAAGTTCAAAGGAGCAGCCCCTGGAGTGGTAGGAGATAGAGCCCCTGGTGTGAGAGTCAAGAAATTAAAGTAGCAAAGGGGCCTCAGGAAAGGGGGAAGCAAGTGCTAACTGCCCCCAATATTTATTCCCTTTCTTCCTTTTAATAATATCACATCAAGTTCTAGCTGGGCACCTAGCTACCCAGTGCAGGACTGCACCTCCCAGTTTCCTTTGCATCTGCAGTGGCATGACATTAAGGTCTGGCCAGTGAAGTATAATCAGAAGTAGTATATGAAGTTTTGAGTTGTGCATTTCAGAGAATGGAGGCATCCTTCACTTCTCTTCTTTCCTGTTTGATGGCTGGAATGTGGTTGTGATGACCAGAGCTGCAGCAGCTATATTGTATCATGAGGTGCAGTCCGTGGGCAGAGAACAGCACAGCATCAGGCGAGAAGGAGACTGCAGGTCCTCTATGCTGCCTTCCTGTCCTGCACAACTTGCACTTGAAGAGTCTCATGAGAGAATGACTTCATGGTTTCTTGTTTAAGCCACTGTTATTTTGGAATTATAGCTGGTTTCTTCACTAACACAGAGGGCTTCCATGTTGCAGCCTAGGGTCCGGACTCAGGAAGATTTAGTACAGGTCCTTTCTGAACTTTAGTGTCTTTAGTGTATTAATAAGATAGCGAATATAAAATATGTACATGGACGTAGAACGTGGCAGCTATTACCATATCTACCCTGCCCTCTATGCATTTGTTGACTAATGTCACAAATGTCCTGATGCTACAGGGGCTAGAGTTACACAAAACAAGACACCCTATCACTGCTTCAAAAAGTTTAGAATGTAATCTTCAGACCTATGAGAAAGTTCACATGTAGGACGCCCCCATTCAATGTTCAAAGATGGTAAAACAGTTGTCAGCAGAAATTTAAATTCCCTACAGACCTCAATAAGCGTCAAATAAGTACACCAAGCAGCCCGCCCTCTCTCCAGCATCTGATGCTCACAGTTATCATTTCCCTGTAAAAAGGCAATGCTCTAGAAGAATTTTTAGATCTGCAGTGCATTTTAGAACTTATTCCCCTCCAAATGCAAAACTCTATCCTGGCACAGCCTGGGAGCAGGGTTTCACATGAAGCTCATGGGAATGTTTGTATCTCCAAGTTTTTCTCTATTTCTCAATTCTTGGAAATTTCCCACAATGTGATCAAAATTGCTGCCCCTGTGTGTGCCAGCACCATGTGCCTCTTTGCCTCAGCTCGCCTCCTGCTCTAATGTGGTTCCTGCAGATGGTTCTCAGGTCTCCCTTCATTCAGCCAGGCTGGGCTCTGGCACTGGGGTTCCACAGCAATGGGTGCTGAGCCCCTACTGTGTGCCAGGCACTGTGCTATGCACCAGGGATACCACCAGAACAAGTCGAACACAGCCCTGCCTACCCCCAGGGCCCTTCAGAGCTCAGGGGCTAGTGTGGACGAGTGGGAACTTAGGGTGCTGGAGGTCCCAGGGGCTGCTGGAGCCAGAGGAGAGGACCCTAACCTCCTAATGGGTCAGCGAGGGCTTTTCTGAGCTACACTGAGGCCAAAACAATGAGTGGGAAACAGTCCAGAGAAGGTAGGTGGGGGTAAAGAAGGGCCTTCTAGGCAGTGGATCAGTTAGCTTATGCTGCACGACAAACAACCCCAAACCTCATGGTTTAAAACAACACACCATTGTTGTTTGTGACTGTGAGTCAGCCAGGTGGTTCTGCTGATCTGGACTCAACTTGGTTGATCTCTGCAGATATCTAAAGCATCCATGGTCAACTGGAGGTTTGGCTGTTTGACCAGCTGTGGGCTGGGTGGTAGGGGTGACTGAGCTGCGAACCTCTGAGCTCCAGTGGGCTAGCCAGGATTGGGACTGCCATGGCATCACTTCCACCATATCCTGTTGGTCAAAGCAAGTCACAAGGTCAGCTCATATTTAAAGAGTGTGAGAGGAGGGGCGCCTGGGTGGCGCAGTCGGTTAAGCGTCCGACTTCAGCCAGGTCACGATCTCGCGGTCCCGGAGTTTGAGCCCCGCGTCAGGCTCTGGGCTGATGGCTCAGAGCCTGGAGCCTGTTTCCGATTCTGTGTCTCCCTCTCTCTCTGCCCCTCCCCCATTCATGCTCTGTCTCTCTCTGTCCCAAAAATAAATAAACGTTGAAAAAAAAAATTTTTTTTTAAATAAAAAAAAATAAAAAAAAATAAAGAGTGTGAGAGGAGCTGCAAAGTTGCATGCAAATGGACATGGATATGGGCACGGGTGAGAAATTGGGGACATTTATGCATCCATCTAACACACACACAAAGAAAACACAGAAGAAAGCCCAGCTCTCAACATCTAGCTCATTCCAAGAGTCACAGAGGTTGGACTGTGGGCCTCTAGGGAGAAAGGGGCTCCATAAGCAGGACAAAAGAGGTCAAGCCTCCACACATAGACAGTAGGGAGCTATGAAGGGTGCTAGGCAGGAGAGGAGTGATCTCTGATTTCACTTTAGAACACTTTGATGGCCATCACCTCTCTCAATCCAGACTCTGGTGCTGGAGAGTCCCTGGAAAAATCCCAACAATAAAGGAAGGAAGGAAGGAAGGAAGAATGGGAAGTTTGTTTTAAACCTGTCCCTCCAACTCCTACACCCTCCTCAGAGGTAACCAATGCTATTACCTTGGTGTGAATCCTTTCAGACCTTCTTCTATGCCTTCACTTGCATGCACATCACACCACATATACTTGCACAGACACAAATTCTTTCTTCTCAGAAAGGGAGCGCATATTCCACGGACACATTGTGGTTCATTTTCATTCGCTCATTCATCTATTTATTTATGTATTTTCTTCTTTCCTTCTGTCTCTATGCCCAATATGGAGCTCAGACTCACAACCCCGAGATCACAAGTTGCATATGCTCCACTGACTGAGCCAGTCAGGAGCCCCTCTGGTTCGTTCATTTTCACTGCTCTATACTACTCCACCATGTGACTAGACCACAGTTTATTTGTCTGCTTTTCTTTTGGTGGGTAGTTAGGTTGTTTTGAATTTTTGCTGGGATTGCAGCGAGGATCTTTATTGGTGTAAGGGTTTCTCTCAGATTTATACCCACAGTGCCATGGGGGGGTGTGAATCTATCTTTAGTTATGTTCGATGTCACTGCATTGCTTTCTAGAGTGGCTACCAGCTTACCCTCCAGTGGCTATGTGTTTCTTCATGTGCTGGACACTCAGAATCTATAGATCTAATTTAAATATCTGTCATTCTACCAGGTGTGCAATAACCACCTCATCCTTGTTTTAATTCACCTCATCATTTCAAATGGCTGCAGAGTTTTCTGCAGAAGGGAGTAGTTCAGTCAAGCCTCCAGTGATTCATGTGGAAGTTCTCTTTTTTTTTTTTTCTTTTCTAAATAATGTAGCAATTGTTTCTTTTCTGACTACTGCACTTCTAGGACAGAGAAGTGCAATTGCTGAGTTCAAGGGAATACCTTTCCAAAGCAGACTGCACCCCAATTTACACCCTTAGCAGAGGCACTGAGGGCCAGGCTCCCTGCATCCTTGCCTACGCTGTCTTCAATTTTAGTCAATTTGATGGGGAGCTAGTATCTCATCATTGTTTCAATTTGAATTTTCCTGAATGCCAAGGAGGTCGAGAATATTTTCTTGGGTTTATTATCAGCCTTTCCGGTGAATTGCCTATTCATATTCTTTGTCCATTTTATCAATGGTTATCCTTATTTGTGGAGACTTGCTAGGCAATTTTATTTAAAAATTGCTCATTCATCCCTTAAAAATTCTTTCTTATAAAACAAAACAAAATAAAACAAAACAAAAGGAGGCCACAGGTTGATTTGGGGGTGTCAGCTAGAGGCAAACCCCACCAGTGGGCCTCCAACTTCTTGAGAAACCAAGGCCAGCAGTGGCCTGGGAACAGGAGCAGCCCTGGGGCAGGTGGGATCGGAGGCCTCAGTGGTCACCTCCCCAACCCAGGTGTGCCCAGTTCCCCATCAGCATCTCCAGGCCCCGTGGAGTCAGAGGGTGCAGGAGGGATCAAGCATCTGAACACCCATCATTTTGCCATGGGACCTGAGACGCAGAGAAGTCAACTGACTCATATGAAGTCACCCAGGAGTGGGTGGCTCAGCTGGGGTGTCGGCACACAGGCAGGGTTGCAATGCCCCATCCCAGCCCTCCTGCCCCAATCAGCAGCTCAGAGCCTCCCAGCCCAATCAGGGGCTAATTGGAGTGGTGGGGCCAGGCTGTGGATATATAAGAGGAGTGGGCAGGCCTGGCAGCCTCATGCCTGGGGAGGGGGTCAACTACCTGCATCTGTGTCTGCATCTACCCGTGCAATGGCTCCTGGGAGCATTGCCTCCAGTGACACCTCCACCTCTTCAGCATCCTTGACCTCCGCAGTGGGGTCATCTGGGCTGTCTGAGTCTGAAAAGCCAGGTAGGCAAAGGGAGGTGGGGTCCTCGTGAGCTGGTTCCCTGCATGTTCTGGACCCTCCTCTGTCATCCAGCCTCCGCTCCTGGCCCTGGCACCCATCCTGGAAGCCGTTTGAATTTTCACCTGCTCATTTGGCAGAAGAGCTGATGCCAGAGGTAGCAGGGCCAGGTACAGCCTGGGGGCTGAGGCTGGCCCAACTCCAGGAAAGCGGGCAGAGCGGGGCCTCTCCAGCTGGAGCCCATTTTCTTTTGGTGGGGAGGGTGGGTGGCCAGCCACAGCTGCAGGGCAGCTAGTTGGAGGGACATTACATTTGATGCAGAGCCGGGCCTTGAATTCAGGGCTGCATCCCAAGTTTCAATCAACAAACAATGCCTAAATGTTTCTCTGGATATAGATAGGTTCATTCCCTCCAGGAGCTCCCAGTCTGATGAGCTAGACTGCCTCACTGATGAGATCCCATTTGATAATCGGGCATGCGCCTTAATGTCAGGAATACGGAGGGCTCTAGGAACCCAGAGCAGTTGCCGACCCACTCTGGGAGATCAAGGAAGGCTCTCTGGAGGAGGCGACCCCTGAAAGAGGGTTAAACCTCATCCAGGACAAGAGGGTGAAGCAGGGGAAGCATTCTGAGGATGAGTAAATACTCCTTCAGAGGAAAAGTTAGAGGGTGGGCTCCAGGTGCCTTGGAGCACACGGCAGAGTTGCTCATCCTGGCTTGGAAAGTCAGGGCAGTATATAAATCATGGTGCTGTGTGGGCCTTAAAGCGAGAACTACCTGATGACCATGGGGGACAAAGGCCAACCAGGCAGGGGGAAGAGCATGGGCAGAGGCCCAGAGGTGAGGGGACTGGGGGAACATCCAGTTATTCACAAGCCCTGCTCTGGCCAGGGGCAGAGTGGCATCACAGGAAGGGGTAGCCTCCTAGGCCTCAGCCAGGGCCTTGGACCCTTACACTGAGGGCCAGCAGGAAGTGAGGGATATGAGAAGAAGGCTGAGACCCTCGGGGTGGGGTGGCGGAGAGAGAATCCCACAAGGAAGGGGTGGAGTGGTGTGGTGGGGAAGGGTACGGAGGTCCAGGAGGTCGTCCAGGTTCTTGCTTGGGTGTCTGGGTAGGTGTGGTGGTGTCATTCCTGGGGAGAGAAGATGGAGGACAAGTTTGGGGAAAAGCTATGACTTCTGGTCCTCCCAGGATGTAGCAGGCATTGAATGATGCGTAATAAGGAATTGAATTCAGCCGCAGGGACTGGGGACAGAGGAGACTTGGGGTGGCTCCCTGGGATAGGGCCTGGTTTGGGGAAGTTGAGGAAGGGTTAGAACACTTCCCACAGGCCAGGCTGGAGGACACTGTAGCTGGGAGGGTACAGATTCCCTAGGGGCTCTATGCCCACTACACAGATGGGAAGACTGAAGCGAGGAGAAGAGAGTGAAACTCCCAAGGTCCTGCAGGTGGCTGACCAGGGACTCCACCCATTCACAAACTTTGGCCCCAAAATGAATATTCCCAGACACTGGGCTCTTCGTGGCCAGGAGACAGCAATGGTTGAATTGGATTAGGTCTCTACGTTTGCTTGACATCTAGAGTCTCTGGCTGTGTTGTTTGTTTGTTTTTTTTCTACTTCGATATGTGTTGGGGGGAAAATTATATATTTATGTGTATTTAACTAACTGATTCTCTTTAAAAAGTCTTTAAGTTTTGCAAATTGATCAGAAACCAACATTTCTTTATTTTTTTTAATTTAATTTATTTTTTAAATTTACATCCAAGTTAGTTAGCATATGGTGCAACAATGATTTCAGGAGTAGATTCCTTAATGACCCTTACCCATTTAGCCCATCCCCCCTCCCACAACCCTCCAGTAACCCTCTGTTTGTTCTCCATATTTAAGAGTCTCTTATGTTTTTGTCCCCCTCCCTGTTTTTATATTATTTTTGCTTTCCTTCCCTTGTGTTCATCTGTTCTGTGTCTTAAAGTCTTATGAGTGCAGTCATATGATATTTGGCGTTGTCTAATTTTGCTTAGCATAATACCCTCTAGTTCCATCCATGTAGTTGCAGATGGCAAGATTTCATTCTTTTTGATTGCCGAGTAATACTCCATTGTATATATATACCACATCTTCTTTATCCATTCATCAGTTGATGGACATTTGGGCTCTTTCCATACTTTGGCTATTGTTGATAGTGCTGCTATAAACATGGGGGTGCATGTGCCCCTTCCAAACAGCATCCCTGTATCCCTTGGATAAATGCCTAGTAGTGCAATTGCTGGGCCATAGGGTAGCTCTATTTTTAGTTTCTTCAGGAACCTCCATACTGTTTTCCAGAGTGGCTGCCCCAGTTTGCATTCCCACCAGTAGTGCAAGAGAGATCCTCCTTCTCCACATCCTCGCCAACATCTGTTGTTGCCTGAGTTGTTAATGTTAGCCATTCTGACAGGTGTGAGGTGGTATCTCATTGTGGTTTTGATTTGTATTTACCTGATGATGAGTGATGTTGAGCATTTTTTAGTATGTCAGTTGGCCATCTGGATGTCTTCTTTGGAGAAGTGTCTATTCATGTCTTTTGCCCATTTCTTCACTGGATTATTTGTTTTTTGGGTGTTGAGTTGGATAAGTTCTTTATAGATTTTGAATACTAACCCTTTATCTGATATGTTATTTGCAAATATCTTCTCCCATTCTGTCGGTTGCCTTTTAGTTTGGCTGATTGTTTCCTTCGCTGCGCTGTGCAGAAGCTTTTTCTTTTGATGAGGTCCCAATAGTTCATTTTTGCTTTTGTTTCCCTTGCCTCCAGAGACGTGTTGAGTAAGAAGTTGCTGTGGCTGAGGTCAAAGAGGTGTTTGCGGGGCGCCTGGGTGGCGCAGTCGGTTAAGCGTCCGACTTCAGCCAGGTCACGATCTCGCAGTCCGTGAGTTCGAGCCCCGCGTCAGGCTCTGGGCTGACGGCTCAGAGCCTGGAGCCTGTTTCCGATTCTGTGTCTCCCTCTCTCTCTGCCCGTCCCCTGTTCATGCTCTGTCTCTCTCTGTCCCAAAAATAAATAAACGTTGAAAAAAAAATTTTAATAAAAAAAAAAAAGAGGTGTTTGCCTGCTTTCTCCTCGAGGATTTTGATGGCTGCCTATCTTACATTTAGGTCTTTCATCCATTTTGAGTTTATTTTTGTGTCTGGTGTAAAAAAATGATCCAGGTTCATTTTTCTGCCTGTTGCTGTCCGGTTTTCCCAGCATCATTTGCTAAAGAGACTGTCTTTATTTCATTGGATATTTTTCCTGCTTAGTTGAAGATTAGTGGGCCATACACTTGTGGACCCATTTCTGGGTTATTGATTCTGTTCCATTGATCTGAGTGTCTGTTTTTGTGCCAGTACCATACTGTCATGATGATTACAGCTTTGTAATACAGCTTTAAGTCTGGGATTGTGATGCCTCCTGCTTTGGTTTTCTTTTTCAAGATTGTTTTGGCTATTCAGGATCTTTTCTGGTTCCATACAAACTTTAGGATTGTTTGTTCTAGTTCTGTGAAGAATGCTGGTGTTATTTTGGTAGGGATTGCATTAAATATGTAGATTGCTTTGGGTAGTATTGACATTTTAACAATATTTGTTATTCCTATCCAGGAGCATGGATATCTTCCTGTGTGTGTGTGTGTGTGTGTGTGTGTGTGTGTGTGTGTGTGCGCGCGCGCCTTCTTCAATTTCTTTCCTAAGCTTTCTATAGTTTTCAGCATATAGATTTTTTATCTCTTTGGTTAGATTTATTCCTAGGTATTTTATGTGTTTTTGGTGCAATTGTAAATGGGATCGATTCTTTGATTTCTCTTTCTGTTGCTTCATGGTTGGTGTATAGGAATGCAACTGATTTCTGTGCATTGATTTTGTATCCTGAAACTTTGCTGAATTCATGGATCAGTTCTAGCAGTTTTTTGGTGGAATCTTTTGGGTTTTCCATATAGAGTATAATGTCATCTGTGAAGAGTGAAAGTTTGACCTCCTCTTGGCCAATTTGGATGCCTTTTATTCCTTTGTGTTGTCTGATGGCTGAGGCTAAGACTTCCAATACTATGTTGAATAACAGTGGCAAGAGTGGACATCCCTGTCTTGTTCCTGACCCTGGGGGGAAAGCTCCCAGTTTTTCCCCATTGAAGATGATATTAGCATTGGGTCTTTCATATATGGCTTTTATGATCTTGAGATACGATCATTCTATCCCTACTTTCTTGACAGACATTCTTGAGGGTTTTTATCAAGAAAGAATGCTGTATTTTGTCAAATGCTTTCTCTGCATCTATTGAGAGGATCACGTGGTTCTTGTCCTTTCTTTTATTGATGTGATGAATCACTTTGAGTGTTTTACGGATATTGAACCAGCCCTGCATCACGGGTATAAATCCCACTTGGTCGTAGTGAATAATTTTTTTAATGTATTGTTGGATCTGGTTGGCTATATCTTGTTGAGGATTTTTGCATCCATGTTCATCAGGGAAATGGGTCTATAGTTCTCCTTTTTAGTGGGGTCTTCAGTTTGGAGTCAAGGTAATGCTGGCTTCATAGAATGAGTTTGGAATTTTTTGTTCCATTTCTATTTTTTTTGGAACAGTTTCAAGAGAATAGGTGTTCACTCTTCCTTAAATGTTTGGTAGAATTCCCTTGGGAAGCCATCTGGCCCTGGAGTCTTGTTTTTTGGGAGATTTTTGATTACTAATTCAATTTCTTTACTGGTTATGGGTCTGTTCAAATTTTCTATTTCTTCCTGTTTCAGTTTTGGTACTTATATGTTTCTGGGAATTTGTCCATTTCTTCCAGATTACCCATTTTATGGGCATATAATTGCTCATAATATTCTCTTATTGTTTGTATTTCTGCTGTGTTGGTTGTGATGTCTCTTTCATCCTTAACTTTATTTATTTGGGTTCTTTCCTTTTTCTTGTTGATAAAACTAGTTAGTGGTTTATCAATTTTGTTAATTCTTTCAAAGAACGAGCTTCTGGTTTCATTGATCTGTTCTATTGGTTGTTGTTGGGGTTTTTTTGTTTTTTTGTTTTTTTTGGTCTCGATAGCATTGATTTCTGCTCTAATCTTTATTATTTCCCATCTGCTGTTGGTTTTGGGTTTTATGTGGTGTTCTTTTTCCAGCTCTTTAAGGTGTAAGGTTAGGTTGTGTATCTGGGAACTTTTTTTCTTCTTTAGGGAGGCCTGGACTGTTATATACTTCCCTCTTATGACTGCCTTTGCTGCATCCCAGAGGTTTTGGTCTGTAGTGTTATCATTCAGAAACCAACATTTCTAATCACATTTAAATCAGGTTTCATATTAAGCCACTTTTATGCACCTTATAGTGACTGACAGCTTCTCACCCCCTTGATCCTATTTTCTTTGGCAACTTAAAATATCACAGCTAATTGAGATATCTCCATAATTCATGTACCATACAATTCACCCATTTAAAGGGTACAGTGGCTGTTAGTATATTCACTGCTGTGTGTTTCTCTCCACAGGCAATTTTAGAATTTTTTCGTGCCCTCAAAAAGAAAACCTGTGCCCAATACAGTTCTGCCCTTACCCACCCACCATCCCCAGTCCCTGGCAACCACTAATCTACTCTCTAGGATTGTCTCATTCAGGACATTTCCTGTAAATGAAATCCTATAGTATGCGACTTTTTGTGACTGGATTCTTGTACCAGCATGTTTCCGAGGAAGTACTTCATTCCTTCTTTTGGCTGGATGATATTCCACTTCATGGTTAAAACCATGCTCTGTTTATTCAATTCATTAGTTTATGGACATTTGGGTTGTTACTTTGTGGCTATTGTAAATAACGTTATGAACGTTCATGTACAAATTTTCTTTTGAACATATGTTTTCATTTATCTGAAGTATACATACCTAGAAGTGCAATTCTCCTATAGCTTTTATTTATGAAAACTTTCAAATGCATGCAGAAGTAGACAGAGTGGTATAGTGGCTCCCATCTACCACCCACACCACTCCCTTCCCTATGTGCCCATCATCCAGCTTCAACACTCACCAGCTCATGGCTACTCTTATTTCACAGTAGTGTTATTTCAAAGCAAATGCCAGACTTATCATTTCATCTATAAATAACCCAGCATTTATCTTTAATTTTTTAAAACAATTTTTAATTGTGGGATGCCTGGGTGTCTCAGTTGGTTGAGCGACCAACTTTGGCTCAGGTCATGATCTCACGGTTTGTGAATTTCAGCCCCGCATCAGGCTCTGTGCTGACAGCTCAGAGCCTGGAGGCTGCTTCTGATTCTGTGTCTCCCTCTCTCTCTGCCCCTCCCCCACTCATGCTCTGTCTCTCTGTCTCAGAAATAAACATAAAAAAATTAAAACAAAAACAATTTTTAATTGATATACAATATTTTATTAGTTTAACCTAGTTATTTATATGCATTATGAAGTGCTTACCATGACAAGTGTAATTATCCTCTGTTACTGCACAAAGTTATCACAGTATTATTGACCATATTTTCTATGCTGTACATTACACCCCCATGATTTATTTATTTCATTACTGGCCGTTTATACCTCTTAATCCCTTCACCTATTTCATCCATTTCCCTGCTCCCCTCTGGCAACCACCAGTTTGTTCTCTGTATTTGAGTCTGTTTCCATTTTGTTTTGTTTAATTTTTTTATTTTCCACATGAAGGTGAATTCATACAGTCTTTGTCATGCTCTGACTTATTTCACTTAAACATAATACCTTCTAGGTCTATCCATGTTGTTGCAAATGACAAGATTAGGGCTGAGTAATAGCCCACTGTATCTATATACCATATTTTCTTTAATCCATTCATCTCTTCATGGATATAGGTTGCTTCCATATCTTGACTACTGCAAATAATGCTACAATGAATGTAGGGATGCATGTATCTTTCTGAACTAGTGTTTTTGTTTCCTTCAGCTAAATACCCAGAAGTGGAATAACGTTTGAGGAACCTCCATACTGCTTTCCATAGAGGCTGTACAAGTTTGCATTCCCCCCTACAGTGCATGATGGTTTCTTTTTCTCCACATCTTTGCCAATACTTAGCTTTAATTTTAGCCATTCTGACAGGTGTGAGGTGCTATCTCATTGTGGTTTTGATTTGTACTTCCCTGATGATCAGTGATGTTGAGCATCTTTTCATGTTGGCCACTTGTATGTCATTGGAGAAAATGTCTATTCAAGTCCTCTGCCCTTTTTTAATCAGTTTGGGTTTTGTTTTGTTTTTTTTTTTTTGTTATTGGGTTGTAGGAGTTCTTTATATATTTTGGATATTAACCCTTTGTCAGGTATATCATTTGCAAATATCTTCTCCCTTCCAGTAGGCTGCCTTTTCATTCTGTGATGGTTTCCTCAGCTGTGCAAAGCTTTGGTTTTCTAAAAGGATTTTGTTTTCTAAAAGGACTATTTAATTCTTTCAGTGAATCTTTATGGAGCTCCTGGTGTGTGCCCAGCCCTATGTCAGTCACTGGGAGACAGTGTCCAGACGAGCAGCACTCCCTGCCCTCAAGGCTCACTGCCCGGTGGGCAGTAGTGCTGACTAGGGCTGCCTTTGATCCCCCAGGTCCCTTGCCCACCCACTGCGGGGCCTGGCTGGTGCCTGGCGGGTGCTCTGCCAGGCATGTGTGTTACTGATTGGGACTGAGGGTGGCCTGGGCTCTGGGTGACGCCCTGCCGTCCATCCGTAGGCCCGAGCCATAGTGGCATCCGAGGGCCACGCCGTCACCCTCCCGTGCTGCGCATGGTTCTGGAGGCGCTGCAGGCCGGAGAGCAGCGCCGGGGCACCTCGGTGGCGGCCATCAAGGTTTACATCCTGCAGAAGTACCCAACGGTGGATGTCCTCCGGCTCAAGTACCTGCTGAAGCAGGCCCTGGCCACCGGCATGCACCGTGGCCTCCTGGTCAGGCCCACCAACTCCAAGGCCAGGGGGGCCACTGGCAGCTTCAAAGTGAGCCTGCTTGGGCTGGGGAATGGGGTTGAGGGAGGTCACAGTGTGGGGGAGCTGGGCCCCAGGGTCAGAGCTTCAGTCCCAGCTCCTCCTCCCTGGCCTCTGTGTGCTGTTCCCCTGCCAAGAGGCCTTTCTCCTCCTGTCTTCTCTCTGTGTTTTTCCTGTGTCTTCTCAGAGGTACCTTCTCCTCCAGGAAGGCTAGGGCCCTGCCCCATCTAAGACCCCCACAGGGCCTCAGTCCCTGCTGTGTCCACCTTCATTCCCCATCAGGTGTGTTCAGTGACCAGGGACCGTCTCAGCTGTGTTCATTTCTGGGTCCTTGGAAGAGCCCCTTCCTGGAATTCTTCACCACGGACGAGGCACACCCAACCATGGGCTCTAGAAGGTCACTGTTGGATGTGTTCCCCATGCTCACTGGCTCCAAACCCCAGGTCTCCAAACCAGGGCTGGAACCTCCCTGGGCCATCACATCCTCCTCTTTCAAAGGGGAGGGTCCCAGAGGGGGGCCATCCAGGCACACCCAGAGCTGAGGGCAGATTTGGCATAAAATCAAGCCCCAGCATGGTGCCACCAGGAAAATCTCAGGGACCCAGATATGGGGTCTGTCTTATCATTGCTGGGCCCCAGCACGTGGCAGTTGCTCTAACAGTAACTGTAGAACACTGTGGAATTTTCTCAGCATACCATGTTCCAGTCCCTGTAGGTGGCTGAGGACAGGAAGTCCCTCATAGAACTCCTGTGTGGAGGTCAGAGCTTGGATACAAGCCATGCCAAGGCCAGGTGCATAGGGTATGGGGAAGGGGAGCAATACAGGGGCACTGGGGTTGCATGTGGCTGGGTTAGGCTGCAGGGCCTGGGAGCTAGTCAGGGAAGTGGGCTGAGGGAGGGGAGGAGGCAGGGAAGGAAGCCCGGTGTGTCATGTAGTTAGAAATGTGTGTATGCTGAGAGGGGATCTGTTTCTGGTCTTCACGGTAATGGGGAGCCATAAGATTTGGGGGGCAAAGGGAGGAATGTCCTTAGAGGCAGGCTCTAGAAGGACAGAGACCACCTGTTTGCCAAGAGCCTCCCCAACTGCCTACTGGTCACTCACTCCCTGAAGGCCCCATTGTAAAGATGGGAAGACTGAGGCCAGTGGGAAAAGAGAAGACTTCCTGAGTTGCACAGGAAGTTAGGAACTCTGAGCTATCAGACTTGGAAGGTCCACCCAAGGGGGAGAAAGGAAGCGGCAGGGAGGCATGGAGGTGTGAGGCATGAGGTGGGGGACAGGAAGGAGAGTCAGAGCCACAGAGATGGGAAAATGTGTGGGTTGGGAGGTCATGGATGGGAGATTCATGAATTAGCATCTCAGAGGACTAGAGTCCGGGCTCCTGGTCGGTGCTGTGCGATTTACTCCCAGGAGCCTGGCTTTGAGACTTCGGGTCCAGGGTAGGGGAGCCCGCCTGCACCCTCCTGACACCCACCTGGGCAGGAGGGAAGAGAGCCTAAGGTGGGTCTAGGAGACTCAGGTCCCCCAACTCCTAAATGGCCACACCCCTCCCTGGAAGAGCAGTGCAGGGATAGAATGTGTCTTCGGCCTCAGGCATTTTGGCCGTGGTCCTGCTCCCCATGCCCCTGACCACCTTCTCTGCCCCCTCCCTCTTTTGGAACAAGGCATTCTCTCTGAGCCTCATGTGGGATGTAGGGGTATGAGACCCTGAGACCTCCTGCTCTCCATTCTACCCCACTCTCTCCTCTACCAGTTAGTTCCCAAGCACAAAAGGAAAGCCCAATCTAGGAAGACATCCGCCATGACAGCCCCCAGGAAACCTGGTGAGGCCAAGGAGAAGGGTCCCAAAAAACCAAGGGAGGCAAAGAAGGACCCTCCCAACCCAGGCGAGGTGAAAAGGGGACCCAAGAAGCCAAGAGAGGCGAGGACAGGTCCTACCAAACTGGATGCAGCCAAGGAGAAGGCTCCCAAGAAGGGCAGCCAGACCAAAGACCAAGAGGCAAGACTGAGTGAGGCCAAGAAGGCCTCCCAACAGCCAGACAAGGCCACGCAGGACCTTCCCAGTGCCACTGGCCCAAGAGGAAAGTCAAAGGTCAAAGGCAGAAGGAGCAACCAAGGTAGGTGTGTGAGTGGGGTGAGAGGAGGGCCTGGGCACAGGGATTTGTGACAGCCATTGGATGTGAGGTAGGACGGAGGGAGAGGCCTGCTCTGGGGAGGGGATTCCTTATCTAGTAAATGTGCCTGAGTGCTTGTCTTGACCTGGAGAGTTGGAGAACCCATGGTAGCTGTGGAGGGTAGGCTTAGGGAAGGGAGAACCCAGAGAGAGGAGGAGCCTGACTCCTCTGAGAGGAATCAGGGGAAGCTTCCTGGAGGAGGTGTCCCAGGGAGGACAACAGGCTGCGCAAAGGCCCAGAGGCATGAAGAGGGTAGAGCTTTTGAAGAAGTGCATATAGTTCGATGTGCAGCGTGAGAAGCAGAAGGGAAAGACTGTGAAGGGCAGCTGGGAGTCCGGACTGTATCTGGAGGACAAGCAATAGCCATGGAAGGACTTTGGGGAACAGCTAGGGTACAGGGTATTGTTTTATTTATGTACATATGTATGTATGTGTGTATTTAAAAAAATTTTTTTAACGTTTATTTATTGTTGAGAGAGAAAGACAGAGTGTAAGCGGGGGAGGGGCAGACAGCGAGGGAGACACAGAATCCAAAGCAGGCTCCAGGCTCTGAGCTGTCAGCACAGAGCCCGACGTGGGGCTCGAACTCATGAACTGTGAGATCATGACCTGAGCAGAAATTGGACACTCAACTGACTGAGCCACCCAGGCACTCCCAGGGTATTTTTAAAAATGTTTCACAGCTGCCATGTGGAAGACAGACTAAAGACTAGAGGCTAATAAAGACCTGTCAGGGGTCTTTATTGTGAGTGAGTGCAGAGTAGGGGGTGTCTGCTTGGTGCCTTGCTGAGGGTGAGGGATGGTCTTCCACAGTCCAGTCAATCCCGCCGCACCCTCCCCCCACCCACCCCGCCAACCCATGAGAGATGTTGTTATCCCTAGTTTGCAGACTAGAGCACCCAGGCTCAGAGTGGTGAAACAATTTGCCCCAGGTCACAGAGCCTGTGAGTGACAAGGTGAGGACAGGGGTCTCTGAACCTTCTGCCCACCAGCAGCTCCTCCTGAAAGGGGTCCTTCCCACATTCCCTCCCTCACTCTCTGACAGATGGTGAGGCCCACAGGAAAACAAAAGCTGGGAGTCAGAATTCAAAATCAACGGTCCCCAAGGTAAGGTGCCTGCATGACTCCCCTGGTCTGGGTCTCTGCGCTGAGCAGGCCAGAGCATGGGTGTCCCACTGGAAGGGACCGTGGGGCAGGGGGTAATTTGCTTTTGTACAAAGCCCAGTTCACTGACTTTTGTCCGGCCCTCTAGTGCTCTGAGGATCATTCTCCCCGCTTCACAAGTAAGAGACAGGCTTAGAGAGGCGGGGTCCCTTGTCTAAAGCCACCCGGAGCTGGGATTTCAGCCCTATTCTCATGGGTTCTGAGCTATGTGTGAACTCTGCCCGGCTCTGTCATCTTGCCCCTGGTTTGCTTTCTTATAGGACAAGAATAGTGTTGCTTCTCCAGCCAAAAAGAAAGAAAACAAGGTCCTTAAAGAAGTTGTTGCCTGTGGGGCCAAGGTGGGGCCCAAAGCCAAGGCCACTGCTCCTCCTAGGGCCAGTGGGTCTAAGACAGTGCCTGCACCCCTGGCCAGGAAGACGGGGGCCCCCAAGGGCCCGAGAAAGCCCGGCATGCCCACCAAGGCTTCGTCGTCCAAACTGGCCAGTACGAAAACAGAAGCTGAAAGCTAGAGCTGGGGTGGAGAGAGACTGAGATTCTGCTCAAGTTTTTATTTCCCAAAAAACCATTACTCTATTTATTTCATTGTAACCTATTTATCAATAAAGGTGTTTTTCCCCTCACAAATTGGTGTGAGGAGAGGCTGAAGTCCAAGGATTTGGCCATCTGGGGCTTGGGCCCATGTAGGAACTCCTGCCCTGCAGGGAGACAGGTTGTACAATGTAAAGGGTTCAAGGCCTGTGGAGGCACAGAAAGGGTGTTAAACCCAGCCTGACATCTGGGACTGCTTCCTGGAGGAGGCAGCTTTTGGTCTTAAAGGATGAGCAGGAGACAGCTGAGGGGAAGGATGCTGCAGGCAGAGGACCCAGCATGTGAGGTGGGGCTGGACATTGTGGTAGAAGGAAGGGTTTTGTGGCTCTGAGAGGAGCATGAGGTGGGGGTAAGGGTGAGGGTTGGGGGAGACGAGGGAAGGTAGACTTTCTCCTGGGGGCAGTGGAGTACCAGGGAGGGTTATAGGCAAGGGGGGGAGACTAAAGTGGTATGTGTTTAGAAAGAGCCCTCTGGCTGCAGAGAGGTGGGTTTGAGTTGCTGAGAGCAGCCAGAGACGATTCAATGCCTAGCAGTGCCCTGTTATAATCAGCAGAAGGAGGGGAGAAGCAAAGGCCCGGCGGTGGGAGCATGCTTGACAGGCTCAAAGAGCTGGAGGAAGGTCCGTGTGGCTCAAGTCCAATGAGGGGGCAGTAATGGGAGATGAGGTCCAGGGTGCTGTGACATTTGTGAGACTCTTCCCATGGAGAGGTGGAGACTACGTCCCTGCCCTTTAAATCTGGGCTCTGTGATTGCTTGAACAGTAGAATATAGTGGAAAGGACATTATGATGCTTTCTGGGCCCAGATCTTAAGAGACTGGCAGCTCCTACTCCCTGTGTGTAGTGTTGGTTTTGGTTTTGGTTTTGGTAGTTGCTCTTAGAACTCCACCACAATGCTGTGGGAAAGCCCAAGAAGCCGGTGGAAAGGAACAGAGGTATCCCAGTTTTCAGCCCCAGCTGCAATCCCTGACCAGTTTGCCAGTCGTAGGAGTGTGCCCCCTTGGATCCAGAACTTCTGGCTGTAGTTAGCTGCCTCGGTTGACACCATGGCCGAACCCTGTCCCAATTGCAGATGCACAGGCAATGGACAGTAGTGTCCCCTTATCTGTGCTTTCGCTTTGTGTGGTTTCATTTACCTGTGGTCATCCATGCTCCGGAGACAGGTGATCTTTCTGACCTATTAGCTGAAGGTCGATAGTAATCTCATGCCACGTCAGGGTGCCTACGTCATTCGCTGACTTCATCTCACCACATGGGCCTTTTATCATCTCCCATCATCACAAGAAGTTATTTCGAGAGACAACATTCACATAATTCTTATCATAGTATAGTATTATAATGGCTCTGTTATTACTTGTTGATCTCTTACTGTGCCTACTTTATAAATTACACTTTATCAAGGGAATGTACGTCTAGAAAGGTACACAGTATATATAGGGTTCATACTGTGCAGTTTCAGGCATCCACTGGAGGTCTTGGAATGCATCCCCTGCAGAGAAGGGGGAACCACTGTAAATAAATGCTGTTGTTTTAAGCCCCTGAGCATTGGGGTGGTTTGTTATGTGGCAGTAGATAACCATGACAAGGACTGCAGGGTAGACCAGGGCTAGACCAGGAAGGGCCTTGTAAACCAGGGTAAGAACTTTGGGTTTCGTTGGTTTTTGTTGTAATTGTGAGGAGGAGCCATTAGACGGTCCTGAGCAGCAGAGTGACAGCAGGGGACAGGGGCAGCAGTGGGAGGCCGGCTCCTGCAGCAGGGGTCCAGGTGAGGGGAGGGCTTAGAAGTAGTGGATTCTGGGTAAAAGTTTAAGACAGGTGCATGGAATTTGCTGAAGGGTTGGATGTAAGAAAGGGGTCACTGATGAGTCTACAGTTTGGGGTCCACACAGCCTGGTAACTCGACAGTGACAATTTCCTGGGGTGAGGACTTGGTTCGGGCAGGAGGCTGCAGAGAGGTGGTCAAAGTGGTGACCACTGAGCACAGGCAGGGCAGAGAAAGAATGGGTGAGTTAGAAGGGAGAGGGAGGTAAACTGGACAGGAATTGGGAAAAAGGGCAGATGGGAGTCAAAGGGAAACTGAGGCAGGCCAGCATGGGGCATGAGGCAGTTCCCTTCCTGTCCCTGCTCTTTCAAAACCCTACCCTCCTTCCTCGAATCCCACATGAGGCTTTTTCTAGCTGTGCTGACAGCCTCCCTGGGGTATCTGTAGTGTGGCTGCCGGCAGGGCCCCGAGGGTACTTTGAGCAGATGGCAGGGGCTGGGCCAGCACTTTCCTTGGAGAGGGTCTGGTTGTGCCTCTGCTCCTTTCATGGTTTGGCAGGGGGTTGTGGGAGGCACCCGGCCAGGCTCTGGGGCGGCATTCCGGAGCCTCACAACTCCATGAGCTAGGAGCGGGTTAGCATTCCTGGCCTGGCAGAGGCCGGGCAGCATCCAGTACCCATGAGACACGGACGAGTCTCCTCCCCGCTTGAGGACACTGCGCTGAAGGTCTCCACCTCCCATGACCCTCGGACAGCGAAGACACTCCTGAGGCTGCAAGGCAAGTCTTCAGGGCCCCAGATAAGAACTGTGGACAATTCACAGAAGTTGCCCACCTTCCGTGTTGAGAAATGACCCCAGAAACCAGAGCTTTCCTCCATGTGCAAATGTGTTGTGAAACTTCAAGAAGGAATTGCATGTTAATCAGGCATGAAAACAGGCTGCAGAATATTTAATGACACGGAAAGATGTTACTGACATATTGTTGCATGGGGGAAAGGCAGGTTACAAAATGGTGTGTACACCCTGGTCCCGAATTTTATTCAGCCCCCGACCCAGGCAGGCACACAATCTGGACCGACATTCTCTGAGACATTGACCTTGGGTGGGTTCGCATAGCTTTATTTTCTAAGTGCTTTTTGTACTTCCTGACATTTCTGCAGGAAACCTGTGTTCACAAATCACACCAAAAAAAAAAAAAAAATCCCTATCAAATGTGTCAATAACTTAAATTAGAAAATCTGCTTAATAAAAAGGAATCAGTGCTCAGAATAGAAAATTTGAAAAGATAAAGAATCTGTCCCCACCCCGAAGCCAGTACAGGAAAAGGCTATTTTTAAAGCTAAAAATTGTTTATTTTTCTTTTCTCACTTCTCTGTTCTCATTAATTCTAGAACTGGTATTTGTGGGATTTTGTTTCAATTGTATGAATTTTTCTGTCCTAGTTCTTATTCTTGATAAATGTATAGTTTTTTTCCCCATTATGATGGAAAAATAATTAACTTGAGTAGCTTCTAATTGGGAGCCAGTTTGCTAATGACCTTTTCCTGGGGGGTGGCGTTGAACACCCCCCCCCCCCACCAGCTTCGGCCCCGAGCCAGCAGGGTGGGCCGGGGGTTCTGTGGCAGTGCTGACCCTGAGGAAGGTTAACTGCTGTGAGGAACAGATTGCCCCACTGGAAACAGTCCAGGGTTACACCGGCCTTGGGGAAACTGCGTATTTCCTCACGTGAAAAAATGGGGTTTTCAAGATTGATGAGATATTCAAGGGGCATGTGTAAACATCAGCTGTCTTCCTAGGACAGTCACCTTGACCTCCCCACCCATTTGGGGTCCACTGTGGAGACCGCCTGGAGGAAGCACAAATGAGAAGAATAGGGAGGCCGTGCAACCTGGTTTGTGTCCCCACTTTGCTGCTCCCTGGCTATATGACCTGCGGGGGTGGGGGGCGGAATTCCTCCACTGCATTGAGAGTCAGTTTCTACATCTGTGAAATGGGCATAATATTCTGTTCCTCACAGGCCTGTTCTAAAGGTAAGTAGGAGCAGGACCCACATGGCAGCTACGACATCTTCCTGGAGGTCCCATGGATGCCCTCCAAGCTCAGGAAGGTCGGCTATGGGTCAGGCCCAGAGCAAGCAGACATTGTCCCACTGAATCCTGCCATTGCCTTCCCAAAACTAAGGTATCTGCCCAAGCTTGTGAACGAGGATGGCAGAGGCAGGGCTCTAAACCTGGCTGCCCTCTCCTTTCTACTACAAGCTCACCTTTCCCTCCTTGGCCATCTCAGGATAAAGGCTGGAGTCCACGCAGGTTTTCCCATCAGGCTTTTATTATAAAGAAGGTTCCAGAGCTTCCCAGCCACCCCCTCCAGCCCAGCCCCCACGGGCTCGGAGCCAGTCCCAGTGCTGGCTGGGTCTGCTGCAGGGGGAGCCGGGTCAGCCATGGAGGGTTGCTTCTGACAGGAACAGAATGGGTGATTTTTTTCAGGCCTTTGGGGGGGGGGGGGTCTCTGCCAGGTCTGCCTGTCCTCTGGAACAGTCATTTCCAGTGTTATGTTGGGAGCCCCTAGGGACCCCTCCCCGGGTCCTCTGCACAAGCAGCAGCTATTCACAGTTGGCGCGTGAGAAGTTTTTTAATATATAAAAGCTTTAAAAAAAAAAAAGTGGTGCTATCTTTAGAAACACTTCCAGCAAGATCAAGTAGCCCAGCTACAGCCTTGGTGCAACTTAGCCCCCTCCCCTCCCTTCAGCACCTGTCCCCTCGTCCTCTGCCCGCCCCAGCTTGTGGGAAAGCCCACGGAGCCTGCCCACGGGCCGTGGGCACTGCCCACTCCACCAGCAGCCGCTCAAGCAACCACAATCTGACACCGCTTGAAACCGTGTGCCACCAGAGTCCTCTCTGGGTGACAGCAGACGGAGACAACATTGTGGTGGCCGACGCAGAAACCGATCCAGGGCTGGTGCAAGGAGGCCTCCCCTCTGCCACATTGGATGAGGTAGTGTTTCCGGCTGCGGCCTCTGGGCCGGGGGGCTCTGCTTGAGGGCGCTGGGCCATGTAGGGCAGGGCTTCAGCAGCAGTGGTGGTGGTGGCAGAGCTGGGGGTGGGGAGGCTCTGGCCAGGCTGTGCTGGTGGGGGGCAGGGGCTGGGGGTGGGTGAGCGGCAGGAGCCTTACCAGGCACTGGCTGCAGCTTTCAAGTCCCCAGCCCAGAGATCAGGTCTGGGGGCAGGTGGGAGGGGCCAGAGAGAGGTGCCCAAGGGGCCAGGGCTGGGGGGTTCCTCTGCCAGGCTCAGAGGGGCCCTTCCATTCCCCCTCCCCAGAAGCTGACTCTGCTCAGTCATTTCCCAGCCGCAGTCAGAGGCACGGGGATCAAAGTGAAGTCGAGGGCAGCGTGTCCCTCGCCAGCACCGTCTCCCACAGGCTCAGGCCTCACTGTAGCACTCATAGATGTTGTCCTCCATCAGAGCCACCACCTGCTCAAACTTGTGCTGCAGCTGGGTCCTCCGGGCAGTGGGGTTCGCCTCCAAGGCAGTCATGATCTGACAGGGAAGCAGGGGGCAGCTGGGTCACAGCCAGAGGCCCTGGGCCCCAGAGGCTCCCACCACAGTGGGGGAACAATCTACTCGCTGCCTGATTTCTACTGCTGGCAACCAACACCTAAAGCACAAATGTCCTGGGATGTGAATACTTGAGCAGGAAACTTTCCTTGGGTTTTCCTGAGCAGAGTGCAGGTGGGCAGGGCAGAAAGCCGGGGGGGGGGGGGGGGGGTGGGCACCATGACCCCAGGCCCGCAGGGGTACTCACCTGTGTGCGATACCTCTTGGCATATTTGTAGATCTCAGCCATGGCCACGTTGGTGTTGAACTCGTTCTGGTATTTCTGTAAGGAAGCAGGTGGGAGTGGGGAGGGGTGGTTAACCCACCCTTCAAAACAGGCCCTGGCCCAGCCCCAAGGCTTCCACACAAGCCCCCAGCTTCCCGCAGCCCCTCCTTGGGGGTCAGGTCCCGAGCCCACAGGGCCCCTCTGGAGCCTGCCGCACCCGCGATTCCTCGGCCAGGTGCGCGTTCATCTCCTGCTCGCTGAGCGGCGTCATGTCGTGGATCTGCTTGTAATAGCGCTGCACGATCTTCCGGTACTCAGGAATCTCCTTGGCATAGAGGAGCTTGTTGGTCGGAGAATCCTGGGCAGAGAGGAGTGGGGCGGCAGGCAGATAAGGCAGCGGGCGGAGACCAGATCTGTCTGTTTCTGGACAAGCCCTCGTCCGTCGGCCACACAAAGGGCCCCATCACTTTGGACCAGGGGCTCTTTGCCCCTTCCCAGTGCTGCCCTTTGGCATGGAACCCCTGCCCTATTTTCTATGGGACTGAAGGGGGAACCACTCCCTTTAGGGGGAAAAGTGCACAGGCTCTGCGCCAACTCTTTGTCGCACGCTGGCTGTTTCGTTTGTATCCTCACTTAGGGTTATGGGTCTTGGTGGCTAAGATTGTTGGAAGCCCGATTGCTGGCTCAGTGGAATATTTCCCACTGCATGTTTCCAACGCCTGAAAGCAAAACGCGCCAAGTACGCTCCCAGTTCTTTGTCACGGGCATCTTGCCTACGGAGACCGTATGTGAGAAGTGATGGCATTCTCTCTCTCTCATGGCCTCTGAAAGTCATGGGCTGAAGGTAGGGCCATGCACCCGCCATCCTGTAGTGCCTGGTCTAATTATACCATCTCGTTAATGTTCACAGCAGCCAGCATTGTCCCCCACCTCCCTGCCCCTGGCCAGGTAGTTCCCTCTGCCTAGAATGCAGTTCTCCCTCCTCTCCACTCTCTAAAACCAGCCGGATCCTCCCCCTGCAGAGCTCTTGGGGATATCCCTCCCGTGTGCATCTCAGAGGTCTTGGTCCCCTGTTCCCCTCTGCCCACTCTTTTACTCAGTGCCCACTCACAGGCTCTTGACCATCAGGACTGCTACTTGGAACCTGGCTGATTCCTTCATGATACTGTACCTGACCAAGCAGGTTTCCCACATTGATACTGGCTTCCCCGGGCCTGGCCCTATGGCCTAAATGTTGGAAGGTGGTGCTGGGCACACCTGAGGCAGGTGCAGGGTTTCTGACCACAGGGGCCAGTTTCTGGGCACCTGCCTCTGTTGGAACATCCCTGCTCATCCCATGTCCCCACCAACCCCCTTCGCCCCAGCCATGAGCTCCTTGGGTTCCTCTCCCAGGAAG
Organism: Prionailurus viverrinus; assembly: GCF_022837055.1. Lineage (NCBI taxonomy): Eukaryota > Metazoa > Chordata > Mammalia > Carnivora > Felidae > Prionailurus > Prionailurus viverrinus. Next base: position 53,684,106 of record NC_062562.1, read on the forward strand.
ATCTGAGGCCCATGCACCCCACCTGGGCACCCTCCTCCCACTCTGACAGTGGGCTGCCCGCCCCAGGAGCAGCAGACCTTGCCCAGCTGGAGGTCGGAGATGGAGCAGGCATCAATGAAAGCCTGAGCGATGACAGAGAGGCAGGCGTCGATGTGGTCTGTCTTGTCAATGTCGAAGACAAACTGGGGGTTCTTCAGAATGTTTACCCAGAACCGGAGAGGAAGGCTATGGGATGGGAGTGATGGAGGTGGGGTGAGGGGTGGGGCAGCAAAGGAAGTGGTCATTGAGGGGTTCGAAGGAGGGAGGCAGCCAGGCCCAGAGGACAGGCTGGCTTTACCCCCTGCCCCCCCAAGGTCAGAGGGGCTTAGACCCAAGACAGAACCTCCGTTTGTTCATCCATAAATAGGGTTGATGATCATCTCTGCCAGCTGTAGCAGCTGAGGGGCCAAGAGCTGGGTTTCTGGCATGCAGCGGGCAGGACACTGGGGCAGGGGCTGCAGGCCCAGGCTACCTTCATACCCACTCCCAACCCCCCACAGAACCTTCTGCTCTCACAAGGGAGCCTCAAGCCAAGTCCTGGTTCTCATTAGAAGAACCACCCCCCCCCCCCCAACCCTGCCCTGCCTGGCAGCACATGGCTCCTCCTCCTCCCAGCCCTTGCACAGCAGCAGGAAGTCCACCATTAGCTGGGGCCACTGAGCAGCCAGAAAGGGCTGAGGGAGGGCAGGGCCTGGATCTTTGGCCTTGGTCTCAGGAGGCCAGAGAGGGTTGGTAGTGCCCCCACCCCAGGGCCACCCACTGACTCAATAGCTTGGAGTGGAGGACCCTCCCCCAGAGGTCTGAGAAGCCCCTGCAGCTGCACAGTAACTTCTAGGCGTCATTTTTACTGAGGTTCAGGCTGAAGTTTTCAACAAGTTGTGGGGTTCTGTGACCTGGAAAGCCTTAAAGGAAGGCTATGAACTGGGTATAGGAGTCAGATCTCGTGGGTTTGAGCCTGGTTCTGCCACTGCAAGGGCTGTGTGATCTTGGGTGGGCACTGCTCTGTGAGCCTTGTGCTTCTCATCTGTCAAATGGAGCTGAGGGTACCCGCCCAAGAGGGGTGGAAGAGAGAAATGATGGTAAAGACAAAACTTATACAATGCTTGCTTTTAGTTAATTCTTACAATTAAGGTGGATCACTTTTATTGCCCTGGTTTTACAGCTGGGAATACTAAAGCACAGAGAGGTGAAGTCACTTATCCAAAGTCACACAGCTAGGAAGCGGCAAAAGAGGAACTGAATCCAGGCAGGTGGACTGAGAGACCAGGGTCTGAACTGCTGCACTATTGCTGCCCATGTTGAAACAATGAAGCCGCACATGCCTCCCTGCCTGCCCGCCGCCCACACACCATTGGCCCACCAACCTGTTGGTCTTCCATATGTGCAGAGTGTCAGGATCTGAGATCCCCCTCTTCTCAGCCTGCTCCTCCAGGAAGTCAAAGAAGTACTTGACGGCCAGTGGCGGCTTGTCTTCACGGATGCTCAGGATGGCCTTGAACAGGTCATCCAGAAACTTCTGCAGTGTACCCTGCAGAGGAGTGGGGTGGTTACGGTCAGCCCAGGGTCATGTGGGGAGGGGAGTGTGCACCTCTCCTAGCTTCAGGGAGCTCGGAGTGCTTGGGATGGTGAATGGGAAAGCCATAATACTATCAGGCTGGTCACCTAACTTCTCTGGACCTTGGTTTTCTTCTCAGTGAAATAGGTTAGTGAAATTCTCCTCCCAGGGGTACTGAAAGGACTAATCCAAATACTGGAGCACAAAGCGGGGAATGGGTAAGGCCACCTGAGCTATGTGACCTTGGGGGCAGTACTGACCCCTCTGGGCCTCTGCTGCCCTGTTACTTTGGCTAATACAGAAGTTGTCTGTTAGGCACCTTTCATGGCTGTGAGCAAATCACTCCCCAGGAGCAGCACAAAGCCCTCAGCCTCTCATGCAGGGAGCCCTTCTGCCCCCACAGAACTCTACCCCCCCCCCCCACCATACCCAGGCATGTACACATAGCTGGCCCGTTGACAGGGAGGAGAGGTGAGGCCCACCTTGGTGGACAGCAGGCGAGTCAGGTAGATCTCTGGTAGCACCTTCTTGCGGTGGCTCTGCCGGTGGGACTTCTTGGGCTCTGCCAGCTCGTCCGTGGGCAACACCTAGGAGGCCAGGAAGGGGGCCAGTCCAGCACCTGGTACCACCCTTGGCCATCCTGTGGGCGGTCTAATCCCACAACCCACAGGTATCTGGCTCCACATGCGCTTTGTGGTGCCCAAGGGATGAGGGTGATTCTGGGACCTACCCTCTGCTCCCTAGTCCCCAGCCTTTCCCAGGGCTGGGAATGTTTTCCCCAGAGGCCTAGGGTGGCAGGAAGCCAAGTCCACACCCGGTGAGGGCGGGCGCCCCCAGGGCCAGAGGCCGGGCACTTACCAGATGGAAATACTTCTCCGTGTCCAAGTCTTTCACTGTGAGATGGAAAACACAATAAATAAACAAGAGAGAGGAGGGGAGACAAACAGAAATGGAGACATTAAGATGGAGAGAGGCAGAGAGAGAGAGATCCAGAGAGACACCGAGAATGAGATAGAGGCAGTGAGAAACAGACACATGAGAAAGGAGAAACAGAGGGACAGAGAGAGAGTCAACAGATGGACAGGGGAAAGACTCTCAGAGGGGAAAAGGCTGGCTGCCCTCACCCCCTCCGCTGCCCAACCCAGACCTCCTAAGTTGTGGGGACAGGCCCAAGGTCCTGCTCCTGACCTCAGGAGGGAACCCTGAGATGCCGGGAGCCGAGGACCCCATGCCTGGCAGCTGGGCAGCTGGGCCTGGGGAGCCTGAGGGTGTGGATGGGGGTGGAATTGAGGCAGGGACACAGCCTGAAGCCCAGATGGACAGACCAGCTCCCCCTCCAGCCTGGCAGCTGCCCAGACCTCTTGAAACCACATCCCGCCCTTTTGGGGCCTCTCTCTGGCTGCCCGCAGGATACTAGCCTGAGGAGGCCTGGCCACAGGCCCTGCCCAAGCAGTAGTGGGGCAGAGGGGCTGGCCTGGCCCTTGCCTCAACCAAGGAGACAATAGTCCGGCCCAGTCCTGCCTCTTAAAGCCTCAGGTTCCCTATGATGACTGCTCAGAAAGAGCCCAGGCCTGGCCTAGACACCCTCCCCATGTCCACCGGTGCTACCTCGGCCCAGTGTGTTGTCCTTCTTGTCTGTGAGGCTCATGGCCAGGGAGGCACCTTCGGGGATCTGACAGGAGGGGAGAGGCCGAGGTCAGAGGTCAGAAGTTAGGGAGGGTGGAAGTGGGGGATGGGTGGGGCCGGGGCCCTCACCTTGTAGTGGGCCAGTGTGTTGAGCTTCTTGCGGCCATCTTCCACCACAGACGTGTCATCCAGGTCCCGGAGGATATAGCTCTGTGTGCTCGAGGCGAACCACTCTGGGGGCAGGGAGCAGGGTGTCAGGGGCGGGGAGCTGGCTGGAGGGCGCAGCACCAGCCTGGGCCCCCCAGGGAGAGGTCTCTTGCTCTCTCTGTGGAACCCAGGGCAAGCCATGCCTCTCTCTGAGCCTCTATTTTTCCATCTGTAGAATGGGGAGGAGGAAAAAGATCCAGACGAGAGAGTATGGTGGGCACAGAGCAGGTTTAGAAATGTCCTCATTTTTGACATTGTTACTTTATTAATGCCAATGAAATAAAAGGTACCGCGTGTGAAAGGGATCACATACCTTCCATGACCCCACTGTCCTTAGGTACAGACTCTGCCCTTCCAGGATCTGGGTGACTGAGTGCCTGCCCAACCTCATCACCTACCCCATCCTGGCCCCGGCCTACCAGCCCTGGCGAGCAACCTGCTGTGAACAGTCACTGTACCTAGCACCTATTTATCATCAGAACCTGGTGCTTGCAACAGAACCTGGACAGACCAGGTGCTATGAAAAGCCTGTGGTCATAGAACAAATGTTCTCAGCTTTTTGGTCTAACTAGAACTCCTATGCATCCCTCAAAACCCACTCCAACTCCCCCTCCTTGAGGAAGCCTTTCCTGAATACTTTTTGCTGTTGTTTGCCGCTTGCTCACACTGCAGTACCCGTCTCCCTGCCAGAATAGGAGCTCCCTGGTGATGGGCATCTTGTCTGATCATCCATCTCCATGTCCCCGGTGCCTCAGTTAACGTACATTCACTAACTGAAAGGAGTACACAACCAAGGCAAGGGACAGCTCCCGCTGGAGCAGCCCAAAGGCTAAGGCCCGCCACCCGGCCCCTGCCCACCGAGGTCAACGTCCTCCGCGCGTGGCCACTGAGAGTAGGGCACATTCTTGCAGAAGGCTTCCAGAATCTTCTCTTTGACCTGTGTCAGCGTGTCTGTGTCCATGGCCCGCACACTCAGCGAGTCCATGCCACAGCCCTGGAAGGACACGTTCAGGTTCTGCATGAGACAAGAGAAGACAGTCAGCGAGTCCCTTCCATCGCTACCCAGGGCCCAGGCAAGGCAACAGCCTGCCCAGGGCGGCTGGGTCACGATTAAGGTCAGGATGCTCCGGGCATGTGGGTTCCCCTCCCAGTCAGCCTGGGAGATGGTTCCCACCTTGCTGCCCAGCTAGCTGCCCTGGTTCCGCCCAACTCACCCGGGGCTTGGCCTCAATGTTCTCCCGCAGCAGCCACTCCTCGTTGAGTGTGTAGCGGGCCTTGCCTGTGATGGCATCAATGGAGCCCTTGTTGATCTGCTGCTTGATGGCGCACAGGAGCAGGAAGAATGGCTCCCCAACTGTTTCCTGGGGTGTGCACAGGGCTGTCAGAGGCCCAGCCTGCCCAGCCCAGCCCGCACTGCCTCCCTGCCCACCCTCCATGTTCCAGGTCCCAAGCCTTTGGCATGCTGTGGCCCCCACCTTGAATGCCTTCACTACCCCTTCCGCTAACACCGCCACACTGTGTAACATCCTCCTTTTGGATCCTGGTGTCATTCTCCCCACATCTCCCTGCCTCCTGTCCACTACACCCCCTCCCGCCCCCTGTGTCTCCATGGATTCTAAGGTGGAAAACCACTGTCTGGGGGCAGGCACATTCATTTGGTCATCCCAGCAACTCTTCCAGGCATGGGATATCCCCCTCGCTGCTGAGGCTCAGAGAGGACAATCAACCTTCCTAGGGTCACCCAGTGGGGAGGTAGCAGAGCTAGACTCGAGCCCCCAGATCAGCTGGCTCCCAGGCCCGTGACTCTGCTAAGCCACCCAGGGTGCGTTTAGGGAGAACTAGAACACGGAATGTGGTGTCAAATCACAAGCTGGTGAGTAGAGAGAGTCTTGGGCCAGGCTGGGCCTCATACCCCAACCCTCCCGCTAAGCCCTCAGACCCGAGCTTAGGGTTGCCTCTTCCAGGAAGCCACCTTGAGCCCTCTAACCGGGTCCAAGGCATCGGTGGTGGAGTGCCACTGTGTGGCATTTATCGCTCTGTATTTTAATTGACATTTCCACACCTGTCCGCTCTAAGCCTGGGGGAATCTTAAGGGCTGGGACTGGGCCTGATTTATCATGTGAACTCAGAGCTGTGGCCCAAAGGCACGCAAGGGAGGGTTTGATGACCAAGACAGCAATCTTCCAGAACAAAGCCCGGTGACAGTCTCTGTTCTGCCCTGAGCTTGCTCCGAGCCCCTACAGGAAGCCAGGCCAGGCTTCCCTGAGCCTCAGTTCCCCTGTCTGTATAATGGACCCTCTAGGACTCTCCTTGCTCCCTGAGCCCCCCTTTCCTCATCTGCACAAAGATGACAGAGTTGACGTGACATGGGCTTGGGAGGTGGTGGTCCCCACTGCCCTGGTGGTGCAGCTCCGCCCCCCTCACCCGCAGACAGCTGTACATGCAGATGGACATCCAGTTGGTGAGCATCTTCTCAACCACAGACTCTGTGCGCCGCAACATGAGCTTAGGGTTCTTGGCAGCCGAGGCATCGATGAGGTCCACCAGCAGCTCCTTCATGATGCCCGTGTAGTACTCGAGCTTGCCGTGGAGCGCGATGGTCAGCAGGGAGGCCAGGCTGCACCTGCGGGTGGGTGTGGGGCATCAGCACTGGCTGCAGCCAGAGGCCCTGGGATCTGAGGAGTGGGAGGAGGGGGTGCCGGTGTTGCCTCGTGGCCCTGGCGAGCCCAAGTATGCCTGTGTGGGTGGTGCCTGGCAGATGGGTGGGCACAGCTCAAACCCACCTGGAGAAAGGGCCACTTTCTCTAGCATCCACAGTAACCGCTGTGCCCACGAGCCTAGACCTTGGGCATCCAGGCCCAGAAAAGTCAGGAAAGGGCCTGGTGCTGGGTAGATGCCCATTGCCTAGTGGGCAAGGTGATTTGCAAACTGCCCCACCCAACCCAGGACGGGCTGTGTGGCCTCTGACAGGCCCCTGTCCCTCTCCCAGAGCCTTGCAGCCTGACCTGTCACGCACTGCAAAGTCTTTCTGTTGCTCCAGCGCATGCACGAAAACAATGAGGAAGTGCTTATTGTTGAGCAATGAGGAGAACAGGCTGATCCCCTCTTCCATGTTGGGCCGGCAGCTTTCCGGGATCTGCGGAAGCAATTGGTGCTGGGGAGTCCACAGGGGTTTGGTGCCTCTACCAGGCCTAGGAGTCAGCACTTATAATGCCCTGAATGTCTCCTTGAATGCCTCCTGGGATGGGGAGCTCACCACCTTTTCATGGTAGAGGTCTCTTAACTCCCCATGACTGGGAATAACGGCTCAATTGAGCTGAAAAATGGGGCTCACAGAAGGTCAAAGGTGCCTGGAGGTAACCCAGATTCCTTCTACGTGAGAACCTCTCATTTTCCATTCTCTAAGCAGCAGATGGAGTGGGATATCCAGAAGGGCCCAATCCTCTCTCCTCACTACCTGGCTTAGGGTCAGCACTTACCACACCCTGAATGGACACTTGAATGCCTCCTGGGATGAAGGGCTCATTATCTTGCAATAACTGACTCCTTCCTCCCAACTCCTGGTGATTCGGACCCGTGGATCAGATGAACAGGAAAGCAGGGCCCAAAGAGGGGTGGGTTGGCTCTAAGTCATGCACCTGCATGGGGTACTCACCTTCCATTCTCCCAGCAATGGGTGGGTCTCCTGCACCGGGGCACTGCCCTGGGAGTTGAGGGTCTGGGAGGGCAGCACATAACGTTCTTCATAGAGAGAGGAACACTGTAGGGGCAGACCACCCCCCAGCATCTCAGCAGGGCTGCGTCTCCCCTCACCAGCACACAAGGGCCGCTCAACAAATGCAAAGGGATGCCTTGTCAAGGAAGAAGAGGCAGTAGGCCATGCGCAGGGCCTTAAGGGTCCAGAGACCCAAGGGGCTTCATGGGGGAAAGGAAAGGGTGGAACCTCACGACACAAGGTGTGGCAATGCACAAGGCTTAAGAGGAAGCAAAAGCAGCTCAGTGGGGAACGGGAGAAAGCGCAGAGGCCAGCGGGAACTACAGCGTGGCCTTGTTTGGGCTGCCGCAGGGTAAACAGTGCAGAAGGGCAAGAAGCAGGGTAGTGGACACCAGCACATACGCTCTTGCTGGGCCCGGGAAGGGGGGGACAGGGCAGCAGCCCCTGGAACGCAAAGAGGGGTGGGAGGCTTGAGGTAGAGTCCCGTGGGCAGGAGGAGGGGACGTGGAGACCAAAAGCCTGACTGGGAAGGGGCCCACCAGGGCTGAGAGAGGCTGGGGGGGCGGGCACTGGGGGCTAGGAGAGCCCCCTTAGTGAAGGGAGAGGCAGGCCCTACCCGCCAGGAGAGTGGGGCTAAGAGCCGGCTTCCATACGGACAGTTAAACATCAAATGAATAGAGAAGAGTGAGAGGAGAAACTGGGACCCCTCCCTTGGCAGGCGAGGGCAGATAGCCAGGGCTGCCATAAATGTGCATGCAGGTTACGCATTGCTCAAGGGGTCCACGTAGCACCAAGTTTTCCCATCTGCTTAAAAGTGCCCTCTAGGTTGGCATGGCTCAGAAAGAGATCAAGGAACCCCTGAGGTGACTGGCAAGGGTGCCGGCTGACCTTAGGGAAGAAGGTGCGGGTCACAAAGTGCTTATACTCCAGGAAAGGGATGCCCTGGCTGCGGTTCAGCTCCTTGGTCAGATCAGTCATGTCTGTCTGCAGCTCGGCAAACCCTGGTGGATAGGCAGGGAGCTGTGAGTAGATCCTGAACCCATTCCCCAGATGGGAAAGCCAAGGTCCACAGTCCCGCATGCTCCCCACCCACTACCTTTTCGGATTTCCTCTCGGATCTGAGATTCCATCTCCTCCATCTGCAGCAGAGTCTTCTGCCAGTAGCGCTCTGCACGGCGGCTCTTGGTACAGAAGACAAACAGGGCTGCAGGCAGTAGAGAGGCAGGTCAGGCCTGGAAAGCCCTTTGGAAAACAGTTGTCGGCACATGGCAGTGTGCAGGGCCTGGGCCTGGAGTGAGAGGTCCTGCTGGCTTCCTGCTCCTCTGGGCAGGGTGTGGGAAGGTGGACAGTTGCCCCGGCCTACAGTCCTCCCCTCCCTGGTGGGCTGAAAACTCCTACAGGGTAAAGGGTTGGGGAACGCCCTGGAAAATAACTCTGATGTCCCATTCTTATAAAAAGAAGTGGTGTGTGTGTGTGTGTGTGTGTGTGTGTGTGTGTGTGTTTAAACTAGTGGTAAACATTATAAAATAAAGGTAGTGGGTCAAACACTTAGAAAGCAAGTATGAAGAGTAAGACAAAAGTAGTAAAATTAATTAAAATACGATAATTAGCTAAGAGATACATAAAACAAACAGATGTAAAGTGTGTCATCAAAAATATAAAATAGGGGAGAGTAAAAATATAAAGCTCTGGAATGTGCTCAAAATTGACTTAATATCAACTTAAAAGAGACTGTTGTTATAGGGGTGACTGGGTGGCTCAGTTCAGGTCATGATCTCGCTGTTCGTGAGTTTGAACCCCGTGTCGGGCTCTGTGCTGACAGCTCAGAGCTTGGAGCCTGCTTCAGATTCTGTGCCTCCCTCTCCCTCTGCCCCTCCCCTCCCCTGCCCATGCTCTGTCTCTCTCTCTTTCCAAAATAAACATCAAAAAAAAATTTTTAAAGAAACTGTTATAAACCTAAGATGTTATATGTGAACCTTGCCGTTACCACAAAGAAAAAACTTATATAAAATACACAAAAGAAAAAAATCTAAGCACACCACTAAAGAAAGCTGTCAGACCACAAGGAAAGAGAGCAAAAGAAGTAAGGAACAGAGAAAAACTACAAAAATAGCCAGAAAATAATGAAATGGCAATAAGTATGTACCTATCGATAATTACTTTAAATATAAATGGACTGAATTCTCCAATGAAAAGACATGGATGAACGGATACAAACCAACACAAAAACAAGATGCATCTATCTGCTGCCCATGAGGGACTCATTTCAGAAGTGTGGGGACACAGGCTAAAAGTGAAAAGAATATTCCATGCAAATGGAAACATAAAAAAAGCTAAGGTAGCAATACTTCCATCAGACACAATAGATTTTAAAAGAGTCAATCCAAGAAGAGAATATAACATTTGTAAATATTTCTGCACCCAACATGGAAGCACCTAAATATACAAGGCAATATTAACAAGCCTAAATGGAGAAGCAGACAACAACATAATAATAGTCGGGGACTTTAACACCCCACCTACATCAATGGATAGACAACACAGACAGAACATCAATAAGGAAACATCATCCTTAAATGACGCACTGGACCAGCTGAACTTAACAGATATATACAGAACACTCCATCCAAAAACAGCAAGTGACACCTTGCTCAGTCTGGGTGGCTCAGTCTGTTGAGCATCTAATTCTTGATTTTGGTTCAGGTCATGATCTCATGGTCGTGAGATAGAGCCCCATATCGGGCTCTGCACGGGCCTGAAGCCTGCTTAAGAGTCTCTCCCTCTCCCTCTGCCCTGCCCCTGCTCACATGCACTTTCTCCCTCTCAAAATAAAATAAAATCTCAGGGCGCCTGGGTGGCTCAGTTGGTTAAGCATCTGACTTCGAATCAGATGATCTCACAGTCCATGCGTTTAAGCCCTGCATCAGGCTCTGTGCTGACAGCGCAGAGCCTGGAGCCTGCTTCAAGTTCTGTGTCTCCCTCTCACTCTGCCACTCCCCTACTCACGCTCTCTCTCTCTCAAAAATAAGTAAACATTAAAAAAATTTAAATAAAATCTCAAAAACCGCAAAATACATAGTCTTTTCAAGTGCACATGGAACATTCTCTAGGATGGGTCACATATTAGGCTACAAAACAAGTCTCAATAAATTTAAGAAAACTGAAGTAATATCCAACATCTCTTCTGACCACAACAGCATGAAACTAGAAATTAATTACAAGTAGAAAATGGGAAAAGGCACAAACATGTAGAGACTAAGCAACATGTTACTGAACACCCAATGAGTAAATGAAAAAACCAAAGAGGAAGTAAAAAAAAAAAAAATACATGGAGGCAAATGAAAACAGAAGCATGGCAGTCCAAAATCTTTGGGTTGCAGAAAAAGCCATTCTAAGAGGGAAGTTCGCTAGTGATACAGGCCTCCTTCAGGAAATGAGAAGTCTTGAATGACCTAACTTTAAAGGAACTAGAAAAAGAACAAAGCCCAAAGTTAGTAGAAGGAAGGAAACAAAGATCAGAGGAGAAATAAATGAAATAGACTGAAAAACAATAGAACAGACCAATGAAACCGAGAGCTGGTTCTTTGATAAGAAACAAAATTGACAAACCTTTAGCCAGACTCATCCAGGAAAAAAAAAAAAAAAGGACTAAATTAAATCAGAAATGAAAACGGAGAAATTGCAACTGATACCACAGAAATATAAAAGATAACACTGTATGTTGCACACCAACAAATTAGACAACTGAGAAAAAATGGATAAATTTCTAGAAATATACAATCTTTTAAGACTGAATAATTAATAGAAAATCTGAATATACTGATTACTAGTAATGAAATTAAATCAGTAATTTAAAAACTCCCCAAAACACAGAAGTCCAGATCCAAATGGCTTTACAGGTGAATTCTATCAAACATTTAAAGAAGAGTTAATACCAATCCTGATATTATTCCAAATAATTGAAGAGAAAGGAATACTTCCAGACTCATTTTATAAAGTCAAAACCAGATAGAGACTACAAAAAAAAGAAAATTACAGGCCAATATCACTGATGAACAAAGGTGCAAAAAATATGCAAAAATATTAGCAAACCAAATTCAATAATACATTTAAAAAATTGTACACCCTCGAGGTGCTTGAGTGGCTCAGTCAGTTAAGTGTCTGACTCTTGATTTTTGGTTCAGGTCATGATCTCACAGTACCTGCATCAGGCTCTGCATCTCACAAGGCCTGCATCAGGCTCTGTGCTGACAACATGGACTCTGCTTGGAATTCCTCTCCTTCTCTCTCTGCCCTTCTCCCATTCATGCTCTCTCTCTCTTTCAAAATAAATAAATAAATAAATAAATAAATAAATAAATAAATAAACAAACTTTAAAAAAAAGGATCACACACCATGACTAAGTAGGATTCATTCCAGGAACACAAGGATGGTTCAACACCCACAAATCATACATGATACACCAAATTAACATAAAAATGAAGCTAGAAATCATATGATCATCTCAATGGACGCAGAAAGAGCCTTTGACAAAATTCAACATCTACTTATGATAAAAACTCTCAACAAAGTGGGTATAGTGGGAATGTACCTCAACATAATAAAGGCCATATAGGACAAACCCACAGCTAATATCAAACTCAATGGTGAAAAGCTGAAAGCATTTCCTCTAAGATCAGGAAGGATGCCCATTCTCATCAATCTTATTCAACATAGCACTTAGAAGTCCTAGCCACAGCAATTAGGCAAGAAAAAGAAATAAAAGGCATCCACATTTGAAAGGAAGAAGTAAAACTGCCACAGTTTGCAGATGATATAACATATGTAGATAGTCCTAAAGATGTCACCAAAAAACTATTACAACTATTAAACGGATTCAGTTAAGTCACAGGATACAAAATTAACATACAGAAATCTACTGTGTTTCTATATACTAATAAAGAACAATTCAGAAAAAGAAACAAGAAAACAATACCATTTACAACTGCACCAAAAAGAATAAAATGCCTAGGAATAAATTTAACCAAGGGGGTAAGAAATCTGTACTCTGAAAACTATATAAGACATTGATGAGAAAAACTGAAGATGACACACAAAAAAAGGAAAGAGATACCACGCTCATACCTTGGAAGAAGTATTGTTAAAATGCCCATATTACCCAAAGCAATCTACAGATTCAATGCAATTCCTATCAAAATACCTATGTTATATTTCACAGAACTAGAATAAAGTATCCTAAAATTTTCAGGAAACCACAAAAGACCCCAAATAGTCAAAGCAATCTTGAGAAAGAAGAACAAAGCGGGAAGGATCATGCCCCCGTATTTCAAACTATACCACAAAGCTATTGTAACCAAAACAGTACGGTACTGGCACAAAACCAGGCATATAGATCAATGGACTAGAAGAGAATCCACAAATAAACTCATCCTTGCATGGCCAATTATTCTTCAACAAAGGAGGCAAGAATATACAAGGGGGAAAAGACAGTCTCTTCAATAAATGGTGTTGGGAAATCTGGGCAGCCACATGCAAAAAGAATGAAACCAGACCACTTTCTTACACCATATACAAAAATAAAGTCAAAATGAATTAGAGACTTAAACGTGAGGCTTGAAACCATAAAACTTCTAGAAGAAAACATAAGCAGCAAGCTCTTGGACAGCAGCCTTAGCAATATTTTTTTTGGCTATGTCTCCTCAGGTGAGGACAACAAAAGCAAAAATAAACAAATAGGATGACATCAAACTCAAAAGCTTTTGGACAGTGAAGGAAACCATCCACAAAATAAAAAGGCAACCTATTAAATGGAAGAGGATACTTGCAAATGATACATCCGATAAAAGGTTGATATCCAAAATACATAAAGACCCATACAACTGAATAACAAAAACCAAACAACCTGATTAACAAATGGGCAGAGGACCTGAGGAGACATTTTTCCAAAGACGACACAGATGGCCGACGGACACATGTAAAGATGCTCGACATCACTCATCGTCAGGGAAATACAAATCAAAACCACAATGAGATAGCACCTCACACCTGTCAGAATGGCTCGGATCAAAATGACAAGAAATAACACGTGTTGGCAAGAATGTGGAGAAAAGGAAGCCCTGGTAAACTGTTGGGAGGAACATAAATTGATGCGGCCACTGTGGAAAACAGTATGGAGGTTCCTCAAAGATAAAAATAAAACTGTCCTAGGAGCCAGCAATTCCACTTCTGGGTTATTCATCTGCTGAAGAAAACAAATATACTAATTCAAAAAGATACATGCATCCCCTATGTTCACTGCAGCATTATTTACAATAGCCAAGACGTGTAAGCAAGCTGAGTGTCCCTGGATAAATGTGTGGATAAAGAAGTAATGGTATACATACATAAAATATTACTCAGTCCTAAAAAAGAATGAAATCTTGCCATTTGTGACAACATGGATGGATCTAGAGGGTATTACACTAAGAAATAAGTCAGAGAAAGACAAATGTTCTGTGATTTCACTTATATGTGGAATCTAAAAAAACAAAACAAACAAAACAGAAACACTCGTAGATACAGAAAACAATCTGGTGGTTGCTGGAGGGGAGGGATGTGCAGGAATAGGTGACATAGGTAAAGGGGATGAAAAGGTTCAAACTTCCACTTATAAAACACATGTCTTGGGGATGTCATGTACAACATAGGGACTATAGTCAATAACATTATAAGAACTTTGTATAGTGACAGAAGGCAACTACATCAAAATACTGAATCACTGTGTTGTGCACCTGTAACTAACATAAAATTATATGTCAGTTAAAATAAAACAGGGGTCTCCCAGGCTCAGGATCCTTGCCAGGTGCAGTGGCACATGTGTGTAGTCCCAGCTACTTGGGAAGCTGAGGCAGGAGGATTGCTTGAGCCCAGAAGTTCTGGGCTGTGATGTGCTATGCCGGTCGGATGTCCGCACTAAGTTCGGCATCAGTATGGTGACCTCCCAGGAGCGGGGGACCATCAGGTTGCCTAAGGAGGGGTGAACCGGCCCAGGTCGGAAATAGAGGAGGTCAAAAAAAATAGGGGTGAACAGTGGCTTTCTTTGGGTGAGAGAATTATGGGCGATTTCTTCTCTTTCTGCTTTTTACCATTTTCGATTCTTTCTACGATGACCGGGTGTTAACTTGTGAATTATGAAACATTTAAAAGGTGACACAGTAGTATTATATTATAATCCCTTACTGGGGTGGGGAAGGGGGAAATATACACACACACAGATGACCCTTGGACAGCTGGGTTTGAACTGCACAGGCCCACTTACCTGCAGATTTTTAAAAATAAATACAGTGAGTACTGAAAATGTATTTTTTTCATCCTTGTGATTTTCTTAATAACATTTTCTTTTTTCTAGTTTACTTTATGGTAAGACTATAGTATATAATACATATAAATACAAAATGTGTGTTGATTGTTTATGTTATTGGTAAGGCTTCCAGAAACAGGAGGCTATTAGTAGTTAAGTTTTGGAGGGAGTCAAAAGTTATACATAGATTTCGGACTGTGGGGGGGGGGGGTCAGCGCCCCCAGCTCCGTGTTGTTCAAGGATCAACTGTATCACCTTTACAACCATCAGTTTGATAGTGGGATAGCCTACCAAATGTGTAGGTTAAGCTTCCCTTTTAAGCTCCTCCAGTAGCCCCTTACTGGTTCCGGGACAAAGTTCCAAGTTCCTCTGCCAGGCAGTCAGGGCCCACGGCCTGGACCCAGCGCATCCCCCAGCATCTACCATCCTCCACCCATCTGTGCCGCAGCCAGGGCACATCTCTCAGTGAGTAACCCACCACCAAGCTTTTGTTTCAGCTGTGTCCCCAGCCCATCACTCCTCTTCTCCTATCTGCCAGTCTTCTGAGGGGCTGGGACAAGGTGGGGGCAGGTGTGCCCTCCAAGGTGTCACGAGAATAAGTCTCCTTACCAACCACAGAGAGCAGCAGCAGGACACTGCAGATGACGATGGACACAATGATGGCGGTCTCACTGCCCCCCAGCTGCAGTGTGGCAATGGTCTGGTTGAAGTTCCCTACCTGGATCTGGGCAGAGGCGGGAGGAGGGAGCTGTAGCTTCCCCGGACTCGTGCTTTGGCTCCTCTCCTCACTAGCTGTGGGCTCCTGGGCAAGTCACCTAACCTCTTTGAACCTCAGAGGCCACATCTATAAACACAGAGATAACCAGGCCCACCTCCTGGGGATGCTGTGAGGGCTAAAGGGGATGATGCTTGGCTAGCCCTGGCAGAGAGGGGAGACTCAATATGGGCTGTGTTTATTACTACGGCCTGGGAGGGGCAGTGGAGGAGCCGAAGGCAGGGCAGTTCACAGGGCCTGCCTGCTGTCCCCAAGTATCTGGAGGACTGTCTGATGACCAAGGAAACAGGCAAAGGCTGAGGATTCAGAGGGCATAACTGGGACTGGGGTGCAGGTGAAAGAGAGCTTTGGCAGTCAGACCCGTCCTGGGCGGCATGTGCTGCCTTGAGAGGGAAGGGGTTTCCCATCCCAGGAGGCATGCAAGCAGATACAGCCTAGAAAAGGTCTCATTTCTGGCCCCTCTCGGCACTCCTCCTGTATCCCTCCCCTCCGTGACTCTGCACGTGACTGGCAGCCCAAACTTGACGTGGAGCATCAAGTGGAACAAGGGAGACTTCTAACGGCCTCTGAAAGTCCAGCCCCATCAGGCCTATCTGGGGCCAATCACTGCCCTGGAGCAGGTGACTAAGTTCTTGGGCCTCATCTGTCAAGTGGGGATGTAAAACTCCACTTGGCGTCATCCACTGAGCACGACAACACTTAGCTCTGATACGCTGGGTGAGGGGCAGGGCTGGGGGCCAGGTCTGCCTCCACCTGGGGTTCCCCGTTCACTCACTGTGATAGGCAACTGCCCCTCGGCCGTGCCCAGGGACTCGTTGACCGAGCAGTGAATGACTCTATCCGAGACGATCTGGATGTCACAGGCCACTTGGCCTATTTTGATCCGGTACTCGTGGCTCTCGAGCCCTAGGCTGTCCTGCTCCTTCTGCAGGAACAGAGAGGGAGTGCTTGCTGAGGTCTGCGGCTGACCCCGGCCCCGCTCACTCCCGCACTGGTACCCGCTGGAACTCACATGGATGACCAGGGTGAGGGGCTCCCCGGGGTGGTGCTTGATCCACTTCTCCCTCTTGGCCGTGGAGAACTGTGGGTCAGGGAGGTAGTCCAGGCGGAACCTGCTGCCCCGCCGGGCCTCCTGGGGGTCCAGCAGCTCCTCGGCTACAGCCGCCTCATCGGTGTAGGCCCTTCCATTGATGAAGAAGTCTACCGGTGCCGATGCATTGCTCAGGGCCCCAGGGGACGGGCAGGTGATTAGGGTGGAGTTGAGAACTTTGCAGAGCTGGTAGGGAAGGGCCAGGGCCAGGGCCAAGGTTGAGGATGGACAGACGGGCAGGAGAAACGGGGAGAGATTGAGGTTTAAGGAGACAGAGAGAGAGAGGGAGAGACAGAGAGGCAGAGAGAAGACAGATACAGCAGCGTGAGAGTCAATCAGGGCTACTGGCCGCTCCCCACCCACCTTGGTCCCAGCCCCCTCACCGTGGGCTCCCGGCCAATATGGTGCACAGCCATGGACACATTCTGCACCATGTGGAAACGCTCGCCAGCCACCGTGATGGTCCTGCCGCCACTGTGGGATACAGCGAGCCCTGTCAGCCCACCCGCAGCCCTAGAGAGTGAGCTCAGCCAGAGGTCAGGGTCTGGGGTCTCACCTGACAGGGCTGCGGCGGGGACTGATGGCCGTGATGACTGGGTTCTGCATGTACTGGAAGGTGAGGTTGCTGTGCACACAGCCCCGGCGCTCAAAGCGCACACACACGGACACGGGGGCCGGCAGGGCACCCTCGGGCACCGTGCAGGTGATGCTGGTGTCCATGCGCCTGTGGGAGGGCAGCGGCACTGTCAGCACGGCCCCCACCTCCTGCTGCTTGCTCCTGCCTGCCCCATCGCCCAGGGCACAAGCCCGCATGCCTGGCCTGGATAGGCCTCCTCGACTCGCCCCAACCTGGTCTTCTGCCCCCTCGTACAGGAATCTGTTGTTTGCACATACCCACTGCCACATCTTTGCTCAGGCTGTCCTCCCCACCTTCAACACATTCGCTTTTCCTCCAGCCCTGCCCGTGTGTTCCAATTCTGCCCCATCCCGCCTCATGCAAGAAGCCCTCCCAGAGTCCCTCTCTCAGAGCTGAGGAATGGCTCTGAAAGAACCAGCTTTTTTCCCAGTCTCAGATGTTTCTATTTCCTGCGGGACTGTCTGCTTTCCCGAGAGCTGAGACTTTGCTGGGCTCTTCTTGGTGTCCCCAGCAATGCCCATCAATGGGGCCTGGTACACAGTAAGTGCATAATAAAGACAGAGGTATTTCGGGGCGCCTGGGTGGCGCAGTCGGTTAAGCGTCCGACTTCAGCCAGGTCACGATCTCGCCGTCCGTGAGTTCAAGCCCCGCGTCGGGCTCTGGGCTGATGGCTCAGAGCCTGGAGCCTGTTTCCGATTCTGTGTCTCCCTCTCTCTCTGCCCCTCCCCCGTTCATGCTCTGTCTCTCTCTGTCCCAAAAATAAACGTTGAAAAAAAAAAATTAAAAAAAAAAAAAAAAAAAGACAGAGGTATTTCATCAAAAGGCTCTGGACCACACCCCTGGGCCAGCCAGAGGAGCTCCGAATGTATATGACCATCACATTTTTCACAGCAGAGGTCACTTATGGAGCTCCTACTGTATGCCGGGCACAGAGTACTACTCACAATTACTGTTCTTACCAGATGAGGAAACTGAGGCTCAGAGAAGGGAAGGGGCTTGGCCGAAGGGACACAGCTGGTGAAAACCCGAGTGATGCTTGATGCAAGGATGTCATTCCACCCTTCCAGCCCCCAGCCCTCCAGTTTCCCTGGGCAGGAAGGGGTGGCCCAGGCCCAGGGGCTTACACGAGCTCCGTGCAGGCCTCTGTGTCGTTCACCAGGACTTGGAGCTCGGAGCCCACATGGAGGTCGCTCCCGTGGATTGTGATCCTGGTGCCCCCTGCCTTGGGGCCCTTGTCAGGCTCTAGGAATTGAACCTGGGGCAGCTGTGAGGAGGAAGACAGGAGGTCAGGCCTCAGGCCACCCCCCAGGTGTGTGTCTGGTGGGGTGGGCAGGAGGGTGGGTTCAGCCTCCCTTACCACGTAGGAGAAGCGCTCCCGTGACTTGCCCTCTTTAGAGGCGTTCACCGTCACCACGTCTGAGAATGCTTCTGGGGCTGGCCCTGTAGCGCACACAATCCTGGGGGGAGGTAGCTTGGGTCAGGAGAGCAGCTGGAGGGTCTCAGGGGCTGGGTAAGCAGCACCTGGGTTCTCTCTTGAATGATGCCACCCCCCCACCCCGGCTATACCCCGAGGGTATGTGGGCTCTCCACCCTTGCCCTCAGCTTCCCGCCTCTCCGACTCACAGCTGGGACTGCCATTTGGCTGGGACAGCCAATGGCATCACCTACATCAAAATACTGAAACCATTCCCTATCAGCTGGAAAACAGCCACTCTGAAACCCCGATGTCACCCTGATGCCAGGCTCTTCCCCAGGACTACCCACCTCCCCTGCCCGCCCCACCTGACTTTCCCACAATTCTACAACTATGTGACAAAGGGGTGAGATAAGATGGTCTCTTGGGATCTGAACATTCTCCAACCATGAGGACATTTGTTGGGCTGGTAGACTGATAGCTTTTCTGCAAGCCTGACTTACAGCTCCCCCGGCAAAGGAAATCAGCTCACCCCCTGCTTTTCTACAGCCCCTCTGGGCCAGGACCCACAGCGGTAGGCTCAGACCTCTGCACCACACCAGCAGCCCCACACTTTGTTAACTACAAGGTTTTTGTTGCTTTTTTTTTTTAAAATCAATGCAAGGCTTCTATGGAAGTCCGGCTGTTCTGGGGGAACCTGGGAGGGCCTCCCAGAGCAGCAGGTGTTGAAGTGGGAACTTGAAGGATATGGAGAAGCGTCCAGAGTAGAAAAGGGCGGAATGCACGGGGGTGGGTAATGGCTTCAACAAGGTCTGGAAGACCTTGTGCCACTTCTAGTGAGCGGCAGGGTGCTGAGGAGGGTGGGAAGGCAGAGGGGAGAGAGGAAGGCAGAGCTGTGGTTGGCACTGTTGGGAGGGGCGGGGGGGACACTAGAGGTCATTCAGAACAGCCCTGGGGACTGCCACTACTCACTCCTCCGACACCGTGTATCTGTCAGCCAGTGGCTCACAGGCCACGCTGCCAATCCACACGCCATGGGCCACGTCGCTAAGCCGCCGGCCTAGGTTCCTGCCTCGGATGGTCAACAGGGTCCCGCCGTCCAAGGGGCCACTCAGGGGCTCAATCTGCCAGGTGACCAGAGGACGAATGATGTTCTGAGGCTGGGACGTCAGCAGCTTTCTCCACCCACTGCTGCACACACCCAGGCAAGTGCACGTACACCTGCTGCTCAGGAGGAGGTACGGAGGCTCTGAGGGGGTGGGGGCTGCTGCTCACTGGACAGGTCACGGGGGCTGCCAGTGAGGATGTGCCCACATGGGTCTGGGGATGTGAGTGTGCAAAGTCAATGACACCTGCGGAGGGTGGGGGCTTCTGTGGACAACGCAGTCTGCTCCCAGTGGCCATGTCTGACCACATGATCTCGCAACCCAGCCAGAGCTGACTGGGTCAGGGATGGGCACCTGACCCAGCCTACGCCAATGAGAATCCTTCCACCGGACTTCCTCTTAGCTAAAACTCAGGCTCGGTTGTGATTGCCGGCCTCACTTATCACCATACCAGCAGGGTTTCCCCGACCTCACCATAAAAACTAGAGGCTGGGGGCACCTGGGGGGTCTGTCAGTTACACGTCCGACTTCAGCTCGGGTCACAGTCTCACGGTTTGTGTGTTCGAGCCCCACATTGGGCTGTCTGCTGTCAGCACGGAGCCCGCTTCAGATCCTCTGTCCCCCTCTGTCTCTGCCCCTCCCTTGCTTGCTCCCTCTCTTTCTCTCTCTTTCAAAAATAAACATGAAAAGAAAAACAACTAGAGACTAGCGCTAGCATCTTTTCCGGCCCAGACTCCCTGCTTCACTCTATTTTTCTCCATAGCACTTACGCCTTCTATATATAAATTATTTATTTCCTTACTTATTACTGCCCACCCTCCTCCCCCACTAAAACATTAGCTCCGTGTCGGGGTGGCACTTTGTTCACTGCTGTGTCTCCAGCACCCAGCGGCCCTGGCACCCAGCAGGCGCTCCCCAGGTGATCCTGCATGCATACGGCTGGTTATGTGCAAGCACGTGTGTCACAGGTCTGAGAGCCCGTGTGGGGCGCTGTGTGTCGCACACACAGGCATGCGGGTGCGACAGGCCTCCGTGGGTGGGGGTGCTTACCGCGCGGATCTCGGGGGCGGGGCAGGTGCCAGGCAGGGGCTGCAGGGGCCCTCGCAGGCGGCAGCCGTCACTCCACACACACAGATGTCCCAGGTCCTCCCGGCCTAGGCACTGAGAACAGTCAGGGCTGCCCATGGCGCAGTTATAGACCTCCACTGGGAGAGACACAGAGACAGCATGGGTCAGCACCCCCAGTCACCACTGTGTCCTCTGCATTCACTCACCATCACCCAGAGGTGGGTTCTGGTTGTCCAAACTCCCCAGGGCCTTTGCTAAGCACAGTGCAGCCACAGCCTCATTAATAGTATCTGTCCACACCACGATTCTACCAGGTGGGAGCTCTTTGTTTGTTTGGGGTTTTTTAAACTTTTTTAATGTTTATTTTTGAGAGAAAGAGAGAGAGAGAGAGAGAGAGAGAGAGAGAGAGAGAGAGAGACACCATGAGCAGGGGAGGGGCAGAGAGAGGAGGAGACACAGAATCCAAAGCAGGCTCCAAGCTCCAAGCCATCAGCACAGAGCCCAACGCAGGGCCTGAATCCACGAACTGGGAGATCCTGACCTGAGCCAAAATCAGATGCTTAACTGACTGAGCCACCCAGGCACCCCACCAGGCACCCCATTTGACAGGTAAGAGACCGAGGCTCAGAGGGGAGGACTGACTTGCCCAAGGTCACAAAGCCTGTGAGCGGCAGGCCCGAGATTCACACCCAGGCCTGGGTGGGTCTGTTTACCCACCAGTGGGGCTCTGGGATGCTAGGGGATCACTGAGCAATGTGGGCAGTGGGCACCAGGGCCTCAGACCCTCGGAGTGGCCCAAGCAGGAGTGCTGGGAGGGTTCTTCAGGGTCTTGGGTGTGCAGGTTGGTTCTTCTGGAGTCTGTCTCTGGGACCTTCATGGTGGGGACAGGGGGGCGGGTGGTGGTGCCATATCCACTAGGGATATCTGAGGCTCCCCATGAATAGACAGACTCTTAAAGAATTGATTCAATATGTATAATAACAGTAAGGACACCAATCGCCATTTGGGGCGTGCTGACTGTGCCCCAGTCACAACTGTAAGATCTGTGTGCATCGTCTCAGCAAATCCTCACCAAGCTTTCTGTAAAAGGGCCTGTGCCTCATGTCACATGGCTGAGAAACAGAAGGCCAAGCAAGCGCCTGAAGCTGCACAGCCATCGGCATACAGATGTCTGGCCCACAATAGCTGCTCAATGAATAAGAACTGAGTGACCAGGTACAGAACGGCAAGGCTGGGATCTGAGACCCTGTGTGTTAGGGAAACACAGGGCGGGACATCTGTGACTGTGCGGTGGGCACTGGATAAGTCCCCCAAGGTAGAGCCCCACCCATTAAGGCTGAATCCCCAGTGGCCATAGGGCCGTAGGGGCTCCCACCTGTTATGGGGTCAGGGCTGTCCAAGAATCGGGCTGGCTGCCCCTTTAGTTGGAGGCTGAGTGGAAACATCTGGCTCTTCTGGGTCGTGTGCAGCTGCAAAAGGACAAGAAAGAGCATAAGGGGTGTGAGTGGTGTCTAGGTCTCTGCTGGGGGGAGGGGATGCATGTCATGGAGACAGAAGAGGGCAGGGCTGTTGAGGATAAGGGGATCAAAAGGAGGAGGGGGATAAGGTGGGAAGGAAGGAGTATAGCGTCTGGACTTATGCAGGCCTTCCTACCGCCCCCCCCCACCCCCAGAGCCACATCACTTACCACCACTTGGTTGCAGTGTGCAGTAGATTCATTCACCCATACGGCTTCAAAGATCTCCTCTGGCCCAAAGCTACATTCTAGGGCTGCACCCTAGGAGAAATGGGGTTGCTGAGGAGAGGCAGATCAGCACCCACTGCTCTCTAACTCCAACTTGTTATGGGCTGCTGCCCAGAGTAGTGGGCTGAGCCCTTTTATCAGGCCCCTACTCCTCCAGAATGTCCTTCCTGGCCTTCAGGTCCAATGATGGAAGGAGGGAGGCAAGGAGTACATGAACACCTGGAACCTGTTGCTCCCCATGTGACTAAAAGCTTCACCAATATCTCCCGATGGCCTAAACCAATGGCCTTTTACTCGGCTCATAAAAATCCAATTCTTTAGCATGACTGCCATTCAAGGTTTATCCCAGTGAGACTCCACCTGTTCTTTGAATCTTACTACCCCCCACCTCTGTCCCCCAAGGCCGATGCCCCAGCCACAGCAGGACACTCTTGGACATGGCACAGGCTGCCCTGCCCCTGGGCCTTTGTCCAGGCTGTTCCTCCTACCCAAACAACTTGTCTCCCCTTTAGCCCCCCAGCAAAACACAACACAGCCCTCAGCATCCAGCTCAAATTGTCTCATGTTCCAAAGACTTCCCAGAGCCCCCTAAATCAGGTGGGTGCCCCTCATTTGATCATTCATTCATTCATTTAGCAATGAACATTTGGGTGCATGTTAGGGGCTCTAGGAGGCTCCTAAAGCCTGCCCACACCCTGTATGTTGAGGACCACCCTTATCTCCCTGCCCAGGCTCTTTTTACACTGGTCTTGCCACCCACTGGGAAGGGTTAGGGTTGGGTCTCAGCCCCTGTGACACCTCCAAGGGCAGTGGGTGGCAGTAAAAGAGCTCAGGTTCCATCGGTTTGAATCCTACCTTCTGTCTTTCCTAGCTGTGCAACTCTGTGCAAGTGGCTCTCCTTTCTGAGCCTTGGTTTCCTAAATTTTGCAATGGAAACACACATTCCTACTCTGCAGGGTTGCTGGGGAAACGAAATCATGTATCTTTAGTGCATTGCACACTGTGGGTGACTAATATATGCTGGCTGTTAGTATGCAGGAGGTGCTCAATAAATGTTTGTTGACTTAAATACACAGGCCCCAACTCCCCAGTCTTATCTTGCCCAGCACAGGCCTCCAGGGAATGGTATCAATAAATATTTGCTGACTGAACAAACTCAGGTTTCATGTGTATTAGTCCAGCCTCGTGGCAGGACTTCCTGTTTATGTCCCTGTTGTTAGCACATGTGACACCCTGAGGAGAAAGCAGGTCAGCACACCCCTCTCCTCTGGCCTACCCCCTCTCCCGCTTCACTCTGAAGCTAACACAGGAAGGTGGCTACTGATAGGGCTGCAAGCACATTTGCCCATGCTGAGCCAGGAGGTGGGTCAGCTCAGGCTTCAGCCACTCAGCATAGCAGGCCCAGCCTGTCCTGAGGCTCCCCAGAGTACAGGCTCAGCAACAGGAAGGGGGCTCTGCCCCTTCCTGCCCTTAGTGTTCTAGAAGCAGGTCGAGGGCCAGGATCACTGAGGCACACTGGGGGCAGACACATGCCTCCTGGTTACGGGACCCGAACCCAGGGCTCAGGCCTCCCCACGCCAGGCTCCTGTAGCCCCAGGGAGCAGCACCGCCCTTCATACCAGACCAGGCCCCTTCATACTCCTGAGGCTCTGTTCCAACCACTGCAGGAGGGAGTCTGAGGGCTGAGGGCACTGCCCACACAGAGCTCCAGCCCCAGCCACAAGGCTGCCTGACACATCCCAGATGCCTGGCACGTGGCCCCCACGTGCGACAGCTGTCACAGGCCTTCGCTCCCCCTTGGAAGCAACAGATGGCGAGTCTCTAGGAGCTGGGGAGGGGGATGGCTGGCACACTTCCAGAACTCGTCAACGCTTCCCACCAAGATGCTCTTCCAGGAGGGACCCAGAAAGGAGCTGAATCTCCTCCTCCCCATGCGTGGGTGCAGAGGTGACGGCAGATTGTAGGGAAGAGCACTTTCTCAGAAGTCCAGTGCTAGGGTGCAAGTCAAGCCCTACGTCGTGTACCTAGAGTCATCTACTTCTCCTTTCTGGATCTCATTTTTCCCATCTGGATAATGGGGAATAGGGCAGCACAGGGGTTCTCTGGACATTCTTCAGGTAAGACATGTCAGCCATGAACTGAGGAAATGTGTGCAGAATTACAAGTCAGCCTAGGGGGTAGGGCCGGCAGGACATGGACAGTGCCCAACCATGGGCTGCAGCCCAGCTCTGCCAGGAGAGCTTTACAGGGTAGGGGAGTCTGGGGGTCCTGGCCAGGGTTTCCCTCAGGAGCTGTTAGCAGCTTGCTGTCCCTTGGGCTGGGCCCTCCCCATCCACTTCCCTTTCCTCTAACCCCCTGCAAACACAGTGGGGCTTTCTCAAACAGAATCTGGAAACTCAGAGAAACAAAACCAAGGTGTGGGTGGAGGGACCAGAGCATGGGTCCTCATCCAGAACAGCATTCTCCTGCCCCCACCCCCAAGCCTGGCCTCCACCTACCTGGAAGGCAGCATTGGCTAGATGCACGGGGATGCTCTGTAAGCTGCCTGTGGGCATGGGTGCCAGGCGTGAGGGCAGGATCTGGGGGCAGTCCTGAGGGCTCTGCAGTCAAAACACAACGAGGTAAGGGTGATGCAGGAGCATTTCAGAAGAGACAGGATTCATGGCCATGCCAGCCAGCCTACTGTCGCAGCCTGCCTCCCCAGGGAAGTACTTGCCAGCCTGCACAGTGAGGAAACACCAGTAACAAAATCACAGCAGCCGCCACCACCGAGGGCAACGTGCCCAGTGCCTCCCACACACCGTCTCTTTTGACCCTCATGATAAGCCTACAGGCAGGCTTTATCGGCCCCATTTTATAGATGATGAAACGGAGGCATTCCGCGATGATGTAACCTGCCCAGCGATGGATCCAGTCCCGCCACGGCTGTTCCAGGGCATACTTTGCAGAGGAGGTCAGGAGGCTGGGGTTGAGGGCTGGCCCCCCTCCCCATCTCTGGGCCTCATCTTTCCCAGCTATAAAATGAGGGGCTGCACCCATTCTCTGAGACCACGCCCAGCTCCAAAATGCAGTTTCCAGGATGACACATGTTAAATGATTCAGAAAAAGAACTCCAAATTTCTGAACAGCCCACGGGAAACAGGCTATGAGGACCCTGGTGTCCTGAGGCTCCACACCCCTCCCCACTTCTGCAGGTGAGAGTCCCAGCCTCCGGGCAGAGGCGCCAGCCCCCCAAGAGTCCCGGGCAGGCCTGGGCATCAGCATTCTCACATTGGCAGTACAGCCACGGAGGCCTGGTGGAGGAGGGGCCACTTCGAAAAAGGAAAGAAGTTAGGGGCGCCAGGTGGCTCAGTTGGTTGAGCGTCTGACTTTGACCCAGGTCATGATCTCATGGGTCGGTTCATGAGTTTGAGCCCCACACTGGGCTCACTGCTGTCAGCAAAGAGCCCGCCTCGGATCCTCTGTCCCCCTCTCTCTGCCCCTGTCTCACACTCTCTCTCTCAAAAATGAATAAACATTGAAAAAAAAAAAAAAAAAAGGAAAGAAGTTAGGGGTGCCTGGGTGGCTCAGTCAGCCGAGCGTCCAACTTTGGCTCAGGTTATGATCTCACGGCTCATGAGTTTGAGCTCACATCAGGCTCTCTGCTCTCTGCTTCAGATCCTCTCCCACGCCCCCACCCTCTCTGTGCCCCTCCCCGGCTCGTGCTAGCACCCACTCTCTCTCTCTCAAAAATAAATAAACATTTAAATTAAAAAAAGGAAAAAAGTTAGGGAGGGAGGGCAGGCACGAGCTGGAGGTTCAGAAACATGGCGATGTACCTGCGGTCAGAGGGCAGAGCTGGTCTGTGAACTCCCACTGTCTGACTCCCAGGCCAGAAACAGACACCAGGGAGCAGGGCTGTGCCCACCATGCCATCTAGTGACCTCTCTGAGCTTACAAGTCTGGAGCCCCCACCCCGCACTGTTGTTCAGACCTGAGGGCCCCACTGGGCCATGTTCTGCCTCCTCACACTCTGAGCCTGACCTGCTGAGACCCTGAGAGAAGGGGAGATTGGGACCCTGCAGCCGCCACACCATACCAAGGGCTGACCATCCCAGCCTAGAGGTCTGGCTGGGAACACAATGAAACATGTGTGTCCACCTTGAGGTCAGCCAGCCAGGGCAAAGGCCTCTGAGGATAGAACTTGGAGGCCTCCCTGGGTCTTTTCTCCTTACTGCTAATCAGACAGGGAGCTCCCTGAGGGGAACCCTGGGGGGCTCGGCATAACACTGGACCCTGAGGAGATGCCAGTAACAATAAATGATGACCATGCCCACATCAGAGATAGTCACCAGCTCACACAGCCCTCACTGTGCTCCTGGACAGTTCTAAGCACACCACACCGTATTAATTCACCAAATCCGAACTCCCAACAATCCTCTGAGTTAAGTATAATCATTACACCCATTTTACAGACTAGGAAATCGGGGCACAGAGAAGCAGAGCAGTTTGCCCAAGATGGAACTGGCAGCACAAGAGGCCTCTAGTTGTCCAGACTGTTTGCCGACCACCAGGCCAGAAACCTTGCCTAGACTGGTCCGTTTCCCGGGGAGCAGGGCCTGGTGCAGATCACAGAGGCCTCGGCCAGAGAAGCAACATGGCTAGGTCTGGGTGAGGCCTCCTGAGCTGACCGTCGTCCTGCGGGGCTGGGAGGGAGGAGCTTGTGTCCAGCTCAGGGTGAGCCCACACAAGCCTCTGGCCTCTGGGCTGCCATCTTCCGCAGTCTCGTGTGTAAACCCCATGGAATTTCAGGGAATGGAACCCACATGTTTGCAATCAGTTTTCATGGCTGCTGCCAGCTCTGCCTTGCAGCTGGCCGGGGGCTCTGTGGCTCTGTCTTCCCAGCTCCACCCCACCAGTGGGTAAGTGGCTGACAGGAGGGGCTGTGGGGTGAGGGTCAGAGCAGGAGTTTCCACGTGAGCCCCCCCCACCAAGGAAATGACGTGGAAGCATCCCTGAGGGTTCCCCCCCCCCCATTCTCCTTAATCCCTATCTATGATCCCATGGCTTTGGATGCTTGTACCCGTTCTACAGAGTGGGCCAAGGCTAAGAGTCCTGGCACACCTTTGCCCTCCTTTGGTACCTCCCCCCAGAACTGGCTAACCCTCCACGGGGCCAGCTGGTATGTCTGCTGCTGGCCTCCAGCCCCCACCATCTGCCTCCAAGTCTGGCCTGGCCTTTGGGGAACTTCCCCCACAGGCCTGTGGTTTGGGAAGACTGACTCTACTCCCTAGCCCCAGGGATAGGCCAGTGTCCCAGGCCTGCCCTGGACTCAGCAATTGGTTCAGGGAGTGTACGTGACCCTAGTGCAGCCAGCAAAAGTCAACTCTGGGACTTCCATAGAACCAATAAGAAAGAGAAGCTCTTCTTATTTTCTGGGGCTTCCAGGAAATCAGGAGCCTGCCTGGAGCAGCTGAGGTCAACTTGCTACCAAGGGGGGAGGGCTGCCAGAGCATGAAGCCCAACCAGAGGGGCAGGGAGCCCTGAAAACATGGTTGGAACTCCTGGATCCAGCTATACCTGAAGGTGATGCCACCACCCCTCTCTCCCCCCACCGCCCCCCCGCCCCAGATTTCACACTCATAGGAGTCAATTAATTCTGTTGCGGCCAAGGCTAGTTTGAACTAGGGTTTCCCCCAGTGCTACCAAAGGATGGGGCCTCCCTGTCCCATCTAAGCCAAGCCATCAACACGTCAGAAGGAGGCTGAGTGGCTTCTCCCCTTTGCTGGAGTGCAGCACAGGGCAGAGCCTGCAGGTTCAGGAAACCACGGCCAATTGACCACACTCTAGGCAGAGGAATAAGGACAGCTGCTGAGTCAGCAGTGCCAAAAGCCACAATCAACCCGGACAGGAGCCCAGTGGGTGCTGGTTCACAGAGGACCTCACCTGTACCCACACTGGGACTCACAGACTCTCTCACTGTCTCTCCCACATTCAAGGGTCAAGAACTGATGTCCCAATCCAGCATGGCTGGCCCAGACCCTAAACCCATCTCACCCGGTCCCTTTCTACAGTTCTGCACCCTCACAGCCCCCTAAACTGCCCCTTGTTCCTACCAAACCACTCTCCCCACTGGCTCCGAATGAAGTCCAATTTCACGGTGGCATCCACACCAGGCTCCCCAGGAAGGGGGCCTACTGTCCTATCTCTCCTCCCCTCCTCTAAAACACCGCACCCTCTTCCTGGCACCCTCCACTCCTCCACATCCTCCTTCTGCACTAGGGAAGTGCAGGAGACTCCCTAGTGACAGGAAACTCAGCCCCTAGCACCTCCCCAGGGACACCTCCCTGGCCTAACCCAAGTCCTACTGTCTCCTCCCAGCTCTCGAGGGGTGCAGGCGGATGTGCAAACTCCCCTGTCCACCACCTGCAGAAACATGTCACCTGCAGGGCTAACAGAGACATAAATAAATGCCACCTTAAGTATCAGTCAGAGACTTCTGCAGGCCTGGGGAGGGGGCTGCCTCTTCTCTTGCTAGATTACCATAGTCCTCTAAGACAGACTCTCTCTGGGGCTCCGATCCCAGTTCCTGCTAGATTACCATAATCCTCTAAGACAGACCCTCTCTGGGCCCACCGCTCCAGCTCCTGGCCCCCAGAGCTGCAGACCTGGGGGAGATGGCTTATGGGGTGCTGCCTCAGAAACACCTCTAGACTGAGCTCCTATGCATCTGTCAGGACCCTGCACAAAAGTCCCCCTCCCAGAGAAGTGCTCCCTGGCCCACCCAGCAAAGTAGCCACCCGCTCCTGAGAAGGATAGTGGCCTTTTAATGAGTACCTACTATGTGCCACATATGGAGTTGGTGCCTCACAGGTGCAATTCAAGACTCCCAGCACAGCAAAGTAAGGCCATTTTATAGTAGTAAAATGTACAATTACACAGTAAGTAAAATAGGAGATGGGGAAACAGGCACAGAGAGGTTCAGGAGCTTGACCAGGATCACACAGCCACAACTCACACCTCAGGCCCTTGGCTCATGATGGGGAGGGCAGAACTATGTCTAACTGGGTTCCTTCCCAGTGCCTGCTACAGACCCAGTCATACAAAGGGTGCCCAATAAATGCTGGATAACCGTGTTGAGCCTGTGGGTCCTCCTCAACAGCCATCAGGCTGCCAGCACGAATGCTTCATGTTTCACATTTATTGAGCCCCTCTGTGTACCCAGCCCTGGGCTGGGGGCTAGAAGATGTGGACCCTAAAAAAGAGCAGGACTCCTGCTTGGCCCGGACTCCAACAGAGGGGCCCAGGGGCCTCCTCTATGGTTTGGCCACACAGACTCCACTGGATCTCTCTCCCAGGGCCAGAAGCCCCACATTATTGTCTCAGTTCTTTGAGGTAAGCTCCTGGATGACCCTTCTTCAAAGCAGTTCAGAGGCTTAGGCAGGAGGTACAGAGACCAGAGGGTTCCAGGTGTGGGCCATGGAGCCCCTCCTTAGCATCTGAACACTGATCTGTACCTGCTTGGAGGGTTCCTGATGAGATTCTCTGAGCCCAGAGCCAAGAGGCTGGGGGTTCAGATGCTCTGGGGACTGGGCCCGCTTCCCTGGGACACATGCTAGGAAGCAGTGCCCCCAGGACCCTATTTGCTACCTCAGTTGTCCCATCTGGAAAGTGGGCAGGAGCATCTCCTTCCTGGGGAGAGGAGCCTCAGGCAGGGACTCAGTGCCTCACCCTGACCCCTCACAGCCCTGATACAAGACAGAGGCTCCAGCAGCCAGGTCTGAGAGGGGATGAGCTGTAGTCTCAGAACCTCGACACCCTCTCCCACCCAAGTGTAGCCATCCCACCTGGCTGAGCATCACCGCCCCAGCCAAAGCCTCATTTGGTCATCCCTGCTAAGGCTAGGATGGCCTTAGAAGCTTTTGGGGCAATGGCAGAAGGCCACCCTGCAAGTGAACACACGGCAGAAACCAACCAGGCGCAAGGTATGTGGCATTTCCATTTATACTTCTCCCCGTCCACCAACTCTCCCCACCACGCCCACCCTGGTGTAATTGATTCAATCCAGCCATCCCACAGCACCAAGGAGGGCCTGGATCCTGGCCAGCGGAGAATCAGCCTATAGAGCTCACGGGACCAGCATAAGCAACAGGACCTGGGAGCGTGTGGCTCCTGAGACCAGCTCACCTTCTCTGCTCAGGGACAGCCATGGCATCACCTGCTCCAGGGTCCCCAGCACCCATGGGGAGACCAAGCCAGGGGCCTTTCAGCCCATCTCCTGATCTCGGGAAGGAAGGAGAACATGGGCGCCAAGCCAGCGGGGCTTAGATTCAAGGTCCCAGTCTGGTATTTCCTGGCCTCAGGGACAACTGCCCTGAGCCCGCAGGGTTGTTGAAAATGTTACAGGTAAAATTTCAAACTAGCCAGTACTGACACGGTGTATAGAAAGGAGCCCTCCTACTACAGGTGGGAGTTAAAACTGGCTCAGGCTTTCTGGAGGCAGTTGAGTCAAAGATGTAAAAACGTGGCCACGCTTTCACCCCAATATGCCATTTCTAGGAGTTCGTCTCCAGGGAATAATCAAGGACGCACGCCATGCCCTGTCTGTATCAGAACACAAAAAAGAAATGGGAAGTGATCGGTACATCCAACAACAGGGGATTGGTTAAATGTGCTGTTATGTGATGAGTCCAGCACAGCTGTTAAATCTGGTGCCAGGAAGAAAATTTAATGATGTGGAAATGTTCTCAACATATTAAAAAAAAAAAAAAAAGTAATGAAACAGGCAGAGGGCATTCCACCCAGGCCTAACTTACCACGGGATTCGGTGAGGCCTCACACCGTGACTGGTTGGAGACACAGGCATGCTGCTGGGTGCACCAGAAACAAGGCCACTGTGCTGACAGGCAGCTGGTGCAGCTGGGAGACAAGGAGCGTTTCAGACACTCGGATGCCCACCCCTCATTTCACCCCTGCCCCCAGGAACTGGGACCTAAGAGGCAGATCCCGGCCCTGGGGAGAAAGGTCTTCCTTCACCACCATCATCATCAGAGGGTGGGGCACTTTGAAGATACTGAGCTCCCTGCTACGAGAGGCATGCAAGGAGGATATAGACAAGCAGGGCCTTTAGGAGACTAAATTAAGGGTAATCAAAGCACTTCTCTCTGCCCCTGCAGCTTGAATGCCCACAGAAGCCAGGTTAGGGTGATATGAGTTTGCTGCACATAAATGAGCCAGAAAATGAACAAGCGAGGGCCCTATCTGCCTCTAGCACACCACTGTTTTTCTTCCAAGGGCCTTCCTGAGAGCAGAGACCCTTCCCTGTTCCTCCTCCCACCACCCAGAGGCAAGCACCCTGACCCACTCACGCTGTGTGTGGATACACTTGTCCGATGCGGCTGCAGTTGTAGATGGTGAAATTGGCCCTGACGATATTCCGCCCGTTGACCCTCACAGACATCTCAACAATCACGTGATCTAGAATGGACCAGGGGAACCAGGGAGAGAAGGACAAAGGGGAGTCTCCCCTGACCTCGGAGGCTGTGATATCAGGACCCCCATGCCTGACATTCCATTACACCCCTTCAGGGCTGTACTCATAGCCCAGTGAGTGCGGTGCTTACCCTGGTGGGGCGGGAAGGGCGGGAACTGGTCCCTTGGCAGGAGGTTGCAGTAGGCGATCTGGTGGCCAAAGGCAGGGCCCGGGACCCGGGCCACAGTGCGGATGTTGTTCCCATAGTCACAGGCCATCTCCATGCCACTGAGGCTGGGCAGGCTGCCCGAGATCTGCAGGATCATGCCCTGGGGGCCAGGGACCCTCAGCTTGGAGAGTGGGGAGCAGGCCTTTCCCCTCGGGGCCCAGCCCCCACTCCAGCAACCCTGGGAGAAGGGGTGACAGGTGGCCAGGACTCCAGGCCAGAGGGCTATATCCTACATGGGGCTCACTAGGCCTCAGTTTCCTCATCTGCAAAATGAAAATGACCATCTTACAGTAGTCAAGGAGGCTTTGAGTCATCTGGTCCCTGGGACTTCTCTGACCTCATCTCCTAATATTCTCTCAAATCTACCAATCTGTTCTCACCTCAGGGCCTCTGCACTGGCAGTTCCCTTGGCCCAGAACACTCTTCCCAGATACCCACCTAACTCACCTACTTCATATCTTTGCTCAAATGTAACATCTGCACCATGGGCCTAGCTCCAGCCTCGTCTAAAATGTCGACACTCCGCCACTCATTCCCCACCCCTCTCTCTCTTCTGCGCCCTTTTCCCCACAGTACTTTTTACCATCTTGCCATCCTATCTTGCGCGTTCTCTCGCTCCAAAAGCATGTCAGCTGCTCAAGGACCAGGGCTTTTTCTGTCTTGTTCATTGCTGTGTCCCCAGAGTCTAGAACTGCTGTTAGCACATAGTAGGTGCACAATGATCCATGTGATGAACGAATAAATGAATGGATGTATGGACAAACCTGTGCCTGGTCTGCTTGTGGACATAAAACATGTGAAGGGCTCTGTGATACATAATCATGCGGAGTGGGTGCAGAGGAGTCCCAGACCCCACCTGGCCCATTAGAACCACCATCTCCCCCCTGTTGATAGGTGAGGATAGCCAGCCGCAGGGAGGTCACTGAGGGCAGGGCTGAGTTGGGCCCAGGCCTGCCTGTCCCTCAGCCCTCCCCAGACTGCCTGCTATGGGTGGGGAGGGGGCTGTGGCAGCTCCAGGCCTTCCTGAGCTCAGGCGAGGCAGGGAGTCCCTGCCTCCACACTGCAGATTCATCTGATCTGTTTCTGAGCACAAGAAATAGCAGCCTGGCACTTGGTGGTCCCTCTGACCCCTACCTGTACCGGGCCCGGGAAGAGGCAGGAGGTTGGGCACTGACTCTCCTTGTATCCCCCAACTTGCTCCCTCCCTCTTGAGACTCTGGAGCCTGCCTCTGTTGAGTTCAAATCCCAGCTCTGCTCCTCCCTAGCTGTATGACCATGAGCAAGTCACTTTACCTCTTGGTGCCTCAATTTCCTCCTCTGAAAAACGGGGATGTTAAGAGCATCCACTTCATAGAGTTGTATAAGGACCAACACAGGTGGACATCATGCACACGGCAAGTGTGGGCACTCAGTAAGTGCTCAGTAAAGCCCAGTCATTCTCATTCCTTGCCTCCAGGTCCCAGGGGCACTGGGGGCAGGAGTCTCTACCTCTCAGGGCTTGGGGGCCAGGTGAAGGGCAGCTCCCCACCCTGTGTCCCCTCCCCACCCCGAGCTGAGTCCCAGCTCCCCCGGGACTCACTGGATACTCCTGGTGCACGTCGATCTCTGCAGGCAGGACAGTCATGGCGGGACAGCGGCTGGGGCCCTCGCTGGCACTGGTCCAGAAATGCTGCTGGCTGTAGTTGGCGCAGTCTTGCTGCAGGGTGCACCTGGTGCGGCATGGCACAGGTCAGGACCCCGGTGGGCCCCTGGCCCCACTGCAGCTGCCCACACCCAGCCTCTGCCCCCGGGAGCCTCACCGTGTCTCCAGGGCACACCAGCCACAGTAGGCGTCGGCTGCACCTACGCAGTCCCTGCAGGTGGCGTGCACAGCACAGGCGGCGACTCTCACCCTGGCCATCTAGAGGCAGAGGGGAGGGCCCAGCTCAGCGGGGCTGCCAGCCTCTGCCCCGGGGAATCGGCAGTGGCGAGGGCCACGAGAGGCCGGGGAAATTGAGGCTTGACACTTCAACAGGGGAAATTAGGGGAAACAGGGCTTCCCTGCAGAGGTGATGTGTACACGGGGAAGGCGTGGGAAGGGAAGGCGCCCCTGGTGGGAGGCAGAGAGGAAGAAAGCCCACGTGTCCTGGGACCCCGTCAGGCCAGGGCTCTGGCCTTACCTGATGGGACGTCATCAGATAAAGGTAACCGGGGTCTGCTGGGTCGAACTGCATGATGTGGTGCACAGGCTCCCCGTAGGCCACCGTCACCACCCGCCTGCTCACCACCTGCATGCTCTCGTTCAGGTTGATCTGTGGGGGTGGGGTGTGGCCGTCAGGGTGATGGGGCACTGGGAGGGTGCCCACGGCAGGGGATATGTCCCTGGAGGTGGGGATCTGACTCAGGCTTGGGGTCTCAGCCTCATCTTTTTGCAGACCTTCTAGGACTGGTGGGAGATCACAGACATATAAGGGGGGCGGTGGCTTTGGCCTCTCCACCTTTGCCTCTGCTGTGGCCCCACCAGGAACTCCCTCCCTGACTGATCTTCTCCATCACATCCCGCCCTGGGAATACATGCAGACCTTACACTTTACAAAAGATTCTCTGGGCAGCTGTCTGGCATCATGCCTAAGAGCAGGGATGTGGGTTTGAATTTCAGCTTTGACATTTACGTGCTGTACAAACGTACAGGTTATCACTTCCCCTCTGGGAGCCTCGGCTTCCTGACCTACTAGGACTAATGACGGCACCCGCCCGTCGGGACGGTGGTAAGCACAGATGGAGAAGATGCCTGCGAAGTGCTGATGGGGCCACACTTCTCATGCCTCCCCTCTTGTGCCCATTTCACAGATGAGGAGATGGAGGCCCAGAGAGGCTACAGACTTGGTGAGAGTCATAAAATGAAGACACTTCAGGGTCACAGTGCAAGCCCAGGCCTATCTGACCCCACAGTCCAAGGATGAGGCTAGAGGGTGGGGTCCAAGGTCCTGGCAGGAGGAAGACCAGGACCAGCTGAGGCCTGGAAGCTTCTCTGGCTCTGAGAGTCCCTCTGCATGTCCTCCTGAGGACAGACAATGTTCACAAGAGCCCCATCAAACTTTGTTCTTTTTCAGCTGGCCCCTCACACTTCCAACACATTGCCTTGTCTAAGGCCCTGCCAGGCCCTGACTTGGGACCAGTAGTTTAGATGTCTCCCTGGGCCTCCTACTGCCTGGCCTTCTCTGTAGGCTCCAAACCTTTGGTAGCTCCCGCCTGCTTATGGAATAAACTTGTTCTGGTATTCAAGGCCCCGACAACCAATCCCAACTTACTCCGCCAGGCTCATTTCCACCCATTCAACCCAACACAAGCATCCCAGCCTGTAGGCCTTTATCCACGCTGTGCTCCCTGCTGGAGTATTTCTCTTCCTCCACTTTCAGCCGGGATCTGTCCTCCCAGGGCCTCTTCTGGAAGAGTTTCTCAAATGCCCTCCACACACCAAATTAAAATTACTCTCTTCCCAGGCTCCCACAGGCTCTGTTCCAGCCCAAGACATCACCTGTCCCAGGTGACCTCTGGGTAGGGTCTGCCCAGGCAGCCTGGCCCCTGCTCAGTCTCCGACCTGCTCCTGCCCTTGCCCCAGGCACCCGGCAGACACTTGGTTTATTTCCACTCCTTCAAACGTCTATTGAGCACCTACTGTGCTCCAGAGCCTGGGCTAGATGCTATGATCTAAGCCCCGAGCAGGGAAGGGCTGGTGGGAGAAGGTGGTGCCCAGCGCAGGGTGGTGGGTAAAGAGGCCTGGGTCAAGGGGTCATGGGGGCTCCTGGTCAGCTGGCCCAGGGGCAGCTGTGTGACTTCGGGGCAGTCGTTTCCCCTCTTGGAGGTTTAGCGTCCTCACCTGGGAAACGGGGATCCTGGCACTACCTGCTTCACAGGGGACAGCAGACTCTGACCACAGTCTGGGATGGTCTGGCTCATTTCCCTCATGACAGATGAGGAAACTGAGGCTCAGGGTGAGAAGCAGCCACCCCCAGGTCACACAGCTGGGACCAGCAGAGCCAGGATCCAAATCCAAGTATCTGACCCCAAAACATGAGTCTCACTGTCTAAGGACCCTCACTGGGACTTCAAAGGCTGAGAAGGATGCCCACCCCACCCCATTCCCTCCCTGCTCCCACACCTGCACATTTCACCACTGCTAGCGGGCCAGCTAAGGTCCCGGGGCCAGGTGGCCAGGGCTTCAATCCCCAGCCTACCCCTTGGCCCGTGGCGTCCGCCTGGGCAGCTGAGGGAATTGAGTTATCAGATGTGAGTCAATTAGGCCAGGGCCTGGCACACACTGGAGCTGTGCCAGGCAGCTGACTTTCCTAACAGGCAGAGGGTGGGAGGTGGCTGGGAGGAAGCCGGCCCAGGCCCTGGAAAGCCCTTCCTACCCCATGGTGGGGAAAGCAGGTGCCTCTCATCCTTCCCAGCTCCACGAGTGTTGGGGCCAGGCATCATCACCTCCAGAAACCAGTCATCTTGGTTGGGGAGATCTTCCGAGGGCAGCCAGCCAGGTGGGGGAGGGAAGGGCAATGAGAGCCCCCACTTGCCAGGCTGTGGCCTTCACCCGTCAAAGCCTAACAGCAGTCTCAAGAGCCAGGGCTTACAACCCTTCCCAGATGGGGAAACTGAGGCCCAGAGAGAGAAAGTGCATTGCCCAAGGTCAAGTAGCCAGCAAACGGCAGAGCCTAGAGACTTGAACTCAGATCCCTCTGCTTCAAAGCCCAAGTCCTAGAGACCAGAGGGAAGGGCCCTCTCTCAGGCCTGGTTTCCTTCTTCTGCAGGACAAGGCAATTTGTTATGAGCAAGAGTAGAAGAAACAGATGTGAAAAATGCTTTGTAAACTGTAAGGTGCCAGGCAAACCAGAGAAAATGAAGGCCAGTATTAGACCTGTAGTGTCCACCTGTGCAGCCTACCCAGGCTCAGCCTCCCCCCACACCCTCCACCTCCCTCAGACTCCCCAGCCCTGACCCCCGAGCCCTACCTTGAGCAGCCGCCCACTGACTGTGCCCAGGAAGACCACTGTGTAGTTGCTGACACTGGCCACGGCCACAGAGGAGAGGCCCGGGGCTCGGAACACAGGCGTGGCCTTCAAGGGCTGCAGGACGGACAGTGGGTGCTGCAGGTGCGCAGCCCCACAGTCCAGTTGCTCCGGCTGCAGCTGGAAGAGAAGCAGTATGTCACACCTTGGCTCTAGAAACTTCTTTGGCTCCATGCCCATACTGTATGTCAGACCTCAGCATCAGAGCTTTAAAATCACGCTGCCGTTTTACACGCCCTGCTCTGGGCTGGGGCCCAAACATAAG
Source organism: Prionailurus viverrinus (assembly GCF_022837055.1). NCBI lineage: Eukaryota > Metazoa > Chordata > Mammalia > Carnivora > Felidae > Prionailurus > Prionailurus viverrinus. The sequence continues at coordinate 53,721,412 of NC_062562.1, forward strand.
CAGGACCCTATCCCTGATCGCAGACGGACCCCTGACCTCAGCTTCAGTCCCAGAGCTGCCTCAGAGACATGACATTTCAGGTAGTAAGAACCACATAGGAAAAGTTATGGGACGGAGGCAAGAAGAGCCGGCAACGGGCAAGGTCAGGAGGCCGGGAAGGTGAGGACAGGGTGAGGCCTGCACATCCTCATGACCTTGGAGCTGCCCCTCCTGACGGGTCACAGCGGGCAGAGCAGAGGAGCCCACACCAGACCATCCTCTGCTTCAACTTACCTGCTGATACCCAAGAGGTATCCTTCCTGCCTTGGCTGGGTCTCGACAGCAACCAGGGGGGTTTCCTTCTCCCAGGTCCTCTGCTCTGACCCCAGCACCACCATCCAAGTTCCCAACAGCTCACCAGACCCCAGACTGAGCCCCTCGCCTCCTTCCCCAAGATACATCCCCCCACCTGCCCACATCACAGATGGGCAAATGAAGGCAAGGCGAGTCCAAAGGCACAGCCCTGCCATCTGCATCAGCCCAGTGCCACCCCCAGTGGCGACCCAGTCCCACCACACACTGTAGTGAGACCAACGCAGCTGGTGACCCCAGTCCCCAGCCACTCCCTGGACTCATTCCCACCTCCCCCCGTGTCTTGTTGCTTCTTCCAAAGGGTCCTTGTGCAGTTTGCACAAAGATACAAAACAGGCCTCCAGGATGCACCTTTGAGAAGATAACTGCACAAATCCACAAGGATGCAGACACAAGCATGGTTGAGAAGAGGAGGTGGGGGAACACAACCTCAGTGTCCAGCGGGATTGAGCATGAAAATAATGGCGCATGGTCCAGGAGGGCTGCCCCCACCCCTTGGTGACACCTCAGATCTGTATGGATTACGACGGAAAGATAGCTGGCTGAGAAAAGTCACAGGATATCATAGGGACCATTTTGGTAAAGGTAGTGCATACACAATGAGGTAACGGTCACAACAGTAGACACATTAACAGGCTGTGTTTACAGAGAACTGAGATTGTACCAGGACTGTGCATCGACTCCCTAAATCCCAGCAGCCCTATGAGGTCTCATGTCACAGATGGGGAAACTGAGACTCACAGGGGAAGGGGCCTGCTCTGGATCAGTTGCAATGTCGTTCTTCTATGACGAAAAACTGGCAGCAGACTTGAGCCACACCTCGGCCCCCTGGAGGCTGGGATGTGGGCATCGGCGGGTCTGAGCAGGGATTCAGAAGGTCACCAGAATGTAGCATCAGAACTGGCCTTAGGGTGTAGCCTTAGAGTCATTTTGCTGTGGCTTAAAAAAAATTTTCTTGGGGCACCTGGGTGGCTCAGTCGGTTAAGTGGCTGACTTCGGCTCAAGTCATGATCTCGCGGTCCGTGAGTTCGAGCCCCGCGTCGGGCTCTGTGCTGACAGCTCAGAGCCTGGAGCCTGTTTCAGATTCTGTGTCTCCCTCTCTCTCTGACCCTCCCCCATTCATGCTCTGTCTCTCTGTCTCAAAAATAAATAAACGTTTAAAAAAATTAAAAAAAAAACATTAAAAAAAATTTTCTTAACGTTTATCCATTTTTGAGAGAGACAGAGACAGAGACAGAGCACAAACTGGGGAGGGGCAGCGAGAGGGAGACACAGAATCTGAAGCAGGCTCCAGGCTCTGAGCTGTCAGCACAGAGCCCAACGTGGGACTCAAATTCACAAACCACGAGATCATGACCTGAGCTGAAGTCGGACATCAACCGACTGAGCCACCCAGGCACCCCCCAAAATTATTTTTTTTCTTTTTGTTTTAACTTTTATTTATTATTGAGAGACAGAGAGAGAGAGAGCATGAGCGGGGGAGGGGCAGAGAGCAAGGGAGACACAGAATCTGAAGCAGGCTCTAGGCTCTGAGCTGTCAGCACAGAGCCCAAGTGGGGCTCGAAACCACAAACCACGAGATCATGACATGAGTCGAAGCTGGATGCTTAACTGATTGAGCTACCCAGGCGTCCCTGTTATGTTTTGTTTTTTTTTAATTTCTCATTTATGCTTTTTGTAAGCCTAAGCCACTGGTGATGTGCCCGTATGGGTTTTGCTCTAAAGCTCAGCTAGTTTTCAAAAACAAACAATAAATATGAGGTCCGCCCATCCTTGGGTGAATAAATACAATTTGGGGCCCCACAGGCTTCCAGGTGGGGCCTGTATCCCACAGCGTCCCTGGGGGGTCAGGCCCTGAGCCCAGAGGTGGGGGAGGGTAGAGCTGGGGCCACCCGGAGGCAGGACCCATGAGTGGGTGGTCTTCCCCAGGATGGCTGGAGGTGAGCAGGCAAACCACCTCACTTCTTCGAGCCGCAGTTTATTCAACTATTAGGTAGGTACATCTCTTGCACCCTCCCTCACAAGAACAGGATGAGATCATTCACCATGAAGCGCCTGCACAGTGTGTAAATGCTCCAGAAGTATTGTCAGACACTGTTGCCATTTCAGATATGAGTGTCACTAAAATGATTATTATAAAGTGGAATTTGGAATAAATTGTGCCTACTTCAAAAGTTTTCCAGCTGGACTGCCCAGGAGCACCTTAAGTTAGCCCCTCTGGTCTGGGCCCACTCTGGCCTCAACCTGTCCCCCTGAACAAGGGAGCCCTCTAAAAATGCAAAGAAATGGGTGCCTGGCTGGCTCAGTTGGTTAAGCATACGGCTTCGACTCAGGTCATGATCTCCTGGTTTGTGAGTTTGAGCCCCACATAGGGCTCTGTGCTGACGGTTCAGAGTCTGGAGCCTGCTTTGGACTCTGTGTCTCCCTCTCTCTCTGCCCCTCCCCCACTTGCACGCTGTCTCTCTCTCTCTGTCAAAAATAAACATTAAAAAAATGTAAAAATTTTTAAAAAATGCAAAGAGGTCTCTCCTGCTTGAAACTTCTGATGGTTTACACAACACTCAGAATAAACACTGGATCCTAATCCTCCCTTCAGGGGCTATGAGCCCATCTAAGCCCATCCCATACCTTCCTCACCCACACTCCTCCTCCACTCCAGCCACATGGGCCTCATTTCTGTTGCTCATACACTGGGCCCTGCCTCAGGGCCTTTGCCCTTGCTGTTCCCTCTGCCTGGGGTGTCATTCCCAGACAGTGTCTGGGGTGTCACAGAGTTGGCTCCTTCTTGTCTTTCAGCTTCAGACCTACCCTGCCTGACTTCATTCTGTATGCCCGAGGTGGGGGTCAGCTGTGGAAAGAGGGTGCTGAACCATTTCCCTGGCCGCCTCTCCCAGGTCCTGGGCTCACCCCTCAGCAGTCCTGCAGCTGCAGGGAAGAGGTGAGGGGGGCACTGTCAGCAAGCAGGCAGGAGAATGGGCACTTGGGCCCAAGGCCTGCCACGAGGGAAGCTTCTACTAGGGGTTACATAACTTTTCTTCACTGAATATGGATTACTTGCGTCATGAAATAATAAGCTGTTTTAAAATTAAAATTGTAAACCCTTGCCTGGGGGACATGATTTTCCTCCCTGAGCTCTGAGAGAGGGGGAGGGAAGGGAAGACCCAGGAGGCCCCAGATGACACCTCTGGGGTTTTCTGCCCTGGGCCTTGCAATGGGGGACCCCAGCCAGCCAAGAGAAGCCGGACAAGGCACCCGGATCACAGTGATTTGTGGGCTGGGCGGCAGAGTGGATGAGGCAGGAGCACGCTGGGAATCCAGCTCTCGCCTGCCCGCCCTGACGTTCACAAGCCATTAATTCTGTACCGAAGGAATTTTCTAAAAAGCCTTTCCTCCAACTTTTTTTTTTCTTATCCTAAAAATAAAATCTAAAAAAAAATTTTTAAAGGAGAAGTAACCCCTGTCAGCTGCTCTGAATGATCTGTGCTCTGAGGGGGAAGCTGACTCCCCGACCGGCAGGAGAGATCACAAGGCTGCAAACTGGCTCAAAAGTGGAAGCTGGGAGACGTGTCCACCAAGCAGGCGGGAAATGCCTCCCCTGCTGGGGGAGTGGGCTGCAGGCTTGGGAAAGAGGAGACAGTGGCCTTGGGGACGGGACAGCCAGCCCAAGTGTGGCCTCAGCCGAACTTGGTCTCCAGGGGCAGTTAGCTCCACAGGCTCAAAATACCGCCCGGACCCTATGACAGACACTGTCTGAAATTCCTCCTCTAGCACCCGCCTTCTTTCAAGTCTCACTTTGCGTAGGTCTTTCAAAACACAAATGCCCCTGAGAGCAGGGGAGGGCCGGCCGATCACAGCAGTCCCCTCCAATCCAGTGGAGCCACCAATCCAGGCACAAAACTGGTTAACTCCTCTCTGGAATAAAACCCTTCTCCAGCTCCTGGCTGTCCTTAGGAGCAAGCCTGGCATTCAAGGCCTTTGGATCTGGTTCCAACCGCTTAAGCTTCAAGTCTTGCTCTTTTCCTCTGTCCCACCCTCTGCTCTGACCACACCAACCTCTGCAATTCCTCAAATGTGGCCACACCTTCCCACCAGGGCTCCTGATCCTTCATAATGTTATTCCCTCAGCAGCCAATGCCCTTCCCACACCTCTGAGTCCTCATACTTCCCCTGGCCCATCAGTCCCCCTTGTCTTGACTCATGTTATTCCCTTTGTCAGACATGCCCAGGCAGCAAGTGTTTCACCAGCTTTCAAGATGTGCCTCAAAACACACACACACACACACACACACACACACACACACACACACACCCTCTTCTGTGACAGCACTGTTCTGGTCACCACTTTCATTTATCATGATAGCATAAACATGAGCTTCTCCAGGGTGGAGACTACACTCCAGTGTGAGTGCTTCCTAAAGAAAGGAGACTAATTTTGACTAAAGTGTGATTGACTGTATTCAGCTGCTGCTTTTCCAGAGATTGAGAGCAACACTGCCATGCTGGGTGCTGGAGAACGAGACCGACATACGGGCCAACCGTATGCCTAGTGTGTGTGTGGCAACACGGGAATCGGGTGTTCAGACCCAGGCGGCACCTGGCTGCTACTTTTAGTTCCTCTAAAAGCCTCAGTTTCTCCCTCTCTGAAATGGGATGAGCAATAGCTGGCTGCTGGTCTCAGCTTTTTCCTGAGAGCAGGACACACCCTCCCTCTTCAGCTAGCTGCCTCCTGGGGCCAAAGCTCTGCTCTGCCCACTCTCCCATTAAAACTCTGACATATTGATTTCACTACCAACTGTAATTGTGTTGACTTTCTCTTCCCAGGAAGCCAGTGGGAGCACGAGCTTCAAGAGCCCAGTTTCTCAGGCCTCTGCATCCTGCCCACGGACCCCACCAAACCTCAGCCCCACCGCAGGTGGCTCCGAGGAAGATGAGGCGGCAATGGGGGGCCGGCGTGGCAGGCTGCAAGGCCCAGTGGTTCCGTCCTGGCTATAGACTACACCGGCTGTTGGGGCTTTGTGCTTGGGAATTGAGGGCACTTTTCCGCCTCAAGTTTTTGATGGTTATTGAATCGAGATCCCAGGAAAGTGAAGTTTAACTGTGAGGACCTGGAAGGGCGCAATGGCTTTCGGGTATTAAAAAATATACCTGGGCTGGGGCTGGACCAAACCCCCTTCTATTCACCCTCCACGGTGGCCAAAGGGAGCTTTTAAAACTGCAAAGCACTAAATGCAATGTGGGACCCTGGAAAAGAAAAAAAGAATATTCGTGGAGTAAAGTCTGGAGTTCAGTTGAGAGTAAAGTATTAAGTTGGTTTCTTGGTTTTGACAAATGTACCATGGGAATGTAGAACCTTAGCAATAGGGAAAACACGAAGGAGGGTACGCAGGAACTGTCTTTGTACCTTTCCTATACATCTAAAATTATTCCAAAATAAAAAGGTTATTTAAAAAAACAAACAAGCAGGGGCGCCTGGGTGGTTCAGTTGGTTAAGTGTCCAATTTCAGCTCAGGTCATGATCTCAAGGTTCATGGGTTTGAGTCCCACGCTGGGCTCTGTGCTGACAGCTCAGAGCCTGGAGCCTGCTTCAGATTCCGTGTGTGTGTGTGTGTGTGTGTGTGTGTGTGTGTGTGTGCCCGCGCGTGCCCCTCTCCCGCTCTCATTCTGTCTCTCTCTCTCTTTCTCTCAAAAATAAATAAACATTAAAAAATTTTGGGGCGCCTGGGTGGCTTGGTCGGTTAAGCGTCCGACTTCGGCTCAGGTCATGATCTCACGGTCCGTGAGTTCGAGCCCCGCGTCGGGCTCTGTGCTGACAGCTCAGAGCCTGGGGCTTGTTTCGGATTCTGTGTCTCCCTCTCTCTGACCCTCCCCCGTTCATGCTCTCTCTCTGTCTCAAAAATAAATAAACGTTAAAAAAAGAATAAAAAAAATTTTTTTTAAAGAAAAAACCAATCACAAACCAATTTGTGTCACCTCTGAAGCTCAACAGCCTTCCATGGATCCCTAGTGCCCTCAGTATAAACTCAAACTTTGCTCCTGGGCTCTCAAGACCCTGCTCCACCTGGCCTGCCCCCCTCCCACCCTGGGGCTCCCCTCAATGCTGTTCCCTGCCAACTCTTCCTTCAGCTCGGATAGCCAAAGAGGATGAATTCTCCGTCAGGAGACTGCTGCAGAGACAAGGACTAGAGGAGATGGAGCAAGCAAGGACCAGGTAGGGTGGTGATGGGGGTCTGACAGGCAGCCTGCAGGGGACCACAAAAGCCACTAAACTCTGCAGGATTGTTGCTTCACACAAAGCCCTGTTGAATAGCCCCTACCCCCACCCTTCTTCAGAAGCCCTGAGGATAAAGGGGGAAGCATTGTCAAGGTTCACCCATGGTACCCAGGTTGGGATTTGAAGCCACACTTGTGACCCCAAACCCAAACTCCCCCTTCTAACTTTAGCCCCTGCAGTTTCTTGGAAACCACAGCTAATGGCTATGGCTCCAGGCTCCACTAAGCCGACGCCTCCACTGACGATAAACTGAGTCATTGAAAGAGCCATGGGCCTACTGTGTGTCGGCCCAGGGAGGAAACAGGATGGACCTGGCTCTAACGGGCATCCGGCAACGACCCCACACCAAGGAGGAAGTCGCCTCCCGCCTGGGAAGGAAATACCAGCACCTCCCAGTGGGTGATCAAGATGCTTATTTCCTGGAGGGGTGGGCGGGGACAGAATGTCCAACTGAGCCACAGAAAACAGTCAAGAGGCCTGGCTCTGAGCCAGAGGTGAAACCGAGGCACAGAGAGGGGCAGAGGCTTCCTCAGGACAACAGTGTGATAATTCCCTACCTGACGCCAGGCTGCCTGAATCAGGCAGGAAAAACCTAAGAAGTAGCAATGGACACAGCAGCTAGGGTAGACTCTTCCAGAGTTTCAGAGAGGAGCACCTCTGTATCCCTGACCCTTCTCTGGAGGAGGTGGGTCACCCGGCCCCAGGGCACTGAATTCATCAAGGCAAGCTGAGACCATCTGGAAGGGTCGTGTCAACCTGCCAGCCAGGCCATCCTTAGCACGATATGTCTGTCTAGCCACAACTGGCACCCTAGACTCTGCCACCAAGCTGGACACAGCCTGGAGGGACAGCCCCCAGGCTGAGATCAGGGGCCTGGCTGGATTGAAGACCTGCTGTGGGTAGGCCCCAAGCAGAGCTACCTCACAGGCACACTCTTGTGTTCCCATTTTACAAACAGAGAAACTGAGGCTCCTGATGTACTAAGTCTTGTGGCTCATTACTCGCTCTGGGATGCCACATCCCGTCTGAGCCTCAGTCTCCGCATCTGTAAAGTGGGGACAATAACAGCACCCTCCATAGAGAGCTGCTGGAAAGAGCTCAGCTCACAGCAGCCCTTGAAACTGACAACCGCGGATACTCAGTAAACGTTCCCAATTAGCGGTGCAGGTCACACGGGAGCCTGGCAGGACAGACAGTTCCACCACTTCCCAAAGTCAAGCATCTACCCTCACCCACAGCGAGGATGGGTGCTGGGAGCTCGGCCGAGGCCTGCTCCGCTCAGGCCTGCCTGGGAACTACTACCACAGCCGCTGACTCAAGCAGCCATTGTTTTGTTAGCTGGACGTGGCCCCCCAGACACCCGGCTCCCCCTTCTTGAAGCTGTTTCTCATTCTGGCCCAGCCTGGCCCCATTTCCAGCCCTGCCCCCTTCCCCTCGCACCGCCCCCCACCCCCAGGGGGTCCCAGAGGAACACAATGTGGGATGGGCAGCCAGCGACTCTTCTCCTCTTCCCTGGCCAGGGAAGTCACTCCCTCTCGCCAGCTCTAATGGGGGGGGGGGGGGGGGGAAGGCGGGCAGAGTGCTGCTGCTCCAGCCCCTCCTTTCCCTGGAACAGTTTCTGTCCCAGCCTCTTCCCCTGGAGGGGATGCCGGCCAGGAGAAGCTGAGAGCCGCAGCTGCCTCTCTTGGGCACATTTGGCCTCCTTCCTTCTGGGGCTAAGGGGCCCTGGAGACTGGAACTCACACCCTGCTCCCTGTCCCCTGGGTGTTGGCCTCCATCCCAGAGGAGGGGACTGATTGTGGGCACGGCTGAGGGGACAGGGCTGGCTTGAGGCCCTCAGCAAACATCTCTGGTCTGGGTCCCATGTTCTGGGGACATAGAGGGGACACACTGGTCCCTGTCTCCAGCTGCCCACATCCCAGTTCAGCGACCACCCCCAAGTCAGGAAGGGACAGCTTTAAGATAATCAAGATACAGTAGTATAAACAACACGACCATAATAAGCAGCTACGGTTTACTTTGTGCCCCTGCCTGTGCAGCCTCATTTAACCCTAATAAGTCGGTGCTACTTTATAGCAAAGGACACTGAGGCACAGAGCAGTGACTTGTCCAGGGTCACACAGCCAGAAGGGCCAGATGTGAGCCTCAAACCTAGGCAGGCTGGCCACAGAGTCCTCGCCCTTAACCCCGGCCTCTCCACCCAACACTCTGCTGGGCATTGTCAACGGCTGCTGGGAGCCTGGCTGCCTGGAGCTATAGAGGCCCTTGGTGGCAAGCTAGGGAAACCGAGGCCAATTAAGGAGATGGCTACCTCTGGAGACACAGATGTTGGACGGGCCCCGGGTGGGGCATGGGAGCAGAGGTGACATCCAGAAGGCCATGCAGCTCCTTTCACGGGCCTGGCCTCCAATTCAAGGCCTCTGCCCACTGCCCCCCCATTATTTACCGATCAGAGCAGAAAGCACTACATGATTAACGCCCCGCTGGGGCCTCCCTGGGCCTCATAATGGAGCTTCGAGCTTCCTCCCTCCTCTAGCGTGTGATTTATCGTGTTTCAGGGTAAA